>NC_139040.1:104040445-104640445 GCF_964662115.1 Mustela nivalis
CTGGCAATACACCAAGAACCCTCAAATTCGATGGCATTTTCCTTCCTGCTCAGAGGTACACACTATCTAAAGTTTGACTAGACTCTACCATCCATATTTTTATAAATCTAGGTATTTGTTTCCAGTTAGAAACAATATTCTGGTTTTGTGTATTTTGCCTTTGCATAAATTGCATATTTTTGAAAACTTTCATTTTTCATTCAGTGTTATGTTTTTCTTTTCAATAGGTTTGGAGGTTATCTATTCTAATTCTAGATTTTTAGTAAACTGCTAACATTCTTACTTGAATGATCACATTCTTGTATTTAGTATCTCTACTCCTTTCAGAAAAATATTAAGAAGTTTCAAGATATTTGTTCTGATCATATTTTCTATCTTCTTCCATATAATTATTGTCTAGATTTTAATTGTACTTCCTTTTTTGCTTAGCCCCCAAATGAATTACATAGTTACACAATGTTTAATAGTTAACTTTTCTTGGGTTTATATACATGTGTATTAATTTCTTTGCTTAGTATTGTTCTTTATCCTGTTTCTTCATGTGGGGTTAATTCCCTTCAGTAAGAAACCTATTCCTTAGAAGTTCTACAAGTGAGGGTATATAGGTAGAAATCTCTACCATTGTCTGAAAATGCTGTATTTTTTATTTGTTAACTTGGTTAGTTGAGTATTGATTTCTTTATTAGCACTTTAAAGATATATTTTTCAGTTATCTTTTGGAGTCTGTTGTTACTGTTGGGAAGATGGCTAACACTCTAATTGTTCTTATTTGGTATTTTTTCTTCCAGATTGCTTTTTAGATTTTTCCTCTTTGTCATTAATGCACTATAGTTTACCAGCGGATTTTAGCCTTGCTTCCCCTAGAAAACAGAGCCTAGGCCAAAGGTTTATGTGTTCTTATTTAATTAGAGAGTACAATCCAAGTGAACAGGATGGCAGGGCAAAAGCAGAGAAGAGTGGTGATCCAGTAAAAGAATGCATGATCAAGCTGTAACTTGATCCCTAGAAGTGCTATAAACTAGGTCTCAAAGTCATGGGGAAGGGAATGTGAGGAAAGGAAAAATAATTCACAATGGGCTCAGCATGTAGAAGTCCTGAGCAGGTTGTTTTGGTAGTATCTTCACCTGCTGGAATGAGGAGAGAGGTTTGAAGTAGATTTAGTGGAATTGATGAAGTTTTAGAACCTAGGTGAGGTTTGGTGGGCTGAGGTCCGGAGCTGATGACCAAGAAAGAATTCTTGAGACATCTTTGGTGCAAAATGGTAGTTTATTAAAGAACGGGGACAGGACCCATGGGCAAGAAGAGCTGCTGCCCTGGGTTGTGAGGGATGGGAGGTTATGTACCCTGAGATTGGGGTAAGGTGAGGGAAAGGGAGGTTTCCAAATATAAAGACTCACAGCCCCACGTTGGGCGCCATATGATGAAGTTCTAGAACCTAGGTGAGGTTCGGTGGGCTGAGGTCCAGAGCTGATGACCAAGAAAGAATTCTTGAGACATCTTTGGTGCAAAATGGTGGTTTATTAAAGAACGGGGACAGGACCCATGGGCAAGAAGAGCTGCTGCCCTGGGTTGTGAGGGATGGGAGGTTATGTACCCTGAGATTGGGGTAAGGTGAGGGAAAGGGAGGTTTCAACGGAGTTTTCATATGCTAAAGAGGGCCTACAAGGTGCCAGAAGACCAATGTTGTCTTTTAGCAAGCCATTAACATCAAGATAGTTGGGAGATTCCAGTCTTGCAGGATTGTGATCTCTGCAAGTTAACTATTTGTTTCTCGTTTATGGCAGTCAGGGGTGCCTGAGGAGTACTACACATATTACCGAGGGGAGCGGGTGGAGAGGGGGTGCAAGGTGCCAGCTTTTGCTTTGTCCTCAGCTAGCCTCCTGCTCCCTCATCATTCCCCCCTGAACAATTTTGACCCTTAAATCTTTAAGGAGGTTGAAGGTGGAAGGTCTCATGTTCAGTAACTTCTTCCTGCTGAATAGGGGCGTAGAGCTGTCCCTACCTACTTGGGTCAACATTGATCAGTGGAGGAACATATAGAGGAGTTACGAAAGGCAGAGGCAGCTGAATCCAGCGCTGACAGTGAAGAAGTGTCTCTGTGCGTTGTCAGGATCATCTGTCACTGTGAAGTCATTGTAGCAATGGAGTCTCGGCACCAAGTAGAGAAACATTGAACAAAGCAACATATTAAGATTAATAAGGCAATAAAAATGAGAAGCCCAAAAAGGATATTTCTGATTGTTGGCCATAGTTCTCCTTCAAACCAGGAATTTAACCATTCACTGAGAGAGAGAGAGAAGGATCTTGTAGAGCATTAGTCCTGTGACATTTTTGTGATAGTCTGGGATGTACACACAACATTCTGCTTTGATAATTGCACATTGCCACCCTGAGCTGCTGTCAAGACATCTAAGGCCATCCTATTTTGTAGGACAGCCTTGCGTATTTGTTTGACTTCGGTATTAAGTAGGGAGATGCTGTTTAGTGAATCATTGAGTAGTATATTTAGTGAATCATTTGTAGTATATTTATTAAGAGCTTCTACATGCCACATGACATCTACTAGCCCCGCAAATGGAGCAAAAATGTATGCTTAGTGATCATACCATTTAAAAACAGATCATGTCCATCTTTGCTTTAAATTGGGGAGATTAGTTCCGGTGGTGATGGTTTTAGTAATGCACCAATGAATCCAGGCAAATCCTAAGGTACAGTGACCTATCCACCCTGGAGGAAGGCAGGGCCACAGGTTAGTTCTACATATCCAGTGGGTTCTGTTTGGAGGTGAACATCTAATGCCAGGTCATCTTACCCAATCAGTAGCAAAGAGTACTATTACTTGGGAACTGGAATACTATTACTTGGGAACACATTTCTAGTGATAGCCATCCTAGATGTCATGTTTATTCGCCCTAAGTATCATACGTTTGATTTTTTTGTTCCCAGCATAAAACTGCCTTTTGACTGAGCTGTCCAATAGTGGGTGTGAACCACAAATATGTATCCCATATTTGATATATGCCATCCTCAGTATAGCAATAAGGAGGGTTTTGTAACTTAGGCCCATATTTGATTGGAGAGTTATGGCTTAACAGCAAACCCCTTTCCTTCCAAATAGGTCCATGGGCATGTAGTACCAGGAAGGCATATTTGGAGTCAGTGTTAATGTTTATTTTTAGGCTTTGGCAATTGCACAGTGCTAGTGAGCACTGTGGAATATCTAGCTTTTCTTATTCTTTCTATGAATACTATTGTTATCAGTAAACCAACTGTCATTTGTGTTTTTAACAGGGGCATCTTAAATCTGGCCAAATAGAGTAAGCAAGATCAATACCTCTGAACAGTTTTTGCTCTATAGAGAAAGAGGTACAATGGTCAGGTTCAAGCATAATGGTAACTAGGTTTAAAGTTTGACAAGTTTTAAGTATTATTTCTGGCATATCTGTAAGTATAGCACAATATTTAATAAGTTAGCCTCCATCATACGTTGGTGGCCTTTGAATTCTAAGACAAATCTGGACCTGATGTGAAGTCATTACTGTCAGGGACTGTCCCATAATAAGCTTTGAGGCTCTTTTTATGAGGAGGGCTGTTCTGTGCTTAGCCAAAGCTACCTCAACAGAGGTAGCTTCTAGGATAAATATGACTAAGGAATGAAACCATTAAGAAGCCCTTTGAGTGGTCCCAGCCTTAACAATATCCTGATTACAGAGAGAAAACTTGTCAAGAGATATGGGGAGTCCCCCATGCATCATCCAATACAATCATAAAGAAAGTGGAATCATCCATTATCTCCACAAGTCCATAGTTAATCCTATGGAGTGTGGTATGTTGGCTTTTAGGCAATTTCATTATCCCAGCCACACACAAGGTGTTAGTTAAGTTATACAATTGTAGGGGAATCAATCCCATTTTCCAGTTGTTTAATCATGTGCCATGGGGTTCTGCTAATATCCCCATAAAATAATAAGATCCAACAAAAAAGCTATTGTGCAACTTCTCTGAAGTTTACCTCAAATTGTTTAGCTTAGGTAAACAAACATTTAAAGACCATCAAATCTAGAATTTAACATCCGTAAAGGTGTGTTACTAAAACATAGTTTTTCTTCCTAAAATAACCCTCATTTCCAGAGATAGCCAAATCAGGACTAATTCACTTGAGAAACAAGTCCAGTTTTAACAAACTTGGCCTATTATTTACATAAGCTCAGCAAGAACAATGTGATCATATAGATCTTTTAGAATCTGCTTTGCTGGAACTTCTTATAAGGAATCTCTAGGCTGAACTTTTAGTAGCCCCTCCAGGCCAGAAGCCAAGCCACATACTTGCCATCAGGCATGCCTGCAATACCTGTTTATTTGGGCGAATTCTTTTTTCCTGAGGTTCCCAAAGTATCCTGCCAGGAAGTGACATTCTTTACTCACCTGGTGAGGTTGCTGGGAACTTTGTAAGCAAGGTATCAGGCCAACAGTTCCAAAGGGCTTTATGGCTCCAGGTTTCTTAAAGTCAACCTTAGTTCTTTAAAGCTGTCTGTTCATATCTGAGTCTATGGATGTCTTTCTCAAATATGACATTCCAGTCAAAGCCTTGGTAAAATAACCAGTTTCCAATGCTGTCCTGTTACAAGAACAGATTCTTATTGAACTTATGCAAATGACTGATTGCCATAGAAGAAAGAATACTTACTGGGACCTTTTGGTTTCAGAGGGTTCAGAGAGAGAGAAAAGTTGAATGCCTTGATTTGTTTACAAATCAATACTTTTACATCTCTGTAAGTTACAGATAACTTAAGAAAAAGTATCTCTAGTCTGGAAGAGCAAACATTAGAGAACCAGCAATGTCTAAAATAAGACAAAACTATAGTGTTTTAGTTCATTTAGTCCCATGTTACTAAATCTGGTGAATGCAGCTTTATTTAGTTCTGGAAATTCTTACCAATTTCAGTCTTAGGATTTTCAAGTATATCAAATATCTGTATTTGTCCTGAAAGTCCTTTATATGAATCTCCTTGAAGATAAAATTTATTTTATAAGAGAATTAAAACCATTATAAATGACAAAAACTCAGAATGGATATGGTTAGAGTTTACAATTTAGCTGGCAAGGAAATCAGGTTATTTCTGTGACACATAACATTTCTATAATTACAATATCAAGCGATGATCTCTCAAAACATTAAAACTTTAGGAAGTGCATAGAATCTCTAGAATAGTTATAGCATTTTCCCAAATGTAATCCAAGGTTCATCATTGGTTCAGTAGTACTTCATGAGCAACTTTGCATACCAAGGAAAAGCCTGAGTTAAAGAGATTTACAACTTAAATCTTGTCAACATTTGCTAAAATCTTATAAAGTTTTAAAGCACATGCCTAAATATAATTAGGGACGTTAAACACCTGATAAAACAAAACATAGAAACTGGGTTTTCTGGGCAGGCAAAGAGAAAACCATTTATATTCTCTTAACAGTAGATCAATTAATCTAAGGAAACTTTGTCCTTTGAACAGAGAATTTGTCTTGTACCAATGTACCTTTAAAATCCATTCACTTCAATCTTAGTCCATCTTGACGATAGCTAAAATTCCTTTTCTGAAGATTTCCCTTCACAAACCTTCTACAACTTTCCTTTGCATTCAGGTTTTGTCCCAAGTCATTTCCTTCCAAACAACCATATCATTTAGGACAAAATTACCTTATAATGTACCTCCATTCCTTAAATCTTTCTTACATATCATCTACTTTCCTACATATAGAGTTGTTTCCCTTATTTCCATCAGTCTTAGTTATACTAAGCAGAATTTTGTATTCTTAGAAACACTTTAATCTCTAGTGAAGACTAAGTATTAACCAGTCGTGAACTGTTACAACAGAATTCTTTAGATGGCAAATTTATGAATCAGTTAAGTGCAAAACATGTTTACCAACAGATTTAAATACCATAGTTTCTTTGCAGTAAGAAGTCAAAAGCACAAACCTACATCCAGTAATTAATGACTTAGCATTTTATCCTGTTTGGTTAAGACCTAGATGTCCATAATTTTTAATGCCATTTGTCATCCCAGCAAAACTTTAAATTTTCAGGTTACCAAAGACTTTGAAAGCTACTTTAACAATTACCCTTTAAAACTTTGAGACAGACAGTTAGCCATCAGTTTAGTCATTTCTTTCTTAACAGATTTTAACAAATAACACGAGCTTATTTGACCTTCAGTAAACTTTGAAGTTTCACATCTACTGCTAACTTAAAAGACACGTCTTATCTTAATTAAACCAACAAACTTAACTTAGTTCCAATACTGATTTACATTCCACCTGGGCCCACTCCACTTTGAATGTTTACCTGAGACACAGAATGGAAGATCTGCAGTGGTGGGTGTTAGGTCCAGGGGATGCTCTTGCTCCTTGACAGTGGAGAGAGGAGCCATGGTGCAGGAAGCACCAAGGATGGCCTAGAGGCCAGTTATGCAGGCCCCACGCACGTTGGTGCAGAAACAGGAGAAGGTGGAAACAGAGGAAACAAAGTGCTGCCAGGAGGCAGAGAAAGGATTCCCGGTTTTAGAGCTCATAAGCCCCAACAGAGGAGCAGATGCCATGCTTTCTCACCAGCAAGGGGGGAGGAGTTAAGCAGTCCACGTCGGGCCAGAGAAGACAGGGAAACTTCCCTGAAACAGAGTTTCGGCAGCTGCTTGGGAATATTCCTTACGGTCTCTGTCTCGAGTTAGACTAACCCCAGATGGATCCAGTTATAGCCATTAACACGGGAAGTGAGTGAGGGAGAAACCCCCACATCTATTAGGAGAAACAGAGAAATAAGGTCAGAGTCCCCTTTGCTAAGGATGGCCCAGCAACCTGGGTTTATCTGAAGTCCTACTAACAATTATCATGCAGTAACTAGCTGACTCATTTGGGCAAACACATTCTGCAAAAGCCCTTTTGTCTGGGATCCTGGTGTAGAGCAATGAAGGCCTAGGTATGAGCAGTGAAGGTATCCTAGGTCCATTTACCCTGTTTCCTGCAGAGGAGATCTAACTGATAGATCCCACTGAGGCCATGCAGTACTACAGGAGCTCAGTCCTTTCTTAAATTTTGCAATCCAGATTAGTTATGGTGGGTTAAAAGGCACCCCAAGATAGAGTCCTTGGGAACTGAAGAAGCCTACTGAGGCCATGCTCCCAGAAACATAAAGAAGGTCCATCACCAAATCCCCCCTCGACTCCTGGGTGGCGTCCCACGCAGGGTATGTCAGAGGTTCCCGTGTGTCAAAAGCGACCAGAGGCGTCCCTCAAAATATCGCTATTGATCACCATCCTGCCTTCCCTGGGAAGGCATTTCTTCCATAAAAGGCCCTGGAGGGGTGCCGGCGTCCCTCTTCCTTATCGCACCCTAAGCTGCCGATGGGTGCTTGGTGAATGGACCAAAACACTGTGCCATGCCATGCCATCTTCTGTCCTAAAGACTGCATACTGTTTTGCTATTTTAACCCATGGAAATACTAGAAAAGTTTGGCAAGGGGAAATTACCCAATTTCATAGCTTTAAGTAGTCTGTAGAAGACACTAACAAGAAACAGTAAAGACTGAAATCCATCATGGTCTATGCGACATTCCAACACATGTGGTCCTTACACCCAACTTCCCCAGGAAACGGTCCCCGGTTGCATTTTAATTCAGTCGGGTACTGGTTTCGGCCGGCTCCCAGTGGAGGTCTCTCAGCCAGAAGTGGCTAGACCAGGAATGTGGACGGGATCACATTAGACCAATCACGAGGAAACCTCACACGGGAGTCTTAAAATTGGCAGCTGTCCTAGTGACTTAGGTGGCTGTCCCGAGCCCAAGAGAGACAACTTGTATAAGAAAAGGAATAAAGAGAGGCCATCAAGTTTCTGGGTCTTACTGCCATTCCGGCCAGGGTACTAACTTACAGCCAAAAGGCAGACACTCTCCTCCCTGTAGAGTAGCCACGGGCTAGAGGATTATAGCCTGAGCAATTGACATGCAAGTGTTCCAATAAGACCATACTCCTTGATAAGCCCTGAAATGAGAGTAAAGGAAAAGGAGAGAAAGTACTCACCAATTTTGCACCGAAGCTCAGAGTCCAAATGTAAAGACTCACAGCCCCACGTTGGGCGCCATATGATGAAGTTCTAGAACCTAGGTGAGGTTCGGTGGGCTAAGGTCCAGAGCTGATGACCAAGAAAGAATTCTTGAGACATCTTTGGTGCAAAATGGTGGTTTATTAAAGAACGGGGACAGGACCCATGGGCAAGAAGAGCTGCTGCCCTGGGTTGTGAGGGATGGGAGGTTATGTACCCTGAGGTTGGGGGAAGGTGAGGGAAAGGGAGGTTTCAACGGAGTTTTCATATGCTAAAGAGGGCCTACAAGGTGCCAGAAGACCAATGTTGTCTTTTAGCAAGCCATTAACATCAAGATAGTTGGGAGATTCCAGTCTTGCAGGATTGTGATCTCTGCAAGTTAACTATTTGTTTCTCGTTTATGGCAGTCAGGGGTGCCTGAGGAGTACTACACATATTACTGAGGGGAGCGGGTGGAGAGGGTGTGCAAAGTGCCAGCTTTTGCTTTGTCCTCAGCTAGCCTCCTGCTCCCTCATCAGAATCATGAATAACAAGACTATCAGACTGTACATATATTGTAATCTACCAGAGTCACCTGTTCTTTTAATGGGGAATGAGGAAAGGGTAATGCTGAGGTGAGGTGTCTGATACAGACGTATAGTAGTATATATGTTATTATTTATTTTACTGGTGATTCCATGTACTTCTTTGATTTGAGGATTTATTTCTAACTGCCTCTCTGAAAAGTCCTCACCAAGTATTTTTTCAATAATTACTATATTCGTTCTAGTCTCCCCTTCTATAAATACTATTGGATGATTGTGGGTTTTCCATTTTATTTTTTATTCCTCTATTATTCACATTTTCATTTAGTCTCATAATTTTCTCTGATTTATTTTCAGTTTATGAAGTTCAACTTCAGTTTTATCTGTTATTTAACTTATTTGGGGTGCCTGGGTGGCTCAGTTGGTTAAGCATCTGCCTTGGGCTCAGGTCATGATCCCAGAGATGCAGCCCTGTGGCAGGATCCCTGCTCAGCAGGGAGTCTGCTTCTCCCTCATCTGCTCCCCCTGCTTGTGCTCCTCTCTGTTGAATATATAAACAAATAAATAAATAAAATCTTTATTAAAAAAAAAAAAACTTCTATGAAGTTTTGAATACCAATAAACACATTTTTCTGCCTTTCTTTTGTACTACTTAACATGGTTATGTGGTTTTTGTTCTTTATTCTATTGATGTGGTATATTGATTGGTTGTTGTATGTTGAACCATCCTTGGATTTTACGAATAAATCCCATTTGGTCATGGTATATAATCCTTTTGATGTGGATGAAGTTTTAGAATATAAGGAGCTCCAGTGGGGTAGAGTCCAGAGCTGATGACCAAGAAAGAATTCTTGAGACATCTTTGGTGCAAAATGGTGGTTTATTGGGGCACCTGAGTGGCTCAGTGGTTTAAAGCCTCTGCCTTCGGCTCAGGTCATGATCCCAGGGTCCTGGGATCAAGCCCCACATTGGGCTCTCTGCTCCATGGGGAGCCTGCTTCCTCCTCTCTGCCTGCCTCTCTGCCTACTTGTAATCTCTGTCTGTCAAATAAATAAATAAAATCTTTTAAAAAATGGTTTATTAAAGCACTGGGACAGGACCCCTGGGCTGAAAGAGCTGTTGCACTGGGGTTGATTATATACTATGGAGTTAAGGGGGAGGTAAGGAAAAAGGGAGGTTTCAAAAGAACTTTCATATGCTAAAGATGACCTATGGGATACCTAAGGCCTTGCCATTGTCAAGTTAAAGTTGTTTTTCCTTTTAGTAAGGCATTAGCAGTAAGAGTTGGGAGCTTCCTGGAGGAGTATCACATTCCTCCTATCACAAGTCCTTGCCAATGAGCTTTAGGTTTAGAAGAAATTTAACTTTTATTTACATTTCCCCCTGTCTCAGCCTCCCTCAATTTTATCAAGGGAAAAATGATGATAGGGCTTCAGGAACTGAGTTACAGGTCTTTGGAAGTTAGGCTGTTGATAAGAAAGCTTGTTCCTAAGAAAAAAAAAAGAAAGAAAGAAAGATAGAAAGCAAGCTTCTTCCTTGTAAATCACTAGGACATTTGTAAATTGAGGGAGAATCAGGTCTTGCAGGATTGTGATCTCTACAAGTTAACTATTTTTCCTTTAGGGCAGCCAGAAATGCCTGAGGAATGTCACATATATCCCATGGGGGAGGTGTGTGTGAGAGGGGGCTGGGGGTGAGGGAGGGTGGCAGGAAGTTGTTGTGGTGGTGATTGTGGGGTGTCAGCTTCTGTTTTGTCCTCAGCTTGCCTTGTTATTCATTAGCTATTCTAATCAAGGAAAAAGGAAAAAAAAAATAAAATGGAGGAAAAGACAGAAAATTAAAAAAAATACAAAGGAAAATATATTAATTTTAGGATGATTTGTTAGATATAAAGATGCCATAAAAATCTAAAACTAGATGAAATGGATCACTTTCTAGTAAAATATATAATACCAGAGTTGACTCAAGGAGAATGTGAAAAACAAAAGAGAGCCATATCTGCTAGAGGACAGTTGTTGCTACTTCTGGTAAATTGCCCACATTTTCATCTAATTGGCTTGGAGAATCTACCTCCATATTGTAGTTTTGAACATGTGGCCAAGGCTTGGATGCCAAGGATCACCTGGACTTGATGTTTGAACAGGAATCCCAATCTGAGTCAATCTTATATATAAAGATTCTTTGTTTAGAATAAGTAAATTTGTAATATATAAAAATGGAGTTGTACTTGGTCATCTTTCTTTGCCACCCTTTGGGAAAAGATTTCTCAAAAACAAAAATTAAACAAAACAAAAAACACATTAGTATCTGACTTTGTTAATACCAGAATTAAAATTGTAGGCCAAGCCCAATGTCTTAAAAAATGAGTCCAAACAGGGTTTATTCTGTTCATTCAGTGGCAGTAAAATACTACTAGTAATTTAGTCAGCTTATTATATTCTAAAAAGTCATTTTGCAAAATTCAACGTCAATTCTAAGTTTTAAATGGAAGTGATTAGCATTTTCTTTTTTAACATGATGGAGAGTATCTTCTTGAAAAAATAGGGATATCAGTGAACTTCCTATTTAACTATAAGCATTCAGGGGGTGCTAGACATAAGTCTCAATACTGTATAAGTTTTATGTAAAAATGTATATATTTTAGGAGGATTAAAGAGCTTTTTATTTTTTATTCTTACTATGTATTCATTTGGAGGATTAAAGAGTTAAATGAATACATAGTAAGAATAAAAATAAACATGAATATTTGTCTCATTTTAAAATGAGGAATTACCTTTTATATGTGAGAAACAGAAGAAAAAGTGAAAAAAATGACAGGTTTCATATTATGTTGTATTACTTGGAACTTTGACAAAATCATTCACTTAGAAAGGCAGGTAACAAACTGCAATATATGAGCAAACTCTATGATAAAATGGTTAACTATATATATATATATGCACACATATATGTATGTGTATATATATATTATGAGTATATATTTTATATAATATATATTTAAAATTGATATACTCTCATATAAAATATGAAAAAAATTTATGTCACTTAATAAGATGATAAATATAACCAGACAATTTACCAATTCCAATGTGATATGACAAATAAATTTAGCCTCATTAGTAATCAGATAAATTAACACCTAACTTTGGGAGTTTTGACTTATTAATGTAGATTGTTCCTTCTAGGCCATTCAATTTTGCCTTATATCCAGAAGATATTAGGGCATTCAGCTCTAAGAGTATCCATCGCACACAGTGTCAGCATATATTTATCTGCTTTTTTAAAAATTCAATACATTTCTTAATGATAAGTGCTATATTTCTTAACTACAATCCTAACATCCAGCATTAGGCCTGGCACATTCTGGATAAATATGTATGTGTTGAATGCATGAATTAATGATCTGGAAAAGGTTTGGCAGATATTATAACAGGCAAGAAATATTACACAAATATGTTAACTAAGTGAAAGAAGTCTAGGCTGAAATAAATCAAATCCAGGGTGCTGGGTAGCACTATCAAAATACGTTTTCTCTGGAGAATAAAGGGTGAAAAATAAGCCTGGGATGCTAACATTAGCCCAAAATTCTGAAACTGAATCAAGAACTCTTTTTGGTAAAATTTTTGTTTGTTTGACATGTTTTAATTGAGTATATGCTACACACACACACACACACACACACATGCTGATGCCATAACTATGCTAGTTTTTAGAAATGTAGCAATAATAAAAATAAAGCTCTTACG
This sequence comes from Mustela nivalis, assembly GCF_964662115.1. Taxonomy (NCBI): domain Eukaryota; kingdom Metazoa; phylum Chordata; class Mammalia; order Carnivora; family Mustelidae; genus Mustela; species Mustela nivalis. The sequence goes on from NC_139040.1 coordinate 104,052,807, forward strand.
GAGCTTCTGCTTTGGAGTTGGGAGTGGGGAAGAACACAGGTACAAGATAAATAAAAAATATGTTTTAGAGATAAGTGTCATAGCAACAACAAAAAATACACTTTGAGGATAGATACAGGGCAGAGGTGGTGGATAGCTGTGTTGTGATCAGTGATGTCAGAATGGATAACCCAGAACCCATAGTTGGCTGATAATTAGTGTCTGTCCTGTATGAATGACGGATTCTCATCTTTCAAAACAGGAATTTCCTGAAAATGCTTTTCCAAGCCCCCACATTTTTGTGGTGATGTTAAAGATCCAGGTTTCATAACTAAAAATGGAGAGTTTCAACTGTCATGTAAAAGGAGAGTCTCTTATTATTTCACAGTGAAAAAGCCCAAGTTAGGATGGGAAAGAACTTTCAAATCTTAAAGTTACAAAAAATACAGTTCAGATTTCCATTCAAAATTCTCATACCAGAACATTTCTTATAGAACAGATTATACATTTACCTCATGTAATGAAAAGATGTAAAATGTTTGGTTAACTGTTGTAAAGATACTGCAGATGAAGATACTGAGATCTTAAAGCAAGGTGATGACAAATGTATATTTCCAAAAAATTTCAGAAATATTATATATGTTTCAGAAACATTATATTCCTTTGTGGAATTTTCAGTACATGCAGTGTTTTGATGTTCATATTGTTATATGCTCAAACTTGTTTGCACTTATGAAAGGATTTTTATTCTTCATGGAAGATTGAGAGCACAACTTGTTTTTATGGTTAACCAAAAAAGATACTTTATGTTACTATCAGAGACCTATCCATTGGCTATAAGTGCTTTTAAAATGAATTTTATTATTCAGATAAGGTGTTCTTTTTTTAAGTAGGCCAGAATAAACAGACAAATAAATAACTAGGAAAAAAATAAAGGAGAAAATTGTTAAGAAGGAAGTATTTATGTTCATACTCATGAGTATAACTGATGCTATGGATTTAAATGATAAATTATAATGTAAAAAACAGATCAAGTGGAGATTAGAAAATTCAGGTACAAGTCTTCCCAGCTTCTGATATTTGGTAGGGCAGATATAGATGAGAGTGATTTGGGAGCTCAATCTAATACTCAGCAATTGCTTTGAAACAAAAATAAGCTTTATAATTTGAAAGTCGATATTAAATTGTGCTTATGATAAAAGCAGCATACAGTAGTAGAGTGGGATCAGTTGATTTTAAGTAAAGTTAAACTGTTAAGATATTGGCAGTTTTTCAAAGAGGAAGGATATTGTCTTTTTGAAGCTTTGATAGCAAGGATTAGTTAGGGATTCCATTCTAGGCAAAAATGGTACCCAAAGGTCAAGTATTGTATTTTTTGCAGGATCAAGAATATAATAAATGTATAGTAGGCCTAGGAGTAAGACACTGAGCCATTTAGGGCTCATTATAATATTTTTCTGGGCATAGGATGAATCATAGATGAGAGGTTGATTAGTTTTCTATTCTGCATGGGAAACTGGCACAAGGGGCACCTGAGTGGCTCAGTGGGTTAAGCCTCTGCCTTCGGCTTGGGTCATGATCTTGGGGTCCTGGGATGGAGCCCCACATAGGGCTCCCTGCTTCCTCCTCTCTCTCTCTCAGCCTGCCTCTCTGCCTACTTGTGATCTCTGTCTGTCAAATAAATAAAATCTTTAGAAAAAAAAATCGTAAAAAAATAAATAAAATCTTAAAAAAAAAACTGGCACAAATGTAGGGACTTAAAGCAATATCCCTTTATTCACAGGTCTATAAGTCAGAATACTGGCATGAGGTGACTTGAGTTCTCTGTTAAAGGTCTTAAAGGCCTGAAATCAGTATTAAAAACATTTTCAGATAATTTGAACATCTAATTCATTTTGGGATTGGCATCATTCACCATTTCTCATTCAAGTTGTCATGTATCTGGTTCTTGGTATGAAAGGTGATATTTTATTGTCCCTTGAACACTTTGGCTATTATGTTAAGCTACTTTGGTTCCTGTTTAAACTTTGTTTTTGGTTTTGTTTAAATTTTATCTGGTATTTAGTTTAGATTTGGCGCACAATGCCTCTTCTACGTTTGTGGACTGTGGTTCCATGACACCTTTGTGTTAGAACCTTTGTGGTACTATTTTGTCTGATTTATCTTATGCAGGTAGGGTTAGTACAGATCTGTGTTTGTGCTGCTTAAGCCAGCAGGAAAAGCTTCCCAGGCCAGGGCACCTGGTGCTTCTAGATGGGGGAAGGGTAGCTGTGTTGCACTTGGATAAAGAGCACTTCCTGGGCCAGGAACTTGTGTCAGGATCTCCCTTGTCTGTATGGGATGGTGATTATTTACAAAGTTGAGAGCTTTTTGTGGTGTTGGTAGGTATAGGCAAGTTGCCTGGTATCTCTGGGTATGGCAGAGGAGTCTCGGACCCAGCTAAAGAGAAGACCATTTTTAAAGGTGGGAGCTTTATACAGTGGGATCACTTTTGCTGGTACCCTTGATCACCAGTATGGTATGTCTGGGTGGGGAAAGGGGGCCTCAGGCCCAGTGGGGAAGGAAAGCACTTCTCCAGGTCACTTAATTGTCAACAGGGCTTCCAATTTTCTCTCTTTACAGCTTCTGCAGGGCTCACCTGGTGTTTTCAGTGGGACCTCCATTTGATCTGATGGAGGAAGAGCCTGTTAGAACTGCTTTCTGTTACTAAGTTGGGAGTTAGGAAGTGCTGAGCCTGGGTCACCTTTTTATTTGGAGGGATCATAAGATGTCCTGCCATGAGGTTGTTCATCCATTCCAAAGGTCCCTAGCCAATTCACTTTCCCCTTTAGAACTTTCAGAGTTCTCCTTTGGTTGTCTCATGTTATTTCTAGGATATATAGTTGTACTTATAGAGGGGGGAGCAGAGAGAGAGGAGTATAAACTATCTTATCTGGACTAGAAATCCTGTGACTTTTAAGGACTCACCTGATTAGGTCAGGCTCATTCTGGATAAGCTCCCAATCAGCTGTACCATACATCATAATGTAGGAATGGGAATGGTAGTCTATCACATTCACAGGTGATACTCTAAAAGTCACTGGGGGCCATTTTAGAATTCTACCACAGAAAGCATTTGTGAATGTACTGAAGTATTGATTAGGTAGTTATCATCTGGAAGGTTGGAACACATTAGTGTAGCAAGAAGACAAGTACTGCTCTAATTATTCCTCTCTTTAAATGAAATAGATGTAGTATCAGAAATACTTAGTAATAATCAGAATATTCAAACAACTTTCAGAATTTAATGTGAATATCAGAGGTTCATTTAAGACTTTATTTCCAGCCATGCAAATATCTTCTGTGTGAAAAATATTCTAGCTCAAAGATGTACTAAAAGACTTCACTAGTATACCCTGTTTATATTTTATGTTTCTGTGTAATTACTGTAGCTGCCAGTAATTCACATAGAAAATGAAGGTCGGGGTGCCTGGGTGGCTAAGTTGGTTAAGCATCTGCCTCCTGCTAGATCATGATCTCAGGGTCCTGGGATTAAGCTCCACATTGGGAACCCCTGCTCAGAGGGAGTCTGATTCTTCCTCTCCCCTTCCCCATGCTCGTTTTCTCTGTCTCAAATAAAATAAATAAAATCTTAGAAATGTCAGTGATGATTCTGACTTTAAATTTTTAGAGAAAGTTTATACTTAACACTGACCATATTTATATAGGTTTCTCAGTGTATAAAATTTATGACTGTTGCTTTTGTCAAAATACAGTTTACTCTCACCTAAACCAGGATTGAAAATTTTAAGCAAAATTTGCTGGTTTGGCCAATATACAAAAAACAAAAACAAAAACAAAAAATTAAAAACTCCAGTTTCCAGGCTGAATTAGGAGAAAAGTCCTTACTATGTTTGGATTAGAAGAGAAGCATGACCTAAAATTTGATTTTTTTAAAAAGATTTTATTTATTTTTTGACAGAGAGAGTGAGAGAGCACAAGCAGGGAGAAGAACAGAGGGAGAGGGAGAAGCAGGCTTCCTGCTGAGCAGGGAGCCTGACACGGGGCTAGATCCCAGAACCCTGGCATCATGACCTGAGTCGAAGGCAGATGCTTAACCTGAGCCACCCAGGTCCCCCTAAAATTTGATTTTAAAGTGTCATGGTTTGGGGTAATACTTTGATAGGGATGATTAGAATTGAATTAGTTAAGCATGCTTTTGAACTCCAGCTTTTCAGATTACAACTTGGGAGGCTTTGTACTTTGGATCATTCACATAAAGATTAAGATCTATAAACCATAATATACCTTATAAGAATAAAGCATATGTTTTTAAAAATTATATGAACTGAACTTATAAATAAAAAGAAATTCAGGTCACCTGGGTGACTCAGTCTGTTAAGTGTCGAACTCTTGGTTTCAGCTCAGGTCAGTGATCTCAGGGTCATGGGCTCAAGCCCTACATCCTGCTCTGTGCTCAGCAGAGTCTGTTTGATTTGACTTTCTCTCCCTCTGCCTCTGTTCCCTGTGTCCCCCTTCCTTCCACTCACACATACATCTAAAGAAAATTAAAAAAAAAAAAAAAGAAACTGAGACTTGAATGTACTTATAAAGCAAAAATTGGAGAAGTACATATACCGGCTTTTTTCCTTAGTTGATTACAATCACAGCAAAGCAATGTTTAAGAGCAATGTCATTAAATTCTAAATTCTATGGTTTGTCATCTCATCACTTCTAAAGATAAAATGTACTTGTTCTCTTCTTCATACCAGTTCTGAGTAGATGAAAGGAAAATTAAAAGAAAATTGTTAAACAGCCGAGTTAAAGAACAGAATGGAGGACAAGGGGAAGAGGCAACTACTCCCTCTTTATACACCTTCAAGCCTAGAGTTGATAATACTGGCTTCTCACAGCTGCTAGCCTCAGGGAATTCATCATCTCTTTGTTTCCTTTCATTCTTTACACACTTTTAGTAAATAGTTTCTTCATTAAACTCTATTTCATCACCCTTTTCAAGTGTGCCATCAATTTTTGCCCAGGACCCTAAATGATATATTAGTAGTTGAAAATGGGAGAAACTTTAAGGTAGTGTTAAGGGTTGGGATAAACTGCTGGGAAGAGAGATAGGAAGACAAAGTTTTAAAAGCTTTTCTATGGCATTCTATGAATGTAATTACTTTTTTATGTGAGTGATTCTAATAAATTCTTAATGTTCCTGATTATTCTGGTTGTGTTCCTCTTTGTATGCACATTTAAGATGAAATATGGGATTTGCACGACTAGATAATTCTGTTAGTTTCCATCTGGATTGATTATCTATTAAGACATTTCTCCCATGGAATCAGGAACATCCCACCCTAGTGTACCTGCTAAGTTTCTTTTGAAATTCAGTGATCCATTATAGTGGGAAATTTGTTTTTCCTCTAAGATAGGACAGTACTGTTTGGTTTTTTATATATTTTCTTTTATTTTGGAACAGAAATTGAGGGAAGTTCAATCATTCCTTCAGGAAACAATGATTCAGTACAGATTGTTACATTGGGATTCAATTTTAGATCAGATTCAGATTCTTATATTTAACAGGACAATATCGCTGTCAGGTAAGACAGCATTTTTTTTTTTTTAATTCTGGAAGAGAAATTGGGGAAAGTCCAAACATTCCTTCAGGAACCAGTGATTCAGTTCAGATTATTATATGGGGATTCAATTTAATTTTTAAATTTTTTTTCAGGATTCAATTTTAGATTAGATTCAGATTATTATATTTAAAAATCAGTCCAAAAGTTGTTTACAATCAGACAGGTGACTACTGTTTGTCTATCACTATAATTGTTTGTATAGCTGAGAATTCAGATCTCAATTAGAATTTTCTCTTTCACCAGACTTTACTGCTTTCCTACGACAAATAGGACAGGTAGAGTTCTCCAACAGCCAGCGATCGATACAGTGGATATGAAATTCATGGGAGCAAGGTAGGATGCGTAGTATGTTGCCTTCTGTGTACTCTGTGATGCAAATACTACAGGCTTTTAATGCACCACTTTTACCAAAAGATCTTACAGCCAAGTTGTCAATTTGTGCTTTGGTGAGTCCTGTAGTTTGGTCATGATAGTCTTCATTCAAGAGGAAAAAATGGTCCAGATTAAGGGAGGTCCAAGAGTTACTTTCATCAAATATTATTGGGCTCATAGGTCTACTTTCTTGCCTGGCTTCTGATGGTGAGCCTGATGATAAGCTTATTTCATTAGTGCCGTCAAACATCATAATTTCTGAATTTTCTGTTGGTGAGCCTGATGATAAGCTTATTTCATTAGTGCCGTCAAACATCATAATTTCTGAATTTTCTGATGGTGAGCCTGATGATAAGCTTATTTCATTAGTGCCGTCAAACATCATAATTTCTGAATTTTCATCACTGGAGCTGGAACTGGAAATAGGACTAGAATTGAAACTAGTTATGTAGCTGGAATTTGAACTAGAAATCAATGGAAAACTTGAATGGAAATCAGAACTAGTAGTTGAATTGGAACCAGAACTAGTCCTATCACCAGAACCATCTCTTTCATTTGGTGACTCTGCCCTTTCCATGTTTTCATTTGGGGGTGAGATGCTATGCACTAAATCACTATCACTGTCCATAAGGTCAATTGAGCCACTGAATGTTGTCACTGTCTGCGTTAATGTGCTCTGAATTGTAGTAGATATTGTATCATTTAAATCAGTATTTAAAATTCTGTGGATGGGAATTCCGATGGTACTGAGATAAGCTGTTGCATCTGTCTGCTCAAAAGATGGAAACATATTCCAAAGTCCTCCTTGTTCACTTTCTAAAGTTGGTGTCTCACATGTTAACGGAGTTCTGCTAGCTATGCTATCACTATGAGAATATGTCCCAAGATGAACTTGTCCTACTTCAAGATTGAACAATATGGTTGAACTTATCTGCTCCACTTCCCAAGATTCACCATCACTGGTTGTATCTGGAGGACTTTCTTCTTGAACAGCATTCCTTGTTCCAGAAGTTGAAAAAAGACCACTATTTTGTGGCTCAGTTCCAGTTATTTGCTGTCCAGATGTTTCTTGGTGGTGAATTCTAGAATATAACTCATTCTCCTCTTCCAGAAGCTGCTCAAAAGTCTCAGGTGCTATACTCTGATGAAATCTTAGTAAAAGATCACTCCATGAATTTGGAGCTGAACTACTTTCAATTCTTGCTCTGGTTCTTCGATGCTCTGGGCTCCTGCTTCTTGCTCTTCGCTGACCTCTAGTGACTGGTACTTCTATTAATGCTTCAGTTGTACTTTGTTCTGACATAGGTGGTCTTATAAATGTTGATTCAGACTGTGTATTTTCTGCTTGCCTTTGGATGTTTTCTATATTGTCTCCTCTGGGAAATCTTGTAGATGGTACATCTTTGTTCTCTGGATTTGGGCTCCCATTATTAACATTAAAATTCATTTCTAAACCAAATCTGGTATTATTGTTATTTGAATTAATCTGGCTCAGTTCTTCCCAAATTTGGTGTTCTGTTTGCCTACTTGTCACATTTTCAGTTTGTTGGAAAGAGTTAACCCAGTTTAATAGAGAGTCACCACTAGATGAATTATCAGAAGAATCTCCTCCACCTGTTAACAAAAAAAAGTGGTGGCAGAAAGGAACTACCAAAATTAGAAGCATCATAAAATAGTACTCTGGAACCTTGTTTCAAAAGCAAACAAAAAATTAGAACTTTAATACCCAGATGTTCTTAACACATTTCACATTTATAGAGTTAATATTTTGTAAACTATATTTTCTAGATTTACAAGTGAAGGCAGGACAGTTTGAGTTCCTTCTGAAAAGTTAGTTAATCCTAGGTAAATTTAGAGAATTTTTTTAAAGGAATCTGGAGTAAGTCTGTTTTCAATATTTCATCTTATGCATGGCCCTGTGTACCACCATGGGAGGAGAATCAAGAGACAACATTTTTTCACTCCACTGTCAAAACACTAATGCAATTAAAAAAGGTGAAGATACCGCACTAGTATTTTAGTTCAATTTACATTATTGCCTAATTCTCATTAGCATGCAACATTACTTCTTCTAGGCTCTTAAGTGTTTATGGTAATATATAAAGTTTTAAAAAAATATATAAGACCATTGTAACCATTGCTCAAATTTAAATAAAGTTTATAGGTTTTAAAGTTTTTGAATCCTTTTTGATGTTATCAGATTTTAAGTTGATATGAAACTGAAGGTCAGCTCAAATGGAGAGACTGAACCTAGCATAGTATATATGAAGCCATATTTAAGAACTGAACTATTATATATCATCTTCTTTTGATCGTAAAGTTCTCAACCTTAGCACTGTTGACATTTTAGTGTTGGATGAGTCTTGGTTTTGGGGAGCTATCTTATACATTGTGAGGTGTTTGGCAGTATCCTTGGCTTCTGCCTGCTATTTGCCAGTAACCCCCACTCATCATTTTTGACAATCAAAGTATCTCCAGACATTGTCAAATGTCCCTTGGGGGTTGGGAGCAAAATTACTCCCAGTTAAATAGAGAATATAATATTTTTTGCTGGTGAGTAAGTCCATGTCTTTATAGAAAAAATAATTCAGGAAGTAGGAGGAACTTTTAGTTGAGGTGGAAAACCAAGAAAAATAATAAGCTATTTCACACTGTTTCCCAGTTAAAGTAATGCAAATATGAATTGGGGGAAAAACATATCTCAACATTCTCCCCCTAAATCAGGTAAATATCAGTTCTTTTTTAATGAGAAGTTACTTAGCACCAAATTAATGTGTGCCACTTTTGTTTTATCTTTGGCTGACTCTACTTATGAAGTTCCTTACCCGTCCCATTCTATTCGCCCTGAAAGTGAAATATACCTGTATTTTTATCTGAATTTTGTGGTGGGTTGTCTTTAATTCGTTGAAGTCTCCTCTGCAATTCTTCTAATGTAGTTTCACCGGGAATGCCTAGTAAATCGTTATCCCTCATTAGCTTGTAATCTTCTTCACTCAGGTTATTTACAAATTGATAGAAATCTTCTTCCCGGACCAGTCGGTCCCTCTGACTTCTGCGTAGGGCTGCAGATTTGTCTTCATCGTCGAAACCTGAATTTTCCATCTTGATGAGCAAGTGGAAGATATCTGATTTTTACGACATGCTGTTGAAAAACAATAACCGAGTTTTGATTTATATTCAAAATAAATCTATGAAATAGATTTATGAATAATCTATGAAGTATACTAACTGAATTCTCTTTCTGCTCCGGTTGGAGTGTGGCAGGACCATTTGCGGTTGGATCTGCCTCCGCGTAGGTTTCTTCTGCCTCCCTGACCGCAGCTCTGTGGCTTCTGATGAGTCCTTAGTTGAGAACCGCCTTTATGTAGGAGCTTGCTAGACACCGTTGCCTAGGTATCCATTATCTTCCCCTTTGTTACCAACTAGGGACTATATTCAGGGTAGGTTTCATTTTCATTTAAACCAGCAAATACTACAGACGCTTACTGTGTGCCGAGCACTGTCCTTCACCTCTTTTCATCTGCATGAGCCTATTCCCCGGCTTTCAGGAGGCTTTTCCAGGCTCTGCTATACTCTTACTATTTGGATATTAAATTAAAGAACCCGAATGTAGTTACTTATACTACATATGACTGCCTTCTTCAAAATGTCACACCAAAGTCATTCTAGTCAAGTGTAACAATTCTCATTTTCAGGTGCCCAGGGAAGTCTCTCTTTTCTCCTCATGAATTCCTCAAATCATAGATACTCAGTAAGAAAACCCACGTTTTTTGATAATTTACCAGAGCTATAGCTGAATTTCTTTTGCTGGGTCTTTTCTTTTTCACTCTTTTATTATCATTTTTTTAAATTTATTATTTTAAAATATTTTTTAATCCTTTTCACTCTTAAATCCTTTCACTCTTATTATACAGTCCCTCAAACTTCTGTTAAAGCAAAACAAAACAGAAACAAAAACTTCGGCAGGCTTTCTGGTCAATTCTTTAAGGAATTTTCCACAAAAACATAGTTTCATTTTTGTTCTCCTTTCTCATAAATATTATAAATAATTCTTAATTAGCCAGAACTTCGCAGGCACTTTTAAAACAAAAGAGTTGCCTTGCCTATTGAAATGTGTACTGATTCTGCTAATTTTGTTCCATGTATGTTAGTGCAGCCAGGATGGCATGGTAATAATGCTCAATGGTAGTGCTGTCTGAAGGAGACCTAGAAGAGTTTTTGGACTCGTTAATCTTACCAGTCCCTCTTAACACTTGTTTTGGAATCCTTCAACTTGTTCGTGTGAAGACAAGATTTGGCTATGGAATTTGAAATATTATTCAACTGGACTTAACAGTGGATCTGTCCAGCCTAAACAGTCAGTTAATATCCACTAGAGATATGTCAAATATTGCAGAAGTCTGTATTCCCAAGTAATTTATTTTCCAGATGATGGAACTATCACATAGAAACTGTGAAAATACAATATATTATATGTGATAAGAGATTTATATCTATAATATTGTATAAGTACAAGGAAATTTGTGATGTTATTTAATGGGGGTTAGGGAATAGTTCACAGATAGTACATTTAAATCTGGATCTTTAAATATAATTATGAGTTTCTACTGGTGGAAAGTGTCAGTTGTGTATGTGTTGGTGAAGAGAGAGTATGTCAGACTGAAGGAATAGACCTAAAAGACATTGGCTTCTTTGGGGAACTGTGGCCACAATATTGGAGTTGGGGTGGAAATGATATGAAATTTATTCCAGAAGAAATAATTGATATAGATTATAAATTGAGTTTTGAGTTTTCCCTGTAAGAAATAGGGCACATATTAAGATGTTTTATTATTTTTTGAGTACAGATAATGGATTTTATTTTAGCCTGCTTAGTGTCCACTTAACATACTTATGATAATAGCATCCTGATTTTCTCAAAGGAAAAACCCCTTTTTCAATCTTAGTCAAGTTGGTTTAGGTTCAGCTGAATTCACTGCCACAGATGAAGGAAAGGGCACATAATGCAGTCATGTCTAATCAATAGATCTCAAATTGCTGGTTATGGTAGCTGGTTCAAGCATGGATATGTGACCAAAATGATATTTAAAAGTTAAATCTGGAGGTGGGGCACCTGGGTGGCTCAGTGGGTTAAAGCCTCTGCCTTCGGCTCAGGTCATGATCCCAGGGTCCTGGGATCGAGCCCCGCATCGGGCTCTCTGCTCAAGTGGGAAGCCTGCTTCCTCCTCTCTCTCTGCCTGCCTCTCTGCCTGCCTCTCTGCCTACTTGTGATCTGTCTGTCAAATAAATAAATAAAAATCTTTTTTAAAAAAGTTAAATCTGGGGTGCATGGGTGGCATAGTTGGTTGTGTGTCTGACTCTTAGTTTGGCTCAGGTCATGATCTCAGGGTCATGGAACTGGGCCCTGTATTGACACAAGGCTCCTTGCTCAGCAAGGAGTCTGTTTGGATTTCTCTCCCTCACCCCCCCACCTCCCCCCACCCCCCCCCACACTTCCCTGTGCTCTCCCTCACAAATAAATAAGTCTTTAAAATTTTTTTTTTAAAAAGTTCAATCTGAGATATTACTTATAACTATTAAAAATGAAAAAAATATTTTTTAATGTGGTTGCTAAGCTGGTAGGATGTAAACCTGAATATGCTTGGGGTTATCTTGTATACCCAAGAATGAGGAAAATCAATATAAAGTGACAGAGAACAACAGATGAAGAAAGGGCCAGATACCTAAGAAAAAAATTTGAGAAATACCTGAAGCTAGATATGCCTTAGGATCTTTAGATCTATAAACCAATGTATTTCTTCTTTTTTTCCTAAATGTAAAGCTTGTGTAGAATTTTTGTCACTTAAAATAGAAAGGTTCCTAATGGTTGAAACAAGAGAGTGATATGATCAGTGATCTAGTCAGATGTCAGGAAGTAATTTTTAATAAATTTGCCACCTAAAACTTATTTTCTGTTGTCCATTTTATAAAGTTTACTTGTTTATGTAAGTTTAATTGGGTTTAGTTTTTTATGAAAATATAAGAATACAGATATTTTGTCATTTACTTAATAGGTATCATACATTGAAATTGTTTATAATTGAGTTGAAACAAATGAGCAATCATTTTCATTTGATTATGAATCAAATATGGTTAGCATATACTGTTAATCTGTTAAATAAACTTCCAAATTCTCTGTGCTGTGAGATCCTTTCAATGTGTCCCTATTTTCTTATGTGTTTCACATATTATTCAGTGTATTCTGATACCTTGGCCCAATAATGGTCATTTAATTGTCAAGTGAAGAGAAAATATCTTGAAGTAAATTACCACTGAGCATTTGGTTTATTTTAGAAATGGGATGGTTCTTGTAGGAACTAAAATGTTTTTCACTGATACCTTAATAAATAGTGAGATACTGTTATGTAACCAATTAGCTCCCTGATGGGATTTTTGGATGCCTAAGTTTAGCAAAGTCTTAATTAGTGTGAGTAGGTATGTGCTTGTGTGTGCACAAACACATATAGGTGTGATGTATTTAAACATTTAAAATAGATGTTTGGTTAGGTTAATAACCATTGGCTCAAGTCTAGTTTCTGGGTACTAGTAATAGGTTTATTTCAGTTAAGTCTTGACATTTCCTTTGCAGTGTGAATGTACTTCATCTCAAACATTGAGTTCCTATAGCATTATCATTGTTGTCTGCTTTAAGGTCTTGTTTTTAATATTTGTTATCAAATATCACAATTGATGTTTCCAAACATTATTTGAATTCAATATATTTAAAAGCAATATGCTTGAGGCAATTCAGTATATAAGAAAGTATTAGGTTGAGAATTTAGAGACCAAGGTTGAAGACTAATCATTAATTCTTATTTACCCAATGATTTAAACTCTCTAGACTCCCATTTCTGAAACTTTAATATGACGAAGTTTAATCTGTTTTTCAAAGTTTGATTTAGTCAGTTGCTTAGAGAATTAAGCAGTGGGAATTGAATATAGTACCTGAACCATAGTGATGGATTGGCAACTATGAAGTAGAAAGGAAAGGTTGAGTGGGGATTAAGTTAGTGCTGCAGTGCTTAGCTAACAGAGAGGCAAGAGAATCAGAACAGGTCCAAATTCCAATATCAAGCTAGGGATAACTGTCTCCTAGAACATTAATCCAAAGCCAGTAAGTTGAAATGGAGTATTGAGCCATAGAAGACAATTCCAGAGTTGAGGCAAGGTCATGACAAGCTTGGGGATCAAAGCAATGGGGTAGTAGCATATGTGTTTAACTTTGATTTTAGCTTGCTAAGTTAAAATATTTATGCCTTGGATCTCTGTCAGTTGGTCCTCAGTTGTCTTAATATTTTTGTTTATAAGACATTTTAAATGTATGACCTCAATATTTTTTGTTTCACAATTTTATGAATGAGAATATAATCACAACAACTTTAAATTTTTAAGACACCATGAAAAACATTTTAATTAAATTTTGGAAGGTAGTCACAGTACAGTGTAAGCATAAGCAAAAAGATAACAGCATGTTATTAGTACTTAGTACATATAAAGTCACACATTATTTGCTTCTTAATATTTTTCGAGTTTAAATTAATAAAATAAGATGATCAGATTTACCATTTTGAGGGGGAGGGGAAAAACAAAGGCATATTTATCATCTGCTATATGTGCTCACTATATGCTTTGTTATATATACATTTGTATATACATGCAAGGCGTAGGTGACTAGAGGTATAATTGTTAGACTTTTTAATAAACTGGATAGCTATTAGTTTCTTTGCAGTACATCATCTTAACATAGGAGCAATCAGGAAATAACTAAGCATTCTACACTAGGAAATAACACCTTAACAGCTAAGCAGCATTACTCAACTGCTATACAACTATGTCTAGTGCACAAAAATACATACCCATTTAATTGATAGCCCTTTAATTTGATAGCCCTTTAATTTGATAACCCTTTAAAAAATCAGTTCTTTTCACTTTAAGTGTTATTTATTTATTTTTTTAAAGATTTTAATTGAGAGAGAATGAGAAAATGTGCAAGTTGGGGAGGGGGAGAGGGAGAGGGAAGATGTTAAGCAGATTCCCCTTTGAGGTGGGAGCCTGACAAGGGGCTCCATCCCAGGACCCTGTGATTATGACCTGAGCCAAAGAGAGTGGGCTGCTTAACTGACTGAGCCACCCAGGTGCCCTTAGTAGGCCTGTCTCTCTCCCCCTCCCTTCCTTTCTCCCTTTCTCCCTTTTTTTTTTTTTTGAGTAGTCCTTTCTTTGAAAAGGATGATGGCAATGATGAAATGATGAGTCAATTACTAGAGAGTTTTTAACTACCCAACAAGAAAAGGCTGAATGTATTTTCTTAAATTAGGAGGTTACAAATTAGATCAACAATCTGTTGACTTTTTTTTTAAAGATTTTATTTATTTATTTGATAGCGAGAGATCAAAAGTAGGCAGAGAGGCAGGTAGAGAGAGAGAGGGAAGTAGGCTCCCCGTGGAGCAGAGAGCCCGATGGGTGGCTTGATCCCAGAACCCTGAGATCATGACCTGAGCTGAAGGCAGAGGCTTAGCCCACTGAGCCACCCAGGTGACTCAACAATCTGTTTACTTTCAAGCACAAAGTCAGCAGTATATAAAGGAAAATAAAACTTTACCTGAAATATCAAATCAGTAAAAACTTTAAGTTGCTCACTTCACTAACTTTACTTCTTACTGGAAAAGCTTTTAATCCACCATTTGTAATTTGACCAAAATTTTTTAAAAGAGCTATTTTGTGAATGTGTCACAGACACAAGTGACAGAGCCCTACTTTTTTGTAAAGGACCTTACTCTGAATAAAATCACGAGTTTTTCAGTTAAAAAAATGATATTTAAATAACAGCAAGGGCAAAAAATGTTTACCACTTAATGCAAAATTTAGAAGTATAAACTTAGGCAACATGTTAAAGAATGAACTTCTTAAGCTCTAGTAGCTTGTTTTAAAACCTTTTGATCAACTGAGTATATTGTTCCCCTTCCCTCCCCTTCCATGAGTTCTCAGTTAGGTTGCTTGCTGACTCATAACCTAAGAGGGCACCACTCCTTCTTCAGGAAACCTGAATAAATTCTTAGATTACAATCTGGACTTGGATTTCCTTTCTGGTGGAAGGCTTCTGGACCTAGACCTGGACCTGGTTGGGAAGGAAGAATTGGACACTGAGGGCGACTTGGACTTGGATCATTGGGTAGATCTGGATGTAGAGGTTGATGGTGATCTACTGTAAGAGTAAGAATGAGACTTTATGTGAATGAAGCCAGATCTGCCCTGAAATCAGGATCAGCTTCTACTGTTGGAATGGCTTTGTTGCTTACATCTTTGGTTCTGGCATTCGTGCCTGTGGGGAGGAGCTTTCTGGCAGCAGTGGCCATGACAGGAATCTAGTGGGCAACTGATGTGTGCCATCTGTATCCACAGTTTGTGGTCATCCAGCACGATCCCATGAAGGGCATCCATGGTGGTAGGGCACTTGTGGAAGCGGATGAAGGCAAAGTCACAGGACTCTAGTGAAGTGGCCCTGCAGGATGTACACATTGCTGATGCACCCATACTTCTCCAAGACTTGCTCCATGGTGTTGGCTCAGGTGTGGTAAGTCAGGTTGTTCACCTTCACAGAGATCATGGCCTTTGAGAGCTCTGCCTGAGCACTGCAAACTGAGCCTCAGAAACTGAAAATCTGGGAAGACTGTAAGTTGGCCCAGGTGACTACAATGGTTTTCTCGTGTTTGTTGAGGAAAAAAAGGCTCCTTTTTTTTGTGCATGTGTCACTTGCCCTCTGCATGTGGGTGCTTAGAGACACTAGAATGTTTGACACAGCTCTGCCTATCTCCAGATCTGAGACTGCCTAAGAAACAACTCCTTACCATTTTTTTTAATGAATGTTCAGGATTATAACATATCTTTTTGTGACATTTTTGGTATATTTCTAAACACTGAGTTGTAATTTAAAAGCATATACTATAGGTATAATTATGTGATGTGAAATACATTGCAATGCTGACTCCTATAGGCTAGAAACATTTGTCTACTTAGAGACAAAAACAGGAAAGAAACAAAATACCAAAACAAATCATGGACAAATAAGATGATTCAGTTATAATAACAGGTCAAGAGAGATTGAGAACTACTTGCAGGGTATGAACTGTGATCAGAAATTCAATAAGGACCTCCTTTTCTGTTTGAAAATGAGTCAAAGGCGCTATGATCTATGAATCCAAATTATATAATTTAATATAACCCAGTTTATTAGAATTTACTTTTTCCTCATTAATTGATGGAACATACCCTCTGATAGAGTAAGCTCCTTTGACATAATTTACATTTAAAAAATTTTTTTAGGGCTGCCTGAATTGCTCAGTTTTTCGAGGGTCTGACTCTTGATTTCAGCTCAGGTCATGATCTCAAGGTCATGGAATTGAGCCCTATCTCTCTCTGGCTCCACACTTAGGCTGCGTCTTTCTCTCTCTCCCACTGCCCCTCACCCCCCAATTCTCTCTGTCAAATAAATCTTTAAAAAAATGTTTTTATAACTAGTAATTATATTTCATCAAATTATTGACAAGACATCTTTCTTCATGAATCATGTCAATTGCACTTCAATAAATGAGCTTCATAATCACAGGAAGTAGAAAATAATATTTTAGTAAGTATTTCTCATCTTCAATGAATTTTGTATGCTCTTTGCAAGCCACGGCATGTTCTGCACATTATTATTTCATATATATATGTGCTCTGGTTATCCATTGTTGTATAACAACTTATATCAAAACTTAGTGGCTAAAACCAATGATCTAGCATTATCACACAATTCCAAAGCACTGGAATTCAGACACAGGATAATAGGGCTTATTTCTTTTCCATGATATCAGCTAAATTAGCTAGGGTGATTGGGATAGCTTCTCTGGAACTACTGGGTATCAGCTGGTTTTCTAGAGCGACTCCGTGTAGTTAGCGTAGCAATTCTAGTCTTACTACATTTCTTACATAGCAACTCAGGTTTATGAGAAATCATAGTAGAAGTGCCAGCCCTTTTAAAGTTGAGGCCCAGGGCAGTATATCAGTTTTGCATTACTTCTAGGATATTCCATTCGTCTAAGCAACTATAGGCCAGACCAGCTTCAAAAGAAAAAAAGAATCATTGAATGTAATGTGAAGGATTTACAACCTTTTAATCTTCCATAGTCAATCCTCTGGACAGAAAGTATTTACATTCTTCTCACATGAAAAAATACATTCACCCCCTTTCAAGACCACCAAAGTATAAATACCCGGGACCTTGTCATTTTTAAAAAAGATTTTATTTTATTTATTTGACAGACAGAGATCACAAGTAAGCAGAGAGGCAGGCAGAGAGAGAGGAGGAAGCAGGCTCCTTGCTGAGCAGAGAGCCCATGCGGGACTCAATCCCAGGACCCTGAGATCATGACCTGAGCCGAAGACAGAGGCTTAACCCACTGAGCCACCCAGGTACCCCAGGACCTTGTGATCTTAATTAAGACTAGGTTAGTAGAGACCCTTCAGGTACAATTTCTTGAATTTTATTCAAGAGGCATGTAATGTACACTTTTGAGCTACACATAAGATAACTTTAATAGACAATTCTCTTTGATAGGAGTACTGGTCTGCAGTGATTATAAAATTCAATTGGGCATATGTTTCCACTTTCTTGGTTAAGGCCTAATCCCATTCTCTGAGTCACTAGTTGGTCCTTTGGTATCCCACCTTCCTTCAAACACATAGTCCATGTTTATAGCAGAGTAGCTTTCTTAGTGTTTTCTTGTGTGTATAAGGTTGAGAATACCAAGAATTTTTCCCCTTCTGAACTGTTTCTATCCCCTTTAGTCTAATATCACAGTGTTTTTATTAGCACAAATTCTGTCAGGTAGCTTATGATTCTTATTGGATGTTCACTCCATTAAATTAAATCCACACCCACATTTCTTTCTGTGACAAGCCCTTATTTACCTTTGGCCATGTGAGGCTGATATGAGTTACCTAGCAAATAGTTGGTGAAGGATGTTTTAAAATCTTTCTGAGAACTTTATTTTATAAGATTTTTTAATTTATTTGACAGAGAAAGACACTGTGAGAGAGGGAACACAAGCAGGGGCAGTGGGAGAGGGAGAAGTAGGCTTCCCACTCAGCAGGGAACCCAACAGCAGGGGCTCGATCCCAAGATCTGGGGATCATGACCTGAGCCCAAGGCAGATGCCTAATGACTGAGGCACCCAGGCACCCCTTTATGAGAACTTTAAAGAGGGATTGGATAGCTACATCCTTTTCTTTTTTATGCTGAGACTGTTTTACTGTCCAGGTTTTGCTCTATGCTCTGAGGCCATTGTTTACCTTTGGATCTTTTCTTAGCCAGGAAGGCTGTACTGGGCAGCCGTTTTTGTCTACATTTTTGTTCTAAAACTGAACAATTTCTTCTCTAGTTCATCTTCTGTCTTCTCCTATATCCTTAGAGGCATTTAAAGAAATTAATTGAATTTTCTTTTTACTCTTTCTAGAGATATCCTTAGCCAAATTTATGAATTTATAGGTACACTTGGCTATTTTTCACAATACTGCAGGTGATAATTCTGCTAATCATTTTGCAGTAGATAATTTAGGCATCCATTTCTCCAGGTATTCCTTTACTTTCTTTCACTTTTTTCAAATTTTAACAATTATGTGATGGCCTACTAAGGGACACACAGTAAGCAGTTTTTTAGTTGTTTAAGCTCCTTTATCACTGTCTCAATAAAAAAGATTTTAGCTCTTAATTACATGACTTCCCTTAAGAGAAACCATTTTAAGGTAATTGAGAATTATTTATATAAACCATTCTAAGGTATTTGAGAATTCACCAATAAGGTGAATTGATGGCTATTTTGTCCCAATTAACAAAAATAATAGTATACATGTCAGAAGTGTTAAAAATTATATGGGCTTAGGGACACCTGGGTGGCTCAGTCATAAAGTACCTGCCTTTGGCTCAGGTTGTGATCTCAGGGTCCTGGGATCAAGCCCCTTGTTAGGCTTCCTGCTCGGCAGGAGGCCTGCTTCTCCCTCTCCCACTTCCCCTGTCTGTGTTCCCTATCTCATTGTGTCTCTTTGTCAAATAAATAAATAAAATAAAATAAAATAAAGATTTTATCCATTTAAAGGACTCTGCTTTTGTATAAATTAGTTTTATGAGAACAAGTTATATATTCATTATGAAAATCAGATTTGTCTTATGTCAGAGAGTAGAGAGCACTGAATCAACATTTAGGGACTTAGATTCCTATCCTGGCTTCACTATAAATAAGCCACAAACCTGAGACAGTCAACCCCTGGGTTTAGGTTTTAATCTTTCTTATAAACATATATTTTTATCCCCAGGGGGTTTTAATCTTTCTTAAATGAGGGTTTTAGACCAGGTGATGTTTGTTCTATCTCAGCTATGAAACGTCACTTACCTAAAATTGTTGAAATGTTCTTTTTAAAAACTGTGACAAAAATTCAAACCAATTTATTGAAGTTAATATTACAGTTAAAATACTAAAAATTCTTTTCAAAATGATAGTTTGCAGGCTGTGCTGGATTCAACTCTCTGGTAACAATTTACTCATTTAAAATGATTATTACTATTATAATTTGGATCAAGTAAAGAATGACTTCAGAAACATTAAATGTTTGTTATCTAAGGCATATATTCATGATTTGAAAGTCAGGAAACATGTGTTCCTGTTTTACTGTCCCTTTTCATTATCTGTAATTTGAGGCAATAATTCTTAACAAATTCTAATACCTGTTGTAGTTAACAGGGTCCTGTATTTTGTGAGGTGATTTGAGTTTTTCTAAATTCAGCATTAGTTCTGCCTTTGCAACTCAGATAATTTGAAGTCTAATAGAAACTTTTCTCCATGGAGTTTATCCTCCTTTCTCAATTTTCCTATTTCTTTATTGTCCACAAATATTTCTAGACTTACTACTATAGACCTTTTCTAGATGCCATATGTTTCTCAGCTTATTTATCTATTAGATGAAAATACTAAAATGAATTATTTAAATATACTTGGTGGTAGGGTACCTGGATGACTCAGTGCTTGGGAGGCTCAGTCAGTTAAGTGCCTGCCTTTGGCTCAGGTCATGATCCCCAGTCCTGGAATTCAGCACTGCTTTGGACTCCCTGCTCTCCAGGGAGCCTGCTTATCTCTCTCCCTCCCACCCCCCAACTTGTGCTTGCTCTTTTTGTCAAATAAATAAATAAAATCTTTATTAAAAAAAATACTCGGTGGCTGCTGTAAACCTTTTTACTTGATAAAAAGGACTGTAAACCTGAGCCACTAGAAGAAATCTATACTGTACATTGCAGTGACTTCCCTAGTAGATAGATCTCCTGAGATAAAATTTGCAGATCCAAATGTGTAAGTAATGGAAATCCCATTTGAGTTCCATTCCCAAATTTCTTAATTTCAGAGTTGTGACCCAGGATTCTAAAACCAATAACTTCTGAGTTTAATAGCTAATAAGTAATATAGCTTAAAAAGCCTATATATATAATCCTGGAACATGGTGACCCAGTCAAGGTCTTTTCACTTTCTAGTTCTGTGTGAGAGGCTGTTTAGCCTTTCCTAGTCAAAGCTCCCTATTGTCTTGTTGCCATCCTGAAACTGCAATACTCAGCATAAACAGGGTGGAAAATACTGTCTTAAGGCAGGGCTGTGATTTGCTTGACAGGGCCCTGAAAAAAACTGTATGTCCCACAATGGAATATTAATGGATTTCCTTAAAAAAGGAAGTCCTGCCATTAGCAGCAATATGTATGAATCTGGAGGATATTATGTTAAGTCAAATAAGCCAGTCATGGAGGGATAAATACATACTACATTATATGAGCTACCTAAAATAGTCCAACTCATAGAAATAGAGAATAGAATAATGGTTGCTAGGGGCTGGGTAGGGGAAGGGGGAAAAAGGAAGTTCAATAGGTATAAAGTTTCAGTTATACAGGATGAATAAGTTCTGGAGAGATCTCTGTTGTACAACATAGTTTAATAGTTAACAGTACTGTACTATGTACTTAGAAATATTAGTGGGTGGACCTCATGTTAAGTTTTCTCATCACAAAACAAAATGTAACAGAACAAAAAACTCCAAAGAAACTCAAGGAAACTTTTGGGGGTGAGGTATATCTTTATTACCTTGATATAATGATTTCACAGCTATATCCATGTGTACAAAGTCACCAAATTGTATACATTAAATATGTAATATTCTATATTAAATATTTATTGCATTATATACATTAAATGTATGTGATTTTAGTGTATATATTTATATGCACAATTGTATATAAATATACATTTTTATGTTAAACATAAATTACATACATTAAATGTGTACAATTCTACCTCAGTGATGCTGTTTCAAAAAAATAACAAAAAATGATGGTTGGTATTCAGAGGGGCAATAGCAGGAAGATTTTTGCCACCTTTAGAGATGAAAGGGAAGAGCTGGAAAAACTATTGCCAAAATTTATGAGAACTTGGAAGGGGGCCTGCCCAATAGGAGAGCTAGTCATACTGGGATTCAGAAATTACCCAAGATGTGGCTCTGGAACAAGAAAGGAATGGAGGAGATTCCAGCCTTTTTTCTCCTCACTTATATCCAGTTAATACTTCTCTTCAACTGAACTCAAAATGAAGCTGAGAGAGCCTGGGAGATGCAGTGTGAATGGGGCAACCTCCCAAGGCACAGAAAAACTAAAGAGCAGAAAATGAAGCAAATATGTGAATAAGCAGGATGACTACCATATCCTGTATGTTAGTCCTGCCTTCCTAGGATCACAAATGCCTTGAGTTGGGCACATACCTGTTTAAGACTAAAATATCCACAACAGGAGGCCACAAGTAACCCCTTGTGTTTTCCTGCTTGATAAAGTAAGTGCTTGATTTTGCAAGAGGGATCTTTCAGAATATTTTTATTCTTGCTTTTTTGGCTTTGTTTTGTCTTATTTTCCTCCTTATTGAATTAACTGTCTACCTCTGAGTCAACTGTTTGTGGTTTTATTTTAAAGAGTTACTGAGTAAAGAAAACTTTCAGGTTGAATCTAATAAGTGGTATTATACTAATGCAATCATGAGGGTCCTTCTCAGTCTTTTCTGAATCCTTCTGGTTTTGTTCAGGTTTCTACTTGCTACGTTGATCCTCAAGCTGAAAGGTAGATTTAGGCCTTGCCTTAGTGACTCTTATTGGTCAGTAAGATGAATTTGCCTCTTTATCAGGGAACGCTCCATCCCAGAGTTGATTTTGGTCTCATGTGCCTTAATTTTGAACTGTAGTTTGTCTTATTCTGTTTGTCATCATCTCTCAAGAGCTTTATCAGAAAAAAAAAAAATCTCATCCACTAAGGCAGAAAAATGGGTTTGACTTTCCCATTTGATGTTTTATGCATTGATGTTCCTTATGTTGTCCCAATTTTCTCTTCATGAGAAACTTGATATAAAGCAAAAACTTGAGTCCCAGTTTAGTTCATAGTGTGATCAAAATAGCATGGAGCTGACATCTGCATTTTCAGGTCTGATTCAACAGTTTGTTGTGTGATTATAAGAGAGGTACTCTATTCTTCTATGTCTCAGATGATGCATCAATTAAATATGAGAATTGAACTGTTTTATATTTAACATTACATTCAACTTCTAATATTCTTAATCAGGGTCTGGAGGTTTTCAGAGGCTTTTTCTTCTAGTCAGTACTCTATAATATGAACAATGAAAAAAGGAGGTGACATTGCATTATAAAATGATTTTTATTGCCAGATAAAAGGTTATTTACTCATTCCTTTCAAATACTGTTCTCTTACCTGGTTTTAAAAATAAGTAAATAAAACATGCTGAGCAACAGGTCATTGAACTTCTGATTTTTCCTTTTCCTGTAGAGAAAAGTAGTTTCTTTAAGTTTGTTCGTCCTCCTTGTTCAGCTGAACTGTTAATTTATTATCTCTTTCAGCTAATTATCAACATTTTATTACAGTGACTTTGATGATTACAGTGTCATAAGTTTGACTGATGCTCTCATTATAGATGATGGTGTAAATATCCACCAAAAGTTCAGGAATGATTCAAAGAAACTCTTTGTGGCACTTGGCATCAAAAGATCCTAAAAGCAGATAAAAGTACTGGGGTCTTGAAAAATGTCAGTAATAAAGGGAAGAGAATGGAGAGTAATGAGATGAGAGGTCCTCAGGTGTGCAGTAGGATTCTTGCTTTTTTAAAATAACTTAATATGGGGGCACCTGGGTGGCTCATTGGGTTAAGCCTCTGCCTTCGGCTCAGGTCATGATCTCAGGGTCCTGGGATTGAGTCCCGCATGGGCTCTCTGCTCAGCAGGGAGCCTGCTTCCCCCTTTCTCTCTGCCTGCCTCTCTGCCTACCTCTCTGCCTACTTGTGATCTCTCTCTCTCTGTCAAATAAATAAATAAAATATTTAAAAAAATGAAACAATAATATTTTTTTCAGTAAAAATCTCTCATTGAGAAGGTCTTATTTGGTTATTAAGTATTTTAGGCATTTCAAAAACAAACATAAATCATAGCTAGACATGGCCATTTGGAACTGACCCTGATAAATTATCAAGAGAATTTGGTCTAGAGGTTGATGTTTAAACTTAATTTTGCTTTATTTGGCTCCTCATTTCCCTAAAGACTTCCTAAGGGCTGTGGGGCATGTCTCTCTAGAATCTATTCATGTTTCCCCCCCAAATTTCAATTTATTTCTTTATATTCTTGGAGTTTATTATTAGAACCAAGCTCTCCCATGGGACTGAAGAGTAGCACCTTAGTTTTAATGAAAGGGCTAAGACCAGTAGCCCTTTATTATTTTACGAAATTGATGATTCTCAAATGCTGTGGGTTTTCCTTTTCTCAGTCAATCTCTGGAGGGATCAGTGAGAGGTTAAGCAGTATTGGATGATCTTGGCATCCACTTTCCTGAGAAAGCAGTAGAACAATTTTTAGTTGTAATTGTGGAAAATTTTCCCTTCTTCCCTTTTAGGTTCTTTGGCTGGTCTAATTAAATTGATATAGAAAAGATTAAAGAAGAAAAACACAGAAGATTAATAACATGTATACCTCCTGTATACATGTGAGAGACCCAGGAAATCTGAGTAACTCCCCAAAATGGCCAAAGCCATCACCTTAAATATCACCTTCCACTAAAGAGAAAAGATGTTGGGGGTGGGGAGTCAGTTATGGGAGGTGACCAGGAAAAGCATAGTAAACAAGGATAAGGTTGTGAACTCAGATTTAAAGTACTGGCCTTTTCCATTGGTAAGGGTTCCTAGAGATTTAATCCTCCTTTCTTATTGGTACAGAGAGGAGATACCCTTTCAAATGGAGATTTTCCTTATATATGTAAATGTTTTTTAGAGAAAGGTAACTAACATCTACTCATTTTTCACAGTTTCACCTATGTCTGCTGCTGCTTAAAAAACAACCAGCTTATGGGGCGCCTGGGTGGCTCAGTGGGTTAAGCCGATGCCTTCGGTTCAGGTCATGATCTCAGGGTCCTGGGATCAAGCCCCACATCGGGCTTTCTGCTCAGCCGGTAGCCTGCTTCCCTTCCTCTCTCTCTGCCTGCCTCTCTGCCTACTTGTGATCTCTCACTGTCAAATAAATAAATAAAATATTAAAAAAAAAACAGCTTAAAATCATCCCAGGCCAAAATACACATTTTGAGGTGGCAAATTCTGCTCCTTCCTATGAAACTTTAAATAAGAAGTTTCATAATCAAGAAGCTGAGTTGCTGTATCTCACTGAACCAGTCTGTTAGTTCTGAGAATTGGTCAGTTCAGTTGGACAGTTGTGTCTCATTTCAGGAGTCTTGCAGGTGGGCCCCCAAAGTTAGGCCTATATTATACAAGCAATCAGAAAATTAGTAAGAGGGGCACCTGGGTGGCTCAGTGGTTTAAGCCTCTGCCTTCGGCTCAGGTCATGATCTCAGGGTCCTGAGATCAAGCCCCACATCGGGCTCTCTGCTCAGTGGGGAGCCTGCTTCCCCATCTCTCTCTGCCTGCCTCTCTGTCTACTTGTGATCTCTGTCTATCAAACAAACAAATAAATAAATAAATAAATAAGAAAATTAGTAAGAGACATTTTTAGGGGGGTGCCTGGCTGGCTAGTTTGGGAAGAACATGCAAACTCTTATCTTGAGGTTGTGAGTTTGAGCCCCATGTTGGGTGTAGAGGTGACTTAAAAATAAAATATAAAAAAAAACAAAAAACATTTCCGGGGTGCCTGGGTGGCTTAGTGGGTTAAGGCCTCTGCCTTTAGGTCAGGTCATGATCCCAGAGTCCTGGGATCAAGCCCCACATCGGGCTCTCTGCTTAGCAGGAAGTCTGCTTCCCCTCTCTCTCTCTCTCTCTCTCTGCCTGTCTCTTTGTCTACTTGTGATCGCTGTCTGTCAAATAAATAAATGAAATCTTTAAAAAAAAGACATTTCCATGGAAACAAAGAAAAACAAAAGTTAATAGTTGGAGTAAATTATAAATCCAGTGCCTCAGTCTTGAAAGCTGCCAATTGAGATGATTTCTAGATGTCAGGCTCAAAGCATCTTCAGATGGATTAATGGCAGGCAATGGCAATTAGATATTCCTGGTTTGCAGTTTGAATGCCTCTGTTGATGTCCTTGGGTATACCAGTAAACTTTCCAAGTGGCTCATAGAGCAACAGGAAAGAAGTAGACTATCTAAGCATGAGCTATTGTGATTTCTCTGAAATTTATCTCAAATCATCTTTCTTTACTTAGCAGGGTTTCAGGAAAAAGGGCAATTTTAGTTCTTAGTAATTCCAAGTCAAAGGAATGGAGAAAATTAGAAATGTTAGTTTGGAGATTTGTAGCCAGATGCGGAAACTATAAGAATTTAGGATCTAGTCCAATTTGCACATAAATAACAAAACCTTAAAGACAATTAACATGACTTGAAGTAACGGGACTAGAATCTGATTTCCAAATAAGTACTATATTTTCTAGTGAAGCATAATTTGTCCATCTACAATCATCTTCATTTTTACCAAAGATAATTAGGGAAAAACTAATTTGTCAAATAAGTCTATTCTCAATAGATTTGGCTTGATTATTTACATAAATGCAGTAAGAATAGCGAGTGATCATAAAATTGCAGGCTCTTTTGAATATGCTTTACTGGGACTTTTCATAAGGAATCTTAGATTGGACTTCTTAAAAGCCACTTGAGGTCAGGAAACCAAGTCAAGGACTTGCCATCAGACTTCCCTGTCATGCCCTGTAGATGTGGGCGAATTCTTTTTTTCTGGGTCCCTCAAATAGCCTGGGGTTACTTTACCTCCTAGGAAGGGACCTTCTTTATTCACCTGGTTAGGTTATTGGGAACCTTGTAATAAGCAAGGTACCATGCTGTTTTTCTGAGGGGCTTTATTGCCTGCATAAAGTCAACCATAATTCTTAAAACTGTCAGGCATATCTGATTCTATGCACATCCACAGTTGGAAGCTGGTTATATTATCAAGGCTTTGCACTTCCAATTGTGTCCTGTTACAGGAAGAATGGATTCCTATCAAACTTACATAAATAATTATGTTGCTGTGAATTTAACAGTAGTCACAGAGAAGTTCCAAATTCTGGTGGGATCAAGTAGGGAGAAAAAGATAATGTTTCATCTTTGTTCACAAAGGCATGTCTTATACCAAATTGCTCTAAGTCATAGATAACCTTAAGAGAAAAGAGAAAAGAATGTTTCAAACAAAATGTCATAAAAATGATAATCATCTCATCAGTGCATTCAGTCCCATGTGATTCTTGTTTTGCTTGAATCCAGTTTTTCTCTCAGTCCCTGAAATTCTTACCCAGTTCAATGGTGTGATCTTAAAGTTATACTAAACCTGTACTCAGAGTTTTTTTTTTTTTTTTTTTAAGTTTCAAGGAAGATGAAGCACTTTTGCAGAAGCTTCAGAGAAAAACAATAACAGTAAATGACAAAAGGCTTAAAAATGGCCATGATTAAAGATCTGATAAGAGTCTATTATAATGCAGTTGACAAGGAAATTTACTTATTTCTGTGACAGATAACAAACACTTCAAGACAACTAGAATTAGAAGTTGTAACATGCCAGGACATAATGAGATTTCTGAGTTTCATACAGTTTCTAGAAAATTGCATTAAGAATATTTATCCACACAAATATATTCTAAAGAGGTGTGGTTAGTATCATTTATTTGACAGTGTTTTCCGTATAATTTAACATACCAAATGAGCCTAAGTAGTGTAACATCTTTCTTTCCGTAAGAAGAGAGAGCAAATCTTTTGAGATGTTCCAGGGCATATTTATAAATTCCCGAAGTTATTTCAAGGTGAAAAAAACTTCGTTTAGAATTCTATTTTGGGAAGCGTGTCAAAAATATCAAAATATTTGGACACTTGATGAGAAAAGATCACAGATCATTATGAAATAATACACAAGTACCCATATAGCCAGGGAGACAATAAAAGATTTCAAAGGCAAATACAGAAAATTATGTTAACTGTTAGCAAAACTTAACTCTTTTAATGTTAAGAAAACTCAGTTTTCCTAAATAATCAAAGACCTTATGATAAAGAGATACAGGAAATCATTTTGATGAAACACAAAATCTTTGCTTTCTAGGTAGATTACTTAAAAAGTGAAGAAAAACCGGGGTGTCTCAGTGGGTGTCTCAGTGGGTTAAGCCTCTGCCTTCTGCTCAGGTCATGATCTCAGGGATCATGCCCTGCATGGGGCTCTCTGCTCAATGTGGAGCCTGCTTCCCTTTCTCCCTCTGCCTGTCTCTCTGCCTACTTGTGATCTCTGTCTGTCAAATAAATAAATAAAATCTTTAAAAAAAAAAAGTAAAGAAAAACCTTCAGGATCTCTTATCATGAGATCCGTAGTTCAAGAAAACTTTGTGCTCTTAGCAGATGAAAGGAAATTAAGTTTTAGTTTTACATAAATACAGTATTGATTTAAAGTTTATGTTTAAAACACAATTCAATTTTAGCCACCTAGATTACACCAGGTAAAATTTTCTCTTCTTCCCAACTTCCTATTTAATTTTTCCTTTATTTTCCCCTTTCCCAGTATGAAATAACCATTTTCTTTTGGGACAAATTTACTTTCTTTTCCTTTAACAAAAATGCATCTCTATACCTCATACCTTTTCTTATCCAAATAGAAATCCTATTTATCTTGTGCACAGAGTTGTTTCCCCTCATTATTTCTACTGGCTTTAATCATATAATTAGAAATTTTATTCCTTAGTAACCTTAATTTCTTTTTTTAAAAAAGATTTTATTTTTTTATTTTTTCTTTCTTTCTTTCTTTATATGAGAGAGAGAGGACAAGCAGGGAGAGGGGCAGAGGGAGAGGGAGAAGCAGGCTCCCTGATTAGCAGGGAGCCTTATGGGGGCTCAATTCCAGGACCCTGAAATCTTGACCTGAGCTGAAGGCAGACACTTAGCCAAGCTTAACTACTTAACCACTTAACCACAGCTACCCCAGGCGACCCCCTAGTAACCTTAATTTTTAGTGAAAACTAAATAGTAAGCAATTGTGAACTGTCACATCAATATTCTTTGATTGGTAAATTTATGAGTATATTTATATTATAATTTTTAGAAGAATATGCTTTTTAATAGTGCAGTCTTTTAATGTGACATAGGACCTGTTTACTAATTGACTCAAATTTATCTTTAGTTTCTCTGCAATAAGTAGGAAACCTGTGTTCAGTTATTAATATTTCACTATTTTATCTTATTTGGAAATTATCTAGATAGTCAATAAATTTTCATCATTTAACTTAGCAGAACTCTAAAGTTTCATGTTAACTAAAAAGATTTTGGAAGCTATCTTTAAGTACACAAAATATAAAATATAATCATTGCTAAATAGTTAACCTGAAAACTCTTGTCTAACTTATATCTATCTACCTAAATCACTTGCTCCCAACTATAATATTTAGACCACAGCCAAAAGTATCAAGATATCAGATAAAGTCAGCCATTATTTCAAGCTCTTTCTCTTGCTGACAAGTGTTGTGAGATATTAACATGAGCTTATTTGGCTAATAAACTTAGGCAGAATAAAAGTTTTATGTCTACATTATATTCAGTGTTGATAACTCTAAACCAGTGAACTTATAGTAGCTTTAATACTAAGTGTTTTTCTAGATCAGATGAAACTGAAACATGTTTGGTTTGGTTTCTGTTATATTTCTGAGAGCTTTAGGAATACTTAATTTATAAGCATTTACTTTTAAGGCAATTAAAGTTCTTTACAAATTAATTGTGGAAATACCATGTGGAGGTAGAAAAATATCACACATCTATAAAATAAATGTATAGACATATAAATTTACAGATACAAACAGATCTCATACTTTCCCTTCAAAATTTTAGCCGGAAAAAAATAAAATAAAATTTAGACCAGAAGATGGTTATAATAATGCAAAATCCATTAGTTTATAGAAGAACCGTTGGCTCCAAACTGTGTTTTTGGCAGATGGAGTAAATTAATGTTACCTGCTTAGATGGCTGAAGTTTATTCTACTCCTATTTGTGGAGAAGATATTTGAGATTCTTCATTACCCCAGTTTCCAAGTATCCCCTCCTTCTTTTTTTTCCTTCTGATGAGAAACATGTCCCCTAAAGCTTGGCTGTTAGGTCCTCGAGTAGGTGGGAGTAAATATGTGTATGACAGATGCACAGAGAAAACATCCAAGATTTCCCCAAAGAGTTTTGGGATGTATTTACCTATTATCAAAGGTTTAGAATAATTAATACTAAAATTCATCCTTTCCTAAGTGCAAGAAAATTAAGTTTCCAATGTCCTGATGTTTTACAATATCTACAGAGCATTTAGAGATAAATAGGGGAGGTTTTGGGATTGGTAAGGATAGGTGAGCTTTGAATTGCTTTTAGAGACACACTTCTGGTTCTGTAGAGATTTCCAAAACAAAGTCAGTTATTTGCAGTTACCTAAAGAACAGGACTGCAGTCTGAATATCAAGGAGCTGACCTGCCCATTCCAATTTAATTATCTTCAGTTTGCTTTTTTAGATCAGGAAGAAGACTTCCATTCCAAACAAAATGGGAACTAAAAGATTTCTATGCTCTAGAATTTCAGGGTTTAATGCATGTATCTTCAAGAAGTCTATACAAAGCATTTAACAAAGGCTTTCAGATGCTCTCCTTCTTTATAAATGCATAGTTCAACTTTATACTAACACTTTGGGGGAAAGCATTTAATATTGCTCCCATCAAGCCCTTGAATATCAGCCTCTATCTGAGCCATTTCCTGGTCATTTGTAGCATGGCCTGAGAGAGATTCTGGCCATTTGTTTACTCTGTATGGGGAGTGTTCTCTGGGGGGGCTGTCTGGTTTGTCTGATAGCTATAGGATAATCATAGGAGGGAAGAACATCCCTTAACAGCTAGTTGAGGTCCCTTTGAGTGGGACTGGGAATGACCACTACTCCTTCCTACTCCTCTCTAAATTTAGTAAAATCTTTTGAATGTAGAGGTAAAAGGGTTTTATAACTCAGAAGATTTGTTGCTGTCCAAAGGAATGAATTCTTTTTGGTGGAGGGCCAGGATTCTTACATTAAAAACATTGTATAGGAAGGCCTGAAGCTGGCAAAGCCCAATTACAGGGTCCTAGAAAGTAAGAGGAATTATAAGGGACAGCAAAGGAAGTCCTACTGACCATCTTGGGTGTTTCTGCTATACTCACTTCCTGGATTTTAGTATTTACATGAGTAACCTCTGTACCCCAGAACTGGAGAGCAGCCGGGAGCACTCTCTGTAAATCTTGTGAAGAAAGGAAGTGAGAACAGGCAGCTGAGTGTTTAAAGGATTTTCTGGGGGAAGTTGGAGGAGTTCTGGGATATAAGGGGATTTGCTTGAGTGTTGGGGCTGGATTTTGAAAGGGAGATTTAGACCAGAGACCCACAGATCCAAAAGATCTTCTGGAGGGCCAGGGCCCTGGAGTTGGTGATAAAGCAGTATATGAGGGTGGAGAAGGGGAATTTATATTAGATATGGACTCTAATTTTTGCCTTAATTCTAGTTCTAATTTCTGTTCTATCATTTTATTAAGGTAGCCCCTAAAGGTAGCTGTTTTACTCCTTTATATCCACTTTTCAATTTGGTCTTTCAATAGGTATCAATAAAACAATTTAGGAAGAGAGCTCTCAAAATATTTTTTTTTAGTATCGAAGTTTGTCCAATTCAAAGGATCTGTCATCTGGCTATTAACCAGGAGGATCTTATAATCTCAATAGTGAGTCAATCAGTAAGCCTTTTTATGTCTTAACCATGGATACCAGAGGCATCCCTAAAGGAGATTGCAAAAGATGCAGCTCTCACAAGGTCAAGAAAGTGAATTCCCAGAGTTAGACTCAGAAAGCAAAGGCTTTGTTGTCACCGGTGGCAAGGATGACTGAGTGCAAACAGTGCCCTCTATTTCCTACAAGACTGTGAGACTCCTCTAGTCACATACTTGCTAATCTGTGACACTTAGGCAGGCACTGCTAGAATGGGACTTTTCTAGCACTAACAAGAGAGTGAAGGTTGAGACAATCTTATGGACTAGGACCCGTATGACAAACTCTCCTGTGATCTGGCAGTTGAACAAATTTAAATGTTTCTTACAAAAGAGTAACTTCTACTCACTTTTGAAAGCTTCTCCTGTGTCCTCTTTTTTTTTTTTTTTAAATTATGAGATTTAAATAATCCTTATGCCAAAGAGACATATTTTGGGGTGGCAAATTCTGGCCCCTTCACAAGTATTCCAGGGACTTAAGACATAGGAGAGAGATTGAGGAATGAGGAAGAGGAGAAAAGAAGAATGAAGTGATCTTAATTTACCCATTATTATTGTTTTTAAAAATATTTTATTTATTTAACCCAAGAGTGAGAGCACAAGCAGGGGGAGGGTCAGAGGGAGAGGGAGAAATAGAGTCCCCACTGAGTGGGGAGCCCCAGGTGGAAACCCGGGATCATGACCTGAGCTACCCAGGTGCCTCCATTATTATTTTTTTTTTAATTGGAGAGTTTATTTTGTATTCTAAGATAGATAGTCAAGGCAGCTTTAAGTCTCTGAAAAAGAAGGGCTCCTCTTTATCACAGTTTCTATAGATTATAACTTCTAGAGTGTTATGTAAAGAACTTCCTGAATATTTCATTATTATAAGTACTGGTGGCACACTAGTCACATTTTTCCAAAAGATTCATATTCTAACTAAATTTTAAAGCAAATATGAGTGATATAAAATTGCTCTCAATTTCAGTTGCATTTTGGGCCCAATATGATGCTTGAGCTACCAGTTAGTTTATATCTCTTGGATTACTAAATTTAATAGCATATTGAGCTCTACAAGAGGACAGGCACTCTAGACGTTTCTAACAGTGTTTCTCAAATTTTAATGTACTAAAAAATCACCCATGGTAGTTGTGTGTTTATTTGTTCATTCTTTCTTCTGATGAGAACTTCCAAGTTTTACTCTCCTAGCAGCTTTCTAGTACACAATATGGTATTTTTAACTATAGTCACCATGTTATATATTACATCTTCATGATTTATTTATTTTATAACTGAAGGTTTGTATCCTTTGACTCCCTTTACCCATTGGCAACCACCAGTTTATTATCTGTATCTTTGAGCTCATATGATATTTTTAAGTGAGATCATAGGATATTTGTCTTTGTCTGTCTTATTTCCCTTAGCATGTTGCTAGGGTCCATCCATGGTGCTGCACATGGCAAGATCTCATTTTTTTTTTATGGTTGAGTAATATTGCATTATACATCTATGCTGCATTTTCCTTATCTAATTATCCTTCAATGGCCACTAAGTTTGTTTTTGTATCTTGGCTATTGTAAGTAATGCTGCAGTGAACATGACGATGTGTACATCTTTTTGAGTTAGTGTTTTTATTTTTTTTCAAATAAATATCTGGTAGTATAATTACTAGATCATATGGCAATTTTATTTAAATTTTTTTTTGTGGAACCTCTATACTGTTTTCCATAGTGGCTGTGTAAGTTCACTCCTTGGTGAGTCACAGATATACACCAGGTAAAGTTTTGTACAAAGTAAACTTTACTTGTAGCAAATTAAGGAGATCATGGGGAATAACTGCCAAAGCCATGACTCCCTGAACAAGGGTGAATGGGTCCCTTTTATTTAGGGTTAGGATGAATATTTAGAAAAGGAAGACTTGTCACAATATGTAGAGTCAGGCAGAAGGCTATGCTTGCACCCTAAGGAAACATGCCTATGCATATATTGTATGTCATGTAAATGAAGCTTGTGGTCCTCCTTGGGTGGAGAATTTAGTATTAGAATGAGGTAAAGGTAGTTTTTGGTCATTCTAGAGGTCACTCCATGGTCCATTTGCACAGTCGTGAATCATGGGTTACACTCAAACATGTCTGGGTGGTCTGGGCTGGCTGGAGGTCTTGTTAGGACAGTCACTGTCATTTAAGGGATACTTCTGTTTTCCATTTGCCTGAAGAGATGCTGGAAAGAAGAGCTTAAGGAAAAATGTAGGACAAAGGTTAGTGAGTATAAGAGGTGGGCAGTAAAGGTCAGGTCTTAGGGTCTAGCTAGTGACCCCTGCACCAATGTACATTCCCACCAATAGTGCACGAGGGTTTCCTTTTCTTCACATCTTCACCAACACTTATTTCTTGTCTTTTTGATAAAGAGCATTCTAGCAGGCATGAAGTGATATCTCATTGTTTTTGTTTTTTTGTGTTTTTTTTAAAAGATTTTATTTATTTATTTGACAGAGTGAAATTACAAGTACACTGAGAGGCAGGCAGAGAGAGAGAGAAGGAAGCAGGCTCCCCGCCGAGCAGAGAGCCCGATGCGGGACTCGATCCCAGGACCCTGAGATCATGACCTGAGCCGAAGGCAGCAGCTTAACCCACTGAGCCACCCAGGCGCCCCTTTGTGTTTTTTTTTTTTTTGATTTGCATTTCCCTGATGATTAATGATGTTGAACATCTTTTCATGTGTCTGTTTGCCATTTGTATGTTTTCTTTGGAAAAATTTCCATTGATGTCCTCTGCCTTTTTTTTTTCCCCTCTGCCCTTTTTTAAATTGGGTAGCTTGCTTTTTTGCTATTGAGTTGTGCCAGGAGACTTGTTAAAATGCAGATTCTGATTCAGTAGGTTTTGAGTGAGGCTAGATACCTTGTATTTCTAATATGTTCCCAGTAAGATTGATTAAGCTAAACCTACAAACATGCTACTACTAATAATGGGTTATTTGCTTTGGGTTTGGAGTCAGGCAGATCAGGATTTGAATCGAGGCTTATCTACTTAATGACATTTCATTTTGACTAATATAAATTCCTAAATTTTAGTTTTTTTTTTAAAGATTATATTTATTCAACAGAGAGAGAAATCACAAGTAAGCAGAGAGGAAGGCAGAGAGGGAGGTGGAAGCAGGCTCCCTGCTGAGCAGAGAGCCCAATGCCAGATACCGGGCTGGATCCCAGGACCCTGAGATCATGACCTGAGCAGAAGGCAGAAGTTTAACCCACTGAGCCACCCAGGCGCCCCTAAATTTTAGTTTCCGAATCTGTAGAACTTAAAGAAAAGTACCTCTCTTTTTTTAATTAAAAATTAAGTATTTATTTAATATTTACTATTATTACAAATAGTAATAATAATAATTAACAATACTACTATTATTACAATATTTACTATTAAGTATTGAGGGCACTAAGTAAAATACTTAGATCATTTATGTATGCTCTTATTATTGTGGCTAATACACGGTAAGTTCTTTTTAATATGTTGTAACTTTTATTTTTAGGTAAAATGCTTCTTATATTTAACACAGCTTTCTGTCTACATCTTAGGATGCTAGATAGTATGAAGTTAATGGTTTTTTTCCTTTAGACAGGATTTCAGACCTTATAATATATTTATTTTTATTCTGTTATCTAAAGCAAAGAAGATAGAAATACTAGAAAGGGATAGAAATTCCTCACAAAATGGATGAGTGCCCTTGAAGCACTCAGCTTTCAGGAAATGGTCTGCTTTCATCCTGTCAAATGACATTAAGTTTGTCAGATCAAAACAAGTGGAGGGCATAGCAAAGATGGAAAAAAAATGCTTATGCCAAGAAGGTACAATTGGGCTTTTTTTTTTTTTTTTTTTTTTTAAGAATACCACTACAAAAACTTAGAGGCTTAATTGTGAATAAAATAGTACTATATCACAGGATGGAAAATTAGAAGAGCCCTCATTATTTCCTAAAACAATATGCCCTGCCAGCCACATCGCTTTTTTTTTTTCTTTCCTTCGCCTGTTGGCTTTATCTTTTCAAATCTCACAGCTCCCTCCTGTGTTTATAGTGAGTTTTCTCATCTGCCTGTGGTGTATTTCCCCCTTAGCTCTATAGACTCTACCTAGGGGACCTTCATTATATGCATTTCCCAGTCATCAGGTTGAAATTAAAGTATTTTACAGTCCCTGACAAGTGGTAGGAGAGCATTGGGAAGGAATTTTCAGAAGTAAAGTGCTGGTATTTATTCAAAATCAAGTACACATTCATTAATTTCTCTTTTAAAATCTGTTGTTTTCAGTTTTAAATCTACTTGTGTCAAGTAATATTATTTTTATTAATCTGTTTGGAAGCTACTGACATAGAGTCAGTCTGCAGTTTATATCCCTAAAATTAATGTAGCACACATTTCTCAAGTGGTTACATGCAACTCTTTATGCAAAATAACATAGGGTGGGTGGTAGGTAGAAACAAAAACCCAGTTACTCTCTCAATGGCTTATAATTCTGGTTGAGTTATGTGTGTTATGGAAAGGGTACATTACCTTAGTTAGCCTTGAGTTTGACTCTGCCTCTAACTACCCATATGATCTCTGGGCATGACGCTTATATTTAGGCAGGGGATTACCCTTACCTCAACTGTTTAATGAGGGGAATAGACTGAACCAGTGTTTCCCAGATTTGGGTGTTAATAAATTTATGTGGGGCATTGTTAAAAAATATAGATGCTCAGGCTCTGAAGATTCTGATTAACTACATTTGGAACAGCATCCTGGAATATATATTTTCAGTAAACACGGTCCCTGGTGATGCTTTGTGTGTATGTGTGTATGTGCGTGCGTGTGTGTGTGTGTGTGTGTGTGTGTGTTTACACACACTTATCTCATGGTGGGGCTCTAACTCAAGACCCTGAGATCAAGAGTAACAAACTCTACCTACTGAGTCAGCCATGTGCTTCCCCCACCCTTCTGATTCTTTTTATCAGGCAAGCTATGGATATATGGAGACATAGATTTCCTAAATTTGTTCTATCTAGAATATTCCGTGATTTTATGATTTTTAAAAAAACTACAGTGAGATTTGTGGTATGAAATGAATTATAAGCACATACTAATAGAATTTATTAAAAAAAGGGCATTAATTCTATTTTGGATAACCATGGAACTAGATAATCTTTAAAACAGATATGGTTTGAATACACAGAAAAAGAAGAAAGTATAGCAGTTGAGGATACAAAACAAAAAAAAAATGTAGAGTATTAAAAAGAAATACAAAGTAAATCCAGCAGTACATCCTCTATTTCTTTAGAGCATTGGATTATTTAAGGGACTAGTGCAAGATAGAGCTGAAAATTTAATTAGTTTATATTAAGAAGTAGTTTAGGTTGTGGCTATGAAGTTTGGTGTATGTGTGTGTGTGTGTGTGTGTGTGTGTGTATTCACTCCATTAAAGTTTTTGACTAGATCAATTTTTATATTGGATGAGGAATATATTAGAAGTAAGAGAGGATCACCTGGTTGGCTCAGTCACTTGAGCGTCTGTCTTCCGCTCAGGTCATGATCCTGGAGTCCCAGGATGGAGCCCCACATTGGGCTCCCTGCCCACCAGTCAGTCTGCTTCTCCCTCTACCCTTCACCCCCATCTCATGCTTGTGTGCTCTCTCTCTTTTTCTCACACACATAAATAAATAATAAAATAAAATAAAATAAAGAAGAAATAGGAGAAATAAGGGGTGCCTTTTTGCCTCAGTAAGTTGTGTCTGCCTTTGGCTCAGGTCATGATGCCAGAGTCTTGGGACTGAGCCCTGCATTGAGCTCCCTGCTCAGTACCTGCTTCTCCTTCTTTCTCTGCCCCATTGCCCTGCTTGTGTTCTCTCTATCTCTCTGACAAATAGTAAATACAAATCTTAATTAAAAAAAAAAAAGGTAGGAGAAATGAAAATAGAACAGGGATGTGGGACTTGATTCCAGTATGCGGGGATCACAACCCCACCAGAGCCGAAGACAGAGGTTTGGTTTAACCTAAGTGCCCTTTGGCAGTCTTTTAAAAGGAGGACTTCTCCTAAACAATCCCTGTCTGTGCAAAACTAGATAAAAGGTTGTTGATAGGACTGTCCAATATCATGAACACTGATACTGAAAGAAAGAAATGTCAGCAAGTGGTAGAAATATAAATGCAGTGCTTCTACAAAATACATTTTAATATTTAAAAGGGATATGTGATCCAAAAGTATTTAAAATAAAATCTTCCACCTCCTAGAATTTTAAGAGGGAAAGGACAAATTCTACCTAGGTCATAGTTTACTCAGGGAATTCCTCCCCACCCCCAACCTTGTCTTCTCCTCACCCTTAACCATAATCATGTTCTTTACTTTTAGTGTACATGTTAGTGACTCATTTATCACCTTCAATAATTAAAACTCTTATTTGTGGTATCCCTGTTCTATTGTCATTTTTCCTATTTCTTTTTTGAAAAGGATATTTATTTTTCAGAGAGAGAGTGCTCACAAGTAGGGACAGTGGGACAGAGAGAGGGAGAAGCAGGCTCCCCACTAAGTAGGGAACCAGGACCCTGGGATCCTGACCTGAACCAAAGGCAGATGGCTTAACCAGCTGAGCCACCCTAGTGCCCCTTGACTGCTTTTGTAATTGCTTAAAATTCAAGCATTAAACCCAGAAACATATGCCAAAGATTGTGCTTTTCCAGTGACCTCTTCAGTTCACTTTAGCTTTCTGTGTCGGTTCTGATTGTTCTCACTCTGTCCTGTCCCCTTCTTAATCATCAGTTTTTCTTTCCTGAAATCATGGAGTCTTGTAAACGTATTCCTTTGACTACACAGATTCCAGTTTTGAATGTGAATGGAAAATGCATCCTATTCCCCCTTGAGCAGAAATAGGGATTCCATTTAACCCCACAAAGATACAATCTTTACTTATATTTTTATTACTAGCTACCTATTTCTTTTTGTTTATGTAGGATGTGGAACCCTTACCTCTTCACCATGAGTGGTATTGAACCTCAAATATAATAGTGTAGAGGGACAAAATTTTTCTCCTCTTCTCCCTCCAGACTCTTTGGCTGGTCTAATAATTAAATTGATATAAGGCAGATTAGCAAATTGTTATTATGACAGATAGAAGATTGTTATTAAACAAACAGAAGTTTAATAACATGTATACTTCCTGGTTACATGGGAGAAACTCAGGCAAATTGAAAATCCCCCAAATGGCCCAAGCCTACCCCCTATAAATATCATTTCTAGCTAAAGAGAAAAGAAGATGTTGCGGGGTGGGGAGTCAGTTACAGGGATGGGGTAGTGCCACGAGGGTAGGGGGCGGTAACCAGGTAAAGCTGAGTAAACAAGGATAAGTTTGTTATGCAGATTTAAGTCTCAGCCCTCTGCATTGAGTATCTAGGGATTTAGTCATTCTTTTCTTCCTGGTACAGAGAGGGAGACACCCTTATAATGAAGATTTTCCTTATACATGAAAATGTGCCTTATGAAAATGTGCATTACGGAAAGGCTTTTTTTTTTACCTGGATTTCAGAGCTTTTCTTGTATTTGCAGTTTGTTAAAAAATAATCAGCCTAGGGACGCCTGAGTGGCTCAGTTGGTTAAGCGGCTGCCTTCGGCTCAGGTCATGATCCCAGCGTCCTGGGATCCAGTCCCACATCGGCCTCCTTGCTCAGCGGGAAGCCTGCCTCTCCCTCTGCCTCTGCCAGCCGCTCTGCCTGCCTGTGCTTGTTCTCTCTGACAGGAAAAAAAAAAAAAAAAAAAAAAAAAAAAGAAAGAAAAAGAAAAAAGAAAAAAAAATAATCAGCCTGAAATAGTCTTTCTGCCAAAGAGACATATTTTGAAGTGGCGAATTCTGCTCCACTACAATAGCTAATATTATACTTAGGTATCCTTTTTTCTCATATTAACAGTCCCCCAACCCCATCCAACCAGCCCCTTCTAAAAGGTTGTTAAATTCTCTATGGCTTCTAGATAAATTTTGGTCTTTAATAGTATGAAGTTTCTTAAATGTGGAATATCCATTGTGTACTCTGAGCCCCACCTAGTGGCAACAGCATATATAGGAAATGATGTTTGTGTTCTTTTGAAGTTGGCTGGCTATCCTAAAGGCTGGAAGTGAGGTACTGAGATCCAAAGTGAGGTGCTGATTTGTCGCTAAAATTGTCACAGAGTACTAGAAAACAGGTTCTCAAAATCTACATTCTTATGTTCCATCAGTGAGGCAGAAATTTAACAAAGAGAGATGGGCAAAAAAAGAAGGTATAATGAAGAAGGTGAAAAAAAAAAATAAATAAAACATATGTGAGGAGCCCTAAGTGAGGTTTAAAGGCAGAATAAGGAAAAACAAAAACAAAAAACCAAAAGCAAAAAACAAAAACCAAGAGAACAGGAAACAAATTATGTAGAAATTTAATGCATCTAGTGTCATGAGTGGCAGTCTAAATGTGTGGACAGGAGAAAAAGAACTACGTTTTGAGTAACTTTTCTATTTCAAATGCCTTAAGCTTAATTTAAGTCTTAGAGATACCTAATGGGGCATGTATCATCATCCTTAAAAGACAAAGAAAGAAGCATGAACGGATTAAGAAAGATACTTACGGTACCTCACTCATTTTGATCTGTTTCTAAAACTCACTTTCATTCTTCAGCCTGTACCAGGAAATCACTAAAGGAAATCCTATTTTCTATAATGAAACACTGGTTCTCAAACTTAGATGCACACTGGAGTCACCTAGAAGTTCTAAAACATAGTAATGCCTGAATCTCACTATAAAGGATTTCAATTTTGATTGGCCTAAGGAGTGTGGTCTGATAATAGGGATTTTTAAAGCTCCCTGGGTGATTCTAATGTGTATTCAAGTTTGAGCATGACTCTAGTCAAGTCTTGATTTTCTTGTGAGTTATATAGTTCAGTAGGATCCTAAGAACTTTTAATAATTTTATCAACATTGGACTTTTTTTTTTTTAAGATTTTATTTATTTATTTGGAAGAGAGACAGTGAGAGAGAACATGAGAGGCGAGAAGGTCAGAGGGAGAAGCAGACTCCCCATGGGGCTGGGAGCCCGATGCGGGACTCGATCCCGGGACTCCAGGACCATGACCTGAGCCGAAGGCAGTTGCTCAACCAACTGAGCCACCCAGGCGCCCCTCAACATTGGACTTTTAAATTTTTCTTTTTTTAAGGTTTTATTTATTACAGAATGAGAGAGAGAGAGAGCACAAGAGGGAGCTAGCACAAGCAGGGGGAGGGGCAGAGGGAGAGAGAGAGGGAGAAGCAGACTTGCTGCTGAGCAGGGAACCCAAGTCTGGACTCCCAGGACCCAGAGATCATGACCTGAGCCTACGTCAGATGCTTAACTTACTGAGCCATCCAGGCTCAGTACATTTAAATATTTCAAATACAAGTGATTTAAATGTTACAGAACCTGGACTGGGTCCTGATGGAAGAACCAAGCTACACTCAGCGACGTTAGAGGATTGGAGGCTTATTTAACACCGGCAGGCTCAGAGGAGACTGTTCTCCAAAGGTCTGAGCACTGAGCACAAATTACAAGGGTAACTTATACCCTTCTACTTCTGCATACTTGGTACTTTTGGCACGCACAGGAAATGGGATAGGAAAGAAGAACCCCAAAGGGCTTTGAGCCAGGGACTGGAATTTGCTTGCTGGTTTGCTCAGCTATCTTAGAGTACAGTTTTTTTCTGTCATTCCTCCCTTTGATGCCCCTTTAAACACGTGGTTTAGAGGGCATCATTACCATCTACTGTGGGCTGATAGCCCTGAAAGTCTAGTATCTGGGCAGTGGCTCAGCTGGTAACGATATTTTCTATGAACTTAGCAATCCATTTTAAGGTTCCTAAGGTTGCCCAATAAGCAGTAACAATAACAAGTTTCTGGCAGAAAGTCCAATCAGAAGGGCAGCAGTGTAAAATCTGATTCCTGAGCTAAGGGATATCACGCTGATAGCAAGGGACCATGGAGAACAGATGTCCATCATTTGGTGAGGTCTCGCTGAAATTAGAGTGGGAGTGGGTCCATAAGGTCTGGCTGGGCTTTCCACTGGTGTGATTTGTCTGACTGGTGAGCCTTCTTTACTCTAGAGTGGTAGACCCATTAGGTGACACCTGAGACCATGAGGGGAGTAGGGGTGGTAAGAAGAGTGTGGGGCCCTGTCCATTGTGGTTTGAGGGGGTCCTTTGTAAAGCTGCTCAGGAGATGCTCCTTAGAGTTTTCACCAGGGCTTGGAGTGGGGGGACACATTTAAGTTTCCAACCGGTTCGATGTCTCCTCTAAGCCTGCTTATTACAGGGGGTGGCCTGCCTTTGAGGTGAATGATAGCTATAGGAAATCCAGTTGACTAGAATAAACAAGATCAATGACCTCCAACAGTTATGCTTTATAACTACAATGTCCAGGTCCAGGCATAAGGGTAGCTGGGCTTAAAATTTGACAGATTTTAGGTATTATCTCAAATATATCTGTAGGTGTAGCCTGGTATTTAAATATTTTATTTATTTGTCAGAGAGAAGGAGAGAGAGAGCACAGAAGCAGGCAGAGAGGCAGGCAGAGGCGGAGAGAGAAGCAGGCCCCCCATCGAGCAAGGAGCCCGATGCGGGACTCGATCCCAGGACTCTGGGATCCTAACCTGGGGCAAAGGCAGCAACTTAACCCACTGAGCCACCCAAGTGTCCCTAGCCTGGTATTTAGTAAGTCGGCCTCCATCATCCATTAGGGGCCTTTGGTTTCTAACACACTCTGGAACTGATGTGAAATCATTATAGACAGGGACTATCCCATAGTGAGCTTTGAGGCTCTTTCACCAGAAGCAATGTTGTATGCTTAGCTAAAGCCTTTGTTTGCAATTGTACCTCAATAGAGGTGGCTTCTGGGATAAATATGACTAAGGAATAATACCATCAAGAAGACCTCTTTGTTTGAGGTAAAGCATTAAAATCCTAATTATAAAGGATCACTGGCAAGTGGGAGAAAACTTGTCTGAGGAGATAAGGGCATTCCCAAGTGCATCATACAATGGAATCATAATGAGGGGGTCATCCCATTATCTCCACAAGTCCATAGTTATCCCTATGGAGTGGGGTATGCTCTGGTTTTTAGGGAATCATTTAGGGAATCATTCCTTAGGGAACTTAGGGAATGGCTTTTAGGGAATAATTTCATTATCCCAGCCACATAGAACTGGTCAAAGTGATAAGTTATACAATTGTTGGAGAATCAATCCCGTTTTCCAGTTGTTTAATCATGTGCCATGGGGTCTTGTTATTATTATCCCCACAGAATAAAAAGCAAGAAGGTTGTCTAAACAAGCTATTGTGCAGCTTTTCTGAAGTTTACCTCAAGTTGTCTAGCTTAGGTAAACAACAAACATGTAAAGACAATACAATCTAGAATTTAACATCCACAAAGGTGGGTTATTTAATTGTAATTTTTCTTTAAAATAACCCTCATTTCCAGACATAGCCAAATCAGGACTAATTTATTTGAAAAACAAGTCCAGTTTTAACAAACTTGGCCCAAGTTTTACATAAGCCCAGCAAGAAGAGTGAGTGATCATATAGCCTTTTTAGAATCTGCTCTGCTGGAATTTTTTTTTTTAAAGATTTTATTTATTTACTTGAAGGAAAGAAAGAAATAGTGAGAGAGAGAGAGAGAGAGATCGAGCACACATGGGAGCACAAGCAGTGGGGAGAGGGAGAAGCAGGCTCCCTGCTCAGCAGGGATCCCCCAATGCAGGATTTGATCCCAGGACCCCTGGATCACTACCTGAGTTGAAGCAGATATTTAACTGACTGAGCTACCCAGGCACACCTGCTCTGCTGGAATTTTTTATAAGGAATTTCTAGGTTGAATTTTAGTAGCCTCTCCAGGCCAGAAGCCAAGCCAAGTACTTGCCATCAGACATGGCTGCAATACCTCTTAAGATTTGGGCAGATTCCTCTTCATGAGGTCCCCAAAGTATCCTGAGGTTCCTGCCCCTACCAGGAAGTGACATTCTTTACTCACCTGGTGAGGCTACTGGGAACTCCGTAAGCAAGGTATCAGGCCAAAGTTCCAAGAGACTTTATGACTCCAGGTTTTATAAAGTCAACTTTAGCTCCTTAAAGCTGTCTGGTCATATCTGAGTCTATGCATGTCTCTCAAATAGGACATTCCAGTCAAGCCTTGGTAAAATAACCAGTGTTTCCAAGTGTCTTGTTTCAAGGAGAATAGGTTCCTATTGAACTTATGCAAATGACAAGGATTGCCATGGAAGAAGGAATACTTACTGAGACCTTTTGAGTTTCAGAGGGTTCAGATAGAGAGAAAAGTTGAATGCTTTAATTTACTTACAAATGAGTATTTTATCATGTTTCTGTTAAGTCATAGAAATCTCAAGTTTCCTTAATCAGGAGTAGTGAACATTAAGGAACCAGCAATGTTTTCTAAACAAGG
The DNA here is from genome assembly GCF_964662115.1 of Mustela nivalis. Taxonomy (NCBI): domain Eukaryota; kingdom Metazoa; phylum Chordata; class Mammalia; order Carnivora; family Mustelidae; genus Mustela; species Mustela nivalis. The sequence continues at coordinate 104,096,578 of NC_139040.1, forward strand.
ATCACAAAACTATAATTATCTTTTTAGTTCATTTAGTCCCATTTACTGATTCTTGTTCAGTTTGAATGCTGCTTTTACTTAGTTCTTGAAGTTCTTACCCATTTTAGTTTTAGAATTTTTAATATACTGAGTACCTGTGTCTGTCCTAAAAGTCCTTTATATGAATCTCTTTGAAGATATAACTCATTTTATAAGAGAATTAGAACAATTATAAATGACAAAAGCTCAGAATAGACATGGTTAATGATCTAATAGGAGAGTTCACTATGATGGGATTGACAGGGAGACTCAGTTATTCTGTGATACATAACACTTCAATAGCCAGAACCAGAACATTATGTACCCAACAAGCAAGCCTAATCAGTCAGCAAGACCTTGTTCATTATTTAAATCTTGGGGAAGTTTGTTAAAACCTTAGGAAGTTTTAAAGCACATGCCTAAATAGGAATATGGATGTTAAAGACCTGATAAAGGCAAGAGATAGAAACTAGTTTTTCTACACAGGCAGAGAGAAACAACTATTTGCATTTTCATATCAAGAGAAGACTGACAATTGGAGAATATTTTGTCTTTTTGAACAGAGAGAAAGCCAACTTTCAATCTTATACCAGTGTCTTTAAAATTCATTCATTTAAATCTTTGTCCTGACCACACCTAAAATTCATTTCAAAAGATTTCCTTCACAAGCCTTCTCCAACTTTCCTTTGTATTCAGATTTTGTCCCAAGCCATTTGTTTCCAAACAACCATCTCACTTAGGGTTCTGGTTTCAGGAGCTCATCAGCTCCAGCAGAAGAGCAGATACCATGCTTTCCTCCCAACAAGGGAGGAATAGGCAGTCCAATTCAGGCCACAGAAGACAGGGAATTTCCCAGAAACAAAAGGAGTTTCTGCAGCTGATTGGGATTATTCCTTAAGGTCCCCAACCTGAAGGATGCCTGGGATCATGACCTGAGCAGAAAGCAGAGGCTTAACCAAGTGAGCCACCCAGGTGCCCTCTGCCCCTCTTTCTCTTAAATGTAAGTATGAGAGCTCCTGTTATTTTATATCCTGTTTCTGTCTGGATCAAGTTTCCTGTGGGCTGTCAGAGATGCTAAATCAGGTATCTCCCTGTACATGACACTTAGAAGAAGCAGGAGCACTGTCTTCCTGCAGCTCAGTTTTAGGCACCAGGCAAGAGGAGGACTGTGGTCCCCACACTTCCTGACAGGTTCATCCCTGTCCAGAGCTCATCCCAGTTGCTGTCCCTGATGCCCCTGGGCAGAGCCTCCCTGATAGGCTTTGCTTCCTTACAGCCTTTGGGCTCTTTTACTTGGGTTACAAATATCCTACTTTGGTCCTTCCTATTAGCAAGGGCCCATGGAGAGCAGAGTTTGGGCTATCTGAAGCCAGGAATCAATATACGGGAATTGGTCAGGGTGTCTGGGAGTTCTGACTATAATTTTATAAATAACCTGGACAGTGGGTAGGTCTTAGGGTACCTTTGGAGAGCCAATCGACCCCAAAGTTGGCCCATTCCAGTTCATATAATATGCCTAATTTTCCAGGAGATTAAAAAAAAAAAAGATTTTATTTATGTATTTGACAGAGGTCACAAGCAGGCAGAAAGGCAGGCAGAAGGAGAGGGGGAAGCAGGCTCCCCACCAAGCAGACTGCCTGATGTGGGACTTGATCCCAGGACCCTGAGATCACAACCTGAGCCGAAGGCAGAGGCTTAACCCACTGAGCCACCCAGGTGCTCCCCAGGAGATGTTTTGATTCCACAGTCTCCCGAGAATCCTTTCTTAATGTTTTTAAGCATGCAGTCTAAGACCAGAGGTTTTGAGGATGTCCCACCCATGATGAGCAGGGGCTCTCTTGTCCACCCTGTGTGTTCCCTCCCTGTCATCTGAGCAAGGAAAAACAAAGGGTGGGTGTCTCTCCAAAGGGGAGACCAATCAGATGCTTGCCTATCTGCCCTCCTGGAGGAGACCTGTGTGCCTCTTAACTGTAGTGAGTCTGTATAAATTCTGGACTGGCACCCCGCAGGGGCTTGCCGTAGACCCTATGAGGTCACCACAGAAACAGGTTAGGGCCCACTTGGACTCCATAGGCTTCTGGGGACCCTAAGAGTGCCTGCCTGTGGAACCACAGAATTGGTCCACCTGACAAGCCAGGTCAAACTTCACATACACTCAGGCATTCACTCTGGAAGTTATTACAATTCCTCCCACCCCTGGGAGGCCCTAACCTGAGGAATTCTTTTCAGAAATTCTCTTCTGATCCCCTTTCGTGGCAGTTTCTGTCCTGAGGGATCTCCCCCACTGGGAGGCCCTGACCTGATGAATTCCCTTTGGGAATTCCTTCCTGTCCCCCTTTTGGGGAGTCCCTAACGGTAAGACCTCTAAGACGTGCTGGGAAGTGATCAGTTTCCCTGTCCACCCTGACAGGTGGGCCTGACTGGGTCCTGAGGCCCTGGGTCTTACCGGAATCTGATGTTGGGATCAGGTCCTCACCTGCCAAATCTCCTTTGAGTCCGGGTGGAAACAGCGGGGTGGCCTGGCCTGAGGCAACTCAGGTGGTAGACTGCTGGAAATTAGGGTGCGTCTTCTTCCTTATAATCCCTTATTCTATCACCATCCCACCATTACCCCAAACTGGTAGCAACAGTAGGCCAGTGCTGTTGGGTTTCCCCTGTCAGGGAACCAAATGTTATGCAACTAGACTGAGTACTGATGGAAGAATCAAGTGGCACCTGGAGACTTCGGAGGATCGGAGGTTTATTTAACATGGGCAGGCTCAGAGGTCTGAGCCCTGAGCATGAGCCCCAAGCACTAATTACAAGGGTAATTTATACCCTTCTACTTCCGCATACTTGGTACTTTTGGCACGCATGGAAAATGGGGTAGGAAAGAACCTGGAAGGACTTTGAGGCAGGTCTTAGAGCACAGTTTTTACCTGATCATAATGACTTTATGCAAGAAGAGATTTTGTTCCAGATCATTCATGTCAGAAAGTTTGTACATTTGAGAATTAATAAGAGTTAACAGGAATTTCAGTTCTCTCTCCTTTTCTCATATCAGAGGCCACTCCTGTTTTAAATTTTCTCTGGTAAAGTGACTTGTGTATCTCTATCATCACAAGGGGCAGAAGACACCACCTGTGCTTCTTTTAGGACCATTTCCTATCTGGTGATGTCATATATCTGAAGCTGCCACCCTGACAGCAGTTTCTTCTTCTAGCTTCCTGGTTTTCCACATACCCTTGACAGTCTCTCTATCAAGAACACCATTGCCCTCTTCTGTTGAAATGTAAGGTGCAAAAAAATATTTCTTCAACCATTCCCCACACACAGCTATTTTGTATCAAATCAGTTTTGTCCTCAGAAGACATATTACCTGAGATTAAAAAAAATAGAGTGGGATTATTTAGAAATTGTGACCTAGTTTCAGAGTATCATCCTCTGATAAGCTATTTAATGTCAAACACATGTGTGTTTCTTGAGGCCCAAATTTGGTCAAGTTGTTTCCTGAGCATACATCTCTATTTAGTTTATTTATTTATTTATTTATTTTGTCTCTTAAACAAATTGATTCATGTCCTAAGGCTCAGTGGTTTGTTTTCCATATACACAAGACTTTTAAGTGCTATGCTTTCAGTTAGGATTGATACTTATACTCTCTTTGCTATACTCTGCAGACTCCAACAGAGAGTACCACATACCACATGCAACAGAATGTTTATATACAAGAAAAACCCATTTTAAAATTTCAGGAACAGGAGTCAAAAGAATTTTTGCACAGCCTTAAAATAATATATGAACACGAGTATTCCTACAAGTTATCAAAGCAACAATGAAAAGGTTATAAAGTTGTATTTAGAATGTTTCATTTTTAGTAGTATCTTTACAAAGAATTTTGGTCAGTATTCTCACTGATGCTGGACTTGAAGACACTTGGAAAGCCCCGTCAGTAATGAATAAATAAAAAAACAGTCTTAAGGCAAAGGATTTCTTTAGATCTCCCAGATGTTCTCTAGAATGTAAGTCCTCTCTCTGGCCAACCAGCTGCCAGTGGTGGTCACAGTGTCTCCTGTCATATCTGAGTTTTTACTCCAGTAATGGGTGAGAGCCACCAATATTTGCCCTTTGACATGTATCAAATCTCTCTGGAAACTTCTTGGCTTTATCCTGATATTGAGGGGGAAGCAACAACATTCTCACGATAAAAAGAAGGAATGTTGAGTTGTTTACTAAGAATTTAAATGACTATGGGCTTTTATTTTTTTCCTACTGTGGGCAAAGTGGAACATATCAAATATAGTTATTTTATTAGTCACAGAGTCTTCTGCAAATATTTGAACACTTTATTTGTGTAGATATAGAATTTATCAGAATAATGATAGGAGCAGCAATGGGCTAACATAGTCATTGCACTAATTCCAAGGCACTCATGGATTTCTTGGGATTAGAATGGAGATTGCTGGGATGGTAAAATCATATTAAATTATGTCATGGTTCCTCTGTGTAAGAGTTTTTCTTATAAGGCAGAAAAGCCTAAAGCCATGACGAAATGATGAAAATAGGTGAGAAAGCAGGATTGTGATTCTACTGGCTTTTTTAATTTTCACATATGAAAGGTTAGCTTAGATCAAGTCAAATTCCCAGGAATATGGGTAGATTGCTATGAGACCAATTTGAGCAATTTCAATAGGTTAACAGAGGTCTTTGGGCACAATGGATTCAAAGGAGAAAGTGGCAATATTTTAGGTACTTCTAGAAGATTAGATACCTTTGTAACTGCATCAGATTGTTTTAGCCCCAAATGCTTCTTTGGTTCATCCAGCTGAAATGTATAGTAGGATTTGTAATGGGTTTTAACTGGAAAAGTAGCAAGTTTGTTGTGTTCTTTAGATAGTTTTGTCCTTTCGTTGCTCTTCTTATTTCAGTCTTAAATTATGTACAGTAGACTGTTACATTCACTGATGTAGAGCTAGAATAAAGATTTCACAGAAAGACAAATACTGTGTGATCTCAGTTATATGTGGAAAATAAAAAGAGTTATTCTTATATAAGCAGAGCATAATGGTGATCACGAAGCACTGGGGCAGGGGTGAGGGGAGGAGGACATGGGAAGGTGATGGTAAAGGGTACAAAGTTTCAGTTATGTAAGATAAATAAGTTCTGGAAATCTATACAGTATAGTGTCTGCTAACAACACTATATTGTATACTTAAAATTTGTGAAGAGGGTAGATTTTGTGTTGAATGTTCTTACCACATACAAAGTTCTATAATAAGAGGGGTAGAAGGAAACTTTGGGAGGTGATAAATGTTTACATTTGTGGCTTTGATGGTAGTGATGGTTTCATGGGTTGATACCTATCGCTATACTCATTGAGTTTTATATATTACATATGTATAGCTTTTTAATGTCAACTATACATCAATTAAGTATTTTTTAAAGACTAGTCAAATCTCACTAGACTAGTGAGATGGGGGAAGAGTAGAACAAGGAGTTTGATCTATAACTGATTGTGAACTATCAGTTGACATAACTCACTACCTCTAGGCCATTCAATAAAGTGTTTTTTTGGGGGCGCCTGGGTGGCTCATGGGTTAAGCTGCTGCCTTCAGCTCAGGTCATGATATCAGGGTCCTGGGATTGAGTCCCGCATCGGGCTCTCTGCTCAGTGGGGAGCCTGCTTCCTCCTCTCTCTCTCTCTCTCTCTGCCTGCCTCTCTGCCTACTTGTGGTCTCTGTCTGTCAAATAAAATAAATAAAATCTTAAAAAAAATAAAGTGTTTCTTTTAATAAAGATTTCACATGCTTTTTAAATTTTGTGCCATAATTTGCATTTTTACCTTTGAAGACCTGGAAACTTAGTGTGGAGTGATAATAATGTATCCTTTTAGCTTTACAAAAAGAGTTACCTTAATACGGTAATTTAAGGTTTTCTAACATCATTCTTTTTTTTAAAAAAAGATTTTACTCATTTATTTGTCAGAGAGAGAGAGTACACAAGCAGGGGGAGTGGCAGGCAGAGGGAGAAGCAGGGTCCCCATGAGCAAGGAGCCTGATGTGGGGTTCAATCCTAGGACTCTGGGATCATGACCTGAGGCGAAGGCAGATGCTTAACTGACTGAGCCACCCAGACATCTTTCTTAATATCATTCTTAAAAATGAAATGTTAATACTTAAAATTCTTTCAGGTATAAGGCATTGTATCTAAATTCTAGAATAAAAAATGATACTTTCCTTAAAAAATAAAATTAAAATCAATGAAAACACTCTCTGTGTACATATGTCTTTTTAATCATGGGGTATAAATTCACCTTTGGCATACAGTTTGGAAGTTTAAGAATCCATGTAAATTCACAGTTGCTATTTTGTTCAGGGTCCATAGCAGGCTTTCTTGCATTTGTTCTAAAGGAGATGGAAGGATGGTAACTTTATTGGTGTGACAGTGAAGAATCTAAGTCCATGTCATGCTTTTGACATTTGTTCGATGTTTCGTTTAACTTAAGTTGGAAAATCAATCTTCTCCCTCAGAATTGAAACTCAGCAAGTCTTTAGATGAGAACAGAATCACTGGACCACCCCATCTTCTTTACAGATTTCTGAATGTATTTGTTATCTTTTACTGCATTTATTTTCTTCACTAGGGAAAGTCTGTTATAAACTCAATGGTCCCCATTCCTCAGTCAAAATTAACAGTGTTATGAAAATTCAGCATGGATTTTTACTCTTGGTACAGGAAACTCAATGATTAGTGTTCTTGAAAGTAGTCAATTCAATTCAATGAATCAGTTCAACTTAAGTGTCAATGCAAATATTTAGTGTTTATTAAATGTCAGGCATATAATAGATGATGAAGATATAAAATAAATATATTTTAAAAAATCTATGTGTCATTAGAGTATAGGAAACAATTGAGCTACACAGAGGCAATGTGTAGCTATGGTTTAAAGGAGAAAGTTTTTTTTTTTTTAAATTTTTTATTTCTTTTCAGCATAACAGTATTCATTGTTTTTGCACCACACCCAGTGCTCCATGCAATCCCTGCCCTCTAATACCCACCACCTGGTTCCCCCAACCTCCCACCCCCACCCCTTCAACACCCTAAGATTGTGTTTCAGAGTCCATAGTCTCTCATGGTTCATCTCCCCTTCCAATTTCCCTCAACTCCCTTGTCCTCTCCATCTCTCTATGTCCTCTATGTTTTTGCTATGCTCCACAAATAAGTGAAACCATATGATAATTGACTCTCTGCTTGACTTATTTCACTCAGCATAATCTCTTCCAGTCCCGTCCATGTTGCTACAAAAGTTGGTTATTCATCCTTTCTGATGGAGGCATAATACTCCATAGTATATATGGACCACATCTTCCTTATCTATTCGTCTGTTGAAGGGCATCTTGGTTCTTTCCACAGTTTGGTGACCGTGGCCATTGCTGATATAAACATTGGGGTACAGATGGCCCTTCTTTTCACTATATCTGTATCTTTGGGGTAAATACCCAGTAGTGTTGCTAGGACTTCTAATGCTATGTTGAACAAGAGTTGTGAGAGTGGGCATCCTTGTCGTGTTCCTGATCTCAACGCTGTAAGGCTGTAAGCTTTTTCCCATTCAGGATGATATTCTCTGTGGGTTTTTCATAGATAAACTTTATGAAGTTGAAGAATGTTCCCTCTATTCCTATACTTTGAAGCATTTTAATCAGGAACGGATGCTGGATTTTGTCAAATGCTCTGTCTGCATCAATTGAGAGGACCATGCAGTTCTTTTCTCTTCTTTTATTGATTTGTTCTATCACATTGATTGATTTGCAAATGTTGAACCATCCTTGAAACTTAGGGATGAATTCCACCTGGTCATGGTGGTTGATTTTTTTTTTTTTTTAAAGATTTTATTTATTTATTTGACAGAGAGAGATCACAAGCAGGCAGAGAGGCAGGCAGAGAGAGAGAGAGAGAGGGAAGCAGACTCCCTGCTGAGCAGAGAGCCCGATGTGGGACTTGATCCCAGGACCCCGAGATCATGACCTGAGCCGAAGACAGCGGCTTAACCCACTGAGCCACCCAGGCGCCCCAGTGGTTGATCTTTTTAATGTGCTGTTGGATCCTATTAGCTAGAATTTTGTTGAGAATCTTAGACTCCATATTCATTGGGGATATTGGTCTGAAATTCTCCCTTTTGGTGGGGTCTTTGCCTGGTTGGGGGATCAGGGTAATGCTGGCTTCATGAGAATAGTCTGGAAGTTTTTGTTCTGCTTCAATTTTTTGAAACAGCTGCAGGAGAATAGATGTTCTTTCTTTTTTTTTAAAGATTTTATTTATTTATTTGACAGAGAAAAATATCACAAGTAGGCAGAGAGACAGGCAGAGAGAGAGGAGGAAGCAGGCTCCCCACTGAGCAGCGAGCCCAATGCTGGGCTTGATCCCAGGAGCCTGAGATCATGACCTGAGCCCAAGGCAGAGGCTTTAACCCACTGAGCTATTCAGGCACCCCTAGGTGTCACTTCTTTGAAAATTTGGTAGATTTCCCCAGGGACTCTGTAAGGTCCTGGGCTCTTGTTTTTTTGGAAGTTTTTTTTTTTTTTCCTTAAAAAGATTTTATTTACTTATTTGACAGAGAGAACTCACAAGTAGACAGAGAGGCAGGCAGAGAGAGAGAGAAGGGGAAGCAGGCTCTCCACTGAGCAGATAGCCTGATGTGGGGCTCGATCCCAGGGATCATGACCTGAGCTGGGATCATGACCTGAGCTGAAGGCATAGGCTTTAACCCACTGAACCATCCAGGTGCCCCTTTTGGGAGGTTTTTGATCACTGCTTCAATCTCATTACAAGATATCGGTCTATTCAGGTTGTCAATTTTTTCCTGGTTCAATTTTGGAAGTTTATAGTTTTCCAGGAATGCATCCTTTTCATCTAGGTTGCATAACTTATTGGCATATAACTGTTGATAATAATTTCTTTTTTTAAAAAAATATTTATTTTTTTATTTGACAGACAGAGGTCACAAGTAGGCAGAGAAGCAGGCAGAGAGAGAGGAAGAAGCAGGCTCCCTGCTGAGCAGAGAGCCAGATGCGGGGCTGGATCCCAGGACCCTGGGATCATGACCTGAACCGAAGGCAGAGGCTTTAACCCACTGAGCCACCCAGGTGCCCCTTGATAATAATTTCTGATGATTGTTTCTATTTCCTTGTTGTTAGTTGTGATCTCTCCCTTTTCACTCATAATTTTCTTAATTTGGGCTTCTCTCTTTTTTTTTGGATTAGTTTTTGCCAATGGTTTATAGATCTTCCCGATTTAAAAAAAAAACAACAAAAAACAGATTTAGTTTCGTTGATACATTCTACTCTATCTCTAGTTTCTATCTCATTGATCTCTGCTCTAATCTCGATTCCCTTTTTGTGTGTGGAGTTGGCTTAATTTGTTTTTGATTCTCCAGTTCTTTAATGTGTAGAGACAGCTGGTGTATTCTGGATTTTTCAACTTTTTTGAGGGATGCTTGGATGGCTATGTATTTCTCCCTTAGGATCGCCTTTGCTGTATCCCATAGGTTTTGGACCAAAGTGTCTTCATTCTCATTGGTTTCCATGAATTGTTTAAGCTCTTCTTTGATTTCCTGGTTGATCCAAGCATTCTTAAGCAAGATGGTCTTTAGCTTCCAGGTGTTTGAATTCTTTCTAAACTTTTCCTTGTGGTTGAGCTCCAGTTTCAAAGCATTGTGATCTGAGAATATGCAGGTTATAATCTCAATCTTTTGGTATCAGTTGAGCCCCGATTTGTGACCCAGTATGTGGTCTGTTCTGGAGAAGGTTCCATGTGTACTTAAGAAGAATGAGTATTCTGTTGTTTTAGGGTGGAATGTTCTGTATATATCTATGAGGCCCAACTGGTCCAGTGTGTCATTCAGTGCTCTTGTTTATTTATTGATTTTCTGCTTGGATGATCTGTCTATTACTGAGAGTGGAGTGTTAAGATCTCCTACTATTAATGTATTCATGTCAATTAGATGCTTTATCTTTCTGCCTGCAATACATGAACACTAGTTCCATTCACCAGACTGGGAAAATTTTCATGGAGAATTTGTTCAACTATATCTTCTAGTCTTCTTTCTTTCTCCTCCCCCCCAGAGTTTCCAATAATTCTGACGCTGATACATTTCATGGCATCATTTATTTCCCTAATTCTGTTTTCATGGCTTCTAAGCTGTTTGTTCCAGGCTTCCTCCTGATCCTTTTCCTCTATCAGTTTGTCCTCCAGATCACTCATTCTATCTTTTGCCTCAGTTACCCTAGTTTTTAGATAATTTAGATTAGATTGGAACTCATTGAGAGCATTGTGAACATCATCCCTGGTGGCTTTCACTTCTGCCCTAATAAATTCCATTTTGTCATCGAAAGCTTTCTCCAACCTAGCTATTGCCTGGATAATTGTTAGCCTGAATTCCCTTTCTGACATACTGTCTATATACTACTATATACTGACATATCCAGTAGCTCTGATGGAGAGGGCCCGGTCTCTGACTTTTTCTTCTGGATTTTTCTAGTCATTTTGGTGAGAGATGGCTGAATGGATGTGTAGCTGACTGTATCAACTCTGGTGCACCCTGAAATGCTTCTGTCCACTGGTGTCTTCTGTCCCCACAGAGATCCAAAAGGGTATAATTCTAATCTCAGGCTGATTTCATGGGTGATCAGAGTTCTTTGGTATGTAATCAGTTCACTTTAGGGGACAGGTTGAAACAGCACCTCATCCTACCTCTCCGCCATCTTGTCTCCCCCCAAATGGAGACCTTTTGTAACACGTACAGGAGTTGGACTTTATCGTCAGAATAATGGAAAGACACTGAAATTTTTAGGTAGATAGTTGATGATCAAATTTAAAATTCAGAAATAATATTGGTAGTATTGTTGTGAATGAATATGAGGGGTGAGTATTTAGATGGGAGGGGAAGATATGAATGGAAGGCAACCTAGATTAATGATGACAAGGATTTGAATCAAGGCAATGCATTTGATCAAAATGAAGGACTTCAAGATTTATCTAGGAAACAGAATTGACTAACCTGATGATATATGGGGTAAAGGGAGAAGTAGGAAGTGTGGGGATGTGAGGTAAAGGTAGGAGTCAGGATTACACCTGCGTTTCTTTCTTTGCTTACTGGACAGAAGTACCAACAATAAATAACATCTGATTTTGAAGCCATAGGCCTTATCTTAAGAGGGAGCATGACTTCTTATGATTAGAACAGTAGGCAAGTTACTTGAGGATTCAGATAGTCTTACAGTCTTTATAAATTTACATACAGAAACACATGAACCTATTGCCCCAGAAGTTTGGTGTTCCCTGACTTGGGCTCAGTGTCCAATGACTCTAGTTTTCTAGAATATTTTGGCCTTATGTATGTACCAACTCTGGAACAGGTAACATGGTATAGGTCTCAGCATTAAAGAAACCTGTATATTAGTCTGAATGGTTCAAATAGGAGTCATTAATATAACTACTTTACACTTAGTTCTTTTACATTTTGGCTTTCCTTTAGAATGTTGCAGTGTAGGCCCATTATTTTTTCCTCTGGATAGTAATCTTGCTACTTTGGTCTTTGATCATTTATTTGGTTAATATCTGAAGACTTCTGAAGATGTTTCTTCTTCACTCCTTATTTAGGAGATAGGAAGTGCCTTAGAAAGTTTGGAGGTTGACTGGAGTATCACTGTAAGCTGAGATGGAGGGGAAGGGGTTGAAGATGAAAAGCTGCCTACTTTTAATGAGTTAGATTCAAGCACTTGAAAGTTTGGCCCATCTGTTGTTTATGACTTGGTAACCAAATGGGGTATGTCTGAGCATATTTGGCTGTTCAAGAATTTCTTTTACTGACTCAGTCTAAGGAAGCTTCTAAACAGATTCTAAACTGAAAGTGAGAATTAAAGTAAACAAGGGATTGTATTCCCCATGAATGTGGGTAGAATGATTTCTGTGGCTTTAGAGCTATAAGAAATGATCAGGGCATATGCTTCAGTTATTTGTTGCAGTGTAACAAACCACTCCGGAGCTCAGTGGTAGAAATAACAGAAACCATGTTGTTATAGTCAGGATTTTGTACATTAAGAATAAAAACAAAGCATTCTGGGGGGAAACAAGATGGTGGGGAAGTAGGAGGAAGCGCCGTTTCAACCTGTACCCTAAAGTGAGCTGATTACCTACTAAAGAACTCCGATCACCCATGAAATCTGCCTGAGATCAGAATTATACACGTCTGGATCTCTATGGAGGCAGAAGATGCCAATGGGCAGGTAAAGCGGAGTGGGAACGCCGGACTGATATTGGAAGATAAACAAAAGGGGGAGGGATCCACCATAGGCCACCCATTGGAAAGTAATAACCCAGTATGAGAGTGCCCTGCGTCTGGGGACCAGCATTAACTTGGAGTCTGGTTGAAAGCACTCAAAAAGAGCAAAGGATTGTGGGGGGAAATGTGGGAATTGGGGTGGTTAGAGACAGGGACTTAAGTCCCTGGACCCAGGACAGCCACCCCTGGCGCTGAGGCAGAGAGAGTGTGGTGGAGAAACCAGGTCTTGGTCCCTGAGCTGCCAGTGCGCCTGAGAGCATGGGGTCCAGCTCCTGTGAGGGACTGGGAGCTTCGCCAGCTGGCAGAAACACAGCCCTTTTGCACTCTCCACGAGAGCGCCGCGCTGTGCTATCAGAGCCTGAGACACGTGCTCCTCACACCCTCCCCTGAGAGAGGTGCATGCATGCCCAGCATTCTTGGACCCGGAAAGACCAGGCATATCCAGCCTGGACCAGTGGGAAAATCTCAGTGTGTGATCGCTGCTTGGAACCTCTTTGGCGGTCCAGAGCTGCCCAGACAGCCACCACTGTCGTGGTTTTGGATACAAACAGGAGTTCCTGCGTCCCCAGGGACCACGACTTGGAACATGCTCTGCCAGCGGCCGAGGGGGATCTTATGTGCTCTGCAGCACCCAGAGGGGAACAGACTGAGGCTTCTCTCTGAGAGGGAGGTCGGGGTGCAATTTGCTTTCTTCTAAACCTCCAAAAACCATCAAGCTGTCAAGGTGAGAGAAAACAAAACAAAACAAAACAAACATAAAAACCTCCAGAGAACAAAAGCCTGAAAAACCGGTTTCCTCAGAGCCCACCCCCTTGAGGAGGATAGGAAGACTTAACTCAGGGAACATGGCCTGACAACCCACATGTGGACCCCTCCCCCAGAAAACCAACTAGAAAAAAAAGAAAAAAAAAGATGACAAGAGAACAACCACCACTACTTCATAGATACAACTTTTATGTTTAATTCGTTCCCACAATTCTGGTTCTTTTTTTTTTTTTTTATGTAGATAATTTTTTAACCTATTTACCATCACAGTGAGATGTCCAGTACATCAAATTCCATAATAACCTTTGAACCTGAACTTTTTGATACATATACCCATGTTTTTCTTTTGCCTTTATATTTTTTATGTTTTTAAATTTTAGTTTAGTTTATTCTTTTTTTATTTTTATTTTTTAATATTCATATAGAGTTAATCTTCAAAGTAATCCCCTTTCCCCAATCAGTGCTACCCTATAGGTAAACCAATTTTTAACCTCCCTTTATCTTAGGAAATTTGAGTCCTTTAACAAAGATATCAAGATACATCCAGGAAGAATCAAATTAACCTTTCTCACCCACACTGAGAATTTATAACCACTCTCCCATCTTCCACCAGTGTTTCTGTGTATTTGTGTTTGTCCTGATAGTATATAAATCTTATAATTGGGGTTCTTTTTTTAAAATTATAAAAAAATTTTTAAATATTTTTTTAAAATTTCTTTTCAGCGTTAACAGTATTCATTGTTTTTGCACCACACCCAGTGCTCCATGCAATACATGCCATCCCTAATACCCACCACCTGGTTCCCCCACCCTCCCACCCCATGCTCCTTCAAAGCCCTCAGGTTGTTTTTTTCAGAATCGTGGGGTTCTTTTTGATGAGGTTTTTTCTTTTTTTTTTTTTTTGCTTTTATATATATATATATATATATATATATATATATATACATATAATTTTTTTCTCTTGTCATATACTTTTTTTAAATTTTTTATTTTTTATAAACATATATTTTTATCAACAGGGGTACAGGTCTGTGAATCACCAGGTTTACACACTTCACAGCACTCACCAAAGCACATACCCTCCCCAATGTCCATAATCCCACCCTATCTACCAAAACCCCTACCCCAGCAACCCTCAGTTTGTTTTGTGAGATTAAGAGTCACTTATGGTTTGTCTCCCTCCCAATCCCATCTTGTTTCAGAGATTCTTCTCGTACACACTTAAGCCCCCATGTTGCATCACCACTTCCTCATATCAGGGAGATCATATGATAGTTGTCTTTCTCTGCTTGACTTATTTCGCTAAGCATGATACGCTCTAGTTCCATCCATGTTGTCGCAAATGGCAATATTTCATTTCTTTTGATGGCTGCATAGTATTCCATTGTGTATATGTACAACTCCTTCCTGATCCATTCATCTGTTGATGGACATCTAGGTTCTTTCCATAGTTTGGCTATTGTGGACATTGCTGCTATAAACATGTGGGTGCATGTGCCCCTTTGGATCACTACGTTTGTATCTTTAGGGTAAATACCCAATAGTGCAATTGCTGGGTCATAGGGCAGTTCTATTTTCAACATTTTGAGGAACCTCCATGCTGTTTTCCAGAGTGGCTGCACCAGCTTGCATTCCCACTAACAGTATAGGAGGGTTCCCCTTTCTCCGCACCCTCGCCAGCATCTGTCATTTCCTGACTTGTTGATTTTAGCCATTCTGACTGGTGTGAGGTGATATCTCATTGTGGTTTTGATTTGTATTTCCCTGATGCCGAATGATATGGAGCACTTTTTCATGTGTCTGTTGGCCATCTGGATGTCTTCTTTGCAGAAATGTCTGTTCATGTCCTCTGCCCATTTCTTGATTGGATTATCTGTTCTTTGGGTGTTGAGTTTGCTAAGTTCTTTATAGATTCTGGACACTAGTCCTTTATCTGATATGTCATTTGCAAATATCTTCTCCCATTCTGTCAGTTGTCTTTTGATTTTGTTAACTGTTTCCTTTGCTGTGCAAAAGTTTTTGATCTTGATGAAATCCCAATAGTTCAATTTTGCCCTTGCTTCCCTTGCCTTTGGCGTTGTTCCTAGGAAGATGTTGCTGCGGCTGAGGTCGAAGAGGTTGCTGCCTGTGTTCTCCTCAAGGATTTTGATGGATTCCTTTCGCACATTGAGGTCCTTCATCCATTTTGAGTCTATTTTCGTGTGTGGTGTAAGGAAATGGTCCAATTTCATTTCTCTGCATGTGGCTGTCCAATTTCCCCAACACCATTTATTGAAGAGGCTGTCTTTTTTCCATTGGACATTCTTTCCTGCTTTGTCGAAGATTAGTTGACTGTAGAGTTGAGGGTCTATTTCTGGGCTCTCTATTCTGTTCCATTGATCTATGTGTCTGTTTTTGTGCCAGTACCATGCTGTCTTGATGATGACAACTTTGTGATAGAGCTTGAAGTCCGGAATTGTGATGCCACCAACGTTGCCTTTCTTTTTCAATATCCCTTTGGCTATTCGAGGTCTTTTCTGGTTCCATATAATTTTTAGAATTATTTGTTCCATTTCTTTGAAAAAGATGGATGGTACTTTGATAGGAATTGCATTAAATGTGTAGATTGCTTTAGGTAGCATAGACATTTTCACAATATTTATTCTTCCAATCCAGGAGCATGGAACATTTTTCCATTTCTTTGTGTCTTTCTCAATTTCTTTCATGAGTACTTTATATTTTTCTGAGTATAGATTCTGTGTCTCTTTGGTTAGGTTTATTCCTAGGTATCTTATGGTTTTGGGTGCAATTGTAAATGAGATTGACTCCTTAATTTCTCTTTCTTCTGTCTTGTTGTTGGTGTAGAGAAATGCAACTGATTTCTGTGCATTGATTTTATATCCTGACACTGAATTCCTGTATAAGTTCTAGCAGTTTTGGAGTGGAGTCTTTTGGGTTTTCCACATATAGTATCATATCATCTGCGAAGATGGATAATTTGACTTCTTTTTTGTCGATTTGGATGCCTTTAATTTCCTTTTGTTGTCTGATTGCTGAGGCTAGGACCTCCAGTACTGTGTTGAATAGCAGTGGTGATAATGGACATCTCTGCCGTGTTCCTGACCTTAGCGGAAAAGCTTTCAGTTTTTCTCCATTGAGAATGATATTTGCAGTGGGTTTTTCATAGATGGCTTTGATGATATTGAGGTATGTGCCCTCTATCCCTACACTTTGAAGAGTTTTGATCAGGAAGGGATGCTGTAATTTGTCAAATGCTTTTTCAGCATCTATTGAGAGTATCATATGGTTCTTGTTCTTTCTTTTATTGATGTGTTGTATCACATTGACTGATTTGCGGATGTTGAACCAGCCTTGTAGCCCTGGAATAAATCCCACTTGGTTGTGGTGAATAATCCTTTTAATGTACTGTTGAATCCTATTGGCTGGTATTTTGTTGAGTATTTTTGCATCTGTGTTCATCAAGGATATTGGTCTATAGCTCTCTTTTTTGATGGGATCCTTGTCTGGTTTTGGGATCAAGGTGATGCTGGCCTCATAAAATGAGTTTGGAAGTTTTCCTTACATTTCTATTTTTTGGAACAGTTTCAGGAGAATAGGAATTAGTTCTTCTTTAAATGTTTGGTAGAATTCCCCAGGAAGCCGTCTGGCCCTGGGATTTTGTTTGTTTGGAGATTTTTTTTTTTTAATATTTTATTTATTTATTTGACAGAGAGAGATCACAAGTAGGCAGAGAGGCAGCAGAGAGAGAGGAGGAAGCAGGCCCCCCGCTGAGCAGAGAGCCCGATGCGGGGCTCGATCCAGGACCCTGAGATCATGACCTGAGCCGAAGGCAGCGGCTTAACCCACTGAGCCACCCAGGCGCCCCTGTTTGGAGATTTTTAATGACTGTTTCAATCTCCTTACTGGTTATGCGTCTGTTCAGGCTTTCTATTTCTTCCTGGTTCAGTTGTGGTAGTTTATATGTTTTTAGGAATGCATCCATTTCTTCCAGATTGTCAAATTTGTTGGCGTAGAGTTGCTCATAGTATCTTCTTATAATGGTTTGTATTTCTTTGGTGTTAGTTGTGATCTCTCCTCTTTCATTCATGATTTTATTTATTTGGGTCCTTTCTCTTTTCTTTTTGATAAGTCGCGCCAGGGTTTATCAATTTTATTAATTCTTTCGAAGAACCAGCTCCTAGTTTCATTGATTTGTTCTATTGTTTTTTTGGTTTCTATTTCATTGATTTCTTCTCTGATCTTTATGATTTCTCTTCACCTGCTGGGCTTACGGTTTCTTTCTTGTTCTTTCTCCAGATCCTTTAGGTATAGGGTTACTTTGTGTACCTGAGACCTTTCTTGTTTCTTGAGGAAGGCTTGTACCACTATATATTTTCCTCTCAGGACTGCCTTTATTGTGTCCCACAGATTTTGAACCGTTGTATTTTCATTATCATTTGTTTCCATGATTTTTTTCAATTCTTCTTTAATTTCCCGGTTGACCCATTCATTCTTTAGAAGGATCCTGTTTAGTCTCCATGTATTTGGGTTCTTTTCAAACTTCCTTTTGTGGTTGAGTTCTAACTTTAGAGCATTGTGGTCTGAAAATATGCAGGGAATGATCCCAATCTTCTGATACCGGTTGAGTCCTGATTTAGGACCGAGGATGTGATCTATTCTGGAGAATGTTCCATGTGCACCAGAGAAGAATGTGTATTCTGATGCTTTGGGATGAAATGTTCAGAATATATCTGTGATGTCCATCTGGTTCAGTGTGTCGTTTAAGGCCTTTATTTCCTTGCTGATCTTTTGCTTGGATGATCTGTCCATTTCAGTGAGGGGAGTGTTAAAGTCCTCTACTATTATTGTTGATGTGTTTCTTTGATTTTGTTATTAATTGGTTTATATAGTTGGCTGCTCCCACGTTGTGGGCATAGATATTTAAAATTGTTAGATCTTCTTGTTGGACAGACCCTTAGAGTATGACATAGTGTCCTTCCTCATCTCTTATTATAGTCTTTGGCTTAAAATCTAATTGATCTGATCTAAGGATTGCCACTCCTGCTTTCTTCTGATGTCCATTAGCATGGTAAATTCTTTTCCACCCTCTCACTTTAAATCTGGAGGTGTCTTTGGGCTTAAAATGAGTCTCTTGGAGGCAACATATAGATGGGTTTTGTTTTTTTATGCATTCTGATACCCTGTTTGTTTTGACAGGGGCATTTAGCCCATTAACATTCAGGGTAACTATTGAGAGATATGAATTTAGTGCCATTGTATTGCCTGTAAGGTGACTGTTACTGTATATGGTCTCTGTTCCTTTCTGATCTACCACTTGTAGGCTCTCTCTTTGCTTAGAGGACCCCTTTCAAGATTTCCTGTAGAGCTGGTTTGGTGTTTGCAAATTCTTTCAGTTTTTGTTTGTCCTGGAAGCTTTTAATCTCTCCTTCTATTTTTAATGATAGCCTAGCTGGATATAGTATTCTTGGCTGCATGTTTTTCTCATTTAGTGCTCTGAAAATATCATGCCAGCTCTTTCTGGCCTGCCAGGTCAGGTCTCTGTGGATAAGTCAGCTGCCCATCTAATATTTTTACCATTGTATGTTACAGACTTCTTTTCCCGGGCTGCTTTCAGGATTTTCTCTTTGTCACTGAGACTTGTAAATTTTACTATTAGGTGACGGAGTGTGGGCCTATTCTTATTGATTTTGAGGGGCGTTCTCTGAACCTCCTGAATTTTGATGCTCGTTCCCTTTGCCATATTGGGGAAATTCTCCCCAATAATTCTCTCCAGTATGCCTTCTGCTCCCCTCTCTCTTTCTTCTTCTTCTGGAATCCCAATTATTCTAATGTTGTTTCGTCTTATGGTGTCACTTATCTCTCGAATTCTCCCCTCGTGGTCCAGTAGCTGTTTGTCCCTCTTTTGCTCAGCTTCTTTATTCTCTGTCATTTGGTCTTCTATATCACTAATTCTTTCTTCTGCCTCATTTATCTTAGCAGTGAGAGCCTCCATTTTTGTTTGCACCTCATTAATAGTTTTTTTTTATTTCAACTTGGTTAGATTTTAGTCCTTTTATTTCTCCAGAGAGGGCTTTTATATCTCTCGAGAGGGTTTCTCTCATATCTCCAATGCCTTTTTCGAGCCCGGCTAGAACCTTGAGAATTATCATTCTGAACTCTAGATCTGACATATTACCAATGTCTGTATTGATTAGGTCCCTAGCCTTCGGTGCCTCTTGTTCTTTTTTTTGTGTTGAATTTTTCCGTCTTGTCATTTTGTCCAGATAAGAGTATATGAAGGAGCAAGTAAAATACTAAAAGGGTGGCAACAACCCCAGGAAAATATGCTTTAACCAAATTAGAAGAGATCCCAAATCGTGAGGGGGGAGAAAGGGGATAAAAAGAGGTTCAAAAGGAAGAAAGAAAAAAAAATAGAAGAAAAAAAAGAAAAGAATTACAAAAAGAAAACAAATAAGAAAAATATAAAAAAGAAAATATATATATATATTAGATAAACTAGTTAAAAAACGTTAAAAAAGAAAACAGTAAAAGTTAAAAAAATTTTACCAGAAGGCGAAAAAAAAAAAAAACAAAAAATGAAAAAGAAAAACATTAATTTACCTGCAAGACTAAAAAAAATCACAGGGAAAAATCCATGAGTTCCGTGCTTTGCTTTCTCCTCCTCTGGAATTCTGCTGCTCTCCTTGGTATTGAAACTCCACTCCTTGGTAGGTGAACTTGGTCTCGGCTGGATTTCTTGTTGATATTCTGGGGGAGGGGCCTGGTGTAGTGATTCTCAAGTGTCTTTTCCCCAGGCGGATTTGCACCACCCTTATCAAGGGCCGGGGTGAGTAATCTGCTGGGGTTTGCTTTCAGGAGCTTTTTTTCCCTGAGCGCTTTCCGTAGAGTTCCGGAGGACGGGAATACAAATGGCGGACTCCTGGTCTCCGGCCCGGAGGAGCCGAGAGTCCAAGGCCCCACTCCTCGGTGCGCCCTCAGAGAACAGCGCCCAGTTACTCCCGTCTGCCTGACCTCCAGCCGCTCTCCAAGCTCACCGACCCTGCGACAGGTTCAATGTAACACCGAGCTGTGAGCTTACTGTCGGCTCTGTCTCTGTAGCCAGCTTTCTCGTTCCGTATACCTGCAAGTTCTGCGACACTCAGACACCCCCCATCCTTCTGTGACCATGCGGTACCTGAGGCCACGCTGACCCCGCGTGGGCTTCACCCCAGGTAGCCTCTGGAGTGATGTCCCTCAGTGAAACAGACCTGTAAAATTCCTGATTTTGTGCGCCGTTGCTCCGCTGCTTGCCGGGAGCCGGCCCCTCCCCCCAGGGTCTATCTTCCCGTCGCTTTGGATTCACTTCTCCGCCGGTCCTACCGTTCAGAAAGTGGTTGTTTTTCTGTTTCCAGAATTGCTGTTCTTCTTCTCTTCGATCTGCTGATGGATTTTCAGGTGTTTGCAATCTTTAGATAAGCTATCTAGCTGATCTCCGGCTAGCTGATGTAGTCCCAGCCTGCTACTTCTCTGCCATCTTTCTGCACTCTCTCTTGTCATATACTTTTATCAGTCTTTTTGTTTGTCGTTTTTGTTTGTATACTTCATAAATCTTACCTTGGGGCCCATTTGGGCTGAGCTTTCTCTTTTGTTTTCCCTTTTTCTCCTGTCTCTCTCTCTCTCTTTTTTTTTTTCTTTTTTCTCTCATTTGGGTGGGGACTCCTGATTGCTCAGAAGCATTCCAGGGTGCACCTTGACTGCACCATGGTCAATACATCCAACTACATCTGTTCAGCCATCTCTCACCAAAATGACTAGGAGGAGGAATGCCCAACAGAAAAATAAAATTAGAGGATGGGTGTCCTGCATCAGAGCTAATGGCTATTGACATAGATAGTATATCAGAAAGAGATTTCAGGCTAACAATTATCCAGGCAATAGCTAGGTTGGAGAAAGCCATGGATGATCAAACAGTATTGATTAGGGCAGAACTGAAAGCCATGAGGGATGACGTTCACAATGTTAGGGCAAAACTGAAAGCCACCAGGGATGATGTTCACAATGCTCTCAATGAGCTCCAATCTAATCTAAATTCTCTAAAAGCTAGGGTAACTGAGACAGAAGATAGAATTAGTGATCTGGAGGACAAACATATAGAGAGAAAGAATCAGGAGGAAGCCTGGAGCAAACAGCTTAGAAGCCATGAAAGCAGAATCAGGGAAATAAATGATGTCATGAAATGTTCCAATGTCAGAACTCTTGGAATACCTGAAGGGGAGGAGAAAGAAGGAAGTCTAGAAGATATAGTGGAACAAGTTCTCCATGAAAATTTTCCCAATCTCGCCAATGGAACCAGCGTTCATGTACTAGAGGTAGAACAGTCTGCCCCCAAGATTATAGACTCTCAAAAGTCCTCAAGACACCTAATAGCAAGAATGAAGAATTATAATTGTAGGCAGGCCCTCTTGATGCAGCTAGGACAAAGAAGCCCCTTACGTACAGAGGAAAGCCCATCAGAATAATGTCAGACCTATCCCCAGAAACCTGGCAAGCCAGAAAGGGCTGGCAAGATGTATTCAGGGCACTAAATGAGAATAGTATGCAGCCAAGAATACTTTATCCAGCAAGACTGACATTCAAAATGGATGGAGAGAGAAAGAGTTTCCAAGACTGACAAGGCTTAAAAGAGTATGCGACCACTAAACTGACACTGTAGGAAATATTAAGGTGGTTTCTATAAAAGGAAAAATCCAAAGAATATCATTGAACAGAAATATAGAGACGATCTACAGAAAGGAAGACGTCAAAGGTAACACAATGTCAATAAAAACATATCTATCAATAATCACTCTCAATGTGAATGGCCTAAATGCCCATAAAGCCAGACAGGGTTGCAGATTGGATAAAATGACAGTACCTATCTGTATGTTGTCTACAAGAGACCCATTTTGAACCTAAGGAAATACCCAGACTGAAAGTGAAGTGATGGAGGAGCATCTTTCATGCCAATGGGCCTCAAAAGAAGGCCGGGGTAGCGATTCTCATATCAGATAAATTAGATTTTAAATTAAAGACTGTAGTCAGAGATACAGAAGGACACTACATAATTCTTAAAGGGACTATCCACCGAGATGATCTAACAATTGTGAATATCTATGCCCCCAATATGGGAGCAGCCAATTACATAAGAAAACTATAAATCAAGATAAAAAGTCATATTGATATGAATACATTAATAGTAGGAAATCTTAACATGCCTCTCTCAGAAATAGACAGATCATCGAAGCAGAAAATCAATAAAGAAACAAGAGCATTGAATGACACATTGAACCAGATGGAACTCATAGATATATACAGAACATTCGTATAAAACAGCAGAATACTCATTCTTCTCAAGTGCACATGGAACCTTCTCCAGAATAGACCACATACTGGGTCACAAATCAGGACTCAACCGATACCAAAAGACTAAGATTATTCCCTGTGTATTCTCAGACCACAGTGCTTTAAACTGGAGCTCAGGCACAAGGAAAAGTTTGGAAGGAACTCACATCTGGAAGCTTAAGACCACCTTGCTTAAGAATGCTTGGATCAACCAGTAGATCAAAGAAGAACTTAAACAATTCATGGAAACCAATGAGAATTAAGACACTTTGGTCCAAAACCTATGGGATATAGCAAAGGTGGTCCTAAGCGGGAAATACATAGCCATCCAAGCCTCCCTCAAAAAAATTGAAAAATCCAGAATACACCAGCTGTCTCTACACATTAAAGAACTGGAGAATCAACAACAAATCAAACCAATTCCACACATAAGAAGGTAAATAATTGCGATTAGAGCAGAGATCAATGAGGCAGAAACTAGAGATACAGTAGAATGTATCAATGAAACTAGAAGCTGGATTTTTGAAAGAATCAATAAGATCAATAAACCATTGGCCACCACTAATCCAAAAGAAAATAGGGAAAGATCAAATTAATAAAATTAATAAAATTATGAATGAAAAGGGAGAGATCACAACTAACACCAAGGAAGTAGAAACAATCATCAGAAGTTATTATCAACAGTTATATGCCACTAAGCTAAGCAACCTGGACGAAATGGATGCATTCCTGGAAAACTATAAACTCCCAAAATTGAACCAGGAAGAAATAGACTTGATAGACTGATATCTAGTAACGCGATTGAAGCAGTGTTCAAAAACCTCTCAACAAACAAGATCCCAGGACCTGACAGATTCCCTGGGGAATTCTTCCAAACTTTCAAAGAAGAAAAGACCTATTCTCCTGAAGCTGGTTCAAAAAAATTGAAATAGAAGGAAAACTTCCAGACTCTTTTAATGAAGCCAGCATTACCCTGATCCCCAAACCAGCAAAGACCACACCAAAAAGGAGAATTTCAGACCAATATCACTGATGAATATGGATGGTATGATTCTCAACAAGATCCTAGCAAACAGGATACAGCAGTACATTAAAAAGATTATCCACCATGACTAGGTGGGATTCATCCCTGGGTTACAAGGATGGTTCAGCATTCACAAATCAATCAATGTGATAGAACAAATCAATAAAAGAAGAGAGAAGAACTTCATGGTCCTCTCAATTGATGCAGAAAAGCATTTGACAAAATCCAGCATCCGTTCCTGATTAAAACACTTCAAAGTATAGGGATAGAGGGAACATTCCTGAATTTCATAAAATCTATCTATGAAAGACCCACAGCAAATATCATCCTCAATGGGAAAAAGCTCACAGTTTTCCCGTTGAGATCAGGAACACAACAATGTATGCCCACTCTCACCACTCTTGTTCAACATAGTATTAGAAGTCCTAGCAACAGCAATCAGACAACAAAGAGAAATAAAACGTATCCAAATTGGCAATGAAGAAGTCAAACTCTCTTTCTTTGCAGATGACATGATACTTTATATGGAAAACCCAAAAGACTCCACCTCCAAACTACTAGAACTCATACAGCAAGTAAGTAACGTGGCAGGATACAAAGTCAATGCACAGAAATCATTTGCTTTCTTATACAGTAACAATGAAAATATATAGAAAGGGAAATTAGAGAATCGATTCCATTTACTATAGTATGAATAACCATAAGACACCTGGGATAAACCTAACCAAAGACGGAAAGGATCTATACTCGAGGAACTACAGAACACTCATGAAAGAAATTGAAGACACAAAAAGATGGAAGACAATTCCATGCTCTTGGATTGGAAGAATAAACATTGTTAAAATGTCTATACTGCCTAGAGTAAGCTACACTTTTAATGCTATTCCAATCAAAATTCCACGAGTATTTTTCAAAGAGTGGAGCAAATAATCCTAAAATTTGTATGGAATCAGAAGAGACCCCGAATTGCTAAGGAAATGTTGAAAAACAAAAATAAAACTGGCGGCATCATGTTACCTGATTTCAAGCTTTACTACAAAGCTGTGACTACCAAGACAGCATGGTACTGGCATAAAAACAGACACATATACCAGTAGAACAGAGTAGAGAGCCCAGATATGGACCCTCAACTCTATGGTGAAATAATCTTCGAAAAGCAGGAATAAATATACAGTGGATAAAAGACAGTCTCTTCAATAAATGGTGCTGGGAAAATTGGACAGCTATATGTAGAAGAATGAAACTCAACCATTCTCTTACACCATACACAGAGATAAACTCGAAATGGATAGAAGACCTCAATGTGAGACAGGAATCCATCAGAATTCTAAAAGGAGAACATAGGCAGTAACCTCATTGATATCAGCCACAGCAACTTCTTTCAAGATACGTTTCCAAAGGCAAAGGAAACAAAAGTGAAAATGAACTTCTGGAACTTCATCAAGATCAAAAACTTCTGCACAGCAAAGGAAACAGTCAAGAAAACAAAGAAGCAACCTATGGAATGTGAGAAGATATTCACAAATGACAGTACAGACAAAAGGTTGATATCCAGGATGTATAAAGAACTTCTCAAACCTACCACACACAAAATAGATAATCATATCAAAAAATGGGCAGAAGATATGAACAGACACTTCTCCAATGAAGACATACAAATGGCTAACAGACACTTGAAAAAATGTTCATCATCACTAGCCATCAGGGAGATTCAAATTAAAACCACATTGAGATACCACCTTACACCAGATAGAATGGCCAGAATTAGCAAGACAGGAAACAACGTGTGTTGGAGAGGATGTGGAGAAAGGGCAACCCTCTTACACTGTTGGTGGGAATGCAAGTTGGTGCAGCCACTTTGGAGATCAGTGTGAAGATTCCTCAAGAAATTAAAAATATAGCTTCCCTATGACCCTGCAATTGCACTACTGGGTATTTACCCTGAAGATACAGATGTAGTGAAAAGAAGGGGCATTTGTACCCCAATGTTTATAGCAGCAATGGCCACAGTCGCCAAACTGTGGAAAGAACCAAGATGCCCTTCAACGGACGAATGGATAAGGAAGATGTGGTCCATATACACTATGGAGTATTATGCCTCCATCAGAAAGGATGAATACCCAACTTTTGTAGCAACATGGACGGGACTGGAAGAGATTATGCTGAGTGAAATAAGTCAAGCAGAGAGCGTCAATTATCATATGGTTTCACTTATTTGTGGAGCTTAACAAATAACATGGGAGGACATAGGGAGTTAGAGAGGAGAAGGGAGTTGAGGGAAATTGGAAGGGGCGGTGAACCATGAGAGACTATGGACTCTGAAAAACAACCTGAGCGTTTCGAAGGAGCCAGGTGGTGGGTATTATAGAGGGCACATATTGCATGGAGCACTGGGTGTGGTGCAAAATCAATGAATACTGTTATGCTAAAAATAAATTAAAAAAATAATCCTTTTAAAGTATCAAGACAGAACTAAATCAAATTAAATAAAAGTACAATTATCTTAAAAAATAAAGCATTCTGGGGAAAGCTTGCTTCTGCTCCATCATAACTGGGGCCTTGTCTGTAGTGGCTTGAATGGTTGGGGATTAGATGACTTGACTGGTCATATGTCTGGGGCCCTTGATTCTGGCTAAGTTTTTTGTTTATTTCATATCTTTTGGGGTTGGAATGCCCAAAATGGCATCTTCATTCACTATCTGGGATCTGGGCTGGGCTGGACTAGCTGGAAAAGCTGGGGCTGGTTTTCTCTTTTTCTCTGTGTATGTCTTTATGAAGCAATTCCATGTAGTTTAGGATTTTTCATAACCTGGATATCTCAAAGTAGATGAAATACTTACCTAATGACTGGCTTTACCTAGAGTGTACATTCCAAGAGTCTTGGGTAGAATTATCTAAGTTTTCCTAATACATAGTCTCAGATGTGTGGAAATACCTTTTCTATTGTATCTTTTAATGAAAGAAGTCACTAGGTCAGCCCAAATTAAAAAATAGGACAACAGACTTTACCTTTTAATGCTAGGAATAGCAAAGATTTTATGGTTATAGTTCATGGGCTATATAGCCCATGATGAAAAAGTCTTATGATGATGATTTTTTAATTGAAGTAGAAATTAACCTCTCATTTTGCTGTCTGAGGTGCAGTTCTCTCTGGCTGAGAATAAAAAAGGGAGGGCATACAATTTGAAGTTCTTTGATTTTTTTAAGGTAATGGGTTAAGGATTTTTTTTTTTCATTATGTAATAGTTTTCCCATAGCAGACTAATAGTAGCATTAATAGCTATTTACTGAGGAGCTATAATTGCTAGACACTGCTCATGCTTTATTTATTTGATCTCAAGTCTTGTGCAAGATAGGTATTATTATTCTCATATTGCAGATGAAGACATTGAAGCTGAGGCAAATTAAGTCATTTTCTCAGAGTTATATTAATAAAGAATAGATTTGAACAAGGTTTGTAAGGTTGCTTTTGTTATTCCCACTATACTCTGTTATGTTTAGTGAAAATAGTTTCAGATATCATTATGGAGAGGTAGTAAAAACTCAGTGAACCAAGATGCTTAAATGATGTTTGATGATTTTTGAGCAAACTATTTTAGGTGCCATTTTGGGTGCCATTTCAGTTTTGCTTTGGAGTTAGTCTAGAATATTGTTTTAATCATTATATTTTTAATCAAGAATTGAACATAATTAAAGTCTGATAAGATATTTAAATTTTTTCCCCACCAGAAGGATGGGCTAAAAGGTTGAAATCATTGATGCAGAAAATGGAGATAAATATGCATGTCTCATGGAATCCACTGGAATTGGTTCATATACTTGGTTCATCCACTGGAATTGGTTCATATACATATACGTGTTTTGAATCTAAATGTGAAACTCTGATCAACTGAAATAAAAAATTTTCCATTTATATAGTCTTGAGAGTTGGAAATTATTTTCCTCTCTTCCTTATGCTTATGTCTAATTATGGAAATAAAAATGTGTGTATTTTGCAAGGTCTCATACTTCTGATTTCATTTTTTCCTGGTTCTGTCCAGATTTAGACCTTCCCTAGCTTTTCTGTTACTATTGTATCAGTGGATAATTTGCTTCTAGGCTTCCTCCAATTTAGCGTTATCTTACACTGTTCTCTGAGTCATGGTCTAGCTCTGTTATTCCCAAGCATGCTACTTCATATATCTGAAAATTAATTTTTTTATTTATTAAATCTCACCTTCTAGTATTGTTGTAAGAAAAAAAATTATATATATAATTAACTTTTTGCTTGTTGCCTGTATAGCTATAGTTAAAGATGAATTTTTTGGCTTCACTTAATTTTTCTCAAAATGAATTAACAGGGAGAACAAAGAATGAGCAAGCAACAGAAAGGCTTACAATATATGAGTAAAACCAAATCAAACAGGTTTTTCATATACAGATTCATAGGTTGTGCATTATAAAATCAAGGGGACATCATTTATGTAAATAATAAAGTGAATGATACTTCTAGATATATGCAGTGCATAGCCTGTACAACTGTACATGTAGGCCCTGAAAGCAAGTTTCAATGTGATCTTCTATTTTACATAGACCCATTAGGGAAAAGAGAAGAGGATAATGAGCACAGGGGAGTGGCAGCCCAGGAAAAAAAATCTCACCTGATTGTGGTGAATAATTCTTTTAATGTACTGTTGGATTTGATTTGCTGGTATCTTGAGAATTTTTGTATCCGTGTTCATCAGGGATACTGGCCTGTAATTCTCCTTTTTAGTGGGTTCTTTTTCCAGTTTTGGAATTAAGGTGATGCTGGCCTCATAGAAGTAAAAGGAGTTTAGAAGTTTTCTTCCCTTTTCTATTTTTTGAAACAAGTTGCAAAGAATTGGTATTAACTTGCATTCCCACCAACAGTGTAAGAGGGTTCCCCTTTCTCCACATCCTCCAACACATATTGTTTCCTATCTTGTTAATTTTGGCCATTCTAACTGGTGTAAGGTGATATCTCAATGTGGTTTTAATTTGAATCTCCCTGATGACTAGTGATGATGAACATTTTTTTCATGTGTCTGATAGCCATTTGTATGTCTTCATTGGAGAAGTGTCTGTTCATAACTTCTGCCAATTTTTTGATATGATTATCTGTTTTGTGTGTGTTGAGTTTGAAGAGTTCTTTATCGATCCTGGATATCAACCTTTTATCTGTACTGTCATTTGAAAATATCTTCTCCCATTCTGTGGGTTATCTCTTTGTTTTCTTGACTATTTCCTTTGCTGTGCAGAAGCTTTTGATTTTGTTGAAGTCCCAAAAGTTTATTTTCACTTTTGTTTCCTTTGCCTTTGGGGACATATCTTGTTGGTGGGAATGCAAGTTGGTGCAGCCACTTTGGAGAGCAGTGTGGAGATTCCTCGGGAAATTAAAAATAGAGCTTCCCTATGACCCTGCAATTGCACTACTGGGTATTTACCCCAAAGATACAGATGTCATGAAAAGAAGAGCCATCTCTACCCCAATGTTTATAGCAGCAATGGCCACAGTCGCCAAACTGCGGAAGGAACCAAGATGCCCTTCAACGGAAGAATGGATAAGGAAGATGTGGTCCATATACACTATGGAGTATTATGCCTCCATCAGAAAGGATGAATACCCAACATTTGTAGCAACATGGACTGGACTGGAAGAGATTATGCTGAGTGAAATAAGTCAAGCAGAGAGCGTCAATTATCATATGGTTTCACTTACTTGTGGAGTATAACAAATAGCATGGAGGACAAGGGGAGTTAGGGGAAGGGAGTTGAGGGAAATTGGAAGGGGAGGTGAACCATGAAAGACTGTGAAAAACAATCTGAACTCTGAACTGGACTCTGACAAACAATCTGAGGGGTTTGAAGCGGCGGGGGGTGGGAGGTTGGGGGAACCAGGTGGTGGGTATTAGAGAGGGCACAGATTGCACGGAGCACTGGGTGTGGTGCAAAAACAAGGAATACTGTTATGCTGAAAAAAAAAAAAAAAAGAATTGGTATTAACTTTTCTTTAAATGTCTGGTAAAATTCCCCTGTGAAGCCACCTGACCCAGGACTTTTGCCTATTGAGAGATTTTTGATGACTAATTAAATTTCTTTGCTGGTTATGTGTCTACTCAAATTTTCTATTTCTTCCTGTTTCAGCTTTTGTAGTTTGTATGTTTCTGGGCATTTATATATTTCTTCCAGATTGCCCAATTTGTTGGCATATAGTTTTTCATAATCATCTCTTATAATTACTTGTATTTCTGTGGTGTTTGTTGTGATCTTTCCTCTCTCATTTGTGATTTTATTTATTTGGGTCCTTTTCTTTTTTTATAAGTCTCGCCAGGGAGTTTTCAATTTTAATTCTTTCTAGGAACCAGCTCTTAGTTTCTTTGATCTGTTCTTCTTTTGTTTGTTTCTGTATCGTTTATTTCTGCTCTAATCTTTATTATTTCCCTTCTACTGCTGGCTTTAGGTATTGCTTGCTCTTCCTTTTCTATCTCCTTTAGGTATAAGGTTAGGTTGTGTATTTGAGACTCTTCTAACTTCTTGAGGTACACATGTATTGCACTGTTTCTCCCTCTTAGACAGCCTTTGCTGTGTCTCAAAGGTTTTAGACTGTCATGTTTTCATTTTTGTTTGCTTCCATGTGCCTTTTAAATTTCTTCTTTAATTTCCTGGTTAACCTATTAATTCTGTAGTAAGATGTTCTTTAACCTCCATGTATTTGTGGTCTTCCCAAATGTTTTCTTGTAGTTGACTTCAAATTTCATAGCACTGTGGTCTGAGAATATGCGTGGTATGATTTCAGTCTTTTTGTACTTGTTGAGGGTTGATTTGTGACCCAGTATGTGATCTGTTCTGGAGAATGTCCCATGTACCTTAAAAAAGAATGTATTTTCTGCTGCTTTAGGATGAAATGTTCTGAATGTATCTGTTAAGTCCATCTGGTCCAGTGTGTCTAAATCAAAGTAATTTTAACCAAAAATTAAATTTAATCTTCATTTCTTAAATTCAGCTAAAACATTATTTTTTTGTTATTTTTAAGGGATTCATTCAGTTATGCAAAAAATATATTTACAGCTTATACTGATAATGGCATCCACTCCAGCCCACTTTCCTCACTTTTATTTCCATATATCCTGGGTGAGTCAGTCTCCTTTTAGGGTTTTCCAAGAAATCTGGATGTTTCCTAGATAATAGTTATCTTATTATGCCCATGAACTCTTTCCATGGTTTCTTTCTAGGCTTATTATTACAGGAGTTTAAGTTCATAGCAACATAGAAAGTGAATGTAGACAAACTTTATTCCAACTATAGATCCTCCTCACCCTCCCACCACCTAATATTCATAGAATGAGAAGTCATCAGGGATAAACTCATCCATGAGAAGTAGATAAGCAGAAAACCAAGAAAGGGAGGAAATCATGGAACTAATTCAGTTGGGGATGAAGGGGTGGGTAAATACCCTTTGCTTGGAGAACAAATAAATTTCTGACTATAAGAGAAATCTCTTTAAAATGTTTAACTGTGGGGCACCTGGCTGGCTCAGTCAGTAGAGCATGTGACTCTTGATATTGGGGTTAAAGTTCAAGTCAGTCCCACATTGGGTATAGAGAATACTTAAAAATAAAATCCTAGAAATAAATAAATAAAATATTTATCTGTGCTAGTGATTTTTAACTCTTAATTGCAAATTTTGTTGAATTAATCAGGTACTGAAAGAAACAACTAGTGTCTATGTTTTCCTATAGTAAAAAAAAAAAAAGTATGGTAGATAGAATATTGTTTATCTAGTTACAGAATAGCCTGAAGATAGGACAGTTGAATGGTAGTTGTAATTTGTGTGTTTGTGTGTCTGTGTGTCTGTGCACACACAAGCAAAATCTGCCATTAACACTAACATACATGTTCTTTGATTCAAAAAGAACAGTTTAATAGATAAGTGTGGTTGAAAGAACTGACTGACACCTGGCAGAAAGTTCTCAGATTGATTACATTACATTACAAAATGCCTGAGAGGAGATGGGACTGACACTAACCATCAGTAAATTTAAAAACTCAAGCAAGAATCTTGTTGACAGCAGGGTGTTCAGTATAGAAACTAGTTTCAGCACTGGCACTGTCTCCAAAGGTTCAGTTTATACCAGATATCTGTGCCAAGACAGTGTAATGTGATGGAATGAAAACCGAACTTGTAATCTGGACATGTGCATTAGGTTCCAGGTGAGTTCTTACTACTGGTGCTATCTTGGAGAATTACAGCTCTGGAACTAACATTCTTTGTCTTTAAATGATCTCTAAATATCTTTTTGGCACAAAATTTCTGTGATAACCCTGATCCTATTTTATCACTGTAGGGATACCATATATAGGAAGATAGATTTATTTATTTTTTTAAATATTTTATTTATTTATTTGACCAAGAGAGATGGAGAGAAAACACAGTAGGGGAAGCAGCAGACAGAGGGAGAGGGAGAAGCAAATGTCTTGCTGAGCAGGGAGCCAGATGCAGGGCTCAATCCCAGGACTCTGGGATCATGACCTGGGCTGAAGGCAGACACTTAACTGACTGAGCCACCCAGATGCCCCAGGAAGATAGATTTAATGTATTTAATGTGTGTGTGTGTGTATTTGTTTATATATATAAAATATACATGTATATATATGAATATGTGTACATGTGTGTATGTCCATACACACATGCAGTTATTTCCATGCATCACAGATTCTTCTGGTCATAATTACCCTTTGCAAGCATGAAACATTTTGGCTTGTTAAAATGATAGTAAATCATCTATACTTATTAGTGAAGAGGTAAGACTTCTTTTTTTTTTTTAGGATTTTATTTATTTATTTGCGAAAGAGAGAGAGAGTGAGCACGCATAAGCAGGGGAGAGGGAGGAGCAGCTCCCTTCTTAGCAGGGAGCCTGATGTGGAGCTCAATCTTAGGATCCTGGGATCATGAAATAAGCCCAAGGCAATGTTTAACCAACTGAGCCATCCAGGCACCCCGAGGTAAGGTCTCTTAACAACAAGTAAAACTTGAAACAGATTTTTAGGTTATGAAAAATACTATTAAAATAATTCACAAATATTCATATGCACGTATTGTGAAAATGCTTCTTAGTGGATGCAAATATAAATGGTGAATAATAAAAGTATGATGAATATATCTGCAAAGAATTCTAATATTGAAAATGTACTCAGCACTGCTAACTATCAGGAATCCAACTTTGATAAAATAATAACTTCCAATTTTGTTATGTACGATATATAATTCAGCATAGTACTAGAAGTCCTAGCCAAAGCATTCAGACAACAAAAAGATATAAAAGGCATCCAAATTGGCGAGGAAGAAGTAAAACCTTCACTATTGCAGATGACATGATCCTCTATGTAGAGAACCCAAAAAGACTGCAACATAAACAGTGCTAGAACTGATGAATGAATTCATTAAAGTTGCAGATAGAAAACCAATGTACAGAAATCTGGTGCTTTTCTGTACACCAATAATAAAGCAGCAGAAAGAGAAGTTAAGGAATCAATCCCATTTATAATTGCACAAAAGCAATCAGATGCCTAGGGATAAACTTAACCAAAGAGGTGAAACACCTGTATTCTGAAAACTATCAAACGTTAATTAATGAAAGAAATTGAAGATGACACAAAGCAATGGAAAAAGTTTCCATGCTCATGGATTGGAAGAACAAATACTGTTAAAATGTCTATCTACCCAAAGCAATCTACATGTTTAATGCAATCCCTATCAAACTACCAACAGGATTTTTCACAGAGCTGGTACAAAGAGTCCTAAATTTGTATGGAACCACAAAGAATCCCAAATAGTCAGATTAACCTTGAAAAAGACAAACAAAGCTGGAGGCTTTACAATTCCAGACTTCAAGTTATATTGCAGAGCTGTAGTGGTCAAGACAGTATTGTACTGGCATAAAAATCAACCCATAGATCAATGGAACAGAATAGAAAGCCCAGAATTGAACCCCTAACTATGTGGTCAACTAACCTTTTATAAAGTAAGAAAAAGAATAAACAATTTTAAAAATTGGCAGAAGACATGAATAGACATTTTTCCAAAGAAAACAAATGGCTAAGGAATACATGAAAAGATGCTCAGCATTACTTATCATCTGGGACATACAAATCAAATTTACAAGGAGATATCACTACACACATGTCAGAATGGTTAAAATCAACAACACAAGAAACAATAGGTGTTGGCAAGGATGTGGAAAAGGGGAACCTTCTTGCATTGTTGGTGGGAATGCACACTGGTGAGGTCACTATGAAAAAGAACATGGGAGTTCCTCAAAATGTTAAAATAGAACTACCCTATGATCCAGCAATTATACTACTAGATATTTATCCAAAGAATACAAAAGCATACACCTATATCTTTATAGTAGCATTTCCTACGATAGCCATATTATGGAAACAGCCCAAGTGTCCATTGTCTGATGAATGGATAAAGAAGAAGTGGTATGTATATGCAATGAAGTATTACTCAGCCATAAAAAAGAATGAAATCTTGCCATTTGCAGCTACATGGGTGGATGTAGAATATTATGCTAAGTGAGATAAGTCACTCAGAGAAAGACACATACTATATGATTTCACTCATATGTGGAATTTAAGAAACAGATGAACAAAGGGGAAAAGAGAGAGAGAGAGATAAAACAAGAAAGAGTCTCTTAGCTATAGAGAACAAACTGATGGTTACCAGAGGGGAGATTGGTGGCAGGGCGGGGGGAGGGTGGTGAGTGAAATAGGTGTTGGAGAGTAAGTAGTGCACTTCTTGTGGTGAGCACTGGATTAATCAGTATATCGGACACTTGAAGCTAATATTATACTGTATATTGACTAATTGAAATTTTAATAAAAGCTTTTAAAAAAGGAGGTAAAAGTGATTAGAAAGATACAAAGATTTAAGATTATTATTTTTAAAATCTAGTATATATTTTTTTTAAAGATGTTATTTATTTATCAGAGAGAGAGGGGGAGAGAGCAAGCACAGGCAGACAGAATGGCAGGCAGAAGCAGAGGGAGAAGCAGGCTCCCTGCCGAGCAAGGAGCCTGATGTGGGACTCGATCCCAGAACGCTGGGATCATGACCTGAGCCGAAGGCAGCTGCTTAACCAACTGAGCCACCCAGGCGTCCCTAAAATCTAGTATATTTTGAAGATTGCTATAGAGGAAGAGACTGGTAAATATTTTGAAAATTTATGAAGTGTATTTTCATTAGCTTATCAGCTGAAATATGGTTATTATCCCCATAGCTGCTCATCTTTAACATTTTTCTTAAGTGCCAAATTCTCACTGTTGAAATTGTTTCTGAAGCTAACTTTTTTCTTTATCTTTTAGATTCTACTGAAATTAATTATGGTGGTTTACCACTAGGTACTTCAAGGTGTATTAAGTTATTTAGTCCTCCATAATAAATTTAAGAGGGACTATAGCACAGTTTTAGCATGGACATGTGTTTTAAAAAGCACAGTTAGCTGTCCAAATCAATTTACAAAAAAATCCCAATTTTAACCATTTCTCATAAAAACAATTCAAGGGAACTTAGTTCCTTTAAAAATGAACATTCTTGGGCACCTGGGTGGCTCAGTGGGTTAAGCCGCTGCCTTAGGCTCAGGTCATGATCTCAGGGTCCTGGGATCGAGTCCTGCATAGGGCTCTTTGCTCAGCAGGGAGCCTGCTTCTCTCTCTCTCTCTTTCTCTCTCTCTCTCTCTGCCTTCCTCTCTACTAGTGATCTCTCTCTCTGTCAAATAAATAAATAAAATCTTAAAAAAAAATGAACATTCTTTAAAGCTCCATCTCCTACCCAATTTTCTTTTACTCCACAGTATTGCAGAATTTCTCACACAGAAATCCCCAGTTATACCCAGTACTGTTACCTTGGCTTTTTCCTTATTCTTTACTACAGATCTTACAGTATTTTCTTACGAAGATAGTCTTCATGTCTGTCCTCCCAAGCATCTCATTTATATTTCAGAAAGAAAAGCAGGATAAACTGGATCAGAAATGACACCATTTTGGGGGCAAGTTTGGAAGTGGGAACACTTCCAGATTAATTTTCTTCATGTCTGTGCTCGCTTCGGCAGCACATATACTAAAATTTTCTTCATGTCCTATAAAGTGTTATAATGATTTTATACTATATTTTGGCCTTATCTGCTACATTTTAACTTATTGAGGGCAAAGATTATGAATTTATAACTTTGTAGCTGCTACCTCATCTAGTCACGGAGGAAGTGGCCAATTATCTAGAAATGACAAAGATGTGCACTCCTTCCAGACTTTCCTTCCCTAAGAACAGAGGTTTTTAGCAAACTAAGACCAGTAGGATGGACATCTATTTTCTAAATTCAGTACTACTGGAGTACAGCCAAGCCCACTGAATTAGTGCATGGCTGATTTCAAAGGCAAAGTTGATTAGTTGCCACAGAGACCAGAAGGCTGGCAAGCCTAAAACATTTGCTATTTGGCCTTTAAGAAAAGTTTGCCAACATCTGCCTTAGAAAACAAATTCTAAACTCCCCAGGTTGTTTTTAAAAATATTTGTTAAATTTGTCCAGTATATCATTCCTCCTTACTATTTTGAAAGTAATCTCTACTTTAACGTGGTCATTGCAATGAGAAGACCCCAGCTCATGCTTGATCAAAGCTTCTCACATAGAAGATTGAAAATAGAGCAAAACACGCACTGATGAAAAATGTCTAGGATTATTTCATAGCAGTTATGTTAGTAGTAACTTGCCTTTTGGTCAGTAACATTTTGGCCATAGTAGAAAGCCAAAGCAGGAAGACCAAAGTAGGAAGAGCCATGGGAAGACTCTCTAACTTCTTGTTCTGTCATCTGCCAAAATGTTCTTGTTTTTCTCAAGCTCCACAGCAGTACTATGAACCCTGATATTCTTCCCCAAGTTCCCTTGAAGCCAAGGACTGACAGATTTGGTATTCATTATTTGCTACCAGAAGCATCTTCACATATATACTTGGTATAAAAATACTAATTTGATCCCTGTTCATGGCCATTGTTGAGGGCTGTACACAACTCTGGGAAGTGCCATTCACATTGATATCATTATGAATGGCACTTTTTAGAGTTGTGCAGTGCCTTACCTTTATTAGCTGTAAAAGACTGCCTTGTATCTGCTTTTCTTTCCAGCTCTTCTTCAGTTGTCTTACATCCATGCTCTACAACTGAGTCAATTCCAACTACTTGTACTATCCAGACAGGCTGTGGTATGACTCATTCTTTTTGTGATCACTTTCTTTTCATTGCAAATGCAGACTCTTCATAGTTTGTTCATTTGACAAAGTCCTACCTCCTATCTTTTACAGCAGATATCACCTCTGCTGTAAAACTTTTCCTGTCACATCATTTTCCTGCCCCTCACCGTAGGCATTCATAGTAAATGACTTTATCAAATGTACACATAACACTTTGTGTACATTTCTATCAAGTCATCTCATGATGGATTTATGTTCATCTATATTAATCTGCATGCACTTTGAGCAAACAAGCTTGTATAATTGTGACCTAGTAGAGCAGACCCTAGCATATTGCAGATGTTTAAATGGCTATCCCTTTGTGGACTCTTGGTTGTATTCTTTAACACTCATAATTCCCTGAGTCAAATTATTTAATATTTTGACTTTTCAGTGTCCCATTATCACATATATCCAAATGCAACAATAGCTACTTCTTGCTACCATTTACCCATGTCAAGTAAAAAAAATCCCAATTAGTAAGGAGAGACTTTATTTAAAAAGATAATTGCAAGGAGGGGTCTATTGCAATAGAGGGAGAAGACTTTGCCAAAGCTGGAACCTTGTGATGGTAAGATCTGCAAGTCTCTCAAAGGTTAGGCAAAAAGGGGTTTTCTTTTATTGGGAGGGATAAACAAAGTTTAGAAAGAATAGGATGTGGGAAATGGGACAAAAGCGTGGCTTGACTGGATAGTAGATAAGAGAATATTTTATCCAGCCTGTTAACAGGAGAGATTATGTGTTGACTGAAGCTGACAGTGAGTCACAGTTCTGGAGCCTGGAGAAATAAGTGAAATCTTAACTAAAGTTTGATTAACATTTTGTCTCCTGTTGATTAGTGGGAACAACAGTCCAGCTGGTAATTTAGGAGCTGAAAAAAAAGGAATTTGGAGGATCACTGTCTGGCCTTGCTATAGATAAACAAGAGGAGGCATCTGTGAGTCTTATTAATAAGTCAAACAGAGAAGGGTGGTTCTTTGCAATAAGCTGTTACCAGAGCACATAGGACAGAGGGATATTTTAACTTTTGCTGGTTTCCAGGGTTACAGGGCTCAGGTAAAATTCAACATTGTCACCAAAGATAATGTTTTCAGTATCGAAGGGCAAAATTAGATCTACGTAAATTTTTTTTTTCCTTTTCCAGTAGTCATCACAAAGCTAGTAATGTGTCCACTTGCTAAATTCAATATTTTTTATCTTAGAAAGTTCTCCAAATTAAATAAGTCAAGGACATTTTTATAAAAAGCAAAATACTGCTTTCCTGTGTAAATCAGAGTGTGCAGCTGAGTTATCAGAGAATTATCAAATTCTTTTCAAGCTAAAGTCACCTTCATTCACTTGATAAGACTGTAGAGGGCACAATGATACTGGAACAAAGCATGCAGGAAAGACTGAGAACTTTAGTCTTGAATAAAAGACTGAGAACACACCTAGGCAATAACCTGAATGTGGGCTGTCAGTGATTCATATCTGCCTTTCAGAATACAGATTTTTTTTAAATCTTTTTAAAAGAAAGTTTTATTTGCCACTCTTTCTTTTTAATTAATCCTAATTGCTTTTCATCTGGGAAATGTGTTTGAAGAGGTAGAATTATTAATGAATCCAGCATTATTGTTATATTCCCCTGCACTAAGATGTCATTGTAAGGCTAAGGCAAGGAAGTAAAAGATAAGAGATTGAAAAGATTGCTGGGAAAATGAGCAAGCATGTAAAAAAAAAAAAAAACCAACAAAAACAAAACAAAACAAAACAAAATACTCGAAACAAGGGACAGGTTTCTATTACTCTCCTGGAAGTAGCATATATTAGTGGAAAGACCAGGAATTAGTTGGGATATCCATAAGCTATTATCAGCTCATTTGTGGTTTCAAAATCCTTTATTATTCTTGATGCCATTTACAACCAAAATGAAGGCTGGCCATTTTCCTAATAGTTTGTTCCTCCCCTTGTGCTATCATATGTGTTAAAGGAGTGGTGTATATGCACTGCTTACCTTTTCTCCTTACTCTGCTTTCATTTACATTCCACTGTTTTTATTTTCATCAGTGATGACTACATAATTGCCCAATTCACAGGTTTTTCTTTTGTCTCTTTTATTTTAAAAACTCAGCTGTCTTTGGCAATTTGCTGTCCGCAGTTGCCTTTTTCCTTGAACTGTGACTGTATAATACCTTATTATTCTTACACATTTGATGAATCAGTTTACCTTGAGTGCTTCTTTTTGATTCTTCCCATAATATTATTTTGGGAATTCTGCAAACCTCTGTATTTTGCCTGCTGGTTCTCCTTCTCTATCAGAGTATTGATTCAATTTTATGGTTCCAACTAAAACTTGCCACTGGATTGGATATTACGTCAATGGCAAATGGTTCTGGTATTTATATAGTTTACTCTCACTAAGCCTTCAGTTTTATATTGCTCACTGTCTTGTAAATATTTACAAATAGATGTTTTGCTTTTCTTTCAAAGAGAGCTATTCAAAATCATTTTTTTCTCCAAAACCCATCCCCCTTTCTGATTTTTCATCTTTCTACCACTGCCGTAATCTTTATATAGAAAAACTTAATTGAATATTTTTTAAACTTATTCTTTGCTCTGCAGGTTCATTGCTACCCTCCTAGGCCATGCCCTTAAGTCCAGGTAGCTACTCTAGTCTGAGTTTATTAGAATGTTCAAGAGGGCAGACTATTTTATATTTAAGTATAAATTAACATACAGTATTATATTAGTTTCAAGTATACAATATATCTCCTCATCACAGTAAGTGCTCATCACAGTATATACTCTTATCACAATGGTGTACTTAGTACTCATCTACTTTACCCATCCCCCTACCAACCTTCCCTCTGGCAACCTGTAGTTTATTCTCTGTATTTAAGAGTCTGCTTTTTTGTCTCTTTTTTCTTTGTTCATTGGTTTTGCTTCTTAAATTCCATTTATGGATGACTGATTTATTTCACTTAGCATTATTGTTACTATATATATAAAATTGCTATAACAATACTGTGGCAATATTGTTAGTAATATTGTTGCTAATGGTAAGATTCCCCCCCCCCTTTTTTTTACGGCTGAGTAGTATTTCATTGTATACATACATACACATATATATATCATACACCATATCCTCTTTATCTATTCATCTATGGATGGACACTTGGGTTTCTTCCATCTTCCATTATTTGACTACTGTAAATCATGGTGCATTTATCTTTTTGAGTTAGTGTTTCTACCCAAAGAAAACCTTTGGGTAACTTCCTAGTAGTAGAATTGTATGGATTCTTCTCTTTTTAAAATTTTCATTATGTTCAGTTAGCCAACATGTAGTACATCATAAGTTTTTGTTGTAGTGTTCAATGAGATTGTTTGATAATTCTATTTTTAATTTTTTTGAGGAACCTCCATACTGTTTTCCACAGTGACTGCATCAGTTTGTATTCCCATCAGTAGTACACAAGGATTTCTTTTTCTCCACATCTTCACCAATATTTGTTATTTCTTGTCTTTTTGATTTAGTCATTCTTATAGGTATAAGGTGATATCTAATTATTGTTTTGATTTGCATTTTCCTGATGATTAGTGATGTTGAGCATCTTTTCATGTGTCTGTTGTTGACCCGTATGTCTTCTTTGGAAAAAATGTCTATTCACGTCTTCTGACCATTTTTAAATTGGATTATTTGTTTTTTTGGTGTTGAGCTGTGTAACTATATATTTTGGATATAAACTCTTTATTGGGTGTATCATTTGCAAATACCTTCTCCCATTCAGTAGTTGCCCTTTTGTTTTGTTAATTTTGTTGTTGTTGTGCACAAGCTTTTTCTTCTGGTGTAGCCCTAGTAATTTATTTTTTATTTTGTTTCTCTTGTCAGAGTTGACAAATCTAGAAAAATGTTTCTGTGGCTAATGTCAAAGGAATTACTGCCTATATTCTTCTAGGCATTTTATGGTTTCAAGTTTCAGATTTAGGTATTATTTATTTATTTATTTTAAAGATTTTATTTATTTGACACAGAGAGAGAGAGAGAGAGAGAGCGAGCACATGAGCATGAGTGGGGGACCAGCAGAGGGAGAGGGAGAAGCAGACTCCCTGCTGAGCAGGGAACCCAATGTAGGACATGATCTTAGGACCCAGAGATCATAGCCTGAGCTGAAGGCAGATGCTTAACTGACTGAGCCACCTAGGTGCCCCTCAAATTTAGGTGTTTAATCCATTCTGAACTTATGTTTGTGCATGGTGTTAGAAAGTGTTCCAGTGTCATTCCTTTGCATGTTAGCTGTCCAATTTTCCCTGCACCATTTGTTGAAGAGACTGTCTTTTCCCCTTTGGATGTTGTTGCCTCCTTTGTTGTAGACTAATTGACCTTAAAGCACGAGTTTATTTCTGGATATTTTTATTCTTTTCCATAATCTATATGTCTATTTTTGTGCCAGTACCATACTGTTTTGATTACCACAATTTTGTAGTATATCTTGGAATCTGGGATTGTTGTACCTCTAGCTTTGATCTTCTTTTTTAAGATATCTGTGGCTATTCAGGGTCTTTTGTGTATTCATACAAATTTTATGACTATTGTTTTAATTCTGTGAAAAATCCATTGTTATTTTGATAGAGGTGGGATTAAGTATGCAGATTTCTTTGGGTAGTATGGACATTTAAACAGTATTGTTTCTTCAAATCCATGAGCATGGGATATCTTTCCATTTGTTTGTGTCATCTTCAGGTTTCTTTCATTGATATTTTATAGTTTTTGAAGTCCAAATCTTTTACCTTCTTGGTTAAGTTTATTCCTTGGTATTAGAAACTTTTTTTTTAAGATTTTATTTATTTGTCAGAGAGAAAGAGAGAGAGAGAGAGCCAGCAGAAGGTGCAGCAGGCAGAGGGTGAATTAGGCTTTCTGCAGAACAAGGAGTCAAATATGGGACTCATTCCCAGAACCCTGGGATCATGACCCGAGTCAAAGGCAGACACTTAACTTACTGAGCTACCCAGGCATCCCAGAAACTTTTTAAAAATGATTTCATTTATTTATGAGAGGGAGAGAGAGAGAGAGAGGGTGTGGGGAGGAGCCAAGGGAGAGGGGCAAGCAAACTTCATGCTGAGCATGGATCCCTAGACAGGGCTTGATCTCAGGACCCTGAGATCATGACCTGAGCCCAAACCAAGAGTTAGACACTTAACCAGCTAAGCCACCCAGGCCCCTCACCACCCCAGGTATTTTATTATCATTTTTTTTTTTTTGTGCAATTGTGGATGGGATTATTTTCTTAATTTTTCTTTCTGCTACTTCATTATTAGTACATAATAATGCAGTAGATTTTTGTATATTAATTTTGTATCCTGTAATTATACTAAATTCATTTTTCATTTCTAATTTTGGGGGAGTCTTTAGGGTTTTCTCTGTAGAGTATCATATCTTCTGTAAATAGTGAAAGTTTTGCTTTTTCTTACCAATTTGGGTAACTTTTCTTTTTCTTTTTTCAAAATTATTTTGTATTTTTTAGTATTTACTTAAAATTGTTTCTTTTTCTTGTTTGATTCCCATGGTTAGAACTTCTAGTACTATGTTGAGTAAAAGTGCTGAGAATGGACATCTTTGTCTTGTTACTGATCTTAGAGGAATAGTCCTCAGTTTTTTACCACTGAGTATGTTAGTTGTGGCTTTTTCATATATGGCCTTTATCATGTTGAGATAAGTTCCCTGTAAACCTACTTTGTTGAGGGTTTTTTTTTCATGAATAGATGTTGTATTTTGTCAAATGCTTTTTCTGCATCTATTGAGAGGATCATATAGTTTTTAAGTTTTCTCTTATTAATGTGATGTATCATGTTTATTGATTTGCAAAAATGAACCACCCTTGCATCCCAGGAATAAATCCCACTTGATCTTACTTTAATGATTTTTTAAATGTATTGTTGGATTCAGTTTACTAATATATTATTAAGGATTTTTACACATATGTTTATCAGAGATATGGCCTGTGGTTTTCTTTATTTGTAGTTTCTTTATCTAGTTTTGGTGTCAGGGTAATGCTGGCATCATAGAATACATTTGGACTCTTTCCTTCAAGAGGGTAGACTTCTATATGCTTTGTTCATTAATGTAGCCTGAACACAAAGGTTGGTGACTAGCTCAACGAATATTTGTTAAATGAATGAGTCCAAATATTCAAACTTAGACTCTGCTGTTATTTAACTTATTTTACATTCATTACCAGGTGAATGTTTTTTGATGCCAGTTTTATTGCTGCTTTTCTGATTAGAAATTCCATCTAGTATACTTTGTCTCTTTTGTGTAGCTTTCAAGATTGCCCATTATCCTGTCCTAAGAGGTCTTAAAAAGTGAATTAATGTTTTGTATAAGAGTGGAGTTAAGTAGTCTGAATTTGATTATGGTTTCTTAATTTGCTAATTGGGACAGTTATTTAGTTTTTCTGTGCCTTGATTTCTACATTTGTAAAATGAAGATAATGATAATTGGATTGATTTCAGGGTGAAATGATTTAGTGGATCTTAAGCACTCAAACAGTGCCCAGTATTTAATAAATGCTCAATATGAATTAGTTATTATTATTACCTGTTAATCTCTACATTTCAAAATATTTTTTATGCAAAAGTCTGGTATCCAAATATTTAAAACAACATATTCCATTTTTCAAACAAAACTTTATGTATAATCCCAATAAATTTACAAAATACAAAGTCAGTGGTACTGTGACTATTTATATCCTCCCCTCTTTGATAAACCTGTAAGTCTCCTTGACACAATCCCCAAATTCCAAGTGCTATAATTTAAAATTATTGGTCTAAGTAATGCTTGAAAGTTTGAATAAATCATATCTAAAACCATCAGATTGTAAAGACAGCAGGCATTTTAGTTATTCATCTACTTATTTGCCTGTCTCAAGTGAGGTATTCTAGCACAAGGGAGTTATGTGTGTTTGTGCACACATGTGTGTGTATATGTCTGTATACATATATATGTATGTATATATGTACCTATATACATATATATGTATATATGTGTGTGTGCATGTGTGTGTGTATATGTATGTATACAGATACATATACATTGTATATAGATATACATATACATACAT
This sequence comes from Mustela nivalis, assembly GCF_964662115.1. Classification (NCBI taxonomy): domain Eukaryota; kingdom Metazoa; phylum Chordata; class Mammalia; order Carnivora; family Mustelidae; genus Mustela; species Mustela nivalis. The sequence goes on from NC_139040.1 coordinate 104,140,446, forward strand.
ATATGTACACACACACACATATGATTTTATTTATTTATTTGAGAGAGAGTGAAAGTGAGAGAGATCACAAAGCTCTGGAGAGGAAGAAGTAGACTCACTGCTGAGCAGAGAGGACAATGTGGGGCTTGATCCCAAGACCCTGGGGTCATGGTTGTCTTTTAACCAATTGAGCCACCCAGATGCCCCCAAGAAAGTTGTAATTTAAAAGATTATCCACCAAAAAAAAAAGATTATCCAGCACAGACAATTTATATCTCTTTTGTTCAATTAATATAGATCAAAGGAATAAACCTCATTGTTCCCATATTTTTTTCAGAAAAAATGAGGGAGACATTTGAATTGGAAATCATATTTAAGGAATCAAAGAATTGTGTTATTATAACTGTCATATACAGAATAATTTGTCTTTTGAGTATTTGTGGATGATTTAAAACATTATTTTCTGAACTTAAGCTGTGAGATTTAAAGTATATTTTCTAAATAATAATACTGGTATTAATATTTGCTTTTCGGGGTGCCTAGGTGGCTCAGTGGGTTAAAGCCTCTGCCTTTGGCTCGGGTCATGATCCCAGGATCCTGGGATCAAGCCCCACATTGGGCTCTCTGCTCAGCGGGGAGCCTGCTTCCTCTGCTCTCTCTGCCTGCCTCTCTGACTACTTGTGATTTCTCTCTGTCAAATAAATAAATAAAATCTTTAAAAAATATATTTGCTTTTCAACTCTAAGCCTAGTGAAACTTTTCACTTTACTGGTATCACCATTCTAGCCATATATATATATATATATATATATATATATATATATATATATATATATATATTTCTTAACTGGAAATTTTTAAGAAAAAATTCATTGGAATCATTAAATGAAAGAAGTGATCTAAAACTATCCTGTCTTATTCTTGGAATCCCCAAATCATCAAATGACCATATGACTAAGAGTCATGTACTTTTAAAAGTATGGAGGTTAACAAATTCATGAGCTATTTTAGTGCCTTTATTTTACAAATGAGAAGTATATGGGTCTGCTGAGCTAAATAATTTACCAAAAATAAATGATTAAATATTAGATATTGAGAAGTATTAAAATTTTGGTTCCCAATCTAATATCCAACATTTGGCATATTAATCATATAGACCCAAATCAAAACGTTTTTTTCCCTGTGTCCCAAAAGGAACATACTGTTGTTTTGGAATCCAAATGACATAGCAACTTAAAAACAACATAAAAGACAACTTTATTTTTTAAAATTTTTGTTCCAATTTAATTTGATTTTCATTTGTTTTTTGTTTCAGGTTTTTATTTAAATTCTAGTTAGTTGCATCACCACTTCCTCAAATCAGGGAGATCATATGATAGTTGTCTTTCTCTGCTTGACTTATTTCACTAAGCATGATACGACGCTCTAGTTCCATCCATGTTGTCGCAAATGGCAAGATTTCATTTCTTTTGATGGCTGCATAGTATTCCATTGTGTATATATACCACTTCTTCTTGATCCATTCATCTGTTGATGGACATCTAGGTTCTTCCCATAGTTTGGCTATTGTGGACATTGCTGCTATAAACATTCGGGTGCATGTGCCCCTTTGGATCACTACGTTTGTATCTTTAGGGTAAATACCCAATAGTGCAATTGCTGGGTCATAGGGCAGTTCTATTTTCAACATTTTGAGGAACCTCCATGTTGTTTTCCAGAGTGGCTGCACCAGCTTGCATTCCCACCAACAGTGTAGGAGGGTTCCCCTTTCTCCGCATCCTCGCCAGCATCTGTCATTTCCTGACTTGTTGATTTTAGCCATTCTGACTGGTGTGAGGTGATATCTCATTGTGGTTTTGATTTGTATTTCCCTGATGCCGAGTGATATGGAGCACTTTTTCATGTGTCTGTTGGCCATCTGGATGAATATCCAACTTTTGTAACAACATGGATGGGACTGGAAAAGATTATGCTGAGTGAAATAAGTCAAGCAGAGAGAGTCAATTATCATCTGGCTTCACTTACTTGTGGAGCATAACAAATATCATGGAGGACATGGGGAGTTGGAGAGGAGAAGGGAGTTGGGGGAAATTGGAAGGGGAGGTGAACCATGAGAGACTATGGACTCTGAAAAACAATCTGAGGGGAATGAAGTGGTGGGGGGGTGGGATGTTGGGGTACCAGGTGGTGGGTATTATAGAGGGCACAGATTGCATGGAGCACTGGGTGTGGTGCAAAAATAATGAATACTGTTATGCTGAAAATAAATAAATGTAATTAAAAAAATTCTAGTTAGTTAACACATGGTATAATACTGGTTTCAGAAATAGAATTTTGTGATTTATCAGTTACATATAACACCCGGTGCTTATCACAATAAGGGCCCTTCTTAATCCCCATCACCTATTTAGCCCATCTGCTGCCCACTTTCCCTCTATCAACCCTCAGTTTGTTCTCTATAGTTAAGAATCATTTATGGTTTGCCTCCCTCTCTTTATTTCCCTTCCCATATGTCCATCTGTTCTTTTTCTTAAATTCCACATATGAGTGAAATCATGTGGTATTTGTTTTTCTCTAACTTATTTCTTCTAGCATAACACACTACAGTTTCATCCACATCATTGCAAATGGCAAGAGTTTATTCTTTTTGATGGCTAAGTAATATTCCTGTGTGTGTGTGTGTGTGTGTGTGTGTGTACTTTATCCATTCATCAGTTGATGGACATTTGATCTCTTTCCATAATTTGGCTATTATTGATAGTGCTGCTGTAAACAATGGGGTGCATATGCCCCTTCCAATCGGTATTTTTGTATCCATTGGATAAATACCCAGTAGTGCAATTGCTGGATTGTAGGGTAGTTTTATTTTTAACTTTTGGAGGAAACTCCGTACTATTTTCCAGAGTGGCTGCACCAGTTTGCATTCCCACAAACAATGTAAAATGGTACCCCTTTCTCTTCATCCTCCCCAGCATCTATTTTCTGAGTTAATTTTAGCCATTCTGACAGGTGTGAGGTAGTATCTCACTGTGTTTTGATTTGTATTTTCCTGATGATGGGTGATGTTGAGCATTTTCCCATATGTCTGTTAGCCATTTGTATATATTCTTTGCAGAAATTTCTGTTCATGTCTTCTTCCCATCTCTTGACTAGACTTTTTGTTTTATGGGTGTTGAGTTTGATAAATTCTTTATAGATTTTGGGTACTTTGGCCCTTTATCTGATATGTTATTTGCTACTATCTTCTCTCATTCCATAGGTTGCCTTTTAGTTTTGTTGATTGTTTCCTTCGCTGTGTAGAAACTTTTTATCTTGATGAAATCTCAATAGTTTATTTTTGCTTTTGCTTCCCTTACCTCTAGAAACCTGTCTGCTAAAAAGTTGCTATGGCTGAGATCAGAGAGGTTGCTGTATGTGTTCTCCTCTAGGATTTTGGTGGATTCCTGTCTCACATTTAGGTCTTTCATTCATTTTGCATTTATATTTGTGTATGGTATAATAAAGTGGTCCAGTTTAATTCCTTTTTTTGCAGAATTTTTTGTTCAAATATTATTTATTTTATTTTTTTTATAATTCATCAGTTGTGTATAACACCCAGTGCTCATCATGTCATGTACCCTCCTTAATGCTTATCACCCAGTTACTCCATCACCCCACCGACCTCCCCTCCAGCAACCCTCAGTTTGTTTCCTACAGTTAAGAGTCTCTCATGGTTTTTCTCCCTTTCTGGTGACTTCCCTTTCAGTTTTCCCTCCCTTTACCTATGATCCTCTCTGCCATTTCTTATATTCTCCACATGAGTGAAACAATATAATAGTTGTCTTTCTCTGATTGACTTATTTTGCTCAGCATGATATCCTCCAGTTCCATCCACATCATTGTAAATTGTAAGTATTCATCCAGTTTCATTCTTCTGCATGTTGCTGTCTAGTTTTCCCAACACCATTTGTTGAAGAGACTGTCTTTTTCCCATTGGATAGTCTTTCCTGCTTTGTTGAAGATTAGTTGACTAAAGAGTTGTGGGTCCATTTCTGGGTTCTCTGTTCTGTTCCATTGATTTGTGTATCTGTTTTTGTGCCAGTACCATACTATCTTGATGATTACAGCTTTGAAGTCCAGAACTGTGATGCCTTTATCTTTGTTTGGTTTTTCAACATTACTTTGGTTATTCAGGGTCTTTTGAGGTTCCATACAAATTTTATAGTTGTTTCTTCTAGCTCTGTGAAAAATGTCAATGGTATTTTGATAAGGATTGCAATGAATGTATAGATTGCTTTGGGTAGTATGGACATTTTAACAATATTTGTTCTTCTAATCCATGAGCACGAAATGTTTTCCATTTTTTTTGTGTGTCTTCTTCAATTTCTTTTGTAAGTATTCTGTTGTTTTCAGAGTACAGATCTCTCACCTCTTTGGTTAGGTTTTTTCTAGGTATCTTATGGGTTTTGGTACAATTGTAAATGCAATCAATTCCTTGACTTCTCTTTCTGCTGCTTCATTATTGGTGTATAGAAATGCAGCATGCTTCTGTATGTTGATTTTATATCCTGTGACTTTGCTGAATTCCTCTATCAGTTCTGGCAATTTTTTGGTAGTCTTTCAGGTATTCTACATAGAGTATCTTGTGCTCCGTGAAGAGTGAAAATTTGACTTCTTCCTTGCCAATTTGGATACCTTTTATTTCTTTTTGTTGTCTAATTGGTGAGGCTAGGACTTCCAATACTGTGTTGAACAACAGTGGTGAGAATGGACATCCCTGTTGTATTCTTGACCTTAAGGGAAAAGCTGTCCGTTTTCCCCCACTGAGGATGATAATAGCTGTAGGTCTTTCATATATGGCCTTTATGATGTTGAAGTATGTTCCTTCTTCCCTACTTCCTTGAGGGTTTTTATCAAGAAAGGATGCTATATTTGCCAAATGCTTTTTGTGCATCTGTTCAGAGGATCATATTGTTCTTGTCCTTTCTTTTATTAATGTGATGTATCAAACTGATTGCAGATATTGAACCATTCCTACAGTCCACAAATAAGTCCTGCTTGGTTATGGTGAATAATCCTTTGAATGTACTGTTGGACTCAATTTGTTGAGAAATTTTGCTTGTTGAGAAATTTGCATCATGTTCATAGGGATATTGGCCTGTAGGTTCCCTTTTTAGTGGGGTTTTGGTTTTGGAATCAAGGTAATGCTGGCCTTATAGAATGAGTTTGGAAGTTTTCCTTCCATTTCTGTTTTTTGGAACATCTTTGGAACAATAGATATTAATTCTTCTTTAAATGTTTAGTAGAATTCTCCTGGGAAGCCATCTGGCCCTGGACTCTTATTTGTTGGGAGTTTTTTTTTTTTTTTTAAGATTTTAAATATTCACCTGACAGAGAGAGATCACAAGCAGACGGAGAGGCAGGCAGAGAGAGAGAGGAGGAAGCAGGCTCCCTGCTGAGCAGAGCGCGCGATGCGGGACTCGATCCCAGGACCCTGAGATCATGACCTGAGCCGAAGGCAGTGGCCCAACCCACTGAGCCACCCAGGCACCCCATGTTTGGAGTTTTTGATTACTGATTTAATTTCTTTGCTGGTTATGGATCTGCTCAGGTTTTCTATTTCTTCCTGTTTCAGTTTTGGTCATTTCTATGTTTCTAGGAATTTACTTATTTCTCCCAGATGGCTCAATTTGTTGGCATATGATTGCTGATACTATTCTCTTATAATTTTGTTTCTTTGGTGTTGGTTGGGATCTCACCTCTTACACTTGTGATTTATTTATTTGGATTCTTTCTTTAAAAAAAAGGATTTTGTTTTTGGGTGCCTGGGTGGCTCAGTGGGTTAAGCCACTGCCTTCGGCTCAGGTCATGATCTCAGGGTCCTGCTATCGAGCCCCGCATCAGGCTCTCTGCTCCTCCTCTCTCTCTGCCTGCCTCTCTGCCTGCTTGTCATCTCTCTCTGTCAAATAAATAAATAAAATCTTAAAAAAAAAAGATTTTGTTTTATGATTTATTTGTCAGAGAGAGAGAAAGAGAGAGAGAGAGCATGAGCACAAATAGGGGGAGCAGCAGGCAGAGGGAGAAGCAGGCCCCCTGCTTAGTAAGGATCCCAGTGTGGGACTTGATCCCAGGACCCTGAGATCATGACCTGAGCTGAAGGCAGACACTTAACGAACTGAGACACCCCGATGCCCCATTTCTTTTTTCTTTTTGGTAAGTCTGGCTAGGGGTTTATCAATCTTGTTAATTCTTTCAAAGAATGAGCTCTTAGTTTCATTGATCTGTTTTTTTTTTCCCCATCGGTTGTTTTTTTGATTTCTATATCATTTATTTCTCCTCTAATCTTTATCATTTCCCTTATTCTGTTAGTTTTAGGCTTTATTTGCTGTTATTTTTTCAGCTCATTTAGGGGTAAGTTGAGGCTGTTTATTTGAAATTTTTCTTACTTCTTGATGTAGGCCTCTGTTGCTATATGCTTACCTGTTATGACACCTTTGCTATGTCCCAAAGGTTTTGGACAGTCATGTTTTCATTTTCACTTGTTTCCATGTATTTTTTAATTTCCTCATTAACCCATTCATTGTTTAGTAGGATGTTCTTTTTTACTTACTTACTTAATTCTAAAAAGATTTTATTTATTTATTTGAGAGAGAGAGAGAGAGACACAGTGAGAGAGGGAACACAAGCAGGGGGAGTGGGAGAGGGAGAAGTAGGACTGTAACCAAGCAGGGAGCCTGATGCAGGGCTTGAGCCTGGGACTCAGGGATGATGACCTGAGCTGAAGGCAGATGCCTAAGGACTGAGCCACCTAGGCACCCCTAGTAGGATATTCTTTAAACTTGATTTATTTGTGGTCTTTCCAAAGTTTTTCTTGTAGCTGACTTCAAGTTTCATGGTTTTGTGGTCTGAAGTATCCATGGTATGATCTCTGCCTTTTTGTACAGGTTGAGACCTGATTTGTGACCCAGTATGTCGTCTTTTCTAGAGAATGTCCCATGTGTGTTCTGCTGCTTTTGGGTGAAATGCTCTGAATATAGCTGTTAAGTCCATCTGGTCCAGTGCGTCATTCAAAGCCTTCATTTCCTTGTTGATTTTCTGCTTTGATGATCTGACCATTGCTGTGAGTGGGGTGTTAAATTCCATTGCTTTTATTGTATTATTCAAAATTCCAAATCTTAAAGGACCTGGCAAAGTATGGACCTGCTCCCCTTCCCCAGAGGAGGGCCTTGCAGTGCTGTACCTGGTGCCATTCTGTCCCAGAAAAGGAGTCACACATTCCTGCAAGTGCCTGAAGTCTATGGTGAAGCACAGTGAAATGCTGTGACCAGGTTATCTGCCCTATGCATGTGCCTCTGTCCTCTCCTGTTGAATGGCCACTCAGTGGCACCCACCAAGTTCCTTATCCTTGGAGAGACAATATACACTCTTCCAAATGTACTCCAGGAAGGGGATCATTCTCTCCCAGTGTGACCCAGGAGGTCCCCACACCATGCTGTCTGCCATCCACTCCCAAACCTTCATTCTTCCTCTTCCCATGAGCACCACTGCGTATCTGGCTTAACTACAGTGAATAGTGCAGGTTTCTAAAACCTCAGAATTTGAGCTCTACTGTTTGCAGAAAAACTTGCCATAGTCAGTTCCACTTAATTCTCTAGTCAGTGGTCTTGGGTAAGTGTTTCCCTTGCCGCAAACTTACATGCTGATCTCACCACTGCCCCCCACCCCACCCCATCTTCTCTCTTTAAGAGGGGCTCCTACTCCCTCTGTGTCCCTGTGGCTTTTCTCTCCCCCAGTTCATGTCTCTAAACCTCACAGCTGCCACATTCTGTCCTTCTAATTGTGTAGATTGTTCTCTTCATCTTGAGATATGTTTTCTAGTTTTTCAAAATGTTCTGATGTTGATCCAGTTGTGTTCAAGGGACAAGACAAGTTTAGCATCTCCCTACTACTCTGCCATCTCAACTCCTCCTCCTGCATATACTACATTTTCTTTATCCATTTATCTATTAATAGATATTTAGATTGTTTCCATATCAGGCTATTGTGAATAATGGTTCAATGAATACATAAGTGCAGATATCTCTTTGAGATCTTGATTTTAAATATTTAAAATATACCCAGAATTGGGATGCTGGATTGTGCGGTAATTCTATTTTTATTTTTTTGAAGATAATCCATACCATTTCCATAGCAGCTGTACCATTTTGCACTCCCACCAACAATGCACAAAAGTTCTAGTTTCTTGACATCCTCATCAGTTTCTTTTTTTTTTAATTTTTAATTTTTAATTTTTTATAAACATAAAATATATTTTTATCCCCAGGGGTACAGGTCTGTGAATCACCAGGTTTACACACTTCACAGCACTCACCATAGCACATACCCTCCCCAATGTCCATAACCCCACCCCCCTTCTCCCAATCCCCCTCCCCCCAGGAACCCTCAGTATGTTTTGTGAGATTAAGAGTCACTTATGGTTTGTCTCCCTCCCAATCCCATCTTGTTTCATTGATTCTTCTCCTACCCCCTTAAGCCCCCATGTTGCATCACCACTTCCTCATATCAGGGAGATCATATGATAGTTGTCTTTCTCCGCGTGACTAATTTCGCTAAGCATGATACGCTCTAGTTCCATCCATGTTGTCGCAAATGGCAAGATTTCATTTCTTTTGATGGCTGCATAGTATTCCATTGTGCATAATACCACATCTTCTTGATCCATTCATCTGTTGATGGACATCTAGGTTCTTTCCATAGTTTGGCTATTGTGGACATTGCTGCTATAAACATTCGTGTGCACGTGCCCCTTCGGATCACTACGTTTGTATCTTTAGGGTAAATACCCAATAGTGCAATTGCTGGGTCATAGGGCAGTTCTATTTTCAACATTTTGAGGAACCTCCATGCTGTTTTCCAGAGTGGCTGCACCAGCTTGCATTCCCACCAACAGCGTAGGAGGGTTCCCCTTTCTCCGCATCCTCGCCAGCATCTGTCATTTCCTGACTTGTTGATTTTAGCCATTCTGACTGGTGTGAGGTGATATCTCATTGTGGTTTTGATTTGTATTTCCCTGATGCCGAGTGATATGGAGCACTTTTTCATGTGTCTGTTGGCCATCTGGATGTCTTCTTTGCAGAAATGTCTGTTCATGTCCTCTGCCCATTTCTTGATTAGATTATTTGTTCTTTGGGTGTTGAGTTTGCTAAGTTCTTTATAGATTTTGGACACTAGCCCTTTATCAGATATGTCATTTGCATATATCTTCTCCCATTCTGTCAGTTGTCTTTTGGTTTTGTTAACTGTTTCCTTTGCTGTGCAAAAGCTTTTGATCTTGATGAAATCCCAATAGTTCATTTTTGCCCTTGCTTCCCTTGCCTTTGGCAATGTTCCTAGGAAGACGTTGCTGTGGCTGAGGTCGAAGAGGTTGCTGCCGGTGCTCTTCTCAAGGATTTTGATGGATTCCTTTCTCACATTGGGGTCTTTCATCCATTTTGAGTCTATTTTCGTGTGTGGTGTAAGGAAATGGTCCAATTTCATTTCTCTGCATGTGGCTGTCCAATTTTCCCAACACCATTTATTGAAGAGGCTGTCTTTGTTCCATTGGACATTCTTTCCTGCTTTGTCGAAGATTATTTGACCATAGAGTTGAGGGTCTATTTCTGGGCTCTCTATTCTGTTCCATTGATCTATGTGTCTGTTTTTGTGCCAGTACCATGCTGTCTTGATGATGACAGCTTTGTAATAGAGCTTGAAGTCTGGAATTGTGATGCCACCACCTTTGGCTTTCTTTTTCAATATTCCTTTGGCTATTCGAGGTCTTTTCTGGTTCCATATAAATTTTAGGATTGTTTGTTCCATTTCTTTGAAAAAGATGGATGGTACTTTGATAGGAATTGCATTAAATGTGTAGATTGCTTTAGGTAGCATGGACATTTTCACAATATTTATTCTTCCAATCCAGGAGCATGGAACATTTTTCCATTTCTTTGTGTCTTTCTCAATTTCTTTCATGAGTACTTTATAGTTTTCTGAGTATAGATTATTAGCCTCTTTGGTTAGGTTATTCCTAGGAATCTTATGGTTTTGGGTGCAATTGTAAATGGGATGGACTCCTTAATTTCTCTTTCTTCTGTCTTGTTGTTGGTGTAGATAAATGCAACTGATTTCTGTGCATTGATTTTATATCCTGACACTTCACTGAATTCCTGTACCAGTTATAGCAGTTTTGGAGTGGAGTCTTTTGGGTTTTCCACATATAGTATCTTATCATCTTCTAAGAGTGATAGTTTGACTTCTTTTTTGCTGATTTGGATGCTTTTAATTTCCTTTTGTTGTCTGAATCCTGAGGCTAGGACTTCTATTACTGTGTGGAATAGCAGTGGTGGTAATGGACATTCCTGCCATGCTCCTGACCTTAGCGAAAAAGCTTTCAGTTTTTCTCCATTGAGAATGATATTTGTGGTGGGTTTTTCATTAATGGCTTTGATGATATTGAGGTATGTGCCCTCTATCCCTACACTGAAGAGGTTTGATCAGGAAGGTATGCTGTACTTTGTCAAATGATTTTTCAGCATCTATTTAGAGTATCATATGGTTTTTGTTCTTTCTTTTATTGATGTGTTGTATCACATTGACTGATTTGCGGATGTTGAACCAAACTTGCAGCCCTGGAATAAATCCCACTTGGTCGTGGTGAATGATCCTTTTAATGTACTTTTGAATCCTATTGGCTAGTATTTTGGTGAGAATTTTCGCATCTGTGTTCATCAAGGATATTGGTCTATAGCTCTCTTTTTTGATGGGATCCTTGTCTGGTTTTGGGATCAAGGTGATGCTGGCCTCATAAAATGAGTTTGGAAGTTTTCCTTCCATTTCTATTTTTTGGAACAGTTTCAGGAGAATAGGAATTAGTTCTTCTTTAAATGTTTGGTAGAATTCCCCGGGAAGCCGTCTGGCCCTGGGCTTTTGTTTATTTGGAGGTTTTTAATGACTGTTTCAATCTCCTTACTGGTTATGGGTCTGTTCAGGCTTTCTATTTCTTCCTGGTTCAGTTGTGATAGTTTATATGTTTCTAGGAATGCATCCATTTCTTCCAGATTGTCAAATTTGTTGGTGTAGTGTTGCTCATAGTATGTTCTTATAATAGTTTGTATTTCTTTGGTGTTAGTTGTGATCTCTCCTCTTTCATTCATGATTTTATTTATTGGGGTCCTTTCTCTTTTCTTTTTGATAAGTCTGGCCAGGGGTTTATCAATCTTATTAATTCTTTCAATGAACCAGCTCTTAGTTTCGTTGATTTGCTCTAATTTTTTTTGTTTGTTTCTATTTCATTGATTTCTGCTCTGATCTTTATGATTTCTCTTCTCCTGCTGGGTTTAGGGTTTCTTTCTTGTTCTTTCTCCAGATCCTTTAGGTGTAGGGTTAGGTTGTGTACCTGAGACCTTTCTTGTTTCTTGAGAAAGGCTTGTACCACTATATATTTTCCTCTTAGGACTGCCTTTGTTGTGTCCCACAGATTTTGAACTGTTGTGTTTTCATTATCATTTGTTTCCATGAATTTTTTTCAATTCTTCATTAATTTCATGGTTGACCCATTGATTCTTTAGAAGGATGCTGTTTAGTCTCCGTATATTTGGGTTCTTTCCAAATTTCCTCTTGTTATTGAGTTCCAATTTCAGAGCATTGTGGCTTGAAAATATGCAGAGAATGATCCCAATGTTTTGATACTGGCTGAGGCCTGATTTAGGACCGAGGATGTGATATATTCTGGAGAATGTTCCCATGTGCACCAGAGAAGAATGTGTATTCTGCTGCTTTGGAATGTAGTGTTCTGAATATATCTGTGATGTCCATCTGGTCCAGTGTGTCATTTAAGGCCTTTATTTCCTTGTTGATCTTTTGCTTGGATGATCTGTCCATTTTAGTGAGGGGAGTGTTAACGTCCCCTACTATTATTGTATTATTGTTGATGTCTTTCTTTGATTTTGTTATTATTTGGTTTATATAGTTGGCTGCTCCCACGTTGGGGGCATAGATATTTAAAATTGTTAGATCCTCATGTTGGACAGACCCTTTGAGTATGATATAGTGTCCTTCCTCATCTCTTATTATAGTCTTTGGCTTAAAATCTAATTGATCTTAGGATTGGCACTCCTGCTTTCTTCTGATGTCCATTAGCATGGTAAATTCTTTTCTACCCCCTCACTTTAAATCTGGAGGTGTCTTCGGGATTAAAATGAGTTTCTTGGTGGCAACATATAGATGGGTTTTGTTTTTTTATCCATTCTGATACCCTGTGTCTTTTGACAGGGGCATTTAGCCCATTCACATTCAGGGTAACTATTGAGAGATATGAATTTAGTGCCATTGTATTGCCTGTAAGGTGACTGTTACTGTATATGGTCTCTGTTCCTTTCTGATCTACCACTTGCAGGCTCTCTCTTTGCTTAGAAGACCCTTTTCAAGATTTCCTGTAGAGCTGGTTTGGTGTTTGCAAATTCTTTCAGTTTTTGTTTGTCCTGGAAGCTTTTCATCTCTCCTTCTATTTTCAATGATAGCCTAGCTGGATATAGTATTCTTGGCTGCATGTTTTTCTCGTTTAGTGCTCTGAAAATATCATGCCAGCTCTTTCTGGCCTGCCAGGTCAGGTCTCTGTTAAGTCAGCTGCCCATCTAATATTTTTACCATTGTATGTTACAGACTTCTTTTCCTGGGCTGCTTTCAGGATTTTCTCTTTGTCACTAAGACTTGTTAATTTTACTATTAGGTGACGGGGTGTGGGCCTATTCTTATTGATTTTGAGGGGCATTCTCTGAACCTCCTGAATTTTGATGCTCGTTCCCTTTGCCATATTGGGGAAATTCTCCCCAATAATTCTCTCCAGTATACCTTCTGCTCCCCTCTCTCTTTCTTCTTCTTCTGGAATCCCAATTATTCTAATGTTGTTTCGTCTTATGGTGTCACTTATCTCTCGAATTCTCCCCTCATGGTCCAGTAGCTGTTTGTCCCTCTTTTGCTCAGCTTCTTTATTCTCTGTCATTTGGTCTTCTATATCACTAATTCTTTTTCTGCCTCATTTATCTTAGCTGTGAGAGCCTCCATTATTGATTGCACCTCATTAATAGCTTTTTTGATTTCAACTTGGTTAGATTTTAGTTCTTTTATTTCTCCGGAGAGGGCTTTTGTATCTCCTGAGAGGGTTTCTCTAATATCTTCCATGCCTTTTTGAGCCCGGCTAGAACCTTGAGAATTGTCATTCTGAACTCTAGATCTGACATATTACCAATGTCTGTATTGATTCGGTCCGTAGCCTTCGGTACTGCCTCTTGTTTTTTTCTTTTTTTTTTTTTTTTTGTGGTGAATTTTTCCGCCTTGTCATTTTGTTCAGATAAGAGTATATGAAGGAGCAAGTAAAATACTAAAAGGGTGGCAAGAACCCCAGAAAAATATGCTTTAACCTAATCAGAAGAGATCCCAAATCGTGAGGGGGGAGAAAGGGGACAAGAAGAGGTTCAAAAAGAAAGAAAGAAAGAAAAAAAAAAAGAAAAGAATTGAAAAAAGGAAACGAAGAAAAGTATAAAAAAGAAAAAAATATATATTAGATAAACTAGTTAAAAAACGTTAAAAAAGAAAAGGGTAAAAGTTAAAAAAATTTTTAGCAGAAGAAGAGAAAAAAAATGAAAAAGAAAAAAATTAAATTAACTGCAAGACTAAAAAATCACAAGGAGAAATCCTGAGTTCCTTGCTTTGCTTTCTCCTCCTCTGGCATTCTGCTTTTCTCCTTGGTATTGAAACCGCACTCTTTGGTAGGTGAACTTGGTCTTGGCTCGATTTCTTGTTGATCTTCTGGGGGAGGGGCCTGTTGTAGTGATTCTCAAGTGTCTTTGCCCCAGGCGGAATTGTACTGCCCTTACCAGGGGCCGGGCTGAGTAATCCACTCGGGTTTGCTTTCAGGAGCTTTTGTTCCCTGAGCGCTTTCCCTAGAGTTCCGGAGGACGGGAATACAAATGGCGGCCTCCTTGTCTCCGGCCCGGAGGAGCCGAGAGCCCAGGGCCCCACTCCTCAGTGCGCCCTCAGAGAACAGCGCCCAGTTACTCCCGTCTGCCTGACCTCCGGCCGTGCTCCGAGCTCACCGAGCTTGTGGCTGGTTCAAGGTAAGCTTGAGGTGTGATCTTACTGTCGGCTCTGTCTCTGTCACCGGCTTTCCCGTTCTAATTCCCTCAAGCTCTGCGACACTCAGACACCCCCGATCATTCTGTGACTCTGTGGGACCAGAGGCCACGCTGCCCCCGTGTGGGCTTCACCCCGGTTTAGCCTCTGGAGCGATGTCCCTCAGCAGAACAGACTTTTAAAAGTCCTGATTTTGTGCGCCGTTGCTCCGCCACTTGCCGGGACCGGCCCCTCCCCCCGGGGTCTATCTTCCCTTCGCTTTGGATTCACTTCTCCGCCGGTCCTACCGTTCAGAAGTGGTTGTTTTTCTTTTTCTATAATTGCTGTTCTTCTCTTCGATCTGCCGATGGATTTGCAGGTGTTTGCAATCTTTAGATAAGTTATCTAGCTGATCTCCTGCTAGCTGAAGTAGTCTCAACTTGCTACTTCTCCGCCATCTTGACTCCTCCCCCCTTGTGTGCTTTCTTAAACTGCAGATGCTAGAAAGCTTAAAAACAATCTCAGACACTCTTTCACTTGGGATCTTGGTATGGAAGAAGTTCCACAAAGTCATTGCATTCATGTGAGATTTGGAAGTTGAAAATTTGGAAAGGCTAGAATCCTAGTAATTTAGCTGTTGCAGCTCGTAAGTATCACTGCAGACACATAAGAATTCTTCTGTAGCAGAATTCTTGTGTGCTTTAGATCCCTACGCACTAGGTATGATAGTTGTTCTGTTTGGTGAGTTTACATAAAAGATGAATGCAATATATATATACATTGAATGAATAATTATGAAGCAAAAGTAAATGTTACAATCACAAAGGTCAAGAAATTAGGATATTGCCAACAGTCAAGAATTCCTTCTATGCCTTACGTCATCACAGAATTCTCTCTTAGCACAAGCAATAACCACTCACAAAACTTTTGTGTTAATCCATTAATTGTTTTCTTTGTAGATTTCCTACTTATGTGTTCATTTCTATAATGCTGTTGACGAATATTTCTGTTATTTTCTTTTTCTTTTTTCAACTTTTTATTTAAATTCCCGTTACTTAACATATAGTGTAATATTAGTTTCAGGTGTAGAATCTAGTGATTTATCTCTTACATAAAATACCCAGTGCTCATCACGTGCTCTCCTTAATCCCCATCACCTATTTAAAATAATCTCCCCACCCATCTCCCCTCCAGTAGCCTTCAGTTTCTTTTCTGCAGTTGAAAGTCTGTTTCTTGGTTTGCTTCTCTCTCTTTTTTCCATTTTACACATTTATTTTGTTTCTTAAATTCTACATATGTGAGAAATCATCCGGTATTTGTCTTTCTCTGACTTATTTCACTGTAGCATTATACTCTCTAGCTCCATCTATGTCCTTGCAAATGTCAAGATTTTGTTCTTTTTAATGGCTGGTTAATACTCCAGCACACACACACACACACACACACACACAATTTCTTTATCTAGTCATCAGCTCTTTCCATAATTTGGCTATTTTTGATAATACTGCTGCAAAGGTACATATATCCCTTCAAATCAGTATTTTTTAACTTTTGGAGGAACTTCTATACTATTTTCTAGCGTGGCAGCACCAGTTTTTCTTTCCATCAACAGTGTAGAAATGGGTCCCCTTTCCACATCCTCATGAACACTTATATTTAAATTCTTATATTTAAATTCTTTGACATTAATTATTATCACTTATTTAAATATTTATCTAATAGGTACCTAGTGGCACCTCATTATGGTGTGAATTTAAGTTTTCATGATAATTGGTGAGATTACACCTTAAATACAGTTATCAACTTTTGGGATTTGCTGTTTTTCAGAGTATGTTGAAGTTCTTGCCCATTTTTTCTATCAGGTTATCCATTTTCCTCTTTTTGCTTTGTAAGAGTTCTTTTCATTTTTTTGGATGGTAGTCCTTTATTAGTTTTACACATTGCAACAATATTTTCAAAGTCTATAGCATGGCTTGTCTTTTTTTTTTTAATTTCTTTTCAGCATAATAGAAATCATTGTTTTTGCACCACACCCAGTGCTCCATGCAATATGTGCCCTCCTTAATACCCACCACTTGGCTCCCCCAACCTCCCACCCCCCCACTCCTTCAAAACCCTCAGATTGTTTTTCAGAGTCCACAGTTTCTCATGATTCACCTCACCTTCCAATTTCCCTCAACTCCCTTCTCCTCTCCATCTCCCTATGTCCTCCATGTTATTTGTTATGCTCCACAAGTAAGTGAAACCATATGATAATTGACTCTCTCTGCTTGACTTATTTCACTGAGCATAATCTCTTCCAGTCCCATCCATGTTGCTACAAAAGTTGGGTATTCATCCTTTCTGATGGAGGCATAATACTCCATAGTGTATATGGACCACATCTTTCTTATCCATTCTTCCGTGGAAGGGCATCTTGGTTCTTTCCACAGTTTGGCGACCATGGCCATTGCTGCTATAAACATTGGGGTACAGATGGCCCTTCTTTTCACTACATCTGTATCTTTGGGGTAAATACCCAGGAGTGCAATTGCAGGGTCATAGGGAAGCTCTATTTTTAATTTCTTGAGGAATCTCCACACTGTTCTCCAAAGTGGCTGCACCAATTTGTATTCCCACCAACAGTGTAAGAGGGTTGCCCTTTCTCCACATCCTCTCCAACACACGTTGTCTCCTGTCTTGCTAATTTTGGCCATTCTAACTGGTGTAAGGTGGTATCTCAATGTGGTTTTCATTTGAATCTCCCTGATGTCTAGTGATGATGAACATTTTTTCATGTGTCTGATAGCCATTTGTATGTCTTCATTGGAGAAGTGTCTGTTCATATCTTCTGCCCATTTTTTGATATGATTATCTGTTTTGTGTGTGTTGAGTTTGAGAAGTTCTTTATAGATCCTGGATATCAATTTGTCTGTACTGTCATTTGCAAATACCTTCTCCCATTCCATGGGTTGCCATTTTGTTTTGTTGACTGTTTCCTTTGCTGTGCGGAAGCTTTTGATCTTGATGAAGTCCCAAAAGTTCATTTTTGCTTTTGTTTCCTTTGCCTTTGGAGACATATCTTGAAAGAAGTTGCTGTGGCTGATATTGACGAGGTTACTGCCTATGTTCTCCTCTAGGATTCTGATGGATTCCTGTCTCACGTTGAGGTCTTTTTATTCATTTCGAGTTTATCTTTCTGTACGGTGTAAGAGAATGGTTGAGTTTCATTCTTCTACATATAGTGGTTCAATTTTTGCATGGCTTGTCTTTAAATTATGTTTCCTTTTGGTGGAAAATATTCCTTAATTTAATATAGGTAAATACATCAATCTTTTCTTTTAAAGCTTATACTTTCTCTGTGCTAAAAATACTTTCCTAATTTGTGGTAAAAAGATATCTGCCTATATTGTCTTTTAAAATATATTTGAGCATTCCACATTTAGGTCACTAATACATTTGGAAATAATTTTGTTTATGGTATGATCCAATTTTAATTATTTTCTATATGGATACCCTATTGCCCAGCATTTTTTAATTGAAAGTTTATTTCTTAAAGGTTTTTTTTTAAATTTATTTATTTGACAGACAGAAATCACAAGTAGGCAGAGAGGCAGGCAGAGAGAGATAGGGGGAGACAGGCTCCCCGCTGAGCAGAGAGCCCGATGCGGGGCTCAATCCCAGGACCCTGAGATCATGACCTGAGCTGAAGGCAGAGGCTTTAACCCACTGAGCCACCCAGGCGCCCCAAAAGTTTATTTCTTTGTCAATCCATTGTGATACCTCTGCCATACAAAGTGTGGCAAGTGTGTGAGTGTGTGTGTGTGTGTACCTATATATTATATGATTTTATTTTAATATATATTTTGGTCTGTTTTGGGGGTCTCTATACTTTTGATCCATTCATTGGTTTCTATATCAGTACTGCACCTTATTTACTCTAGCTTTATAAGCTTTATAAGAAATTAAATATCCAGTGGAATGAGTCTGCCCACATTTATCATATTCTTCAAGTGTGTGGTGGTTTTTCTTGAGCTTTTGTAGTTCTGTATAAATTTTTGAAGATGTTCTTCAGGTCCACAACAAAATCTTCGGTGTTTTTACTTAGATTTTGCTTACTCTGTAAATTAAACTTTAGAGAATTAACATCTTTTCAGTATTAAGGCATCCAATTTATTTTTTTAGATTTTTAAATTTTTTTAATATTTTATTTCTTTATTAGAGAGAGAGAGATCATAAGTAGGCAGAGAGGCAGTCAGAGAGAGAGGGGGAAGCAGGCTTCCTGCTGAGCAGAGAGCCCAATGCAGGGCTCGATCCCAGAACTCTGAGATAATGATCTGAGCCAAAGGCAGAGGCTTTAACCCACTGAGCCACCCAGGCACCCCAAGGCATCCAATTTATAAACATAGAATATATCTCTATTCATTTTTTATTTCTTCAAGGTATTTGAGAAAGTATTATAATATCGTCTGTAGAGAAAGACTGCACATCTTGTTAGATTACTACTTCAGCTTTTTGTGCTATCTGAAAGGATTTATCTCTCTCTTTTTAAAAAGATTTTATTTATTTATTTGACAGAGAGATCACAAGTAGGAGGCATAATACAAGTAGGCAGAGAGGCAGGAAGAGAGTGAGAGTGAGAGGGAAACAGCCTCCCCACTGAGCAGAGAGCCTGATGTGGGACTTGATCCCAGGACCCTGGGATCATGACCTGAGCTGAAGGCAGAGGCTTTAACCCAGTGAGCCACCCAGGCACCCCAGGATTTATCTCTTTTTAATATAATTATGTTTGTTGCTATTATATAAAAATACAATTTATTTTTATTGATTTTTATCTAGAAATCCTATTAAACTCTCTTATAAATTCTAGCAATTTCCTGTATATTATTTTATATTTTTCTTTATGCCACAATATTATTTATGAATAACAGAAGCTGTGTTTTTTCCTTTCTAATCCATAGGCATTTTGATAATTCTATTTCTTGATTTTTGTCCTGGCTAAGATCTCCAGTGTAATGATGGATAGAAGTAGTAACAAAAGGTATCCTGTTCTTGTACCTGATCTTAAAATTAAATCATTAATTACCTCAACATTATCTATGATGTTACTATATAATATAGCTCCTTTTCAATTAATAATTTCTACTTCTACTTTGATAAGATTTGCTGAGTTTTTTAAAAAAATTTTAAGTATTTTAATTCCAGCTAGTTAACTTACACTGTAATATTAGTTTCAGGTGTACAATAGTGATTTAACACTTCCATATATCACCCAGTGCTTACTGCAAGTATACTCCCTAATTCCTATCACCTGTTTCATCTACTGCCCCACCCACCTCCCTTCTGGTAACCACCAGTTGTTCTCTGGACTTTAGAGTCTGTTTCTGGACTTGTCTCTTATTTTTTCCCCTTTGCTTGTTTTGTTTCTTAAGTTCCATGTATGAGTGGACAGCAACATGTGAAAGAAAGAAAGCTGGACCACTTTCTTACACCACACACAAAAATAAATTAAAAATGACTTAAATATCTATATGTGAGTCCTGAAACCATAAATATCCTATAAGAGAGCACAGGCAGTAACTTCTTTGACATGGGCCGTAACAGCTTCTTTCTAGATATGTCTCCTGAGGCAAGGGAAACAGAAGTAAAAATGAACTATTGAGATGACATCAAAATAAAAAGCTTCCGCACAGCAAAGGAAAGAATCAGCCTGCTGAAGGTTTTTTTTAAAAACCATGAAAGACTTTTGAAATTACAAGAAACTTTTTATTTAATTTTTTGTAAGGTTAATTTTATTAATTTTGTTGTGCAATATAACTTGGTTTTGTGACATAAACTTAGCTTTTCATTCTGGGTTCAGTTTGGTTATATTAGGTTTATCATCTAGTTTCCAAGTTAAGAATGCTTCTAATTATGTTTTCTTATAATGTTCTTTCTTGTCTTGAAATGAAGAAAATAATTCAGTAGTGTTCCCCCTTTCTCTACTCTGAGAAGAGTTTATGTAGGATTGAAACTCTTTCTTTACAGAATGTTTATGAGAACACCTAGTGAAATTCTTTTGGATTTCAACTCTCTTTATGGTAAAAGAAGTGAATATTGATTTAATTTCTATAATGTATATGTGTATCTATACATATCTATTTTTTCTTTGAATCTGTTTTGATCTTTTATTTTTCTAGAGGATTGTGATTTTTCTAAAATTTAAAATTTATTTAAAAAAATTTTCTGTGGGTGCCTGCAGTCCGTATCTCAATATGTATACTTGAAAGGAAATATATTAAAAATTAATGAACTAAGTTTTTAACAGAAGACTTAAATAAATTGGGGCATGGAAGAAGGAATAATTAATAAAACATAGGAAAACAGGAAATAAACAATAGGGAGTATTAACAGTCTCCAACTTGCAAGATGCTTCACGCTTACCTATTTAAAAACTTAGTATAGGAGAATGATCAAGGCAGTATGCTACTGACAAAGGATAGACCATATCTTTTTTTTTAATAAATATTTTATTTATTTATTTGACAGAGAGAGAGAGATCAAAGTAGGCAGAGAGAAAGAGGGGGAAGCAGGCTCCCTGCTGAGCAGAGAGCCTAATGCAGGGCTCAATTCCAGGACCCTGAGACTGTGACCTGAGCTGAAGGCAGAGGCTTAACCCACTGACCCCCCCAGGAGCCCTGAAAACCATATATCTATGGTCAACTGATTTCTCTTAAGTGTGCCAATGCCATTCAGTGATGGAAAGAAAACTCTTATCAGCAAATAGTGCTGGGACAACTGGGTAACCTCAGGTAAAAGAGTAAATTTGTACCATTGTTTTACACCAAAACCAAAAATTAACTCAAGATGGATTACAGACCTAAATGTTAGAGCTAAAATATAAAACTCTTAGAATAAAACATAGGAGTAAATCCTCATGACTTTAGATTTGGGAAAGGATTCTTAGATATACAAAAAGTATGAGCAACGAAATAAAAAAAAATATGGACTTCATCAACATTAAAGATGTTTTTGCTTTAAAGGACACCATGAAAGGACAACCCACAGCATGGGAGAAAATATTTAAAAATCATAAATTTGATAAGACACATATCCAAATTTATAAAGATCTCTTATAACTCAATAATAAAAAGAAAAGTAACCTATTAAAAATGGACAAAGGATATGAATAGATGATTCTCCAAGAAAGATATAGAAAATGGAAAATAAGCACATGAAAAGATGCTCTGTATCATTTGTCATCAGGGAAATGCATATCAAAATCACAGTGAAATATCATTTTACATGTTCTAAGATGGCTAGAATCAAAAGGTCAGTTAACAAAAAGTGTTAGTGTGGTAAGGAGGAATTAGAAGTCTCATACTGCCTAAGAGAATGTAGAATAGTATAGCTAGCTGCTTTAAAAACCATCTAGTGACTTTTCTAACAATTAAACATAAAATTGACACAGAAATTGCACTCAAAGAGAAATGAAAACATACATATACACACCAACTTGCACAAGAATGCTAGTAGCAGGGCACCTGGGAGGCTTAGTTGAGTGTCTGCATCTTGATGTCACCTCAAGACATGACCTCACGTTTGTGAGATTGAGCACCACATCAGGCTCCATGCTCAGTAGGGCGTCTACTTGAGATTCTCTCTCTCCCTCCCTCTTTGCCCTAACCCCACTCTCTCTCTAAATAAATTAATTAAAAAATAAATTCTTTAAAAAATAACAATAACAACATTTTTCATAATAACCAGCAGGTAAAAACAACCCAAATGCTCATAAACTGGTGAATGGATTAACAAAGGTGGTATGTCCATACTGTGAAGTATTACTTGGCCATAGAAAGATATCAAGTACTGATACATCCTACTACATAGATGCACCTTCAAAGCATTATGCTATGTAGCAGAAACATCCAAAACTCCTTGTCTGTCACACTATTCTTGCTATGATTTCTCATGTGATCTTTCTCTTTTAATATTATGAGAAATATTATAACCATAGCCACTTTAATTTTTCTATAGATTGCTATTTTATTCTGTTGCTCTTTGCTACTGGCCTGATAGCTTCCTCTTCAACAAAGAACTGTCTCAGGACACCATGAAAGGGACTATGCTAGGTACTTTTGGGTGTAGTTTTCTGATGATGTCACATAATCAACTTTGAGACTCCAGCAGTTGCATTTTAAAACTCTAGCAGAAAAGCAGGTGGATTTAAGAGAATACAAACCCAAGATAGACTAGAGTGATAATTACCTACATTAAACTGAATGATTTGATGAAAACAAAACAAAACAAAAAACCAAAGCATTATGCTAAATCAAAGTCAGTTACAAAAGACCTCTAAGGCCCCATCTCCTAATACAATCGCACTGAAGGTTAGGATATCGATATACAAATTTTGGGGGGACACATTCATTCCAAAACTGTTTTATTCTCACTTTGTGGAACTTTCCTCCCATTTACTCTCTTCTAGCCACTTGGATTTTCTGTCAGTTCTTAGAACATGAATATCCCAGCCCTTTTTTTAAAATTTAATTTTAACTTTTTGGTGTTTCAAGATTCATTATTTACACACCACACCTAATATCTCAACCTTATTCTTGCCTCAGGACATTTGCAGTTGTTATTTCCCCTGCCTGGATTGTTCTTCATATATATCTCTATATGGCTGGATCCTACTTATTCGATTTTAGTTCAAAAATACATTCCTTGTAGAGATCTTCCCTGATCATATTATCTATAGGGTAAGTATCCTCTTCCCCTGATCTGTGCCATTCTCTTTTTTATAGATTTATGACTCATCATTATCTAACTTTCATTTAATTTACTCATTTATCCTCCCTTTATCCAAACTAGGCAATATACAGTAAATTCCATGAAAACAGGGATCTTGTCTGTATTGTTTGTTACTCTCTCCCTACTACTCTGCAAGGCCACCATACATACATGGCTGTATTTTTGTGTGCTGTACAACTCAAAGGTCACCAATAACATAGATGATATTATGAATGACAAATGAACTTGGCAATGACTCAAACAAATGCTTTCTTATTTCTTAAGTGCTTAAAACAATGCTTGACATATAGTCACTAACTAGAAAACACTTCTGAATTTTTTAATTCATTCCGGAGGTCTGTACTTAGAGCAGATCATATAGATTTGAGGTAAGGAAGATTGCTTTTGCCACTTACTTCTTTTTTATCCTACTCTGTGTAAATACTTTTTATAATATAAAGTGTACTTTTTGTAATATAAAAATACTTTTTATAATATAAAGCGTAAATACTTTTTATAAAGACTACAAATCAGGAATTTTTGATCAAAGGAAAGATTCTCAGAATTTTATTGGTGTGATAAGCTCTACCCCAATACTGAAGAAAAATTGGCAGAATTTATTTTTTCCAGTGGAACTTCTAGATCTCAGACCACAGGCTGCCTCTTTATGAATTCTTTTTTCCCAGCAAGACTTCCCTTGAGGTTTATTTTAACCAACTTTCACCCATATGAATATGGACTCAAAATCCAGGAAGGTCAGCATCCTCAGCATCAAATAGCTATGAATAAGCACCAGGCACTGGCCCTATACATTACCACAATGATCTCACATCAGGAAATGTATTTCTTTTTCCATGGTGCTCTCTAAACTACTGATTTGCAGCTCTGTTGGAAATACCACTCTTCTTGCAATGGGTTAGAAGCAGCATCACTAACATATAATAGAAAGGTTTTAAAGGTCATGGTAGATTAGTTTTCTGTCAAACAGCCTCAACTATGGATGAAGAATCAAAACAACTGTCTTTTATTCTCTTATAGGGGGCACTGATCTGACTCTGGCCATATGCAGTCTCATTCTAGAAATCTATTCTTTCTCCCTTTTGTTCATTTAATTCATCTCTTCCATTTATATTTTTCCCTGGTTCTACTTTACACTGGTTCTTTCTCTTATTTCCTTTCATGAGAATTTGGTTGAACTACAGCATTCAGTAAACTTTGAAAATACTGAGTTTCAATGCAAACATAAAAACACATTACTCGCAGATCCAATCTTGCTACTCTTTCTTTTTTTCATTTCTGAAGAGGGAAAGTTTGATAAGAAAAACATTTATTCTTTTAAAGCCCCACTTTTGTAGATCTGGGTTGCAAAAGGTAGGAAGAAAACGTTAATTTCTTTGGAAACAAGGATGTACTCATATATTTCTCTCTTTTAAAAATTTATCTTATTGTGCCTTACAAGGAAGAAGATATAGACTTTGTAGGAATATCATTTCCGTGTCTGACACTTACTTGGAGCTCTTCCTAAGGAGAACAGGTAGATGATTTCCTTTTAATATGCTTTAAGGTGATTGATGAAAGGTGAACTGTTAGTCAAAATCTCTTCCAGAGTTAATTCAAGGATGAGAAAATGTGTAACAAACTGTCAGATAGACTGTACCAAGCAGAGGTCAGGTTAGCATCTGCTGTATCTGCAGATACCACAGAGTGCTTATTATATGTTTCGGAAATTCTACAAGCCATTTGCCCATTTTTAAAAAGGATTATTTGTTTGTTTGTTTGTTTGTTTATTTGAGAGAGAGAGAGAGCAGGAGCAGAGCGAGTAAGAGAGAACCCGAGTAGGGGAAGGGGCAGAGAGAGAGGGAGAAGTAGGATCCCTGCTAAGGATGTAGAGCTCCATCCAGGACCCTGGGATCATGAGCTGAGCTAAAGGCACATGGTTAACGGACTGAGCCACCCAGGCACCCCCATTTTCCCATTTTTTTAAAAAGAATGCAATGACAGTATTCTCTTCATAGAAGTATAGCTTGTAAACTAATCATGTGCATTTGATGAAAAGCTACTTTTCTAATTGATTATGAGAAATTTGAAACAATTGTTGAAATAATTTTATAGTGAACACCTCTATATTCATTATTTACATTCTGCAGTTAACATTTTTCTAACTTGTCTTTGTCATATATTTACTCATCTGTACATCTCTTTCCCCTTCCATCAATCTCCTTGTGTTTTTAACATATTTCAAAGTTGTTTACTGATATCAATACACTTTCTCCCAAATACCATTTAAGTATTAAGTTCTAAGAGTATCTTATATATTCTGGGTACCAGTCTTTTCAGATACATGTTTCATGAATATTTTCTTCAGTCTTTGACTTGCCTTTTTGTTTTTTAATTGTGACTTTAAAAGTGCAAAACTTTTTGGGGTGCCTGGGAAGCTCAGTGGGTTAAAGCCTCTGCCTTCAGCTCGGGTCATGATCCCAGGGTCATGTAAGGCCCCGCATCAGGCTCTCTGCTCATCAGGGAGCCTGCTTCCACCTCTCTCTCTGCCTGACTCTCTGCCTGCTTGTGTGCTCTCTCTGTCAAATAAATAAATAAAAATCTTTAAAAAAATAAAAGTGAAAAAATTTTAAATTTTGATGCAGTTCATCATTTTTTAATAGTTACCCAAATTCTATTTTAAAACCCTGTGGTAAGAAACTATTTTAATTATAAATGGAAAAGCCAGGTAGTATGGATATGTGATTTGGCTTGTCATGTTGAATTTGGCACTCTGGTAGCTAGTGAATATTTTCAGTTTGTACTATTACTGCATGTATGAATTGATTATAATATATATTTATATGGTACCTATATTCTCTAATAATTAATATGTGATACATATATTCCCCAATATTTAAATTGTCAAGATTTTCTATTTACTTACAACATTTCCCTTTTCAGCGTATTGAGAAGTAGAGATATTTGTTTTCTTAACTCGCATAAAACCTTTATTGGAGAGTGGGTTAGGTAGGAGAGAGAGGCTGATAAAGGATGAGGGAGGGCAGATGAATAAGAAGGATGGGGAACCACAAAGAAAGTGTGAGGACATGAGAGAAGAGTTCAAAGGAAAAAGCAGTAACTATCAGGAATAGGATTTAGGAAAGGGAATGTGTAAAAAATCTTTTGGAAGCCTAGCTGTGTGCTATGTGATTCCACTACCTTTAAGGCAACTCAACATGATCTTCAGTGCTTTTTGAAGACTAGTTTCAGTTTGTTTATGTTATCATACTGAGACTGTGATATGTTTGACACTCTAAATTTTTATGAAATTTATTTCCTACTCTAACTTCTGTGTATCTTTTTTTTTTTTTTACTTCTGTGTATCTTATTGATGTAACTTGAGCTTTTCCTACCTTTTTCTCATCACATCCAATCACCATAATCTCATCTATAAAATGGACTATCATAATGTTTTTATTATATCTAGACTATGGAATATAATGTTAGAGACATCGGGAGATTTGGCATAGCACTCAAGTGAAACAAAATTTAAGTGTACTTCTATCTCTGTTGGATAAAAGTGAACTGCCTCATCAACCTTGCTATTTAATGTGGAGCCAAAAAGGTATTTTCTGGATCCGCAGCTGTCTGTCAGGAGTTAGAGATGTTTTGGTTTGCACCAGGGAAAAAAGTAAAACATAAAACCCAGCAGATTTGACTAGAGTTACCACCTCATTATTTTATGATATTCAGTGGTCATTGTTCATGATTCATTTGCCTTTTTCACAAGCCAAACAGATTACTTAAGTTGGGCAGGTAACAGAGACACAGATGGAATGAGAGAGTATAATACTAAGAGAAATAAGTCAGAAAAAGACAAATAGCATATGCTTTCACTCATATGTGGAAATAAGAAACAAAACAAATGAGTAAGGGGAAAAAAGAGAGAGAGAGAGAGGCAAACCAGGAAACAGACTCTAAACTATAGAGAAAAAAATTATGGTTACCAGAGGGGAGGTAGGTGAGGAGATGGGTGAAATAGGTGATGGTGATTAAGGAGGGCACTTGTGCTGAGCACTGGGTGATGTATGGAAGTGTTGAATCACTATATTATATAATTGAAATTGCTATTACACTCTATGTTAACTAACTGGAATTTAAATAAAAACTCCAAAACAAAACAAAAAGGTTTTTATATTTGAGTCTGCCTACCTGTATTTATCTTAAATACTCAGTTTATTCTAATCTTAAATATCAAATTCTTCTTCATCAGTGCCCTGATATTAATTTGTAAGACTCAGCACAGATGTGCACTGAACTTGAATTTTAATTCTGCAATCCACCTCTTTAGATTTGAAGCTGATCCTTAGCCATGGCTGCTTTGTGGCCATATAACATGAGAAACTTTTAAGGCCCTTGGAGTGACTTTCCTTATCTTATGCCTTAATCTGAGACTTTAAACTCCTGACATCATTTTCATTTTGTAAACTCTCTGGTGCTATCAGAAGCAGCTAATGGTCTCCATAGTGCTTAGTAGTTATTGCTACCATAATAGATAAAAGCAGCAGCCACTTGACTTATAAAGTATTATCTTCAATTAGCAATTTATCCAAGGCAAACCCTGGTGGTAATTTAAATAATTATGTTGCCACTTCTTGGAAGAAACATTTCTCTTTTTTACATTGGCAATGAAGTCCCTACTACATTCAAGCTCAAACAGATGAGAAACCTAATTCCAGAGTTCCATCTTGAAGATTTCCTTCCTGGGACTATTCAATCAGAGTTTGGAGAGAACAGAAAATCTGCTTCAGGAAGTTTAGAAAGTAGATTTTAATATAAAGATCTTGTTTCAAAAATTAGAAAAGCTAGAGTCAAGCAGGATAGGGCAGTGATCCAGTTTGGCAAGAGAAAATCTCCTAAGCAGAACTGGAATGAATGTAGAGTCTGCCGGAGGATCCTGGGAACATGGAAAGAGAAAATCTTGAGCAGAAATTGGACCCATGAAGGAGACAAAGCCTTAATTATATATACCACTCAAAGAGGGCATTCTGTTCTCCCCTGTTCCCTTCCTCCAATATCTCACCAGTCCTTCCTTTGCTGAGAATTACTGGGAAGCTAGTTATCAGTGGACACTGGGAAGCAGAGTTTTTAGGAGTCAGTCCTCTACAGTAAAAATCAGAGCAGGAGAAAGACATAGAAATGGTCTTTAAAAACTGGCAGCGGGGGTGCCTTGGTGGCTCAGTGGGTGAAAGTCTCTGCCTTCGGCTCGGGTCATGATCCCAGGGTCCTGGGATCGAGCCCCGGGCGGGAGTCGGGCTCTCTGCTCAGCAGGGAGCCTGCTTCCTCCTCTCTCTCTCTGCCTGCCTCTCTGCCTACTTGTAGTCTCTGTCTGTCAAATAAAATAAATAAAATCGTTAAAAAAATAAATAAAAACTGGCAGCATACTCTATATGAACCACATCCTCTTTATCCATTAATCTGTTGAAGGACATCTCAGCTGGTTCCACAGTTTGGCTATTGTGGACATTGCTGCTAGGAACATTGGGGTGCAGGTGCCCCTTGTTTTCACTGCATCTGTATCTTTGGGTTAAATACCCAATAGTCCAATTGCAGGATCATAGGGTAGCTCTATTTTTAATGTTTTGAGGAACCCCCAAACTCAGCCACCAGAAAGGATGAATACTTACCATTTATATTGACATGGGTGGAACTGGAGGGGATTATGCTAAGTGAAATAAGTCAGTCAGAGAAAGACAATTATCATATGGTTTCACTCATATATGGAATATAAAAAAATAGTGCAGAGGATCATAGAGAAAGGGAGAGAAAATTGAATGGGAAGAAATCAGAGAGGGAGACAAACCATGAGAGACTCTGGACGATGGGAAACAAACTGAGGATTGTGGATAGGGAGGAGGGTGGGGGATGGGGTAACTGAGTGATGGGCTTTAAGGAGGGCATGTGATGTGATGAGCACTGGGTGTTGCCACTGCCTAAGGGCGCAGGGGAGAAGAATGAGTCAGAAACAACTTAGCTGTAGGAGAGAGGGAACTGGGGACAACAGTTGGAAGGCTCCTGCCCTGAACAACTCCTCAGTCTTGTATTTATTAGATACAAGGTAAACAACCAGCAAAGGAGAAATAGGTTATACGTTAGTCATAGGTCTTACAGGTAAACAACAAGAAGAGTAGGGTGTGTGTGGTCAAGCTTCATAGAATTTATAGTTGAGCAAGTGCACTTAAAGGGATTATTCTAGCAGCAGGCTTTCTCTGAGGCAGCGGAGACCATGAAAACGGGAAGCAGGCGGTGTTCCACCCTGAGTGGCTGGGTTTTCCCAGCTGCTCAGCTTCAAGGACATATATCATCCTCTCCACCGGAGGCCAGCAGCTAGTACATGTTTTTCTCAAGGTCATCTTTAAGCATGCTTGCGTGATCAGTACAACTCATCATTAGTTATATTTTAAGCTAGTATATTATTCTGAGGGACCATTACAGGGTGTTAACACAACTAATGAATAATTGAACACTACATCAAAAACTAATGATGTGCTATATGTTGGCTAACTGCATTTATTTATTTATTTATTTTTATTTTTTTTTTTTTTTAAAGATTTTATTTATTTATTTGACAGAGAGAGAAATCACAAGTAGGCGGAGAGTCAGGCAGAGAGAGAGAGAAGCAGGCTCCCCGCTGAGCAAAGAGCCCGATGCGGGGCTCGATCCCAGGACACTGAGATCATGACCTGAGCCGAAGGCAGCGGCTTAATCCACTGAGCCACCCAGGCGCCCCGGCTAACTGCATTTAAATAAAAAAATAAACTCAGACATTTATAAACGTCAAAAAATCCTGATAGCATATGTTCCACTTCTCAAATTATTAAAAATGATGCTAACCCTCTAAAATACATTCTAATGTAATTGTTCAAATAGTCCCTCACCATGATTGTACTTTGAAACAGATCTATTTACTCCTTTGCTTTTTTTCTAATACTGCTTTTGCATCCCTCCTTATTCTCTTAGATTCCAGTGTCCAGTGTCTAATATTATACTTGTCCATACCCCAAGTTCCTTTGCTCCATTATCTTCTTTTAAAATGATTTATTTATTTATTTGAGAGAGAGAGCGTGCAGGGGGAAGGCAAAGGAAGAAGGCGAGCTCCATGCTGAGTGCAGAGCCCAACATGGGGTTTGATCCCAGGACCCTAACATCATTACCTGAGCCAAAACCAAGAGTTGGATGCTCAACCGACTGTGCCACCGAGGCACCCCCAGCTCAGTGTCTTTTAATTATACCTAGTACTGGATGACTGCTTTCTCTTTTCTTGATCTCCATCTGTCTTTTTGTTGTTGTTGTTTCGAGTTTTTATTTAAATTCTAGTTGATCTCCAACTTTCAAAGTCTCCCCAAGAAAAGTACATAATAGTTCAGACTGTTTCCTTTATGAATTGATGATTACTAACCTAAAAGTTCCTTAAATATTGTCCTGTAATTCTGCTACATTAATCTGGACCAATCATTCTCCCACACTCTACAATGTGTTTTTCTGTTCTTCTCTACTATCCTTAAATTGTCATGTCCCTATTGTTTGCTGCAATATCGGGAGATAGTCTATTCTAATTCACAGGAAAGAAAATAAAAGACATGAGAGGGGAACTTTCCTGTTAATGAATGTAATACAATTACTACTTCTGCTCCCATCTTTATCTCCTTTGGTAATTTAACAGAACAGAAGCTCTATTCCTACTAAGGACAATTTCCTTACTACTGATTTGGATCTCATCACCTTCAAACCTCAGTATTCTTATATTGATCAATATCTTCTCTTATCTGGGTCTTTTCCATTAGCTTTTAAACATTTTAGCATTGACCACACTGGGAAAAAAATAATGAAGACAAGGAAAACAAAAAAGAAAAGCAAAACCAAACTCAATATTGCTCTACCCATTCCTCAACCTTTTTTCACTAATTACCACCCTATCCATTTTCTTCTTCAAAACCACACTTTTTATTTTTTTATTTTTTACCTTTTTTAAAATTTATTTTTTATTTATTTTCAGCATAACAGTATTCATTATTTTTTCACCACACCCAGTGCTCCATGCAATCTGTGCCCTCTATAATACCCACCACCTGGTACCCCAACCTCCCACACCCCCGCCACTTCAAACCCCTCAGATTGTTTTTCAGAGTCCATAGTTTCTCATGGTTCACCTCCCCTTCCAATTTCCCCCAACTCTTTAAAATAATTCTCGGGGCACCTGGGTGGCTCGGTGGGTTGAAACCTCTGCCTTTGGTTCAGGTCATAATCCCAGGGTCCTGGGATTGAGCCCAGTGTCAGGCACTCTGCTCAGCAGGGAGCCTGCTTCCCTCTCTTTTCTTCTGCCTGCCTCTCTGCCTACTTGTGATCTCTGTCAAATAAATAAATAAAATCTTTAAAAAAATAAAATAATTCTTAAAAATGTTTTTCTGTCTCTTGGCAGTTGTGAATAATGCTTCGGTGAACATGGGAATACAATCTCTTTGATATCCTGATTTTAATTTATTTTGGATATATATACCTGGAAGTGGGATGGCTGATGGCTGGATCATTCATAATCTATTTTTAATGTTTTTGAGGAATTTCCATACTGCTTCCTGTACCAATTATACCATCTTACATTCCCACCAATAGTATACAAGAGTTCCCATTTCTCCATATTCTCACCAACATGGGTTACTTTTTTTTTCTTTCTTTTTTTTTTCCCTGCTAGCCATTTTAACAGGTGTGAG
The DNA here is from genome assembly GCF_964662115.1 of Mustela nivalis. Lineage (NCBI taxonomy): Eukaryota > Metazoa > Chordata > Mammalia > Carnivora > Mustelidae > Mustela > Mustela nivalis. The sequence goes on from NC_139040.1 coordinate 104,172,047, forward strand.
GTGATACCTTGTTGTGATCATGATTTGTATTTCACTGGCGATCAGTGATTTTGAGCACCATTTTATATACCCTTTGTCCATTTTTGTATCTTTGGAGAAGTGTCTATTCAAATCCTTTGCCCATTTTTTGATTGAGTTACTATTTTTTTTGCTATCAAGTTGCATGAGTTTCTTTCTACATATTATTCTTTTATAAGATATATGATCTGCAAATATTTTTTGCCATTCCAGTGGTTGACTTTCCATTCTGTTGGTTATTTCCTTTGTTGTGCAGAATCCTTTTAGTTTGATATAGTTCTATTTGTTTATTTTTGATTTGGTGTCTTGTGCTTTTGGTGTCTTATTAAGAACTTATTGCCAAGATTAATGTCAAGAAGCATTTCCCCAAATGTCCATTGACAAATGAATGGATTAAAAAATGTATATATTTACAGAAATATTAACCATCCTTTAAAAAAAGGAAATTCTGCTATTTGTGGCATCATGAATGAAACTGGAAGAAAAACACATTAAGTGAAATAAACCAGGCACAGAAGGATAGATACTACATCATACCACTCATATGACATTTCTAAAACAATCAGATTTATAGAAGCAGAAAATAGAATGATGGTTGCCAGGGGCTAGGGGAATGAAGAAATAGGGAACTATTGTTCAACAGGTATGCATGATAAAGAAGTTCTAGGGATCTGCTGTACAACAGAGTGCCTATAGTTAATATTGTATTGTCCAGTTAGACATTAGTTAGGAGGGTAGATTTCACATTAAGTGTTTTTACAACATATACGAGGAAAGGAACACAAGAAAGCTCTTATAATTGGTAGATACAGCTACTACTTTGATTATTTTCATGGTTTTGTGGTTGTATACATATGTTCAAATTCATCAAATTATATATATTAAATATGTAATGTTTTCTGTGTATCAGTTATACCTCAATGAAGCTGTTTAAATAGAATCCATCCTTTATGACTCCAATAAAAATTACTTTATGTTGTTCCCAAATTTATAGATGCAATGGAAAAATATTCTTTTCATTACTTTGACCCAGAACTCAGAATATAATTTCATAGAAAAACAATCACTAACTCTGTGAAGTTTGGAAGTGTGCATTTGACACCTCTAATCTGATTCTGGAAATTCAGTTGCCTATTTAATCTCCAGACCCGTTCATTTAAAATATAGATAAAACTCAAAATTCTTATGGTCTCCCTAAAACCCCAAATCTGTCCTCCTTCATTTTTGTTTGCTTAGTGTTTGTGGCAGCATTCATTCTATTTAATAAGCCAGTTACCTACTAATAATCCTTGACTTCACTCTCTCTTATCATCTACCATATCATATCCATCACCAATCTTATCTACTTTACTTCCTAGATTCTTCCTTAATCTTATCACAGTACTCTGTCATTCAACGCTATAAGAGGTAAACTAATTCATAAATCTAAATTTCCCTGCTTCCTTTGAGTGATCATTTTTATGGCAGAAAAGTTTATTAAATTTTTTTTCTGTTAGTCTTCCCTGTATATTTCCTTCTGAAGCTTGATCCTCCCCTTCCCATTTCAAGCAAGTATCTGGGACTCCCTGAGAATCTTTGCCCCAGGAAATGTGCCATTCTTAAGCATCAAGATATGAAGGAGATTACAAGGCAAATAGAGGGTTAAGAGCCAGTGGGTAAAACAAGCAGTGCCTGACACTAAACTTGTTACTGGACAGAGCTCTGGAGCTGCACCAAGTCATTAGAAAGACATAACTGGAGGAAGATATAGGGAAGTCAGGTGAGAAGTATGGTATATCTATCTCACTATTTTAGCATTGCACAGTACATTGCACAGAAACATTTACCAATGAGAAGGGAAGGTACCAGTGATCCTTAGAAGACCAGAGGGACTTCTGTAACACCTTTGTATTTTAGGATTTTTATAAACTCTGGTAGTATAATGTACCTCAAATAATGGCTACATCTGAATTCTCTACCTGTTCAGTTAAAGATTTAAATTCATTTAAATCAAATAAAGAACTACTGGTTTTACAGCAGCAATTCACAGCTGCTTACTTATATAGAAGATTTAGAACTAAATCATGGCAGCTGTCACCAATATATGGCAAACCCTTTGCTTGTTTAATTTTAAATACCTGGAATAATTCACCTTCCACAAGAAAACTGAAAAAAGAACAAACTAAGGAATAAAACATTTTTACCCATTTACACATTCTCTTTATAAGGATTCTTGTAAGGTTGACATTTTATTTCTGGGAGAGGGAAAAAAAGTAAAAACAATCTGAAAACTTAGAAATTGGTTTCTCTAACTAAAACTAAAGATCTTAGTACTGAATATATAGTATTATGTCATATGCTTTATTATTCAATATATAGAAATAATTGTTCATGTTTATGGGGAAGGAAAAATATAGTTTTATTCCTAGTAGATACTACATGATAAAAGGGGAATGATGACCATTTCTATTTCCAAAGGAAGAGAGGGAATTCAAAAATGCTATGCCATAAAATGTTAAATTCAACAATTTAATATATTTTGAGCATTTTGAACTCAATGTTTTGAAACATTTTAAAGGTATAGCATATATATGTAATTTTTACATGTTTAAAATGAGTTGTTCAGTTGTTAAGATTTCCTTTTTAAAATTAAGATTTGCTAGTCAGACCTAAGAATTGCCTCCAGAGGGTGACCAAGTTGCATCACTGCAAAAAATTGCATCAAAATTTAACTTTGCTTCCAACAAAAGCATGGATTTTCTAAAGTTAGTTTGAAAGAACAGTAATAATAGATAATCTTGAAAAAAACTGCCATCAACCGAAGTCTGAAGAGCTCTGCAAATATTGGATGTTTAAGAGGGAGATTACCTCTTATTTGATCTTTGGGAGATCAGGGACCTTTGAATCTAGCCCCACCTCACAAAGTTGCTACTAGATCAGCAAAACTTGTCATTAGTTCATTCATTCTCCAGTTTTCCTCCTCACTAAAATCTATATTCCAAACGTCTTGTATTAGCAGAATTTGGCTTTGCATTTCAATGGACTTAGATTCAAAGGTCAGCTCGTCAACTGGTTAATACATTATCTTGTAAACAGAATTTCATCTGAAGAATGAGGTAAATATCTTCCTCATGTGTCATGGTTTTTTGAGAATTAAATGAGATAAATGTGGAAAACACCACAGTGACTGGTGTGTAAATGTTACCTTTTGCCCATTTCTTTTGTTTCTATCTTTTTTCTCCCTCCTTCACATTGAGAAAGAGAAAAATAGGATCTAATTAGGTCATTCACTTCAGTGTTTTAATGACATGTTGGTCTTTCATTACGTGTTCCAAAAATATGTTTTTAAAAATCTCATAGAAATAAAATAGTTATTAAATTGAAATAATTGATATTTCTCAATCCCCAGGCAGAAATATATCTAACAAATTTTGTAGGTTTGTTATTCCTTGACTCGGTAATGGTTGCAATAAATAAAGAACTATTTCTAGTTGCAGAATCCATCCAGCTGGCTCTTACCTTGTACCAATGGATTATTATTTCTACTTATTTCATCCTTATTAAAGCAACATCCCTGAGAACATTAGTTGAATTTACCTTGTCACAGCTCTTTCATTTTATTCCTGACCTATATATAACCAGCAAATAATTACTTTCCCAGGACGCTGGGATCATGACCTGAGCCGAAGGCAGCTGCTTAACCAACTGAGCCACCCAGGCGTCCCTTACTTTTGATTCTTAAGAAGTTTCTCAAAAGAAACTACATAATCTACCATAGATTGTTTTTATAAAATAATCTTCCTGTGGGTATCCCTAATTTTAGTCATGAACCAAGATGGCCTTAATGTTTGCATCAGTTTGACTGAACTGTAGACAATTTTCCTCTTGACTGTAGGGCCCTAACTTCCCTTTTCTGAATACACTTACTTTTAAAAAGTTAGAATTGTAATTTTTTTCTCTGCCCCTTTGGGATGCACATTTTCTCCCAGTAACCTGATACTTGTACAACCCAGGAATATCTTTCTTAAGAACCTGGGAGCCATCTCTTTGAAACATAATCTTTGAGAAAGATCGGAAACCTACTTCCTGGTCTCTGTGGGGAGTATGGGAGCCTAACTTTGGTAAGGGCCAGTTAGCAAACATGGACAGTCTTATCACATTGACCACCCCCACTCTTCCCCAATATTGTCTACTTTTTCCCTATAGCTTACCCTGGCACTTAAAATCTTTCCTGATTTTTGTTTCAGCAGAGTTGAGTTCAGTTTCTATCCCTTATTGCAATAGTCATGATTGCTATTGCAATAGTCTTGAATAGACTCTTTTTGCCTGTTCAACCATCTGGTATAATTTTTCTTTGAAGTAACTCCATCACCAACCCTAAACTGCCTAACAAGTTCAGATTAATCTTATCACTTATTATTTTTTCATCATGATAAGTATTCCTTTAATCTCTATCACCTGTTTCATCCATCCCCCTATCCTTTCCCCTCTGGTAACCATATTCGTTCTCTATAGCTAAGAGTCTGTTTCTTGCTTTGCCTCTCTTTTCTTTACACATTTGTTTTGTTTCTTAAATTCTGCATATGAGTGAGGTGGTATTTGTCTTTCTCTGATTTCTTTTGCTTAATATTATACTCTCTAGCTCTGTTCATGTTGCAAATGAACCTCCCAAGACTTGTTTCTTGTGCTTTTAATTTTAGCCATTATGGCTATGAAACCTTAAATCACTCTATATTTCTTATGGCATAAAGCCCACCACTGAAACTCCTCAACAGTCTTGGAACTTCCAAATTCATAAGTCTTATCTTCTAATTCCTGACTTCCTTTCTTTAACAAAATAAGTTTATTACCTTTCCAAATGTGGCTAATATTTCCCCAGTATGAGATTTTTATGTCTTTTCTAACTTTTTTAATATTTTAAATTTTTTATAGCATCTGCCCATATATAACAACTAAAAAATGCCACCTCAACTTTTTGCAAATAGGAAATTTAACATAGGAAATTAATAACACCAGTGATGAAGTTAAGAAGGACCAGTGAAATAATGAAGTGATTAGCAGGAACATGAACCTACTCTTACTGGAAAGACAAAATCAAGGAGTAGGTTGAATGAATGAATGTTTATTTGAGATCTTTCTTTTTTTCTTATTGAAGATGTTTATCACTATAAACTTCCCTCTTAGAACTGTTTTTGGTGCATCCCAGAAGTTTTTTGGTGTGTTGTATTTTTATTGTCATTTATTTAATACATTTAAAAATTTTCTTTATTTTTTGACACATTGTTCAGAAGTGTGGCATTTAATTTCCACATATTTGTATTTTCTAGTTTTCCTCCTGGTATTGATTTCTATTTTCATAGCACTGTGTTTGGAAGAGATACTTGGTATGATTTCAATTTTCTTAAATTTGGGAAGACTTGGGGCGCCTGGGTGGCTCAGTGAGTTAAAGCCTCTGCCTTCAGCTCAGGTCATGATCCCAGGGTCCTGGGATCGAGCCCCACATCGGGCTCTCTGCTCTGCAGGGAGCCTGCTTCCTCCCCCCCACTCTCTGCTTGCTTCTCTGCCTACTTGTGATTTCTCTCTCTCTGTCAAATAAACAAAATCTTAAAAAAAAAAATTGGGGAAGACTTGTTTTGTGACCTGTCATATGTTCTATGCTAGAGAATGTTTTCTGTGTGCTTGAGAAGAATGTGTATCCTGCTGCTCTTGGGTGGAATTTTGTGTATATGTCACTTAGATCCATTTGTCTGCAGTTAAAGTCTAATGTTTTCATACTGATTTTCCGTCTGGATGATTTATGTATTTCTGAAAGCGGTGTCTTGAATTTCCCTGCTATTACTGTGTTGTTGTCTGTTTCCTCCTTCTGATCTGTTAGTATTTGCTTAATATATTTAGATGTAGTGATGTTGGGTATATATATATATTTATGATTGTTATATCCTACTGATGAATTTATTCCTTTATCATTATATAATGACCTTCATCACTCGTTACTGCTTTTTGCTTAAGGTTTAATTTGTCTGATACAAGTATACCTACCCCTGGTCTCTTTTGGTTGCCATTCCTTTTTTTTTTCCCTTTGAGATTATTTATTTATTTATTTGACAGACAGAGATCACAAGTAGGCAGAGAGGCAAGCAGAGAGAGAGAAGGAAGCAGGCTCCCCGCAGAACAGAGAGCCAGATGTGGGGCTCTATCCCAGGACACTGGGATCATGATCTGAGCCGAAGGCAAGGCTTTAACCCACTGAGCCACCCAGGTGCCCTTGGTTGCCATTTCAATGGAGTATCTTTTTCCATCCCTTTACTTCAAACTTATATGTTTCCTTAAAGCTGTCTCCTCTAGGTAGCATAGAGGTAGGTCGTGTGTGTGTGTGTGTGTGTGTGTGTGTGTGTGTGTGTATTTAATCTTTCTAGGCACTCTGTGCCTTTTGATTGTAGAATTTAGTTCATTTACATGTAGACTTACTATACACTGGTAAGGGCTTCTATGTTTTGTAGTTCCCCAGTCCCTTTTCCTTCTCTTGCTCTCTTCTCTTGTGAATTGATGATTTTCTTTAAGTAGAATGCTTTGTTTCCCTTTTCTTTTCCTTTTGTGAAACTACTGTAGGCTTTTGCTTTGTAGTTACCATGAAGTTTACATAAAACATCTTATAGATATAGCAGTCTATTTTATGATGATAACTTTGATCATAAACAAAAATACTACCCTTTATTCTCCCTCTTATATTTTTGGTGCCACTGTTCCCTCTTTTTGTATTCTACTCATTGATAAGTTATTGTAGCTATAGTTATTTTAATAATCTTGTCCTTTAAACTTTATAGTAGATTTAATTGGTTAACACAACACCATGTCACGGTATTGGAATGTTCTGAATTGTCTATATACCATATACACTTTACCAGTGTGTTGTATATATTCATATGTTTTCATATTACTAATTAATGTACATTGATTTCATCTTTAAGAACTACTTTAAGCATTTCTTATAAGGCAAGTCTAGTGGTGATGAACTCTCTCAGCTTTTATTTGGGAAAGTTTTTATCTTTCTTTTATTTCTGGAAGATAGCTTTTCTCCAATAATTCAAAAATAATTTCTTTTGATGCTATCTCATGGATCATATAGACTTTCTTTTCATTATTTTGTTGTTATTGTTCTTCCCTGACTGGGTAATTTTAAAAGCTCTGGTCTTCTTCTTTTTTTATCTTTATTTTTATTTATTTAAGTGGGGGAGAGAGCACAAGCAGGGGCTGTGGCCAAGGGAGAGGGAACAACTGAAAATAGAAAGGCTAAAATTTTTCAGAATTTTCCTGCTCAAATCTGGTTATATTGCCAAAGGCCAGTTTGAAATGTGAATACACATTTGGGTTCATTCTCCTCATCTATAGCTGCCACAATAATCAGTTATGAGCCAGAACTATTCTTTCTGTACAGTGATAGATACCATAACTCCTTGAGTCACCTAATTTTCCTGTTGGTACAGTTACAATAGGTTTGGAAGTACAGAGAGCAAAACAGTACTCAGATGGACTAACTGTGCAAATGGTTGTATAATAGATTGGAGGCACAAGAAGAGGGGAAAGCCTCTGGGTTTGTGACTCTAATTTCTCAGGTAGAAAGCAGTAGCCTGTGTCAGAGGGGCTGAGTAGTGGAAATATTTCAGACAGAAAGTTACATTTGGTCCTTGATACAGATGAACTTCCCTTGTTTATGGTATATTAGATGTCACTTTGTCTTTTTTAAATAGTTCTGTGTTTTATAGGATTGTTATCTGAGGCAGCTGGTGGGAGTAGAAAAATATTTCAGGAGGTAATAGAATTTTTGAATTATATTGCGACTAATATCAAGTGGTGTTATTTTGTATGGAAGGATAGAAAAAGTTTATGAATCAATGTCACTGTATTCAAGTGGGGATCCTGGTTGTTCTAATTATAGGAAAGATAACATGTACATATGGATTTACATGTTAACTTGTGGAGATGGGGATGAAAAAAATGATATGAAATAAAAGCAAAATTTGGAAATTTCTTAAATAACCCATAAAGTAAAGTATTTGTACCTTTGTGTTTATAGTCCTGAAGGGCAGTTTTAATGTGAGACCATGAGAAGCATTGAATTAGACAAAAGAAAGCAGCCAGCCACAGGAATGTGTACAACCAGAGATTTCTTTTTTAAAGATTTTATTTATTTGACAGACAGAGATCACAAGTAGGCAGAGAGGCAGGCAGCGAGAGAGGGAAGGGAAGCAGGCTCCCTGCCAATTGGAAAGCACAATGCGGGGCTCGATCCCAGGACCCCAGGATCATGACCTGAGCCGAAAGCAGAGGCTTTAACCCACTGAGCCACCCAGGCGCCCCTACAACCAGAGATTTTGATTTTGAAATGATTCTGTCTTTATAATAATTGTTAAATACTTAGCTATGGTAAATAATTCTAAAGCATTTCTGCTTTTTTCTAAGATTTATCTTACATTTTTTTATTTACTAAACCTCTATATTCTTTTTTTTAATTTTCCCACATTTTTATTTTTTTATTTTTGTTTTATTTATTTATTTATTTATTTATTTTATTTTCAGCATAACAGTATTCATTATTTTTTCACCACACCAAGTGCTCCATGCAATCTATGTCCTCTATAATACCCACCACCTGGTACCCCAACCTCCCACACCACTGCCACTTCAAACCCCTCAGATTGTTTTTCAGAGTCCATAGTCTCTCATGGTTCACCTCCCCTTCCAATTTCCCCCAACTCCCTTCTCCTCTCTAACTCCCCTTGTCCTCCATGCTATTTGTTATGCTCCACAAATAAGTGAAACCATATGATAATTGACTCTCTCTGCTTGACTGATTTCACTCAGCATAATCTCTTCCAGTCCTGTCCATGTTGCTACAAAAGTTGGTTATTCGTCCTTTCTGATGGAGGCATAATACTCCATAGTGTATATGGACCACATTTTCCTTATCCATTCGTCCGTTGAAGGGCATCTTGGTTCTTTCCATAGTTTGGCGACTGTGGCCATTGCTGCTATAAACATTGGGGTACAGATGGCTCTCTTTTCATGACATCTGTATCTTTGGGGTAAATGCCCAGGAGTGCAATTGCAGGGTCATAGGGAAGTTCTATTTTTAATTTCTTGAGGAATCTCCACACTGTTCTCCAAAGCGGCTGCACCAACTTGCATTCCCACCAACAGTGTAAGAGGGTTCCTCTTTTTCCACATCCTCTCCAACTTTTTTTAAATTTATTATTTATTTATTTTCAGCATAACAGTATTCATTGCTTTTGTACCACACCTAGTGCTCCATGCAATTGGTGCCCTCTCTAATACCCACCACCTGGTTCCCTCAACCTCCTACCCCCACACCACTTAAAACCCCTCAGATTGTTTTACTAAACCTCTATATTCTTAACATAAAGCATTAGATTTTTTTTATTGCCATGAAGATTAAACAAGATAATAAATGTGGATACTCCAAAAACAAAGTCTGACACACAATATATATTAAATATATTGCTGGATTTGAATAAAAATTTTCCTTGATCAGACATGATATAATCTGTTATTCAAAAAGTTAAAGGCAAAAATGTGACCACCCATTTCCCTGCATTCCAAACTGATTATTATTATTTTCCCATGAAAGAGCTTTCATTCTCAAGCCTTTGTGTATTGATCTTACAACCCTCCAAAGAGCAGCTTTTTATAACATGACTCCATAGTAAAGTGAAATAATTTTCCAGCACCTACTTTGCATGTCCTACAGAAGTGGTAGAAGGGAGACCTGAAAATGTAGATTAAGGATCATCAGCATATAAGAGGTATAAGAGATAATTAAATACATGAAAATTGGTGAGGTCCATAGGAGTAGAACATAGGATTATTACAGTATTTGGGAGCTGTTTGAGTAGGAAGAAGAGTGAAGGTGGAATATGATGAGAATTAAGTACTAAAGAAGCCAAAGGGAGAAAATATTTTTTAAAAAAGATATGGGATTAATTATACTACTTACCAACTAACTTATTCTGAGTACTTTCTGAGGATGAGAGATATCATTTATTGAATTATCTATGGATTGGTGGGACATGTAATATTGGCCAGTGATATATGAGTGGACTTAAAATATGTCACTTGTACAGTGGAACAATTAACCATTGTGAGACATTACAGAGTTCTGCTTTCCATCTAGTTTGGCAAATGGCAATGTTCATGATGATGGTTGTTCCTTCATCTTGAATCCCTGAATGACATGAGAGAACCTCTCTCCCTCATTGCCCAAGTAACCTATGATGGTCCTATTTCATGAGAAAGAAATAAATTTACTGTTTTAAGTAATTAGAGATTTTAATTAGTTGCAAGTGCACACATCTTAGCTTATTTACTTATTCTGATCACAGTTGATGGTGGAAAGTGGTTCATTTAGCTAGGAAAGATATGTGAAAAAGGATACAAGGACATTGAATTTAGCTTATTAGATACATTAATATCTATCTGCTTACCTATACATATATACATATATGTATGTTTATATATGCATATATATTATATATAACTCTATGTAAAGAGACATATAAAATTATACATATATAGCTATATAAAGAGAGAGGGAGAGAAAGGGAGGGAGGAAGGGATAACATTTTGTGCATTTTTTGTATTGTGAGGAAAGCATAAATAAGCATGTTATGGAGGAAATGAATGATGAGATTCGTAGACTTTCATCTGAAATGTTTGGCGATAAAAGGAGTTACAGATCATTAGAGGAAGCATCAGAAGGAGGTAAGATGTTCATTTTTTTTTCCTTCTGAAGAATGAGAAGATGAGTAATTATGGATCATGGATGAGGGAGAGATACGGGGAGAGTGGGTGGGTGGTGCTCAAATAGGATGAGTGAGTGGGTAAGGTTTTAAGATTCAGGATTGGATAGAATGGATTTGAAATCAGAGATAGGTTACTTAGGTTTATTCAGGAAGAGTGATGCCCCTTTCTTTACTAGTAGAAGGAAAATAAGAGAGAAGCAAGAATATGTTTAGTATTAACATCTAAATGGCATCTTACATTTTATCAGGGAAGGGTGGCAGATTTTAAATCCTGTGATAGAAATGCTAATCACTATCATTATTCTGGCATAATGCATACTGTGGACAGCACCCCTTCTGTTCTCACTGTTTTCGGATCCTCCCACACAGAACTTCTCAACTTTTGAAGCAACCTTTCTCAGAGACATTTGCCATGTGTAGTTCATACTCTGAGTTTTAAAAAGGACAAAATTATATTCAGAGCAGCTAACAATTTGCAAAGGGTCTATCACCTTGAAAAGAATAATTTGCCATTAGTCCAAAGTTTACCTAATAAATTGATTTCTATTGTGAGAGGAAGAATCTGTGGAAACAAAATTATAGAGGGAAAAGTCACTTAAGTCTAATACCTTGATGTGGAAATTAGACCAGTGTGTAACTCAGAAATTACATATAAATGCCAAAGTCTGAACCAGGGGTTCTCAAATTTTGGATGGCATCAGGATCATCCAGTAAGCTTGTTAAAAATGCAGGTTTTGGGGACCATGCTGAAATTTCCTCTGTCAGAATATTGAAAGGAGAGGTCCAAACTTTTGTCCAAGTGTTGTCTGGTTCTGAGTAGAGGGCCTGTACTACTTAGGGACCAAAAAAGCCAGGATCATAGACCACAGGGTGTTAAAATCTGAGAGGGATCTTTGTGTTTGTCTATCAAATCTTCACATTTTATTAATGTGGAGACTGGGGCTTAAAAGTTATATGAATCCTTTTTATGGTCACAAAGTGGCATACGAGGGCTAACAATGGAAGATTTTGACTTCATCTTCTGTGTTTAACATTGGGTATACTCATATGACTTTTTTTTTAAAGATATTTTTTATTTATTTGTCAGAGAGAGAGAGCAAGAGCGAGCACAGACAGACAGAGTGGCAGGCAGAGTCAGAGGGAGAAGCAGGCTCCTTGCAGAGCATGGAGCCTGATGTGGGACTCGATCCCAGGACACTGGGATCATGACCTGAGCTGGAGGCAGCTGCTTAACCAACTGAGCCACCCAGGTGTCCCCTCATATGACTTTCGTCTGCTGAAATTATTCTACCATCTTCTTGGAAAATGTTATTTCTTGTATTTCCAGACATTCTGCTTTTTCTCTGAGTGTTTTAATTTACAAGGGAAAAGGAAAGCTACCTAAGTTTGTGGGTTGATTTTCTGAATTGTATATATTTGTAAAAGCGGCAAATTACCCATGTATGTGGAAAGACTTGAAGTACTACTCTCTGAAATATAGGTACTTGCTCTTTGCCCTTTGTTCCCACCCAACCCCATGAACAAAGTTTATTTCCTCCAGAAGAAATTAATTTGGGGGTGTAAGTAATTTCTATTTACTGTGGTTCTTTAAAAGACTGCTGTTTTGGAAAGAGCTGACTCATTATCTTAGCCAGTAGCTTCACAAAACAAATAGGTTTTTGATTATTTCCTTTTGTGATTAGAAGGCTTCAGGGCAGGAAAAAAACTGCTAGAGACCTTTTATTTGAGGGGGAAAATATATTGATACTACAAAAAAGGGGATTGAAAGACAACTAAAGATAGCTTATTGAACAATATTTCTGGGGATTGGCTCAGGAAGTGCCTCACAAAACAATTGGGAGTAGTCAATGAGAAGGGCCTACCACTGATTATTTTCCACCCTTTTCACCATCAAATGAGAAGTTAAACTTAAGTCAACATGTTTATAAACAACTCCATATATTAAATCCCTTCTCCAGGGATTTCTCTTTGAAATACCTAGCGATTACATTCTTATTTGCTTGGAACCTATACTGCTATAATAACTCTATTAGGGGATACATTCCAAATTTTGATAGAGAAAAAAATTGGTTATTATTTATTATTACTCCTGCTTAATTCATTGATATTTTTGTATTGGAGTATTTAACTTATTGTTGTTTTAAAAAAATTTCTCATGGACTATAATGCCATAAACAAAAATTAAAATATAAACTATCGACTAGAAGAAAATCCAGGATTTAGTTAACAGCTTTAAATAAAGCCTGCATGTCAAGAAAAAAATTAGTGAATTGGGGTATTTCACCTTAAAGCATCAATGATACACTATTTTTTATTTTTCATTACATTGACAAAAATGAAAAAGAATGTCACATTCAGTCTTGGCAAAGCTGTGGAGAAACGTGCATTCTCATATACTTTTGAGAGCATGTGGATTGGCCTATCATCTTTTAATGGGGGTTAGTATCAAGTACTAAAATTTAAAATGTCCACAACTTTGATATGGAAATGGCATGTCTGGGAATACATGTTTAAAAACCCTTGCATTTGCCCTGAGCCACTCAGGTGCCCCAGCAGCCTCCTTCTTATCTAAAAGCAGCACCAACACAAACTGTTATGTGGAATAGGTTTTGTGGTTATGGGGAGTACAAAATAGCATGGGATAGTAATTCACCTACATTTAAAGGTAAATTGCTGTTCTTTGACTATTTCTGCTACTGATATGTCTCTGTGGCCATTTTTCTTCCTTAAACTGTATTTTGACTACTTTTTCTCTTCTTTTCTGTATGTTCTGGGGCTCTCCAAACCCTGAAATCTTAGTTTGTCAAGAACCGATTCTAAAGCTTACTACTTGATTTTTAAAGTAATCTAGCTCTCAACCTCTACCCTTGGATATTTTAGAAATTTCAGTCTTCTTCAATGTGTCTCAGTTAAAAATTGGGCAGTATAATGCATATTAAGAGCATAGGGCATTACATTTTTTTTTTGTAACATGAGATTGACATTTTTTAGTCTGTCTTTCAAATTCAATCTGATGAGCTCCATAAATTAATAATTTTCATACAAGTATAAATATAAACATTTGATTTACGGGGTCTTTTACATGACTACATAATCCTAGCCTAAAGCTCTATCTTCCACATTTCTGGATCACCTGTTAGAGATAGTTACCATAACCTTGTTGCTTAAAGTATAAAAGCCAACTACTCTCCATTGAAATAAGTTATTTCTTTAGTGAATTGCAGAGCTTTCATCTTTTTAAAACAGCTCTAATTTATCTTCATTGTTCTAGTAATTTTATTCCCTATGTACCCTAATGGTATTTGAAAAGCACACTATTGACTAATAGAGCCATTCCCCCAAACACTTATTGAGTCCCTACTATATGCCAGGCACATGGTGTTCGAAGTGTTTGGAGCACAATGTGGAACAAAACATAAAGCGTTCCCTTTTTATCCTGGAACTTAGGTTCTGGCAGATGGTTAAACTTATGATGTTCTATCTATTTATCTACTTACTTGCTACTTTACTTACCAATACAATAAACTTTTTATGTGTGGTAGAAAGTATTAAGTTCTATGATAAAAAATATTTGATAGGTTTTGCTGATATAACTACCTCCAAATATTAATGTTTTTAGCAACACATATTTCTTTTTAAAAAAGATTTTATTTATTTATTTGAGAGAGAGAGAATGAGAGAGAGAGAGAAAGAGTATGAGAAGGAAAGTGTCAGAGGGAGAAGCAGACTCCCCGCTGAGCAGAGACCCTGATGCGGGACTTGATCCCAGGACTCCAGGATCATGACCCGAGCCGAGGGCAGTTGTTTAACCATCTGAGCCACCAAGGTACCCCACATATTATATTTCATACTCCATCATCTGGAGTGTGGCTGGTTCCTGTGGCAGTGGGGAAAGAAAGTGACAAATTAAGTATGGCTCCTATAGGCTTCTAATGAGAACTGATACGTGTCACTTATGCTCATTTCATTAGCCAAAGTAAATCAGTTGGGCAACTTGAACTTATAAGTGTGAAGTATAGTTTTCTCATGATCCTGAATAGAGGAAAAATACAATCTCTATAAACTGTTCTAATGACTTTTTGTGTAAAGAACTGGGACATATGATAAGGACAGGTTGCATTTGTAAAGAAGTTTGTAAAGATAGGTTTAATGGAGAAGATATGATTTGAATCAAGACAGAGCAGACAAAAGTGTTGGCCATGGATAAAACTGGGGTTTGGAAACCCTGTTTTTTTAAAAAACAATTTTCCAGATTTAGGAAACAGCCAGTGTAAAATCATCAGGTAAAAGCATGTTCAGACTATGTCAGGAACAACAAAACCAAGTGGCTGAAGTAGAATGAGCAAGATGGAGGGTAGTAGGAGATCATATCAGAGAGAAAAAGAATAAACAATAATATTTAGGGTGTTTAGGTAATAATAACAATAATAATGTCATAATATTTAGGGCCTTTAGGTCATAAGCCTGGCCTTTACTTCAACTGAAATGGAGAGTCATGAGATCTTGACTTTCTTGCAGACTGGGCCTCTTTCTCATCTATCAGGTCTTCACTACTCCTGTTATGAAAGTATTTTACTCTTTCCTTTTCCCTGATCTCTCTGCAAACACACTCATATTCCATCATCAACTCATGGTCTCCAAGTTTGTTCAGGATCCCTTTGTGGCTGCGTGTAGAAACATTTCTGCCTTGCCAGGATTCTGCTGACCTCACTCCATTACTTAACCACCGGTACCCACCTCTCCTTGTTATTACGTACCAAAGCATTTACACTTACTGTCCCTCACACTTTCCAAAGTCTCTGACTCAGTAATGCTGCCCTTCAAAATCAGTTTTTCTTGAAAATACCAGAGGGCACTTGTATATTTTCCAAGTAATTTTCCTATGTTTTCTCTACTAGGACATAGTCCATATCACTGAAAGATGCCTTTCATTAGTGTGTGGCACAATGTAATGGTTACCAATTATGTTCAGAATAAAGAAGTTTTTGCTCAATATGGCAATGTTACTTTTCTTAAGCAAAACACAATAACTGAGGTTTGCAGAGAGTCTTATTGCCATACCAGAAGCATACAGCTTCAAGTAAAAACAGAAATCCTTCTCAAGTCTTCTCAGAAGATAGCCTTGATTAATACATCTGTTAGTCTGTTTGGGCTAGTGTAACAAAAATATCCTAGACAGGGTGGCTTATAAACAGTACAAATTTTACTTCTCATAGTTCTAAAGTCTGGGAAAGTCTAAGATCAAGGCACTAAGAGATTCAGTGTCTGATGAAACCATGCTTTGTGGTTCATAGATGGCTATCTTTTTCTATGCCCTCACATGGCAAAGGGGCAAGGCAGGTCTCTGGGCTTTAATAGAACGGCACTAATCCCATTCATGTAGGCTCTACCCTTGTGACCTAATCACCTACCCAAGGCTTCACCTCCTAATACCATTACTTTGGGGTTTAGGGTTTCAGTATATGAATTTTGGAGAGACACAAACATTCAGTCCATAGCATTCTGCCCCAGCCCTTACTCCTTCCAAAATTTAGGTCCTTCTCACATTCAAAATAAAATCATTACATTCCAACAACCCAGAATTTTTAACTCATTCCAGCAACAACTCTAAAGTCTAAAATTTAAAGTCTCATCTAAATCAGATACAAATGAGACTCAAAGTATGATTCATCCTGGGACAAATTGCTCTCTAGCTATGATTTTATGAAACCAAATAAATGATGTTCTTCCAAATACAATGGTGGTACATGCATAGGGTAGACATCTCCATTGCTAAAAGGAAATATAGGAAAGAAGAAAGAGATAAGGGATCCCAAGCAAGTTCAAATGACAAAGCAAACTCTATGAGATCATAAGGCTCATAAGTAATCCTCTTTACTTGATGTTTTGCCTTCTAGGCTTAGCAGGATGGCCCAGGAGTGGCTCTCAGTAGGTATCCTGTGGCCTTTTTGTGCTTGAGTTTCAAGTCTATGGCTCTGTGTGGCCCCATCCTTTGAAACCTAAGAGGAGGCAGGCAGCCACGACTGCATAGTTCATATAATCTGTGTGCCAATAGAGATGGCACCACATGAACACCACCAAAATTTGTCACTTGTGCTTTCTGGACAGGTGGCTATGGAGGTGTGTACTATACCCAGGAGACATACATGAGCAGACAGAAGACCACTGGGCTAGAGTACGTGGAATAGAGCCTGGGATGTGAGCCAGTGCCAGGCAGCATGACCATGGTCCCACAGGCACTGGTGAATCTTCCTTTGAAACCACTCTGGCCTTTGGCCTTTCCACTCTGTGCCTGTGTCCGGAGCGGCAGCTCTTCTTAACTCTGAATTGCATTCAGTCATTTTTCCATTGTTTGGGAAAATAGCTGCCAGCTTCTGTTGAGATGGCTGATACACTCTAATCTTCTTTTGCTTGGCCACACCCTTACTGTTCTACTGTTCTTTCCTGACCATGCTTTCTCATTTATTGTTTTTACAAATACATAGCGTGAGGATTTTCCAAATCTTTGAGTTCTGTTTCCTTTTCACTTAACAATTCCATCTTTAGGTCATTTCTCACTTCTCATATTTTATTCTGAGCAGTCAGGAAGAGCCAGCTTGCAGCTTGTTTTGAAAAAGCTTTGGCTAAATATCTATAATATCTAAGTATCTAAATATCCAATTTCATCATTCCCAAGTTCTACTTTCCACAAAACACTAGAACATGAGCACGATTCAGACAAGTTCTTTGCCACTTTTGCCATTTTGTGACAGATCATCTTTTATCCAATTTCAATGACATGTTCCTCATTTCTGTCTGAAACCTCATCAGAATGACCTTTATCATCTATATTTCTACCAACATTCTGTTCAAGATTATTTACATGTTCTTTAAGAAGATTGAAGTCTTCTTTACAGAAGACAGAGCTCTTACCAGAATCATCTTTAAAGTCCATTTATGCTGTGTAGACATTTTCCAGTATAAACTTTAGAATTCTTCTAGCTTCTACATTTTTTGGTTCTAAAACCAATTCCAAATTTTTAGGTATTACAACAGCACCCTTACTTCTTGGTCCCACTTTTTATCTTAGTCTGTTCTGCTGCTATGACACCTTAGACAAGGTGGTTTATAAACAATAGAAATTTATTTGGCACCATTCTGGAGGCTGAGAAATTTAAAATAAAGTTAAGAGCAGAGTCCTTGTCTTGTGAGGGCTCACTTTCTGGTTCTTTGAAAGCCATCTTCTCACTGTGCCCTCATATGATGGAAGGGGTGAGGGAGCTCCCCTGGGTGTCTTTTATGAAGGTACTAATCCCTCATGAGCACCTTACCTTCATCATCAAAACAACCAAAGGCTGCATCTCCTAGTAACATCACATTAGGGGTAGGGTTTCAACATATGATTTGGTGGTTGTGGGGGGAGATAAACAGTCTATAGCAATATCTAAGCACAGTTTCTAGAGGGAGAGAATATCTGGATTTGAATCCTGACTCTGATACTTACTAGATTTGTGTTCTTGAATTCTCCTCGGTTTCCTTGCCTCTTAAAAAACAAATAGGATATATCTTACATGTATTGCTGCCTGGCATGTAGTAAGTGTTACATAAAGTAACTTTTATTATTCATGCTCATGGAAGTCAGTGTCCATGTAAAGGCCCTAGACTATCCCTGATTTAGTGGAATGATCTGAAGCCTAAGCTTTCTTTAGTCATAGACAGTCTCCTGGTTTTCTTGGGATTTATTTTATACTGCTATTCCTGTGAGAGAAATCCCATAATAAATTGAGTGGTAGTTATTGATTTCTTGGCAACACCACTCTTCCTCTTTAGTTTCCTTACCAAAGCCTGAATGAAATGGTTGCCTCTGTCCTATCATTAGGACATTAGCACACAAAGTTCCTATTGGGTAACAAGGAATGCTTGAGCTACAGTGTATATACTGTAAGTCAAAGCTGTCTACCTATCAGTTACAATATCAATAAACAGACACGTTTTACACATGCCAGCTACTAGTGAAAGGACTAAGGGCCAAAGGATCATGGCTATTCTGTAGCTTTTGCCAGCAGGCCTGTGGCTGCTTATGTTTGGGGATTTTGCATAGAAGCCTAGAAGTCATTGGCTAATTTGAGTAATGAGAACTTCAAATGACTGAAAACAAAAAATTATTTTTGGAGTTAGAATATTTTTTGATTATATAGTTACATTAGAGATGTCTACTCTTTGGTACAATAGAAGTATAGCATATGGAATCAGTATTTACTAAAATAAAAGTGAAGAAAATCAGATTTACTTTTGTTAAGAATTCTCAAATATTTTCTAAAAAAGACATAGTCTGCATGGAGCACTGGGTATGGTGAAAAAATAATGAATACTGTTTTTCTGAAAATAAATAATTTAATTAAAAAATAAAGTTAGCATTGCACACACACACACACACACACACACACACACACACAAAGACATAGTCTGAGACTGCAAAATTAGTTCAAGAAATTTTCATGCCACTTTTATAATCAGTCCCTCAATGATTCCGTCCTGATGCCTGCCACTTGTCCTATGCATTTTTGGTCCTGGATTTCAAGGATCTGTTTGGTTGTCCCAACGGTATTGTTACAGTCTACCCTCCTATTTATCCTTCACACATTCTTTGTGCTCTAATGAAATTGGCCAAATCTAATTTTACCCAAACATGCTCTCTAATGTTTCTCTTCTGTGTGACTACTAACACTGTTCTCAGTGCATAAAATTCTTCCCATCCATATAACAATGTACCCAGTATTCAAAGTCTATCTCAGATATCTTGTCCTTGATACATTTCCAGAAGTCCCCTTGTAATTGATCTTTCCCTCTGATGGAGACTGAAGTTCTACAATCTGTTGTCTGTAACTCTCTTATGGTCTGTATATCACTTTCTTCTTCTTCTTCTTCTTCTTCTTCTTCTTTCTTCTTCTTCTTTTTTTTTTTTTTTGTCCATACTTCTACATTTTCCTTACAGCTACTTGGCTATATATGCCTAAAAGGGATTTTTTTTTCGTGATCTTTGCCGATATATTTATGTTCAAGGTGAGGGGACAGGCACCCTCTAATATGCCATACCTACAGGTTTCTTTGCTAAAAATGCTGTTCGAGGGGTTTTGTTTTGTGAAAAGGAAGTATCTGAGAAATCACTGCCCTTCAGCCCAACCTTGGGGCAACCCTTGGTCAGCACCCTTACAGATTTTGGATTATGGAATCCCAGCTCCCTTTCTTGTGAGGAGGTTGTGGAGGACAACTCTGAGGTAAATTTATACTCCAGAGCTATCTTGTAGTATCATGCTTTATTTACTCACTACTGGGATTTCAGATCATATCCTATATAGGCTTCCTCAAATTTCCCATTCTATTTCCCCCACTCCCTTTATAAATCACCTATACAGCAATCCCTACCTCAAGGTCTCTTTCCAGACAACTGTACCTAAGGCAGGTCCTGATGTGAAAAGCTATATCCTATTCATCCTTTTACTTCCCAGAGTTTCTTTTTTTTTTTTTTAAGATTTTATTTATTTATCAGAGAGAGAGGGCAAGAGAGCAAGCACAGGCAGACAGAATGGCAGGCAGAGGCAGAGGGAGAAGCAGGCTCCCTGCCAAGCAAGGAGCCCGATGAGGGACTGGATCCCAGGACGCTGGGATCACGACCTGAGCCGAAGGCAGCTGCTCAACCAACTGAGCCACCCAGGCGTCCCTACTTCCCAGAGTTTCTAATAGAGTGCCCAGTATATAGTAAATCTTTAAATATTAGCAGAATAATAAAAGAAGAAATGAATATATGAATAGTGACTTCTTTATTGGTATTTCAGAGAGAAGTCCAAGTAGTTATCTCAAAGAGTAGAAAAAGAAACTTTTAGCTACTAGCTACTGTCCTTTATCAAGTTTCCCACTAAATCTATCGGCATTTCCTCCCTTACAATTGTTCTGAGAATAAAGGGATAGTATCAGAAAGAAATTGTTCATCCATGCAATAAATCTTTATTGTACATCTATTATTTATCATGATCTCTTAGAAGGATTTTTTTATTAAGATAGTTTTACTATATTTTGTTGATGTAAGTGAAACCAACGTGTTCACAGTGAAATGATAATCAGTTAGGTTTTAGGGCACACGTTAGATCGCTCTCTTGAGAGTGATGTATGTTTCCTCTTCAGTCAATGCTCACTCATCTGGAAGTGCTGAATTATGAAACTGGGATAATAATTTTATTACTGTTTAATACTTCAAATATTTAAATTCTCAGAAAAGCTAGTCTTAATACAAATGTTCAATTGAAAATATAAACCAAAAATAGTTTACATGACTCAAGTAGAGGTTTAAGGCTCTATTTAACTGATGTGTATCAAGGAGCACTTGAAGGCCAAGTAACTGCTCAAGTGGAAACAGGAAGAAAAAGGTACTGGGACAGAATGCAGGTCTTTATTGCAAAACTCAAGGCAGGAATGGTTTGCTGGGCCTCCTGCTTAGGAACATTGGTGCAGTCCCCTTCTTGCAAGTCAGAACAGTTCTTTTCATACTTGTTTTTATAAGTGTTGCAGTTTGTCAAAATTTAGGAGAGGAGGAAGTGGCAACGAAAGGGGAAAAGGGAAAGAGAGGGGAAAATATTAGAAGAGTCAAGGCTCAAGGCAAGGGAAACTGGAGTTTTTTTAAATCCTTTGTATAAAAACAATAAAACTGTTAAAAAATTTCAGTAGAAATATCAACAATTATCTACCTTCAACAATATGGAAACACTGACTAATGCTCTAAGAAACTGGTTGTCATAAAACCCGATGAAAATCTGAAAGTAAAGGCTATGAGTCTGTGACTCCATAACTCTATAATATAAAAGAGGTATCTTGTCACTCTCTTCCGAAATTTGTCTTATTCCATTCCATTTTGTCATATTGCATTTCTATTTGTATTTTATATTTCTATAGTATTTGAATTTAAGCTTGCATTTTCTGAATTTGTCATGTGATAGTGAAAATTTGGGTTATGTAATTACTTCAGATATCTAATCATGTTAGTCTGTGATTCATCCTGAAAGTTAACCAAATCTGTTGACCATGTCTATTTTAATTCAACTTCACTGTAAGATTCTGTTGAGAAATAATCTAATGATGAAAGCTCATCTAAATCATGAAAATATATTTTAATAATATCAACCCCAAGATTTTTGCATTATTAATTTTTCCTTTCATCTTTGAATGGAACAAGAATCTGCAGCAAAGTGAGATTTGCTGCCTTTACTGCACTCAGCAAACTATAGTGAGGTTTAAGTTTGAGTATTTGTACACTTTAGCTAACAGTTAAATTGAACTATTTTGGAATCACTGTAAATAGGAAAAACAGCACAGTAGTGCAAAATGTAAAGATGTTAAAAAGCCATCTCTTTCAAAATGGTAAATAAGGATGTAAATAAAAAAGATTGATAACTGAGTGGTATCCATTTTTTATTGCATTAAATATCAGTTTGAATATATAAAAAGTTCTTAAATAATGCATCAAAAATACATTTTAGACTACACATATGGTACTTAAATGTTAATATGATTCTGAATTAACCATAACATTTTAATGCCTCACATTAAGCATTGTAGTCTGTGAACACCAAAAGAAAAGTAAAAAAAAAAAAAAAAAAAACGTAAAATATGGTTTAATAATCTTTCTCTCTTGTGCATTTTGCAATAGTCTTCAGTAGTTTATTTATTGACAATATTACTCTTAAATATAGCTTCTTACTTAGGCTTTCAGGGCCCAAGTGCTTTCTCAAGTTCCATATTTTCAAAATTTGTACCTCATTCTGCTAACCTATAAAATGATATTTCAGAGATCCTGAAAGCCATAGAAACAGAACATAATTGATTATGCAAATGACTTATTGGCATCAAAGTCCTAAACGTGAAGAACAGAAAAATTCTGGTATCTTTAACAAAGCTTAGTAACTGTTTTGTTTTGTTTTTCTATCTCAGTCAAAAACTGACTCTATACGTGTAAACCTGGTGATTCACAGACCTGTACCCCTGGGGATAAAAATATGTGTTTATAAAAAATAAAAAATTTAAAAAAAAAAAAGAAAATGTTCTGAGACTGTTTTATTCTTACACAAAAACCATGACTAGATCTGGTAATTTTATTTTTATTTATTTATCGAGTAATTTTATTATAAGAATTACTCAAACAATTGTTTGACATCACTTGAGAATAGTAGTTCTATTAAGTATTTATTTATTTATTTATTTTCGCTTTTTCAATTCTCTGTTTTGATGATTTTTAAACATAGTTTAGGGCAGAGGAACTGGAAAGACATGACTAGCCTCCAGAAAAGAAAGGAGAGTTATTAGAAAGTTAATTTTGGCATCTTGGGGATGTGTACTAGCCTTAAAAATCACTGGCTTTACTGTCAAATGTAGGTTTTCATTTTCATAAACTCAAACACAGTAATATTTAATACTCTCCTCTTTGAGATGTATTTTTGGTATACTGCATTTCACCCTTTCTTCTTTATGGACTCAACTATGGAATAAGGAACATTTTTGCTGTTGTTTTACATGCTCATTTTAGATTGGTTTCCAGCCTCCCAGCTCTTTGTTTTATTTCTCCAATATATCACTTGAAAAGTTAAAAAAAAAAGTAGCAATAATAATAATACAAGGAGACTTCAAACATAAACAAATAACACCTGTCAGTAAGTGCAATTATTTTCAGGAGCACACATCAGAAGTGATACTTTTTAATTTATATTGGTTGTATCATTTTGCTTCTATATTTCCATCTAAAAATTGTAAACTGGTACTAGAATGGGTAATTCTATGCTAAGAGAACTTTGAATCTTATTTTTTAGATGATTTAAAAAAGTTAAGAATAAGCATTTACAAGACTTTGTGATATACATATGGCTGGAAAGCCTGGAATTTCTTATGATCCCCTGCTACTAACCAAATGCATAGTCAACTAGGTGTCAAGAGATATCTGCACTACCATTTTAAAGGCAACTCTGTCTTAAAATTAATTCAACATTTATTTTTATGTATTTGGTAGTATCATGAATTCAATTAAAATATTTTGAATTTCCTTTGCATTTTAAATTTCCTTCCCAAATTAATATGGGCAGCATTCATAAAGATAACATGCTTATTTTATTTTATTTTATTTTATTTATTTGAGAGAGAGAGAGTGTGAGAGTGGAAAGATCAGAGGAAGAGCAGACTCCCCACTGAGCAGGAAGCCCAATGCGGGACTCGATCCCAGGACTCCAGGATCATGACCGGAGCCGAAGGCAGTCGCTCAACCAACTGAGCCACCCAGGCGCCTGCGTATTTTATTTTTTAAACATGCTTATTTTAAAAGTATATTTGTTTTGTTTGGGAGAAGAGTCTTCTTAAACAGTTGACTTTTTCACTGCTGGGACTTGCTCATCTTATCTGGAGAGCAGGTAGAGATGGTATTGGGTGAACCATCCAATTCTTTAACTCATACTCTTGAAAATGCCTGAAAAATGGGTAGGAATGCCTTATGGGTACCAAGAACTTATTTTCATGGGCAACTTGCTCAACATTTGATATAGATGAGGATGACTGCCTTGCCTAGGTCTGTTTGTAGCTGTGTTGTGAGGCAAGGTGGGCCTTTTTATCTGCTTGGCCAGAGAAAGAACCCACAGTAGTCCGCCCCCCCCCCGCCCCGCCTCCAATGCAACCACTGCAGATGGATTTAGGCAGATGCATACATAGCACTTGCTCTAGTAGTAGTCACTCTCTCTGGTTCTTCCTTGAACAGGGTACAGAGATGAAATTTGCAGTCATTTCAGCTCTACTCAAGGCAAAGACAGGGATAGGATGTGACCAAAACAGAAGATAGGGACCAGGGTCTGATTTCTACCAATGAGGCTACATTAGGAAAAACTACTACCAAGTTCTTTTCTGTGTTCTCTCTTAGTCTGATAGTGACATGTTAAAAGCTTAAAAGCATCATGTAGCATTGCAGTCACTGCTATATTTTGGGGCAAGGATGAAAATAAAGAATCCCTAAGGACCATGGACATAAGTTTTCTGGATGAACTAGATAGATTGAATTCTTTAAATAATTAATAAATATTCAGAGTGTTTCAATTAATTCTAAAAGTATTTTAGAATTGGAATAGACAGGGACGCCAAGAAAGATTATTTCAAAAGCCTGTAATTTTCTTTGCAGAACCACATGCCTTACTCCATGTAATATTTTTTTTAACACTTTTGAAATAAAGTTGTCAATGTGGCAGGCAAAAATGTGTCAAGCAAATTCCAGTAATAATTACTCTCAAGACAAATAAACTCCAAACATTTGTTCATTTTGCCATTATAAAGTCATTTTTCTCACCCTAGTAGATGTCAAATACCTGATCAATTGAGAGTAGAAAATTTTGTCTCTGGTAACCAGAAATCATCTGACTCTCAGAAATGAGATTTTTTTTTTTTTTTTAGCATTCCCATTAGGGCTTTCATGTTGGCTTATTAAGACAGAATGGGCAGCTGAAAAGATTACCTGTCCCTGATAGGAAGGGAAATAAAGTTAATGATAAGACAAGCCGGTTGACTATATTCTTTAACCTTCCTCTTAAAATACACAGCCAAGTCTCTACCTGAGGACTTAACACCATGGGGAGATCGATCAGTTCATTTTGTTAAGACGTGGCTGATTTATACTTTGACTTGAAAATTCAACTCAGGAAAGCATTTTGTAATTGTATGAGATAATTTTTCAATGGACAAAGATGGCAGAGGAGTAGGAGGACCCTGAGCTTTTCTTGTCCTTGGAGCACAGCTAGATAGTTATCAAATTACTCTGAACACCCAAAAAGTCAATCAGATGTGTGAGATAACAAAATCTGCAAGTCTTCAAATAGAAAAGTAACCACTTTTTGCGAGGTAGGAGGTGCAGAAGTTCACCTTGGGGAGATAGCTTTGGATGCTGTGGTGGGGAGGTAGGCTGCTTACAGAGGCTACCACAAAGTATTAGAAGTGGTAGAGCACAAAATTTGAACTTTTAAGTTCACTACCACTGGGGAAGTGCCTGGATTAAAAGTGCTAAGGTGTCAAAGAGGGCAGAATCCCAGAAGTGACAGGATGGTCTGAGGATACCTGGGGTTGCAGGAAGAATGGTGGCACCAAAGTGCTACAAGGTTCCCAGTATGGGAGCTGGAAAGCCGGCAGAGAGCAGCAGGTTTTGGTGCTGGCTTTGTGCTATAAACTGCAGATTGCGGTGTGGTCATGCAACCACTTTCCTAGGACCCGCTGGCAAATGTGCTATGACCCTTCCCTGGAGGAACAGTGTGGGTCCATGCTGCAAGAGTCTCTGAAATTTGGAGTTCTTGAAACTTGGTCCCACACCTGAGATTGCTTTTCTATGAGGACACACTGAAGAATAGGGGGTACAAATTTTCAGATCCAAGGCTAGAGCAGGGCAAGGTCGTTATCATACCACCCATCTACTGAAAGCCTTCAAGGAGCAAAACAGCACTACCTAGTGGAGACCAGAACCGTATACATCAAGCCTAACCCCACTGTGCCCTGGAAAAGCATTTCCTCTGAAACAAGTCGGCCTGAGAATCAGCTCAGCAGGCCTGTCCTCAAGACCAGGACAAATAACAAGCTTACATCACATTTATTGATCATGGAGTGTTGCAAAGCTTCAGCTCTAGGGGACATAAGATCATGCTTCCTTTTGACGTATTCTTTATTTTTTAATTTTAATTTTTATAATTTTTTAATTTATCTTCTTATACTTTCCAATTTCTTTTGTTAATTTTTAGGATTATTTTTTAAATTTATATATACACATATATATTTGTTTTTTCATATATATTTTTATTTTTGTCTAATGTTATTTTATTTTATTTTTAAATTTTGGGATCTAGATTCTTTTAACAAATGACCAGAACACACTCAAGATCTATTTTTTTGTTCTATTCTGTTTTTGTTTTTCTTGTTTTGTGTTTTTGTTTTTTCCTTTGTTTGCTTTTTGTTTCTTTTCTTTTTTCTTTCTTTCTTTCTTTCTTTCTTTTTTTTTTTTTTTTTACATTTTTCGGTTGTTGGTTTTTGTTTTTGTTGTTCTTTTTTCACTTTCTTCTATTCTTTTCTGGAAAAAATGATGAAATGGTGGAATTAACCCCAAAAGAAAGAACAAGAGGTAGAACTCATGGCCAGAGATGTAATCAATTGACATAAATAAGATGTCTGAACTAAAATTTAAAACAATGAATGTAAGAATACTGGTTGAGCTCGAAAAAGCATACAAAACACTAGAGACCCTTATTACAGAGATAAAAGAACTAAAATCTAGTCAGGCTGAAATAAAAAAAGGCAACAACCAAGATGCAAACATAAATGGAAGCCATAAAAATTAGGATGGATGATGCAGAGGGGCCAATCAGTGATAAAGAAGATAAAATTATCGAAAACAATGAAGCTGAAAAGAAGAGGAAAAGAAAGGTAAGGGACCAGGAAGGTAGAATTAGAGAACTCAGCAACTTAGTAAAATGTAATACCATTTATATCAGAGGAGTCCTGGAAGATGAAGATAGACAGAAAGGGGCAGGAGGTTCATTTGAAAAAATTATAGCTGAAAACATCCCAAATCTGGGGAAGAACACAGACAACAAAATCCAAGAAACACAGAGAACTTCCATTAAATTCAGAAGAGCTGAACATCGCCAAAGCACATCATAGTCAAATTCACAAAAGACACAGATGAGGAAAGAATCCTGAAATCAACAGAAGAAAATGGCTTTGAATGACACAATGGACCAGATGGACTTAACACATAGATTCAGAATGTCTCATCCTAAAGCAGCAGAATACACATTTTTTTTCAAGTGCATATGGAACATTCTTCAGACAAGATCACACATTGGGTCACAAATTGGTCCTTAACAAGTGTAAAAATGAAGATGACACCATGCATATTTTCAGACCACAACACTGCGAAACTTGAAGTCAATCACAAGAAAAAATTTGAAAAGACATTAAATACATGGAGGTTAAAGAACATTCTACTAAAGAATAAGTGGGTTAACCAGGAAATTATAGAAGAATTTTAAAAATACATGGAAACAAATGAAAATGAAAGCCAGACAGCCCCAAACTTTTGGGATGCAGCAAAAGCAGACCTAAGAGGGAAATATATTTTGCAGGCTTACCTCAAGAAGCAAGAGAAGTCTCAGATACACAACCTAATCATACACCTAAAGGAGTTAGAAAAAGGCGAAAGATTTATGCGATCTGAAGAGGAACCAGAGCATTCTAAAGGAGTTAGAAAAGGAACTGCAAATAAAGCCTAAAGCCAGCAGAAGGGAAATAATAAAGATTAGCACAGAAATAAATGATATAGAAACAAACAAATAAAAACCCAGTAGAACAGATCAATGAAACTAAGAACTGGTTCTTTGAAAGAATTAATAAAATTGATAAACTCCTGGCCAGGCTTATTAAAAAGAAAAGCGGAGGAACCCAAATTAAAACATCACAAATGGTAGAGGAGAATTCACAACAAACACCACAGAAATACAAACAATTATAAGAGAATATTATGAAAAATTGTTTGCCAACAAACTGGGCTATCTGGAAGAAATGGACAAATTCCTAGGAACTTCCAAACTACAAAAACTGAAACAGGAAGAAATAGAAGATTTGAATTGACCCATACCCAGCAAAGAAATGGGATCAGTATTCAAAACTCTCCCAAGAAACAAAAGTCCTGGGCCAGATGGCTTCCCAGGGTAATTCTACCAGACAT
The DNA here is from genome assembly GCF_964662115.1 of Mustela nivalis. Taxonomy (NCBI): domain Eukaryota; kingdom Metazoa; phylum Chordata; class Mammalia; order Carnivora; family Mustelidae; genus Mustela; species Mustela nivalis. The sequence goes on from NC_139040.1 coordinate 104,200,619, forward strand.
TTAAAGAAGAGTTAATAACTACTCATCTCAAACTATTCCAAAAAATAGAAATGGAAAGAAAACTTCCAGACTCATTCTGTGAATCCAGCATTACCTTGATTCCAAAACCAAAGACTCCACTAAAAAGGAGAATTACAAGCCAACATATCTGATGAACATGGTTACAAAAATTCTTAATAGAATATTAGCAAATCGAATTCAACAGTACATTAAAAGAATTGTTCACAACTATCAAGTGGGATTTATTCCTGGCTTCAGGGGTGGTTCAATGTTCACAAAAAAGTCAATATGATAAACCATTTTGATAAAAGAAAGGTTAAGATCCATATGATCCTCTCAATAAATACACAAAGAGCATTTGACAAAATACAGCATTCTTTCCTGATAAAACCCTCTACAAAATAGGGATAGAGAGAACATATCTCAACATCATAAAGGCCATCTGTAAAAGACCCACAGCTAATATCATCCTCAATGGGGAAAAACTGAGAGCTTTTCCTCTACAGTCAGGAACATGACAGGGAGGTCCACTCAAACCATTGTTATTTAACATAGTACTGCAAGTCCTAGCCATAGAAATCAGAGAAAAAGAGAGAGAGAGGGAGAGAGAGAGAGAGATAAAGAAAGAAATAGAAGTCACCTAATCAGCAAGGAAGAAGTCAAACTTTAACTATTTGCAGAAGACATGATACTCAATGTTGAAAACCCAAAAGACTCCACCAAAAGCTACTAGAACTGATACACAAATTCAGAAAAGTCACAGGATACAAAATTGACGTACGGAAATGTGCTGCATTTCTATACACCACTAATGAAGCAGCAGAAAGAGAAATCAAGTAATCGATCCCATTTACAACTATGCCCAAAACAATAAGATACGTAGGAATAGACCTAACCAAAGACAAACAATATCTATACTCTGAAAAGTATAGGACACTTATAAAAGAAACTGAAGGGGACACAAAGATATGGAAAAATATTCCATGCTCATGGATTGGAAGGTCAAACATTGTTACCAAGTCTATACTACCCAAAGCAGTCTACACATTTAAGGCAACCCCTATCAAAATACCAGCAACATTTTTCACAGAGCTGGAAAAAACAAATCCTAAAATTTGTATGGAACCTGAAAAGATCCCAAATAGCCAAAGCAATTCTGAGGAAGACAGACAAACCTGGAGGCATTGGAATTCCAGACGTCAAGCTCTGTTACAAAGCTGTTGTCATCAAGACAGTATGGTACTGACACAAAAACAGACACATAGGCCAGTGGAACAGAGTAGAGAACCCAGAAATGGACCCACAACTCTATGGTCAACTAATCTTCAACAAAGCAGGAAAGAATATCCAATGGGACAAAGACCGTCTCTTCAACCAGTATTGTTAGGGAAACTGCACAGCAACATGCAGAAGAATGAAACTGGACCACTTCCTTATGCCATACACAAAAATGAATTCAAAGTGTATTAAAGACCTTAATGTGAGACAAGAATCCATCAAAATCCTAGAGGAGAACACAGGCAACAACCTCTTTGACCTTGGCTCTAGCAACTTCTCCCATCCAAGTACTAACCAGGCCCGACCCTGCTTAGCTTCCGAGATCAGACGAGATCGGGCGCGTTCAGGGTGGTATGGCCGTAGACGGCCCTAGCAACTTCTTACTAGACATGTCTTCAGAGGCAAGGGAAATAAAAGCAAAAATGAACTACTGGGACTTCCTCTAGGTATGAGGTTCTGCACAGCTAAGGAAACAATCAACAAAACTAAAAGACAGCCTATGGAATGGGAGAAGATACTTGCAAATGATATATTTGATAAAGGGTTAATATCCAAAATCTACAAAGAACTTATCAAACTCAACACCCAAATCAAAAATTTTAAAATAGAACTACCCTATGACCCAGCAATTGTAATACTATGTATTTACCCAAAGGATATAAAAGTACTGATTTGAAGGGGCACCTGTATCCCGATATTTATAGCAGCATTATCAACAATAGCCAAATTGTGGTGAGGGCCCATATCTCCATCAATGGACAAATGGATAAAGAAGATGTGGTGTATATATACACAATGGTATATTACTCAGCCATCAAAAATAACGATTTGTAAAAACATGGATGGAACTAGAGTGTATTTTGCTAAGTGAAATAAGTTAGAGAAAGACAAATACCATATGATCTCACTTGTATGTTGAATTTAAGAAAGAAAACAGATGAACATATGGGAAGGGGGCAAAGAATGAAAAGGGAGAAGGAAACAAGCCATGAGAGACTCTTAAAGATAGAGAACGATCTGAGAGTTAATGGAGGGTACTGTGGGGTGGATGGGCTAGGTGGGTGATGGGTATTAAGGAAGGCACTTGTTGTGATGAGCACAGGATTTTGTATGTAAGTGATGAATCACTGAATTCTATTCCAGAACCCAATATTGCACTGTATGTTAACTACCTAAAATTTAAATTAAAAATAATGATATAATAAATTTTATGGGGTAAACAAGGTGGTGCAGGTAAGGATGTTGTAAAATTTTGTCCCGCTTTATCCTCTTTTGGGGGCTCACCATTTCAAGCCAGAATTTTACAAACCTCTAACCTGCAGAGAGTGGTTATGTGCATGAATGAAAAATATGGAAGGGGATGGCTGATGGTTGGGACTTCACAGGCTATCAGGGGAATTTCTATATTTCAATCCGGGAGGATTGCTGCCCTACTATATCCTCTTTTCTACTTTGGGAAGTTAGAAACATTAGCAGGTGTTACTCCAGGCAAACAGGTATCCTTGTCTCCTCATTTTCTTTCTTGAAAAAACTGCTTCTGTATAATATGCTCAGCAACTTCTTATCTCTTTACCCTTTAGAACAGATCAGAACCTGCTTTGGAAAAGATCTTATAATTTTAGTGAACTTGTGCCTCAAGCTTCATTCTTTTTTTTTTTTTTAAGATTTTATTTATTTATTTGACAGAGAGAAATCACAAGTAGGCAGAGAGGCAGGCAGAGACAGAGGAGGAAGCAGGCTCCCTGCTGAGCAGAAAGCCCGATGCGGGGCTCGATCCCAGGACCCTGAGATTGTGACCTGAGCCGAAGGCAGCGGCTTAACCCACTGAGCCACCCAGGCGCCCCTCAAGCTTCATTCTTAATGGTGGAATGAATTATCCTATCAAAGACATTTCAATCTCTACCTAGCAGAAAGGAAAATGTTCTTTAAAGAAATTCAGAAATCACAGCATGTAGCCATTAGCTCTGGTATTCTGCTCTTGGCCACTTTGCTCTGTAGGGTTTTCTCTATAATTTGTAGAGAAGGCTAAGGGGTGAATACAGCACAAAATTTGCATGAGTGTATGGTCTGCATATTATGCTTGACTTAACTATGGTCAAACTAGTTACTTTATACTAATGTTTCCATTGATAATTTTTTGTAAGGGGGGCTGCAGTTGACTCTAGGATGACTTACATACCATGGTGTAATTTATCACCAATTCTCTGGTGTACCATTCTTAGAGGGTGGGAGTTACAGGAGATTTAGAAGAAATATTAAGACTTAGTGACACAGATCATAGCCACAAAAATTTCTAACATTTGTTAGAAAGATAAAACTAATACACATGAAAACAAGTCCATGAACCATTATATTTTAAAAAAAGATGTTTTAACTCTGTAGGAGGGGAAGTGATTATGGGCTGCCATATGTAGGGAGATATTCAGAGAAAGGACTGGTGGTCTATGAAGAGAGCATAAATGGTTGGGGGGATTTAGATTAGAGGGGGTGAGCTTGGGGGTATCCCAGGTAAGGAGAACAAAGGTATCATGGGAAGTCCAGTACAGAAGAAGGAGAGAGATAGAAGACTGCATAGGCAGGAACAGGGCAGATTGTGGATGTGTTAGAAACACAGGAATTTAGTTATGTTGTGAGAGAGCATAGAGAATCTTAGTAAATTTCCTGGTAGAATAAAAAGATAATGAAATAAAATGGCAAAGCCATATCTGTGTTTGAGTTCTTTTTTAAAAAATTATTTTTAGTAACACATAATATTTTATTTGCCCCAGGGGTATAGGTCTGTGAATCATCATGTGTTTGAGCTCTTATTGTGTGTCTTTTACCAAGTCACAAAACTATTTTCATCCTCACTTTCCTCAAATACAAAATCAGGACATAGGGTTATATGATTTCAAGAATCTGTAAGAAATATGGGAAATGATAATAACGAGCAATAAGATGTCGGTTATTAGTATTTTATGGTTTTGATTTAAGCAAATTGAGATAACTGGTTTCTGTGACCATCCTTTTAAGAGAGGTGGAAATTACTTCCTTTCCTTTTGAATTTGGGCAGGTTCTATGACTACTTTGAGTAGTAGAATATTGCACAAATTATGATATGACAAATTATACATCTAGACCTTATTCCACTCCTTGTCTCTTAGAATGCATGTTCTTATATACTCCTTCTAAGAACCCAGTCACCATGATTTGAAAGCCTGAATTATGTGGAGAGGCCACTTGTAGATACTGCAATTTACAGTATCAGCTTTAATCCCAGTTGGCATCTACCAATAACTTGCAGTCAGGTGGAAATAAATAGTCATGTTGGCCATGAAGCCTTCTTCAAGCTTCAGATTATTTCATTCCTAGCCCCTGTCCAGCAAACACATATGTGGTCCCAAGCAAAGGCCACCCAGCTGAGACCAATGAACTCACAGACTCTTGAAGAAAATAATCTGTTTTTTAGATCACTGTTTAAACAAGTTTGGGGGCACCTGGTTGGCTCAGTTGGCTAAGAATCCAAGTGTTCATTTCAACTCAGGTCATGATCTCAGGGTCATGAGATCAAGTTCTTCTTCTGGGTCTGCACTCAGCATGGAGTCTGCTTGAGATGCTCTCCCTCTCCATTTGCTCCTCACCCTGAGCTTGCTCTCTCTCTCTGATAAAAAAAAAATGTTTAAACAAATTTTGAGATGACTTGTTACATAGCAATTGATAACTGGAACATTGATTTTTTTAAAAATCAGGATAATATTAAGGGGGTGTTTATATTATAGGGTATTTGTTATGAGTGTTACATATGGAGGGCAGAATTCCAGGTATGGAGGAGATGAAGGCCTTTATTAGGGAATCAAGGTTGAAAATGAAGAGTATTTCTTTCATTACCCATTCATTCATTTACTCAATAAATATTAATTGAGTAACAGTATTCATTATACCAGTTTGGTGAATATTATTTATTATTTGGCTATTGAATCCTCAAAGATGAAAGAATAATATCGTATGGTAAATTTTACTTAAAATATTTTTTTAGAGATTTTATTTTATTTTATTTTTTTTTAAATTTTTTATTTTTTATAAACATATATTTTTATCCCCAGGGGTACAGGTCTGTGAATCACCAGGTTTATACACTTCACAGCACTCACCAAAGCACATACCCTCCCCAATGTCCATAATCCCACCCCCTTCTCCCAAACCCCCTCCCCCCAGCAACCCTCAGTTTGTTTTGTGAGATTAAGAGTCACTTATGGTTTGTCTCCCTCCCAATCCCATCTTGTTTCATTTATTCTTCTCCTACCCACTTAAGCCTCCATGTTGCATCACCACTTCCCCATATCAGGGAGATCACATGATAGTTGTCTTTCTCTGCTTGACTTATTTCGCTAAGCATGATACGCTCTAGTTCCATCCATGTTGTCGCAAATGGCAAGATTTCATTTCTTTTGATGGCTGCATAGTATTCCATTGTGTATATATACCACATCTTCTTGATCCATTCATCTGTTGATGGACATCTAGGTTCTTTCCATAGTTTGGCTATTGTGGACATTGCTGCTATAAACATTCGGGTGCATGTGCCCCTTTCGATCACTACATTTGTATCTTTAGGGTAATTCCGCCTGGGGCAAATACACTTGAGAATCACTACAACAGGCCCCTCGCCCAGAAGATCAACAAGAAATCCAGCCGAGACCAAGTTCACCTACCAAGGAGTGCGGTTTCAATACCAAGGAGAGCAGCAGAATTCCAGAGGAGGAGAAAGCCAAGCACGGAACTCATGGCTTTTTTCCTGTGATTTTTTTTAGTCTTGCAGTTAATTTAATTTTTTCTTTTTCACCTTTTTTTTTTTTTTTTTCTTCTCGCCTTTGGGTAAATTTTTTTTTTTTAACTGTTACCTTTTTCTTTTTTAACGATTTTTTTCTAGTTTATCTAATATATATATTTTTTCCTTTTTACATTTTTCTTAGGTGTTTTCTTTTTTTAAAAATTCTTTTATTTTTTTTTTCTTTACTTTTTTCTTTTTTTTTCTTTCTTCCTTTTTGAACCTCTTTTTATCCCCTTTCTCCCCACTCACGATTTTGGATCTCTTCTAATTTGGTTAAAGCATATTTTCCTGGGGTTGTTGCCACACTTTTAGTATTTTACTTGCCCCTTCATTTACTCTTATCTGGACAAAATGACAAGACGTAAAAATTCAACACAAAAAAAAGAACAAGAGGCAGTACCGAAGGCTAGGGACCTAATCAATACAGACTTCGGTAATATGTCAGATCTAGAGTTCAGAATGACAATTCTCAAGGTTCTAGCCGGGCTAGAAAAAGGCATGGAAGATATTAGAGAAACCCTCTCGAGAGATATAAAAGCCCTTTCTGGAGAAATAAAAGAACTAAAATCTAACCAAGTTGAAATAAAAAAAGCTATTAATGAGGTGCAATAAAAAATGGAGGCTCTCACTGCTAGGATAAATGAGGCAGAAGAAAGAATTAGTGATATAGAAGACCAAATGACAGAGAATAAAGAAGCTGAGCAAAAGAGGGACAAACAGCTACTGGACCACGAGGGGAGAATTCGAGAGATAAGTGACACATAAGACTAAACAACATTAGAATAATTGGGATTCCAGAAGAAGAAGAAAGAGAGAGGGGAGCAGAAGGTATACTGGAGAGAATTATTGGGGAGAATTTCCCCAATATGGCAAAGGGAATGAGCATCAAAATTCAGGAGGTTCAGAGAACGCCCCTCAAAATCAATAAGAATAGGCCCACACCCCGTCACCTAATAGTAAAATTTACAAGTCTCAGTGACAAAGAGAAAATCCTGAAAGCAGCCCGGGAAAAGAAGTCTGTAACATACAATGGTAAAAATATTAGATTGGCAGCTGACTTATCCACAGAGACCTGGCAGGCCAGAAAGAGCTGGCATGATATTTTCAGAGCACTAAATGAGAAAAACATGCAGCCCAGAATACTATATCCAGCTAGGCTATCATTGAAAATAGAAGGAGAGATGAAAAGCTTCCAGGACAAACAAAAACTGAAAGAATTTGCAAACACCAAACCAGCTCTACAGGAAATCTTGAAAGGGGTCCTCTAAGCAAAGAGAGAGCCTACAAGTGGTAGATCAGAAAGGAACTGAGACCATATACAGTAACAGTCACCTTACAGGCAATACAATGGCACTAAATTCATATCTCGCAATAGTTACCCTGAATGTGAATGGGCTAAATGCCCCTGTCAAAAGACACAGGGTATCAGAATGGATAAATAAACAAAACCCATCTATATGTTGCCTCCAAGAAACTCATTTTAATCCCGAAGACACCTCCAGATTTAAAGTGAGGGGGTGGAAAAGAATTTACCATGCTAATGGACATCAGAAGAAAGCAGGAGTGGCAATCCTTATATCATATCAATTAGATTTTAAGCCAAAGACTATAATAAGAGATGAGGAAGGACACTATATCATACTCAAAGGGTCTGTCCAACAAGAAGATGTAACAATTTTAAATATCTATGCCCCCAACGTGGGAGCAGCCAACTATATAAACCAATTAATAACAAAATCAAAGAAACACATCAACAATAATACAATAATAGTAGGGGACTTTAACACTCCCCTCACTGAAATGGACAGGTCATCCAAGCAAAAGATCAGCAAGGAAATAAAGGCCTTAAATGACACACTGGACCAGATGGACATCACAGATATATTCAGAATATTTCATCCCAAAGCAACAGAATACACATTCTTCTCTAGTGCACATGGAACATTCTCCAGAATAGATCACATCCTCGGTCCTAAATCAGGACTCAACCGGTATCAAAAGATTGGGATCATTCCCTGCATATTTTCAGACCACAATGCTCTAAAGCTAGAACTCAACCACAAAAGGACGTTTGGAAAGAACCCAAATACATGGAGACTAAACAGTATCCTTCTAAAGAATGAATGGGTCAACCGGGAAATTAAAGAAGAATTGAAAAAAATCATGGAAACAAATGATAATGAAAATACAACGGTTCAAAATCTGTGGGACACAACAAAGGCAGTCCTGAGAGGAAAATATATAGCGGTACAAGCCTTTCTCAAGAAACAAGAAAGGTCTCAGGTACACAACCTAACCCTACACCTAAAGGAGCTGGAGAAAGAACAAGAAAGAAACCCTAAGCCCAGCAGGAGAAGAGAAATCATAAACATCAGAGCAGAAATCAATGAAATAGAAACCAAAAAAACAATAGAACAAATCAACGAAACTAGGAGCTGGTTCTTTGAAAGAATTAATAAAATTGATAAACCCCTGGCCCGACTTATCAAAAAGAAAAGAGAAAGGACCCAAATAAATAAAATCATGAATGAAAGAGGAGAGATCACAAGTAACACCAAAGAAATACAAACTATTATAAGAACATACTATGAGCAACTCTACGCCAATAAATTGGACAATCTGGAAGAAATGGATGCATTCCTAGAAACATATAAACTACCACAACTGAACCAGGAAGAAATAGAAAGCCTGAATAGAGATTTTATTTTTAAGTAATCTCTATACCCAACATAGGGCTTGAACTCACAGCCCTGAGATCAAATCACATGCTCTACCAACTGAGCCACCCAGGTGCCCCCTTTTTCCAGTAAATTTTAAAACTTCATATTTTCCTGCCATGTAAACATCCCTACAAAGAGGCTGTGAGCACCCCACCTGGACGACGACCATGTGCATCATGTGTATGATAAATCTGGTCCCTGCCACAAGTTCCCCTTCTTGCTATCCCCTGCCTGTGACTGCCAGTGAAAACTCAACAATGAAATCCCTCATGCCTTTTGCCTGTGTACTCCACCCTGATCCTTTTTCACTGGTCCTCACTCTCCTTTGGGTTCCCTGCTTGGTTGAACTTGTTTCCTTGGGGCTTCTCCTATATGGTGACCTATGTGGTGTGCTGTGCTCTTCACTAGGACCTACATGTGAGTGTAATAAATCCTTCAATTTTATATGCCTCTCAAAATGTAATTTCTGTTGACATGTTGGAGTGATTATTAAAGACCCCACAAGGGATACTTACAGATATCTGTGTTCAAAACATTTAAATCTTACAGTATTGGCCAGGAAACTAACTAAAACTGGGTTGCTTATGAGACATATATGGGATATTGGAAAACTCAGCACCCCTAGCCTTCTACATCTGCAAAAGAAAAAACAAGGAAAATTAAAATATACACAAAGTCACACAGTGGAGTCAGGGACAAGTGACATGATAATTTACATTCATTTTTGAATCACAATATCTAGGTTCAATCCAGATGCTGCCAATAGTCATATGCAATCTCAAGTAAGTCACTCATATAAAATGGAGATGGACAAATTACAACATCTACTGTTAATAAGTATTAATGAAGTAAATCTGTATAAAGAATTGTGTCACCCATCTGTTGCACTGTTTGAGTACTAACCTACTAACTTTAAATGCTATGTTTCAGTTCCCATATTTCCAGGAATGTATCTCCTATATTCAGCATAATGTATTCAGTGACTTTTCTGCTTGGTTATAAGTGTTTCCTTTGTTTTTGTTTCTCATAAAGAATGAGGTTTTCCAGGAAAACATATCTCTATTGGTAGAAATGTTAATGTAAATGCTTTGATCCCTGTTGTATATTTTATTTCTCTTGGCCATTATTCTTTGATGTTTTACAAACTGCTCTGATTATTATCATAGTCTTACCACCTTGTTGTTTCCCTTTTTTGTTTGATCCCATCTCTTGTTTTTATGTTCAGTTTCCCTACGTTTTCCAAAGAGGAAATCCTTGCCTGCAGGTAGAGTTCCTCTTCCTCACAAATAGCTGATTTGGTTGGGTTAATATTTAATGGTCATACTACATAGACTTCTAAAAGAGGTAATAATAGGAAGTATTTACATTGTAAAAATAAAAGCACATATATGACTTTTTGGAGATTTAATTGATACCTTTGTAAACACTTGAAAATCTAATTGTATTTTGGGTGGATAATTTAGAATATGTTCATTATTGTCTTTTGTTCTCCATATCAAATTGCTAAACAGATGATAACTTCTAGTGTCATACCCAGCACATTGTCAAATACTTCTCTCTGAAGTATTAAGCACCCCTAAATTTATATTTACTTTGAGACAAATTCAGAAGCATTCAGGAAAATACAGAATTGTTATAACATGGAGAAAATTATCCAAATGAAAGCAAATGTAGTAATTAGCTTATTTAAAACTCACTATGAGAACACTGCTATTCAGACCTACAACACTAGGTGGCAAGATAAGTACAGATTGATACAAACAATTGACTAGGAGATTCAAATTGTTTTCTTAATGTTTAGGGAAGGAAGGCATTATTAAAGCAATAGAACACTGTAGTGCTCCCCTTTCAGATACCAGTAGTCTGTGGAAGCTTACTTCTTTTTGCCATTATTGGAAAAGAGCATGGGAAGGCAGGGCCTAAAGCGTATACATTTATCTAATAGTAAAAGTTCTGAGATGAGTTTTTTGCTAACAGTCAGACCAGTATCAATTGTAGTAATAAACTTCACATCTAATAGAAACCCACAAAATCTTGTGCTTTGCATTTTTCCAAGATGTTCACATATATTATCTCATAGTCACAAATAATCCATATTATAGAGGAGTGATGTAACATTTAGAGATATTAAGTGATTTGCCCATTATCAGATAGGTGACATAAAAATTAAAAGCAAGGTCTTCTGTCTAATGCTGAACTATCTCACAAAATAAAATGTACAATATTGATCATAGAGACACAAAGGATGGATCTAGATTTTAATTGAAAACCATGTAGGTCGGGGCACCTAGTTGGCTCAGTGGGTTAAGCCTCTGCCTTCGGTTCAGGTCATGATCTCAGGGTCCTGGGATCGAGCCCTGCATCGGGGCTCTCTACTCAGCAGGTAGCCTGCTTCCCCCCCCATCCCCTATCTGCTGCTCTGCCTACTTGTGACATCTCTCTCTGTTAAATAAATAAATAAAATCTTTAAAAAAATGTAGGTTAAAAATATATGTTAAGTCAAGACCAATTCTTTGTGGGGGAGAGTAGGTTGAGCACAAAGCTCCAAATAAAGAAGCTATAAAATATAAAGTTCCTTACTGCTTTAGTGTTTTTCCAATCAACTTTTGGGTCTGTCAAGACAAGGTCAAGCATAATAGTAGTGGAAAAATAGATCTGGAAACAGACTAATTTGGAAGCAAAATTTGTAGAAAGAAGCAAGTAGGAGAGAGCTGTGAAGCACTAAGGGAGCATTAGTGACAAGTAGTTAGAAATGAGTGTGGCTCATACAATTCTTATCCTTTTTTTTTTTTTCAATTAATGTGGTATATCATGTTGCCTGATTTGCAAATATTGAACCACCTTTGCAGCCCCTGAATAAATCGCACTTGATCATTGTGAATAATTGTTTTAAGGTACTATTGAATTTGATTCTGTGAAGAACTTATGCATCCATGTTCATCAAGGATGTTGACCTTTAATTCTTTTTAGTGGGGTCTCTGTTTGGTTTTGGGATCAAGGTAATGCTGGCTTCATAGAATGAGTTTAAAAATGTTCTGTCCATTTCTAATTTCTTGGAACAGTTTCAGAAGAATAAGTAATAACTCTTGTTTAAATATGTGGTAGAATTTGCCTTTGAAACCGTCTGGCTCTGGACTTTTATTTGTTGGGAGATTTTTTTTCTTTATTTTTTATTTATTTTCGGTGTAACAGTATTCATTATTTTTTCACCACACCCAGTGTTCCATGCAATCCGTGCCCTCTATAATACCCACCACCTGGTACCCCAACCTCCCACCCTCCCCGCCACTTCAAACCCCTCAGATTGTTTTTCAGAGTCCATAGTCTCTCATGGTTTACCTCCCCTTCCAACTTCCCCCAACTCCCTTCTCCTCTCTAACTCTCCATGTCCTCCATGCTATTTGTTATGCTCCACAAATAAGTGAAACCATATGATAATTGACTTTCTCTGCTTGACTGATTTCACTCAGCATAATCACTTCCAGTCCTGTTCATGTTGCTACAAAAGTTGGTATTTGTCCTTTCTGATGGAGACATAATACTCCATAGTGTATATGGATCACATCTTCCTTATCCATTCGTCCGTTGAAGGGCATCTTGGTTCTTTCCACAGTTTGGCGACCGTGGCCACTGCTGCTATAAACATTGGGGTACAGATGGCCCTTCTTTACACTACATCTGTTGGGAGATTTTTGATTGCTGATTCCATTTCTTTGCTGGTTATGGGTCTGTTCAAATTTTCTATTTCTTCTTGTTTTAGTTTTGGTAGGTTATATTTGTAGAAATTTGTCCATTTCTTCCAGATTACCCAGTTTCTGGCATATAATTTTTAATGAGATTCTCTTACAATTGTTTGTACTTCTGTGGTGTTGGTTGCAATTTCTCCTCTCTCATTTGTGATTTAATTAATTTAATTTAATTTCTCTTTTCTTTGAAAAGCCTGGCTAGGGGGTTATTAACTTTATTAATTCCTTCAAAGAACCAACTCTTAGTTTTATTGATCTGTTCTACTGTTTTTTGTTGTTGTTGTTCATTTTGATATCATTTACTTTTGCTCTAATCTTTATTATTTCCCTTCTTCTGCTGGCCTTAGTTTTCATTAGCTGTCCTTTTTCTAACTTCTTTAACTGTCAGATTAGGTTGTGAATTTGAGATTTTTCTTGCTTCTTGAGAGGCATGTAGTGCTATATACTTCTCCCTTAAGTCTGTCTTTGATGCATTTAAAGGTTTTGGGCCATCGTGTTTTCATTTTCATTTGTTTCCATGTCTTTTTAAAAATTTCTTCTCTAATTTCCTGGGTAACCCATGCATTCATTAGTAAGAGGTTCATTAACCTCCATGTATCTGTGGTCTTACCCAGTTTTTTCTTGTGATTGACTTCTAGTTTCTAGTGCTGTGGTCTGAAAATATGCATGGTGTCATCTTCATTTTTACACTTGTTAAGGACCAATTTGTGACCCAGTGTAGATCTTTTCTGGAGAATGTTCCACATGCACTTGAAAAGAATGTGTATTCTGCTGCTTTAGGATGAGACGTTCTGAATCTATCTGTTAGGTCCATCTGGTCCAGTGTGTCGTTCAAAGCCATTTTCTTGTTGATTTTCTGTTTAGATGACCTGTCCACTGCTGTAAGTGGGGTGTTAAAGTCCCCTACTATTATTGTATTGTCATCAATGAGTTTCTTTATGTTTTTATTGATTTATATATGTGGGTGGTCCCATGTTAGGGGCTTAAATATTTACAATCATTAGATCTTCTTGATGGGTAGACCCCTTAATTATGATATAACACCCTTCTTCATCTTTTGTTAGAGTTCTATTTTAAAATCTAGCTTGCCTAATTATGTCTACTCTGGCTTTCTCTTGATGTCCATTAGCATAAAAGATGATTCTCCATCCCCTCACCTTCAATTTGCAGGTGTCTTTAGGTCTAAAATAAGTCTTTGTAGGTAGCATATAGATGTGTCTTTTTTTTAAAGATTTTATTTATTTATTTGAAAAACAGAGATCACAAGTAGGCAGAGAGGCAAGCAGAGAGAGAGGAAGGGAGGCAGGCTCCCCATTGAGCATAGAGCCCAATGCGGGGCTAGACCCCAGGATCCAGGGACCACGACCCGAGCTGGAGGCAGAGTTTCTAACCCACTGAGCCACCCAAGTGCCCCAAGATGTGTCTTTTTAAAAAATCTATTCTGATTCCCTGTGTCTTTGGATTGGAGCATTTAGTCTGTTTACATTCAGGGTGATTATTGATAGATAAAAATTTAGTGCCATTGTATTACCTGTTAAATCATTGTTTCTGGAGATTTTCTCTGTTCCTTGCTAGTCTTTATTGCTTTTAGTCTTTCTTTACCACTGAAAGAGTCCCTTTTAATATTTCTTGCAGGGCTGGTTTAGTTTTCAATAACTACTTTCAATAGATACAGAAAAAGCATTTGACAAAATACAGCATTCTTTCCTGATTAAAACCCTCTACAAAATAGGGATAGAGGGAACATATCTCAACATCATAAAGGCCATCTGTAAAAGACACACAGCTAATATCATCCTCAATGGGGAAAAACTGAGAGCTTTTCCTCTACAGTCAGGAACACGACAGGGAGGTCCACTCAAACCATTTCTATTTAACATAGTACTGCAAGTCCTAGCCATAGAAATCAGAGAAAGAGAGAGAGAGAGAGAGAGAGAGAGAGAGAAATAGAAGTCATCTAAATCAGCAAGGAAGAAGTCAAACTTTAACTATTTGCAGAAGACATGATACTCAAAGTTGAAAACCCAAAAGACTCCACCAAAAACTACTAGAACTGATACACAAATTCAGAAAAGTCACAGGATACAAAATTGATGTACAGAAATCTGTTGCATTTCTATACACCACTAATGAAGCAGCAGAAAGAGAAATCAAGTAATCGATCCCATTTACAACTATGCCCAAAACAATAAGATACGTAGGAATAGACCTAACCAAAGACAAACAATATCTATACTCTGAAAAGTATAGGACACTTATAAAAGAAACTGAAGGGGACACAAAGAAATGGAAAAATATTCCATGCTCATGGATTGGAAGGTCAAACATTGTTACCAAGTCTGTACTACCCAAAGCAGTCTACACATTTAAGGCAACCCCTATCAAAATACCAGCAGCATTTTTCACAGAGCTGGAAAAAACAAATCCTAAAATTTGTATGGAACCTGAAAAGACCCCAAATAGTCAAAGCAATTCTGAGGAAGGCAGACAAAACTGTAGGATTGGAATTCCAGACGTCAAGCTCTGTTACAAAGCTGTTGTCATCAAGACAGTATGGCACTGACAGAAAAATAGACACACAGGTCAGTGGAACAGAGTAGAGAACCCAGAAATGGACCCACAACTCTATAGTCAACTAATCTTCAACAAAGCAGGAAAGAATATCCAATGGGAAAAAGACCGTCTCTTCAACCAGTATTGTTAGGGAAACTGCACAGCAACATGCAGAAGAATGAAACTGGACCACTTCCTTATGCCATACACAAAAATGAATTCAAAGTGGATGAAAGACCTTTTTTTTTTAAAGATTTTTATTTATTTATTTGACAGAGAAAAATCACAAGTAGATGGAGAGGCAGGCAGAGAGAGAGAGAGGGCAGCAGGCTCCCTGCTGAGCAGAGAGCCCAATGCGGGGCTCGATCCGAGGACCCTGAGATCATGACCTGAGCCGAAGGCAGCGGCTTAACCCACTGAGCCACCCAGGCGCCCCTGGATTAAAGACATTAATGTGAGACAAGAATCCATCAAAATCCTAGAGGAGAATACAGGCAACAACCTCTTTGACCTTGGCCCTAGCAACTTCTTACTAGACATGTCTTCAGAGGCAAGGGAAATAAAAGCAAAAATGAACTACTGGTACTTCCTCTAGGTAAGAGGTTCTGCACAGCTAAGGAAACAATCAACAAAACTAAAAGACAGCCTATGGAATGGGAGAAGATATTTGCAAGTGATGTACCTGATAAAGGGTTAGAATCCAAATCTATAAAGAACTTAT
This sequence comes from Mustela nivalis, assembly GCF_964662115.1. Classification (NCBI taxonomy): domain Eukaryota; kingdom Metazoa; phylum Chordata; class Mammalia; order Carnivora; family Mustelidae; genus Mustela; species Mustela nivalis. The sequence goes on from NC_139040.1 coordinate 104,216,447, forward strand.
TAAACTCAACACCCAAAGACAAATAATCCAGTTAAGAAATGGGCAGAAGACATGAACACACATTTCTCCAAAGAAAGCTTCCAGATGGCTGACAGACACATGAAAAAATGCTCAACATTACTAATCCTCAGGGTAATGCAAATCAAAATGACAATGAGGTACCACCTCACCCCTATCAGAAAGGCTAAAAGGACCAACCCAGGAAACAACAGATGTTGGTGAGGATGCAGGGAAAGGGGAACCCTCTTACACTGTTGCTGGGAATGCAACCTGGTACAGTCACTCTGGGAAACAGTATTTTTGAGGTTCCTCAAAAAGTTAAAATAGAACTACCCTATGACCCAGCAATTGTACTAGTAGGTATTTACCCAAAAGATACAACAAATACTGATTCAAAAGGACACATGTGTCCTGATACTTACAGCAGTATTATCAACAATAGCCAATAGCCAAATTATGGGAAGAGCCCAAATGTCCATCAACTGATGAATCAATAAAGAATAAATGGTATATATATATATATATTTTTTTTTAACTCAGCCATCAAAAAGAATGAAATCTTAAAAAAAAAAAAGAAAGAAATCTTGCCCTTTACAACAATGTGAATGGAGCTAGAGTATATTATGGTGAGCTAAGTAAGTCAGAGAAAGACAAATGCCATATGATTCCGCTCATTTGTGGAATTTAAGAAACAAAACAGATGAACATAGGGGAGGGAAAAGAAAAAAGAAGGGAGGCAAACCATAAAAGAGACTCTTAACTATATAGAAGAAACTGAGGGTTGCTTGAAGGGAGGTGAGTAGGGGGATGTTCTAAATGGGTTATGGGCATTAAGAAGAGTGCTTATGATGATCACTGGGTGTTATATGTGAATGATGAATCACTAAATTCTACTACTGATACTAATATTACATTATATGTTAACTAACCGGAATTTAAATAAAAAGTTGAAATATAAAGAAAATCTTAAGAAAAAGAAATGAGTGTGACACTATCATCAGTGAGGTCAGGCTGCAGTAGCAGAGTTCTGGTAATCAGAGAGCAGGCCCTGAGAGACTTTGTTACTTTAAGAGAAGGTGAAGATCCAGGCCTCTGGGGTACTCAGGCAAGGGAACCTGGGCAAATACCTAGAAATAGAGCAATAAAATTTGGCTTACCTGTTGTAATGGAGTTAAAGTAAGGGCTTGGCCACAACAGGCAACCACCCGCCACTGCAACTGGGAATAATACCTTATTTCACTCAGCATAATCTCTTCCAGTCCCGACCATGTTGCTACAAAAGTTGGGTATTCAACCTTTCTGATGGAGGTAAAATTGAAGAAGACAAAAAGATGGAAGACCATTCCATGCTTTTGGATCAGAAGAATAAACATTGTTAAAATGTCTATACTGCCTAGAGCAATCTATACTTTTAATGCCATTTCCATCAAAATTCCACCGGTATTCTTCAAAGAGCTGGAACAAATAATCCTAAAATTTGTATGGAACCAGAAGAGACCCCAAATCTAAGGAAATGTTGAAAAACAAAAATAAAACTGGGGGCATCATGCTACTTGATTTCAAGCTTTACTACAAAGCTGTGATCACCAAGACAGCATGGTACTGGCATAAAAACAGACACATAGACCAGTGGAACAGAGTAGAGAGCCCAGATATGGACCCTCAACTCTATGGGCAAATAATCTTCGACAAAGCAGGGAAAAATATATAGTGGAAAAAAGACAGTCTCTTCAATAAATGGTGCTGGGAAAACTGGGCAGCTATATGTAGAAGAATGAAACTCGATCATTCTCTTACACCATACACAAAGGTAAACTCAAAATGGATAAAAGACCTCAACGTGAGACAGGAATCCATCGGAATCCTAGAGGAGAACACAGGCAGTAGCCTCTTCGATATCAGCCACAGCAACTTCTTTCATGATACGTCTCCAAAGGCAAAGGAAACAAAAGCAAAAATAAACTTTTGGGACTTCATCAAAGTCAAAATCTTCTGCACAGCAAAGGAAACAGTCAAGAAAACAAAGAGGCAACCCATGGAATGGGAGAAGATATTTCCAAATGACAGTAGAGACAAAAGGTTGATATCCAAGATCTATAATGAACTCCTCAAACTCAACACACACAAAACAGACAATCATATCAAAAAATGGGCAGAAGATATGAACAAATACTTCTTCAATGAAGACATACAACTGGCTATCAGGCACATGAAAAAATGTTCATCATCACTAGCCATCAGGGAGGTTCAAATTAAAACCACATTGAGATATCGCCTTACACCAGTTATAATGGCCAAAATTAATAAGACAGGAAACAACATGTGTTGGAGGGGATGTGGAGAAAGGGGAACCCACTTACACTGTTGGTGGGAATGCAAGTTGGTGCAGCCTCTTTGGAGAACAGTGTGGAGATTCCTCAAGAAATTAAAAATAGAACTTCCCTATGACCCTGCAATTGCACTCCTGGGTATTTACCCCAAAGATACAGATGTAGTGAAAAGAAGGCCATCTGTACCCCAATGTTTATAGCAGCAGTGGCCATGGTCACCAAACTGTGGAAAGAACCAAGATGCCCTTCAATGGATGAATGGATAAGGAAGATGTAGTCCATATACACTATGGAGTATTATGTCTCCATCAGAAAGAACGAATACCCAACTTTTGTAGCAACATGGACGGGACTGGAAGAGATTATGCTGAGTGAAATCAGTCAAGCAGAGAAAGTCAATTATCATATGGTTTCACTTATTTGTGGAGCATAACAAATAGCATGGAGGACATGGGGAGTTAGAGAGAAGTGAGTTGGGGGAAGTTAGAAGGGGAGGTGAACCATGAGAGACTATGGACTCTGAAAAACAATCTGAGGGGTTTGACGTGGCAGGGGGCTGGGAGGTTGGGGTACCAGGTGGTGGGTATTATAGAGGGCACGGTTTGCATGGAACACTGGGTGTGGTGAAAAAGTAATGAATACTGTTAAGCTGAAAATAAATAAAAAATAAATTTAAAAAAAACTTCATTTAGCAAGACTGGCTGGTAGCTGAATCCCTAGAAATAGTCCTCAAATTCTTAATAATGTAATTACATGCCATATGATACCTTCTGATACATGGGATGACAGAGCAAACTCGTCAGACATGAGGTTAATTTATCATCTATATTAGATCCCCTTTGATAGCTAATGAGAAATTGGTTTTATTATATTGATGGACCTACATAGTCATTTTATACACATTGATTTTAAAAGGATAAATTCTAATAAACATTAGATAATCATCTACATTAATTTTATTTTATAATGTTATGAACATTAAAGATAGCATAAGAGAAATAATTATTGGTGGTGGTAATATTTACATATGTTATCTCTGGTAATATTTAGTCTCTGATATTTATCTAAAAAATATTCTACTTAATATGATATTGTTATTTCAAAAATATTCATAAGTTTTTCAGTCTTCACAGTTGAATATATTATGGTTATAAATTCAAGTTTTTTGACATTTTCATAGATTCTCCTGTGTTAAACATACTGGTTTGTTTTTGGGAGGTAATGTATCTGGTAAGTTTAGAGAGAATTCTGCAGAATGGAAGATAGTTTTATTTTTTCATTAAAATGTATAAACACATCAGCCTAAATATTCTTATTTAGTTATTTTTAGAAATAAATTTTCCAGATAATTCCTATCTATTTGTGAATCTTTTGAATGTTTCACCAAGTTTAGATGCTTACATAGCATAGGTCTTCTCAATTCCATTTCATTTCATATAGAATATAATTTTTGCCATTTAAAATAGGCTCTCCATCATAGATCATTCTAATAAGTCAATATATTGAAATGGACAATTATAGAATTTTAAATTTAAATCTTTTATACTCTTGAGTTCTCATCATTTAATATTTTTTGATTCTTTGCCCACTTCTCAAGGGACAAGTTTTAATGTGTTTTGGTTTTAAGTCTCACTTCCTATGACTACTCAGTAAAATATTGAAGGGATGATAATTTAGGGCACTACTTTTAAAAACCTTTTTTATTAATAATCTCCAGCTAAATATGAACAAAATGAAACTAAAATGTAAGAGGGATTATGTACTTAAAAAGTTGAATGAAATTATAGGACATAGGATAATTTATAAAATAGTGCATCAAAATTCACTTGAAGATAGGCAGCAAAGAGAAGATATGCATAACCAAATTGAGAAATTTTTTTGTAATCAACATTAGCTTTATCCCATTTTTTGTTTTTTTTTAGTTACAAATACACGTGAATTTTGACAGCTTTAGGTTTTATTTTGATTAAATATGAAGTCTGAACCACAAAGAGTTTCAACAATATTATATTCCATAGATTCCTTAATTTAAACCCATCTCTTTTTCTTTTAACCACAACACTGTGCCTCATTAAATTTTTATTTCCCCAAATAATTCTGTCTGCAGTATTAAGCATTAAAATTCAATTTGTGGGGTGCATGGGGGCTCAGTTGATTAAGCGGCTGCTTTCGGCTCAGGTCATGATCTCAGGGTCCCATGATCGAGCCCCACATCAGACTCCCTGCTCAGCAGAGAGCCTGCTTCTCCCTCTCTCTCTGCCTGCTGCTCTGCTTACTTGTGCTCTCTATCTCTTTTGTCAAATAAATAAATAAAATCTTAAAATTAAATTTATAAGATGTTTTGTCTTTGAGAGACTGAACTTCTAAAGGTTTTATTTTGATTTCATAAATTGGATGACAAATTGAGCTGTTCTTGACCTTAACTTTATGTGATTTCCTTTTGAAGCTTCTGAAGATGTCCATATAAAATTGGCATTCTTTAGCTATATGTGAATTTCTTTTACTTTTGGAGCCAACACATTGACAGTGATTTTTTTATACACACATCAACATTTAGAATTGAAAATTAATAGAATTAATTTTGATCAGTACTCATTTCATCTAAATAAAAAGTCATTTTTCACAGTATTATTTTATCATACTTTCTGCACCTGAATGTATTAAATCATCATATTTGGGCACTGTATTCCCAAAGTTTTTTCTCACATTTGAAGTAGATGCTAATGCTCTTCAATAGATTTGTGTCTTGTTATTGTCATGTGCTCAGTGATAACATCTTCATGGATACTGAATATCAAAAACATTTCATGCTACTTAACTATGTAAAAAATCAACTCTCTTGTTCATTAAAAATTTTCAGTAAAATTTTTTCTTTTTTCCCCTTTCTTTTTAAGCACATTGCTATCTAAGGAGCTTATTGCAAAAAGTAACCCAAAAGATTAAAAAAGCACTGCTAAACAAATATAAGTGAAAAATTATATATTTATCTCATGCAATAAATGACAAAACCATTATAGAAAAAGCATTTAGAATACTTTTTATATGCTCTCTAGCAATATTACTAAACCTCTGGTTTCTACATATAATTCACATATATTTAACCTATAATTTTCCAGATTTTTCAGTCAGCTGTCAAATGGCTTCCTGGAAGTCACACGATAGCATGGATCAAAAAACCCAAATGGCAGGCAGGGAGGCACTGTTAAATAATCCTCCCACCATAATTGTAGTTGGGAAACAGTTACCTGTTACTACTCAGTTTAGTCTGAGTTCCCTTCAAGTTGTCAGGGGAAGCCCTGCATGCTGTCTTTAACAGGGAGGTGTTAATTATACTGAAAATAAAATGAGTCAGGGAAGCGAAATAGGTTCTTGCCAGTCTTTTCTTTTTTTCTTTTTTTCCCCAGATTTAACCATATGGGGTTGTTAAGAACCTTTGAACTGTACATGCGTGTCACATAGTATTAGATGAGACCATGGAAGAAGCTGGAAATATAATGCCAAACACATACTGGGCTATTTCAGCACAGCTATTAACAAAAAATGCTTTGTTACGAAATGAAAAAATAGTAAGAAGTACTGAAAAACTTTAGGGACTTTTTATTTTTTTTATAGATTTTATTTACTTATTCATTTGACAGAAAGAGATCACAAGTAGGCAGAGAGGCAGGCAGAGAAAGAAGGAGGAAGCAGGCTCCCCGCTGAGCAGAGAGCAGATGTAGGGCTGGATCCCAGGACCCTGAGATTATGACCTGAGCCGAAGGCAGTGGCTTTAACCCGCTAAGCCAACCAGGCACCCCCTTGGGGACTTTTTAAAACAACCAGAAGCTAGCCTGAGGGAACTCATTATAGGGCAAATCAAGGACAGTTTAAGCATCAAAACAAATACTAGAGTAATACAATATAAATAGGGTAAATAATAAATTAGAGGGAATTGTACAACAGAACTACACTAGGACCATCCAGGTAAGCTGGGCATAATAATGAGTGATGGGGAAAATAGCACTGGGAAAACTGGAGAGTGCATAGAGGACAGAGCAAGTAGTCCCTTGTATGCCATATTGAAAAAACTGAATTGTTTTTTCAAACTGAAATGGGAAGCAACTAAAACATTTTTACACAATTTTCTGATTTTTTCCTGCAAGAACACTCCAGTTGCTATGTGATGAGCAGAGTGAAAGGATTTGGTAAGGTGATAGTAGGGACCCCGTGAAAAAATGACAATAGTCAAGGAAGGAAAAGAAAATATTTCTTAAAAAGTTAAAGATGAGGGGAAATATATAGAAATGTCATCCTTCCCATCTTTACTTAAAATCTGTGGGTTCATTGTTCAAGACAATCTTAAACGTGGTTTCTTGCTGTCAAAAGTCTTTAATGGCAGGTTGCCAGTATGTGATACCACCTTAACTTCAGAAAATTAGGGAAGAAATTACAAATATGTAAGGTCTCCAGTAATTCTATTATGTTGCTGAATTCACTGAATATATATAACAGAAAACGAAATAGTATGCAATACCAGCATTTCTTTTCTTTCCTCAAGGAAATATATTAAAAAATAAGCAGTACCATCTAAATCATTCTGCATAAGTGGAATCATATTTTAGCGGGTTAGATATTTATCAGGCTGCATTTTGTATTTTAACATCAACAGCCATTAACAGAAAAACTGAATGTCTTGTATAGGAGAAGATGCATATCTTCGAAATCACTTTGACTCTCCACTGCAGCCTTCAAAGTTCATATTCATAACAATAGTATAAATGTGAAATAATACAGCTTGGCATAAGGGTAAAAAACTGATTCCCTCAGCTATACTGATGATGAAGCATGTTATCTTTCTTATTTATAGAAAATAATATGAACATGGCATTATGAGTCACCTTCACACTTCTGTGCTATTTTTTCCTCTTCACATCAGCCCACATCAATAAGATATTGCCTGCAAAATAACATGCCAGTATGATTTCCAGTTATTTCAGTATCAAACCTCTCTTATTTATGGAAAGGAAGAGATCAGGTAGAGTGAACATGCATCTACTCAAATGGGGCTGTGTTCCAAGTTTATTTAGTCTTACTAATCCAGTAGTAAATGAAAAATCACTCATTCCTTATGCCCCATTTGAGCTTAACTCGGTGATGCGGTACATACTTTTATTGCCCTAGAACATTTTTGTCTCAGTTGCCCAAAGGAAGGAAACCTAGAAATTCCAATAAATAGATAACATATGAATTATATATGCCATAATATTTTATATGTTGATCACTTTATTCGGTACTTTTAAAGAGTCTGAGAAATACCTGTCAGCTGAGGCTAAGAGGAAGGTCATTCTTTAAAACTATTACTATCTTCACCCATGTTTTCCAGAGTACCATGCCATTGCTTATTATGCTATGTTATTTTTGCATGATACCAAAAATAGTGGGGTTGGTGTTTTGAGTCACTGGGAAGAAGAGCTCAATCTCTCAACTTAGAGTATCAAAAGTTATTAAGATAGGGGTAACCGGGTGATGGGTATTAAGGAGGACGTGTAATGTGATGAGCACTGGGTGTTATACTTAACTAATGAATAGTTGAACACTACATCAAAAAGTAATGATGTACTATATGCTGGCTAACTGAACATAATAAAAAAGGTTATTGAGATACTGCAGATTGAAATGAAGGCATGATATTGGTCTTTGGTGACAACAACAGCAAAACCCATTAAATTTTTTAAATTTAATTAATTAATTTTATTTTTTTTATTATGTTCAGTTAGCCACTATGTAGTACATAATTTGTCCTTGATGCAGTGCTCAGTGATTCATTAGTTAAGTATAACACCCAGTGCTCATCCCAGCATGTGCCCTCCTCAATACCTGTCACCCTGTTATCATTGCCCCCCACCTTCCTCCCTTTTGAAACCCCCAGATTTTTTCTCGGGGTCCATAGTCTTTCATGGTTCATCTCCCTCTCTGATTTCTCCCCCTTTCGTTTTCCCTCCTTCCCCTATGGTCCTCCATGCTATTGCTTATGTTCAACGTATGATTGAAACCATACAATAATTGTCTTTCTCTGACTTACTTCACTTAATATAATCCCCTCCAGTTCCATCCATGTCAATGCAAACGATGGGTATTCATCATTTCTGATGGCCGAATAATATTCCATTGTGTATATGTACCACATCTTCTTCATTTGTTGAAGGGCATCTCGGCTCCTTTCACAGTTTAGCTTTTGTGGATATTGCTGCTATGCACATAGGAGTACACATGCCCCATCTTTTTACTACTTCTGTCTTTGGGGTAAATACCTAGGAGCACAATTGCTGGGTGGTAGGGTAGCTCTATTCTTAACATCTTAAGGAACCTCCATACTGTTTTTCAAGGTGTCTGTACCAACTTGAATTCCCACCAGTAGTTTAAGAGTGTTCCTCTTTCCCACATCCTTGCCAACATTTGTTGTTTCCTGTTTTGTTAATTTTTGCCATTCTGACTGGTGTAAGGTGGTATGGTATCTCAGTGTGGTTTTGATTTATATTTCCCTGATGGCTAGTGATGTTGAGCTTTTTTCATGTGTCTGTTAGCCATTTGTATGTCTTTTTTGGAGAAGTGTCTATTCATGTCTTCTGCCCATTATATGACTGGGTTATTAATTTTTTGAGTGTTGAGTTTGAGAAGTTCTTTATAGATCTTGGATATCAGCCCCTTATCTGTAATGTCACTTGCAAATATTTTCTCCCATTCTGTGGGCTGTCTGCTTGTTGTGTTGACTGTTCCCTTTGCTGTGCAGAAACTTTTTATCTTAATGAAATCCCAAAAGTTCATTTTCACTTTTGTTTCCCTTGCCTTTGGAGATGTGTCTTGAAAGAAGTTAATGTGGCCGGTGTTGAAGAGGTAACTGCCTATGTTCTCCTCTAGGATTTTGATGGAGTCCTTTCTCACATTGAGATCTTTCATCCATTTTGAGTTTATCTTTGTGTATGGTGTAAGGGAATGGTCCAGTTTCATAAAATACCATCAAATTCTAAATTTGAGCATTTACTTAATTTGAGAATAAACTGTCTTAGATTATTACATGAATAAGAAGTAAACTCACATTACAGATTTTATAGGTACCTGTTTATAAATGACCCACCTGACTAGTATGTTATAGTATCAGGTATAGGAGAAAGCTACTAAAACTTTTGCTATCAAGCTGAGTCCTGGGTGACCAACTCGAAATTCATTTTCATGGACTAAGTCTCAAAACAGCTAATAGGGATGAATATGTAAGATGTGCTTTTCATGCCTTTAGAATATTCTGGGATCTGAAGAGGTATGCCTACTTCTTCAGCTAACTATGTGGTAGGTAAAGTTCTACAGGAATCCTAAGCTCTTCCCTTGCCTTTTCTTTACTCCATCCCTAAATCATAGAAGAAATTCCACGATGACTCAGATTTGAAGACATTTTATCTTCTGCTGCTAATGTGTGGTATTTTCCTTTTCCCTGATTTGTTTTTGGTGGGGAGGGAGTTCTTCAAGTTGTGATCCCTTTGGCACACTTTCTTTGCTATACTTTTTGTAGTTCCTAGGGTTAGAAATTTCAGAGCATGAGCCATTTTGTGAGCTTATTCCATTATATAATCCCCTTTCAGGGTAAATAAAACAAGGTTAGAGGCATATCCCTACCCAGTTTTCTTTCTATGTGGGCAGTAAAAGAAAAGCTCTCTAAACTTCACAAAGATCATAAAAGAAAAAAAAAAGAACCCAAACTTATTTTCAGTATGTGCGGGGAATCCTTAAGTAAAAACTTGAAAATCAAATGTTACAATAAATTAAAAAATGAAAACATGAACGAAAAAGATTTGTTCAAAAATGCTAGAATGATTTAATGTTCCATAAGCAATGAACATAATTCATATTAATAGTTCAGTGAAAAATATGATGTGATGGCTTGTTATTTCCTGAATTTATATGGTAATGGTCATTCTGTAGGGCAATTAGTCATCTAATGGTGAGATAGGACTCTGCTAATCCTGCATAATTTCTCTGTGTGTGAAAAATTTGCTTGTTGTTATTAGTGTACAAAGTAATCTAGAGACATTCAGTGTTTGAGATCAAAGAAACCAACAGGAATAGAGCCAGGAGTGAGGAGAATAATCAAATGGAGGTCATAGGACAAAGCATGAATGTTTGATCAATTGGCATTCAAAAGAGCATAGTCAAAGGCGTGGGACTGGGACTTGGAAATAAATATCTTCTATTTAGAGATACTGAAAAAATTAGCAAAATCCAAGCAAGTATTTAGATAACAAGAATAGTATAAGCCCCCAAATCTAGAAAGGGTGGAAGATAAGACTTTGATTTAAAAATAAAGCAAGAGTTCAAAAAGAGAAGGATATGAGCTATAGAAGATTAAGGTCATGTATTATCTGATATTGAGCCCTCTAATGACTGACTAGTCTAGGCTTCTTTGAGTCTGACACTACCATAAATAAGAACAGGAAGGAGGATAGGTGGTTCAGCTGCTGAGGTTGGGATATGTAATGTTGCAGATTAAAGAAAGGTGTCAGGAAAAGCAGGCATACAAGGCAGGTGGGTTAAAACAGAATGGGACTATACCTGTAATACGAGGATAAAAGGGAAGCTTGAAGGCATTAATGCACTAATGTACCTGGGCACAGTTGTCCTGCTTCTACAAAACTGTTTCTGTTCCTGATTCTTGAAATAATTACTTCTAATGAATGATATTAAATTCAGCAAGATCTTATTGGTATAGCCAAGCACAAATGATAGCACATGGTATTTATTCACTAAGTATTAATCTTATAGAAATGCAAACTGGTACAGCCACTTTGGAAGACAATTAGCATTTTCTTACAAAATTAAGCATATTCTTAGTATACAATCCAGCAATTTTACTTCTTGGTATATACCCGAAGGAGTTGAAAACTTATGTCCACACAAAAATGTTCACATGGATGTTTATGGCAGCTTTATTCATAATTGCCAAAACATGGAAGCAACCAGGATATCCTTTGGTAGGTGAAAGGATAAATATAATACATGCAAGCATTGAAATATGATTTAGCACAAGAAAAAGCTATCATGCCATGAATAGATATAGAAGAAATTTAAATGCATATCAGTAAGTGAAAGAAGTTAATCTGAAAAGACTACATTACATAATTTATGTTTCCAAATATGTTATATTCTGGAAAAGATGAAACTGTGGAGTTTGTTAGAAGGGCACTGATTGCCAGGCGTTGGGTAAAGGAGGCATTAATGGGCAGAACACAGGATTTTTAGGGCAGTTAAGCTATGCTGTATTATGCTATAATTATGGATACATGTCATTTTATATTTGTCTGGATCCATAGAATATACATCACCAAGAGTGAAGCCTAATGTAACCTATAGGCTTTGGATGATAATGCTTTGTCAATATAGGTTCATTAACTGTAAAAAATGTAGCACTCTGGTGGGGAATGTTGATAACTGGAAAGACTATGCTGTGTGAGAGCAAGAAGTTTATGGAAAATCTGTGTACCTTCTTGATATTCCTGTGAGCCTAAGACTGCAGTAAAAATATAAAGTCGCTTAAAAACAAGTATGTTGGGGCACCTTGGTGGCTCAGTGGGTTAAGGCCTCTGCCTTTGGCTCAGGTCATGATCTCAGGGTCCTGGGATTGAGCCCCGCATCGGGCTCTCCGCTCAGCAGAGAGCCTGCTTCCTCCTCTCTCTCTGCCTGCCTCTCTGACTACCTGTGACCTCTCTCTATCTCTCTCTCTCTGTCAAGTAAATAAAAAATATCTTGAAAAAAAAAACCAAATATGTTAAGTCAAAAAACAAAACAAAACAAAAATCAACACTGCTTTTCTTATCCGTATTCAATAAAACACTTTAATGAAAATTTAAAGGTAGGCAATTCAGAATTAATGTTTGCCTTTATACATGTTTAGTGCAGTAGTCATAAATTATTTTCCACCTATTTCCTGCCCTATCCCCTCCCAGAACAAGGTAAGATTTGATTGCCTGGTGCCATTTTGATTAGAGAGCTATGTAACTAATTTTGTCCAGTGACCTGTGAGAGGAAGTAAGGTATGTCACATCCTTATTGACCACATCTGAAAACATGGTTAAACCTTCACCTCAACCTGGCGATTCACAGACTTGTACCCCAGGGATAAAAATATATTATATGTTTATAAAAAATTTAAAAACTTAATAAATAAAACCCTTCACCTCAGGCCATTTAGTGATGAGCCGAGCCATTCTGACAACCCACAGTGGACATGTAGCAGAAGTTGGAAATAAATATTTGTTTTTTGCAGCTGAGATTTGAGGGTTTTTGTCTAATGGTAGCTAAAGTTGGCTTAGTGTGACTGACACACATGAGTACATTTTAGTGTAGAGGGGAATAACAAGACCTAGCTCAGTGTAATCCATAGCTCTTTGGGCAAAGAGCACAAGATAGAAGTGCTAAAGTAATGAGACTAGACAAAAACATCTCTCCCTCAGCAGCATCATGTAAATGTACAAAAGTGCAGAATACAAAGAGAAGAAAGAATACTGTAGCAGCAGCAAAAGCAGTAGGAGGCTGCTAAGAGGCTAACAGTTTTGTTCATTGGAAATAGCACTTAGGTAAATGCATAGTTAGAGGATCTGTGACTTGTGATGGGATCTGGGGAATGATAGTTGCAAATGTGTCACCAATCAGAAGCACAGGAACTTAGTGAAAAGCCACTGGTTGCTGCCTGCATGTATCTCTTCTATGAAAATTTGGTATATGGTGCTTATTTATTGAATGTGTTGGGATCATGATAATTCTGCTGACTTCAACAAGGTATGAATTCATCCTTCAACTTATTTTCCTAATGTGTAAGGACAGTACTGATACCAGTCATTCAAAAAGGGGTAGGGGTCTCAGATAGGAAAAAGTGATGGAGAAGACACCTCTGCCATTTTGTAAAAGTAGCTTATGACTAAACTATAATTTGCATTAAAATGCTCTATGCCTTTTCAAGAATACTCACATACAGTTATAGGATGAGGAACAAAAGTTTTTAAAAAATAGCTATGAAACTGTGAGCTACTTATTTCTCCTAACCACATTTCTTCAGCATATTCATTTTAGTTGTCCTTATGTCTAATTTAATGAAGCACTACATTTTCTTTTATATTCACATTGTATTAGGAACATTATATTTAGGCTTTAAGGATTAAGATATAATGTTGAAAGTATTAACACTTTGATCACCTTTGGTTTACATTCCACCGACAATCTAAAACAGTGGAGAGGCAGGTCACAAGCCCTCAAATGTGATTAAAACAGGGTACAGTGACAGATATAAAAGCTTCTGAATCTGAAGAGCTTCTTACTAATTCTTACTGTGAAATGGGGCAATGATTCCTACTTTCTCAAATTATTATATGACCTGATTGAGGTGGTGCTTTTATCATGTCTGATACAAAAATGCAAAATGAACATGTTGCTTTTCTACTACAATCCTCCCTTCACTCATGACCCATCTAAATAGTTGCTCTTTCAGAACATCATGGTTGTTGATAAAGTAGAATATTTGTTCGTGTTTGTAACACATGTGATTCAACTGCAGATACTCAAAGTGAAGAAAATGGAAAAATTGTGTCTTGTTATGTCATTTCTCTCCTCTAGTGTCCCAGTCAATACAGTATCTAATCTTAATCTGGTCCTGTAGATATCTGAATAGTTTAAGTTTGGACAGCATAAGTTTGTATTTAAGCATTTTAAGTGGGAAGGATATTGTGTTCCCAGCCAGTGCAGACAATTTCTCTAATAATGCAGTCTATCAAGGATTTTTTCATAATAGGAATCTCTTATCAAACCTACTATTTAAGTACTTAATGTATTCATTAGTAGACACACTTAGGTATAGTTTGGCTCAATACTTCACAATAGTGGGTATAAATTATTTTTTTCTTTTATAGTTCAATAAATATCTACAATAAGATAAAGGAACAGTAAAATAATATATAAAATATATTAACTGTCATTAGGAACACATCACATTTAAGTGATGAATCACTAAATTCTACTCCTAAAACCAATATTACCTTAATAGGTATCACCTATCATTAGGAACACATCTTCATACAAATAAAGTTAGGTTTCTGGTTGCTACAGAAAAGGGGAATGCACCCCAGGAAAAAAATATATCATTACTTTTACATATTTATCTAGGAAAATGGGAAGATTAAATCAGGACTCTAGTTGACATTGGTAAAGAAGAGGTAGTCACTCATGTTCATCAGAAAAAGGAGGTATTTAATTTCTCTTTTCATTCATGTTTGCAGAATGGCCTTGCCTCTATTTTCTTCCAGATATGGCTACTGAGTGGTCTTACTTTAGTACTGTTTTAGGTTCTTAAAGCATTGTATATATTTATTTAGGAACATAATGACCCAAAAATCCATTGGTTTACTTTCTCATTATCTAATTTACACTTGGTTAGTATTGTACTGAGACTTTTGCTGCAGGTAAATACTGGGACCCCTGAAAAACTAAGTGTATAGGGAAAGAGTGATGAAGATGAAAATGGTAATACCCAGTAAGTCTAAGCAACTTGAATATCAGACTTGAGCATATTAGGAGAGCAGCTGATATAGCACCAGCACACTTTGTATATCTTGGATTCCTCATAAAATAAGGATGCATGTACTTTAAGATTCAAACACTGAATTCTGGATATTTAAAATTGTATAACTCATTAGGAAGTAAGAGTTGATATAAGGGATACTTGTACTTCTAGCTGTAATAATTGTTCAATGAGGACAGTATTTAATGGGGTAGGGCATTTGACTGCCAATGGCATCAATTCTGAAAGGTAATAATTTCTGTATGAATCGATTTTATTACAAAACAAACAAATAACTTCTATTATCTCATACATGTAATATTTGTTATCTGATCATGGATTTCATTGGTGACAAATCAAAATAAGTTAAAGCAATTCGTGTCTTATCTAGTTTAGAGAAGAAAATAATGGCTCTCACCAGGTTTTTGTAAAGGTCTTACTGCTTCAGTTTAAGCTGAAATCATGAGATTTTATCTTAATGTAACATCAAAACTGGAGAGCAATCAGTAACTATTAATGATTATTCAATGATTATCTGGGAAAGAGCTTAATAGCTTCTTGTTCACTGTCCTGATTTCAGTTAATGTTTCAGGAAGAAAATAGTTTTTGAAAATGCTGGTTGATAATCAAAGTTAAAATTGAAAGATTAATATCTTAAGAAATGACTCTTGGACTCCCACCCAATAAATTAGCTTAGATATGAGAAGTAGATGCAATAATTCAATTAGCTTAGATATGAGAAGTGGATGCAATAAATGTTAAGGATTCTGAGGTCACTTTCAAGCCTCTTAAAACATCTGAAAGTTTGTATTAGAGTCAAGATGGCGGAGAAGTAGCAAGCTGAGACTGCTTCAGCTAGCCAGAGATCAGCTAGAGCCGACAGTAAGCTCACAGCTCAGTGTTACCTTGAACCGGTCGCAGGCTCGGTGAGCTCGGAGCGCGGCCGGAGGTCAGGCAGACGGGAGTAACTGGGCACTGTTCTCTGAGGGCGCACTGAGGAGTGGGGCCCCGGGCTCTCGGCTCCTCCGGGCCGGAGACCAGGAGGCCACCAATTGTATTCCCGTCCTCCGGAACTCTACGGAAAGCGCTCAGGGAACAAAAGCTCCTGAAAGCAAACCCGAGCGGATTACTCACCCCGGCCCCGGGTAAGGGCGGTGTAATTCTGCCTGGTGCAGACACTTGAGAATCACTACAACAGGCCCCTCCCCCAGAAGATCAACAAGAAATCCAGCCGAAGCCAAGTTCACCTACCAAGGAGTGTGGTTTCAATACCAAGGAGAGCAGCAGAATTCCAGAGGAGGAGAAAGCCAAGCACGGAACTCATGGCTTTTTTCCTGTGATTTTTTTTAGTGTTGCAGTTAATTTAATTTTTTCTTTTTCATTATTTTTTTTTTCTCGCCTTCGGGTAAAATTTTTTTTTTTTTAACTGTTACCTTTTTCTTTTTTAACGATTTTTTACTAGTTTAACTAAAATATATATTTTTCTTTTTTACATTTTTCTTAGGTGTTTTCTTTTTTTAAAAATTCTTTTCTTTTCTTTCTTTTTTTTTTTTTTTTGCTTTTTGCTTTTATTTCCTTTCTTCCTTTTTGAACCTCTTTTTATCCCCTTTCTACGCACTCACGATTTTGGATCTCTTCAAATTTGGTTAAAGCATATTTTCCTGGGGTTGTTGCCACCCTTTTAGTATTTTACTTGCCCCTTCATTTACTCTTATCTGGACAAAATGACAAGATGTAAAAATTCAACAGTACATTAAAAAGATTATTCACCACGACCAAGTGGGATTTATTCCAGGGCTGCAAAGTTGGTTCAACATCCGCAAATCAGTCAATGTGATACAACACATCAATAAAAGAAAGAACAAGAACCATATGATACTCTCAATAGATGCTGAAAAAGCATTTGACAAAGTACAGCATCCCTTCCTGATCAAAACTCTTCAAAGTGTAGGGATAGAGGGCACATACCTCAATATCATCAAAGCCATCTATGAAAAACCCACCGCAAATATCATTCTCAATGGAGAAAAACTGAAAGCTTTTCCGCTAAGGTCAGGAACATGGCAGGGATGTCCATTATCACCACTGCTATTCAACATAGTACTAGAGGTCCTAGCCTCAGCAATCAGACAACAAAAGGAAATTAAAGGCATCCAAATCGGCAAGAAGAAGTCAAATTATCACTCTTTGCAGATGATATGATACTATATGTGGAAAACCCAAAAGACTCCACTCCAAAACTGCTAGAACTTATACAGGAATTCAGTAAAGTGTCAGGATATAAAATCAATGCACAGAAATCAGTTGCATTTCTCTACACCAACAGCAAGACAGAAGAAAGAGATATTAAGGAGTCAATCCCATTTATAATTGCATCCAAAACCATAAGATACCTAGGAATAAACCTAACCAAAGAGACACAGAATCTATACTCAGAAAATTATAAAGTATTCATGAAAGAAATTGAGGAAGACACAAAGAAATGGAAAAATGTTCCATGCTCCTGGATTGGAAGAATAAATACTGTGAAAATGTCTATACTACCTAAAGCAATCTACACATTTAATGCAATTCCTATCAAAGTACCATCCATCTTTTTCAAAGAAATGGAACAAATAATGCTAAAAATTATTTGGAACCAGAAAAGACCTCGAATAGCCAAAGGGATACTGAAAAAGAAAGCCAACGTTGGTGGCATCACAATTCCGGACTTCAAGCTCTATTACAAAGCTGTCATCATCAAGACAGCATGGTACTGGCACAAAAACAGACACATAGATCAATGGAACAGAATAGAGAGCACAGAAATAGACCCTCTACTCTATGGTCAACTAATCTTTGACAAAGCAGGAAAGAATGTCCAATGGAAAAAAGACAGCCTCTTCAATAAATGGTGCTGGGAAAATTGGACAGCCATATGCAGAAAAATGAAATTGGACCATTTCCTTACACCACACACAAAAATAGACTCAAAATGTATGAGGGACCTCAATGTGAGAAAGGAATCCATCAAAATCCTTGAGGAGAACACGGGCAGCAACCTCTTCGACCTCTGCCGCAGCAACATCTTCCTAGGAACAACGCCAAAGGCAAGGGAAGCAACGCAAAAATGAACTATTGGGATTTCATCAAGATCAAAAGCTTTTGCACAGCAAAGGAAACAGTTAACAAAATCAAAAGACAACTGACAGAATGGGAGAAGATATTTGCAAACGACATATCAGATAAAGGACTAGTGTCCAGAATCTATAAAGAACTTAGCAAACTCAACACCCAAAGAACAAATAATCCAATCAAGAAATGGGCAGAGGACATGAACAGACATTTCTGCAAAGAAGACATCCAGATGGCCAACAGACACATGAAAAAGTGCTCCATATCACTCGGCATCAGGAAAATACAAATCAAAACCACAATGAGATATCACCTCACACCAGTCAGAATGGCTAAAATCAACAAGTCAGGAAATGACAGATGCTGGCGAGGATGCGGAGAAAGGGGAACCCTCCTACACTGTTGGTGGGAATGCAAGCTGGTGCAGCCACTCTGGAAAACAGCATGGAGGTTCCTCAGAATGTTGAAAATAGAACTGCCCCATGACCCAGCAATTGCACTATTGGGTATTTACCCTAAAGATACAAATGTAGTGATCCAAAGGGGCACGTGCACCCGAATGTTTATAGCAGCAATGTCCACAATAGCTAAACTATGGAAAGAACCTAGATGTCCATCAACAGATGAATGGATCAAGAAGATGTGGTATATATACACAATGGAATACTATGCAGCCATCAAAAGAAATGAAATCTTGCCATTTGCGACAACGTGGATGGAACTAGAGCGTATCATGCTTAGCGAAATAAGTCAAGCAGAGAAAGACAACTATCATATGATCTCCCTGATATGAGGAAGTGGTGATGCAACATGAAGGCTTAAGTGGGTAGGAGAAGAATCAATGAAACAAGATGGGATTGGGAGGGAGACAAACCATAAGTGACTCTTAATCTCACAAAACAAACTGAGGGTTGCTGGGGGGAGGGGGTTTGGGAGAAGGGGGTGGGATTATGGACATTGGGGAGGGTATGTGCTTTGGTGAGTGCTGTGAAGTGCGTAAACCTGGTTATTCACAGACCTGTACCCCTGGGGATAAAAATATATGTTTATAAAAAATAAAAAATTAAAAAAAAATCTTAAAATAATTAAATAAATAAATTTTCATAAAAAAAGTGAGAAAATTGTTTTCTTCCAAATATTTATTTAATTCTATTTTTTTTTAATTCTATTAAGGTAATATTGGTTTTAGGAGTAGAATTTAGTGATTCATCACTTACATATAACACCCAGTGCTCTACATGACAAGTGTCCTCTTTAATACCCATCACCCATGTGGTCTATCTCTCCCCCTATACCTCCCTCCATCAACCCTGTTTGTTCTCTATTATTAAGAGTCCCTTTGGGCACCTGGGTGACTCAGTGGGTTAAGGCCTCTGCCTTCAGCTCTGGTCATGACCCCAGGGTCCTGGGAACGAGCCCTCCATCAGGCTCTCTGCTCAGCGCGGAGCCTGCTTCCCCCTCTCTCTCTGCCTGCCTTTCTGCCTACTTGTGATCTCTTTCTCTGTCAAATAAATAAATAAATAAATAAATGAGTCTCTTATGTTTTGCTTCCCTCTCTTTTTTTTCTCCTTCCCATATGTTCATCTATTTTGTTTCCTAAATTCCACACATGAGTGAAATCATATGGTATTTGTCTTTCTCTGACTTACTTTGCTCAGCCTAATACCCTGTAGCTACATACACCTTATTGCAAATGGCAAGATTTCACTTTTTTTTTTTTGATGGTTGAGTAATGCCCCGTTATATATCTATTCCATATTCATATTTATCCATTCATCAGTTGATGGGCACAGGCTCTTTCCATAGTTTGGCTGTTGTTGATAATGCTGCTATAAACATCAGGGTGCATATGCCCCTTCAAATCTGTATCTTTGTATCCTTTGCATAAATACTAGCAGCGCAGTTGCTGGATTGTAGGATAGTTCTATTTTTAACTTTCTGAGGAAACTATATTAAAAGTGAGAAAATTTATGTTGGCATTTGATTTTATTAAGTATGCTCATACATATTGACACTTTCTACACTAATAAATAAAAAAATCTATATTATGCAAAGTAAAAACATAATGAAATGCCCCCAAAATGTAAACAACATGTGAAGGTTTAGTCATACTGTGTCATAATTAGCAAACAATAATGTACCAGAAATAGAGATGAGAGGTGTTGGTGCACAAATTCTGCGAAGAAAATCTCTTGGCATAAAGCCACTTTACAGGAAATGGTCAGAGAGAGGAAAAAAGTATGCCTAAGAGGGGAAGGAGGACAATGGGAGGGGCAGAAATAAGTTAAGTACTGAGTAGTATTCAAAAGTAAATCTTTTGAGAGAGACAGACTTGGATTTCCCCCACTAGTTCCATCATCTTTGTGAGAAATATCACTTTCATTAAACTCAGATTCCTCAACTGTCATGTGGTAATAATGCTTACATTATAGGAGTTCTGTGCAAATTAACTATGATATATGTAAAGCTGTTAGTCTAGTTAGTGACACCATATTTGTGCTCAATAAGGAATAATTATAACATTGGTGTGCCTGGGTGGCTCAGTGGGTTAAGGCCTCTGCCTTTAGCTCAGGTCATGATCTCAGGGTCCTGGGATCGAGCCCCACATCGGGCTCTCTGCTCAGCAGGGAGCCTGCTTCCCTTCCTCTCTCTCTGCCTGCCTCTCTGCCTACTTGTGATCTCTGTCTGTCAAATAAATAAATAAAATCTTAAAAAAAAGAATAATTATAACATTAATATTTCTTTGTGAATTTTTCACTATGAAGATAGCTATATGATATATATAAATCTTTATATATTGTAAATATAGAAGAAAGCACATACTCTGAAACTTACTACATCAAGAAGGCTTCCATTAAGGTTTTTTTTAAATTAAAGTTTTAATAAGTATCTTTTCATGTGTCTCTCTGTGCATAGCATAATATCTCTATATATCCTTTTATAAAAGTGAGGTCCCATTATACATCACTTTTTAAAAATATTAAAAAAAATATTTTGTGTGTGTGTTCTTTCTTCCTCTCTAACTCCCTACCTTCCCCCAAGAAAGTAACCAATAGTAACATCCAGGATTTTATCCTTTCACATCCTTCTCAGTGCTCATATAACATATACATAAGGGCATGTGCATGCATACACATAACACTCAGACACATCAAGATTAATTCTATATACACAGCTCTGCATTTTGTCTTTTTTTAAACGATTTTATTTATTTGACAGAGAGAGATCACAAGTAGGTACAGAGAGAGAGAGTAGAGAGGGAGAGAGGAGGAAGCAGGCTCCCTGTCGAGCTGAGCCTGATGCAGAACTCGATCCCAGAACTCTGAGATCATGACCTGAGCCGAAGGCAGAGGCTTAACCCACTGAGCCACCCAGGCACCCTGCATTTTGTCTTTTGACAAACAAGTTTTGGAAATCTATCAAAGACTCATTATTTTTAAAGGCCACATAATGTTCATGGTGTGTTTATAGTATTTATTAAAATATTCATTCTTCAGGCACCTGGGTGGCTCAGTTGTTTATCTTCCTTTGGCTCAGGTCATGACCTCAGGGTCTTGGGATCCAGCCCTGTGGAAGACTTCTGCTCAGCAGGAAGTCTTCTCCCTCTTCCTGTCCTGCTCCTGCTCTCTCTCTCTCTCACTCTCTCAAATAAATAAATGAAATCCTAAAAAAAATTCACTCTTTCTATCTTCTTGACTTTATAAATGTGCTGAAATAAACATCTTTGTACCAAATGTCCCTTAAAAGTTTCCACCTTTATTACCTTCCCCTTCAACTCCTAGGTTTTCCTAAATTGATTAAACATTTTATGTTCTAACTATATTTATCTTTTTAATAGTATGACTATTTGACTTAAATATTACATATTTTCATTTATATTGCAACCACTGTATTATTATGCATTATTTATGTGTACATATAATATATGGGTGTATATATACATATATGTATAGACTGGAAATGGATGAAATGTTTTCTCTCATCCATGATTTCCTTTTCTATTCATCTTTCCCATCTTAAATTCTGTTTTGATTCAGTAATTGTTTGGTTAGCAAAGCATTTTCCTTATATAGAGTGTTTGTGGATAATACATGGAATTAAAAAAAAATATTTTGACAGATGAGCCAAATATTTAGGTATAGCATTTGGGAATTGTTACCTTTTCTCTCTGTAGCTTGTAGATGGCTTTTCCAGTTTCAAGTATCAAATGCCTGTCTCATACTTTTCTTTTGTAAATACTTTTAATTTCTTACTTTCTGCCAGATTTTGTAAGGTACTTCTCTTTATTCTTCAGGTTCAGGAAATTTACCAGTATATGCTTAAGTGAACATGTTTTCTCATTAAACCTAACTGGAAATCAGTTGAGTCTGTTAATAATCAGATCCAAGTCTTCCTTTCCCTAAGGAAAATATTTTGCTATTGTTTAATCATCCCCTCTTTTCCAAAATTTCTGTCTTTTCATTCTGGTACACTTTGTATTCATTTCTTGGGTTTCCAAATCTTGTCTCTGCTGCTCTTATTATTCTTTCTTCTGGAATTATCATCTATTTTTTTATACCTGTAATTTGAAGTATGTTTTCTCTTGACTTTTGAAAGCATTAATTCAGGTACAAATAATGAAGATTTTCTTGGTCAAAAATTCTTTGCTGTGACTATTTGTGGGTCTCTACTGGTTCCATACAAATTTTAGGATTGTACTAGTTCTGTGAAAAATGTTGTTTATATATATTTTTATTTTTATTTAAATTCTAGTTACTTAACATACAGTACAATATTGGTTTCAAAGTGGACCCCATTGATTCATCTCTTACATACAACAACCAGTGATCTATATAACAAGTACCCTTCTTAATACCACTACCCATTTAAACCATCCCCAACCCACTGCACTCCATCAACCCTCAGTTTATTCTTTCATTAAGAGTCTATTATGGTTCATTGCCCCTTCTTTCTCCAATTCCCCCTATGTTCACCTGTTTAGTTTCTTCAATTCTACAAGTAAGTGGAATCATATGGCATTTGTCTTTCTCTGACTTACTTAGCTCACTTATCATAATATACTCTAGCTCCATTCACATTGTTGTAAAGGGCAAGATTTCTTTCTTTTTTTTTCATTTGGGCTCTTCCCATAAGTTGGCTATCATTAATACCGCTGTAAGTATCAGGACACATGTGTCCTTTTGAATCAGTATTTGTTGTATCTTTTGGGTAAATACCTACTAGTACAATTGCTGGGTCATAGGGTAGTTCTATTTTAACTTTTTGAGGAACCTCAAAAATACTGTTTCCCAGAGTGACTGTACCAGGTTGCATTCCCAGCAA
This sequence comes from Mustela nivalis, assembly GCF_964662115.1. NCBI lineage: Eukaryota > Metazoa > Chordata > Mammalia > Carnivora > Mustelidae > Mustela > Mustela nivalis. The sequence goes on from NC_139040.1 coordinate 104,239,787, forward strand.
CAGTGTAAGAGGGTTCCCCTTTCCCTGCATCCTCACCAACATCTGTTGTTTCCTGGGTTGGTCCTTTTAGCCTTTCTGATAGGGGTGAGGTGGTACCTCATTGTCATTTTGATTTGCATTACCCTGAGGATTAGTAATGTTGAGCATCTTTTCATGTGTCTGTCAGCCATCTGGAAGCTTTCTTTGGAGAAATGTGTGTTCATGTCTTCTGCCCATTTCTTAACTGGATTATTTGTCTTTGGGTGTTGAGTTTGATAAGTTCTTTATAGATTTGGATTCTAACCCTTTATCAGGTACATCACTTGCAAATATCTTCTCCCATTCCATAGGCTGTCTTTTAGTTTTGTTGATTGTTTCCTTAGCTGTGCAGAACCTCTTACCTAGAGGAAGTCCCAGTAGTTCATTTTTGCTTTTATTTCCCTTGCCTCTGAAGACATGTCTAGTAAGAAGTTGCTAGGGCCAAGGTCAAAGAGGTTGTTGCCTGTGTTCTCCTCTAGGATTTTGATGGATTCTTGTCTCACATTAAGGTCTTTAATACACTTTGAATTCATTTTTGTGTATGGCATAAGGAAGTGGTCCAGTTTCATTCTTCTGCATGTTGCTGTGCAGTTTCCCTAACAATACTGGTTGAAGAGACGGTCTTTTTCCCATTGGATATTCTTTCCTGCTTTGTTGAAGATTAGTTGACCATAGAGTTGTGGGTCCATTTCTGGGTTCTCTACTCTGTTCCACTGGTCTGTGTGTCTGTTTTTGTGTCAGTAGCATACTGTCTTGATGACAACAGCTTTGTAACAGAGCTTGACGTCTGGAATTCCAATGCCTCCAGTTTTGTCTGCCTTCTTCAGAACTGCTTTGGCTATTTGGGGTCTTTTGAGGTTCCATACAAATTTTAGGATTTGTTTTTTCAGCTCTGTGAAAAATGTTGCTGGTATTTTAATAGGGGTTGCCTTAAATGTGTAGACTGCTTTGGGTAGTATAGACTTGGTAACAATGTTTGACCTTCCAATCCATGAGCATGGAATATTTTTCCATTTCTTTGTGTCCCCTTCAGTTTCTTTTATAAGTGTCCTATACTTTTTAGAGTATAGGTATTGTCTTTGGTTAGGTCTATTCCTACGTATCTTACTGTTGGGGGCATAGTTGTAAATGGGATTGATTACTTGATTTCTCCTTCTGCTGCTTCATTAGTGGTGTATAGAAATGCAACAGATTTCTGTACATCAATTTTGTATCCTGTGACTTTTCTGAATTTGTGTATCAGTTCTAGTAGTTTTTGGTGGAGTCTTTTGGGTTTTCAACATTGAGTATCATGTCTTCTGCAAATAGTTAAAGTTTGACTTCTTCCTTGCTGATTTAGATGACTTCTATTTCTTTCTCTCTCTCTCTCTCTTTTTTTTTCTTTCTCTGATTCCTATGGCATGGACTTGCAGTACTATGTTAAATAGAAATGGTTTGAGTGGACTTCCCTGTCGTGTTCCTGACTGTAGAGGAAGAGCTCTCAGTTTTCCCCCATTGAGGATGATATTAGCTGTGGATCTTTTATAGATGGCCTTTATGATGTTGAGATATGTTCTCTCTAGCCCTACTTTGTTGAGGGTTTTTATCAGTAATGGATGCTGTATTTTTTCAAATGCTTTTTCTGCATCTGTTTAGAGAATGATATGGTCCTTATTCTTTCTTTCATTAATGTTGTATATCATGTTGATTTACTTTTGATTATTGAACCACCCCTGAAGCCAGGAATAAATCCCACTTGATTGTAGTGAATAATTTTTTTTAATGTACAGATGGATTTGATTTGCTAGTATCTTGTTGAAATTTTCTGCATCCATGTTCAGTGGAAATATTGGCCTGCAATTCTCCTTTTTAGTGAGGTCTTTGGTTTTGCAATCAAGGGAATGCTGGCCTCATAGAATGAGTTTAGAAGTTTTCCCTCCTTTTCAGTTTTTTGAAATAATTTGAAAAGAGTATGTATTAACTCTTCTTGAAGTATTGGGTAAAAAAGCCATCAGACCCTGGACTTTTGTTTTTGGGAGATTTTTTATTACTGTCAAATTCTTTGCTGGTTATGGGTCTGTTCATATTTTTTCTTTCTTCCTGTTTCAATTTTGGTAGTTTGCATCTTTCCAGATACAATGGGTACAAATCTAAATACAAGTTTCTCAAAATTTGTCCATTTCTTCCGGATTGCCCAGTTGGCATATAATTTTTCATAATAGTATCTTGTGATTATTTGCATTTCTCTGGTGTTGGTTATGATCCATCCTCTTTCACTTGTGATTTTGTTTTTCTTTGGGTCCGTTCTCTTTTCCTTTTGATAAGCCTGACTAGGGGTTTATCAATTTTATTAATTCTTTCATAGAACCAGCTTTTAGTTACATCGACCTGTTCTACTGGTTGTTTGTTTATTTGTTTGTTTGTTTCTATTCATTTATTTCTGCTCTAATCTTCATTAGTTCCCTTCTTCTTTTGGCCATAGGGTTTATTTGCCATTCCTTTTCTAATTCCTTTAGGTTCTTGCTTATTGAGGTATGTCTGTATTGCTATATACTTAACTCTCGTATTGCCTTTGTTGTATCCCAAAGGTTTGGACTGTCATGTTTTCTTTTTCATTTGTTTCCATGTACTCTCTAATTTCCTGGTTAACACATTCATTCTTAGAGCGGGTGTTCTTTACCCTCCATCTGTTTGTGGTCTTTTCAATTTTTTTTTCTTGTAGTTGACTTCTAGTTTCATAGTGTTGTGGTCTGAAAACATGCATCGTATGTAGTCTTTTGTATTTGTTGAGAGCTGATTTGTGACCCAGTATGTGATCTATTGTGGAGAATGTTCATACACACTCAAAAAGAATGTGTATTCTGCTCTTTAAGGATGAAAAGTTCTGAATATATCTGTTAAGTCCATCTGGTCCACTGTGTCATTCAAAGCCATTGTTTTCTGTTGACTTTCTCTTAGATGATCTCTCCATTGTTGTAAGTGGGGTGTTAAATTTCCCTACTTTTATCAATGAATTTCTTTCTGTTTATTATTATTTGATTTCAATATTTGGATGCTCCCAAGTTGGGGGCATAAATATTTAAAATGTTAGATATTCTTGTTGTATAGACCCTTTAGTTATGACATAATGCCCTTCATCATCTCTTGTTACAGTTTTTGGTTTATAGTCTACTTCATCTGATATAACAATGGCTATTCTGGCTTTCTTTTGACATCCATTAGCATGATAGATGGTTCTCCATCCCCTCACTTTCAATCTACAGGGTTTTTAGTTCTAAAATGAGTGTCATATAGGCAGCATATAGATGATATTTTTTTAAAATCCATTCTAATACCCTGTGTCTTTTGATTGGAGCATGTAGTCCGTTTATATTCAGAGTGATTATTGAAAGACATGAATTTAGTGCCATTGTGTTACTTGTAGAGTTGGTATTTCCGTTGATGTTTTCTGTCCCTTTCTAGTCTTTGTTGCTTTTAGTCTTTTTCTCCCCACTCAAAGAGGACTTTTAATTTTTCTTGCAGGGCTTGTTTAGCGGTCATGAACTCCTTTAGTTTTTGTTTGTCTGGTAAACTCTTTATCTCTTCTTTTATTCTGTGACAGCCTTGCTGGATAAAGGATTCTTGGCTGTGTGTTTTTCCCATTTAACACGTTGACTGTTTCCTTCCAGTAACTTCTGGCTTGCCAAGTCTCTGTGAACAGATCTGCTGAGCACTTGATCTGTCTTTCCTTATAGATTGGGAACTATTTTTTTTCCCCTTGCTGATTTCAGGATTCTTTCCTTGTCTTTGTATTTGTGAATTTGTCTATAATATACCTTGGCAATGGTCAGCTTTTCTTGAATTTAATGGGAGTTCTCTGTGCTTCTTGGATTTTGTTGTCTTTGTCCTTCGCCAGATTAGGAAAGCTTTCAGCTGGAATTTGCTCAAGTAAAACTTCTGCCTGTTTATCGCTCGCTTCATCTTCTGGGACTCCTATAATATGAACGTTATTACATTTTAATAAATTGCTAAGTTCTCTAAGTCTACCTTTGTGATCCATTAACCTTTCTTTTCCTCTTCTTTTCAGCTTCATTATTTTGCATAGTTTTATCTTGTGTAACAGTGATTATTTCCGTTGCTTCATCTATACTCATTGTTATGGCATTCATTTAGGTCACAACTCAGTTACAGCATTTTTAATTTCAGCCTGACTAGATTAAGTTTTTTTTTTTTAATCTCTGTAGTAAGAGATTCTCTAGTTTCTTCTATGCTTTTTTCAAGCCCAAGCCTTATAATTGTTATTTCAAATTTTATTTCAAACATCTTACTTATGTCTGTATTGATCAAATCCCTGGTCTTTAGCCTACTTCTTGGTTTTTTTTGTTGTTGTTGTTGTTTTTGTTTTTGTTTTTTTAGGGTGAACTCCTCCAACTTGTCATTTTTTCTGGGAAAAAAAAGAAAATAAAAGTAGATCCTGAGTGTATTTTGACCTGCTCATTAAAAGAAGCTAGATCCAAATACAAAATAAAGTAAATGAAAAATATAAAGATAAAGATTTAAAAATTATAAATAATTTTAAAAGGACTTAAAAACATTAAATAAAAAATTAAAAAAGGGAGCTAGATCCTGTTTCCTCTACACCTGAAGCTTTGCAACATTTGGTGATCAATAGACTTGGAGCATATGAGGGATTTGTGCTGGTCTTCTGGGGAGAGGCCTGATGCACTGATTCTCTGGTGGACTTACCCTAGTTGAGATGTGCTTACAGGGTACAGGGAGTCGAGGCTTGGTGTAAGCAGCTCTAGCCTCCACTAGGTTGTGCTATTTTGCTCCCTGAAGACTTTCAGCACTGGGGAGTAGGGTGAATATGTTGGTACCCCACTCTCTATTCCTGGACCTAAGAGTTCACACCCACCATGCTTTAAGAAGAGTAAAAAATCACCCTTTTGTGTTCCTGGCTTTCATCTGCCTTCACCCTGCCTGTTCCCAGGCTTTTTTTTTATCTCAAGCTCCCCACTGGGTTTCAAAACACTCAATTTTATAGGCTCCAGTGGCCAGACCCATGCTGATCCTCTGTGGGAGGGTCCTGCCACACTTCTGCTATTTGCCAGCACATGCTAGGAAAGCAGCCACAGGATTGCAGTGTTTCAGAGTTTATAGCAAGGTGGAGCAGAGAGCTGGTATCCAGACTAGTTGCCCTCAACAGGAGCCCCCACTCCTATGCTAGGGAAGAGTGCACATGTTGGCACCACCCATTCTTCTTCGGACCTAGGGTATCATCAGACTATGCAGTCCACTCTTGGGTCTCCATCCATGGTCCCCACTGGAACACCTTTAAGCCAGGCATGACCTGGTGGTAGTGGACTTCCAAAACTTCAGATTTTGTGCTCTGCTTATAATACCTTGTGCTCATCTCCATAAGCAGGGCTTCCTCCCTGCTGCCTTACTCACAGATTTTATCTCCCTCAAATTAACTTTCCACACCTCCTACCTTCCAGAAGGTCATTGCTTTTCTACTTGTAGACTTGAGTTTTGTTCTCTCAGTCCTCAGATTGATATCTTAGGTCTTCAGAATGATTTGATCACTATCTGGCTGTGTTCAAGGGATGAAAGATTAGGGTCCCCTATTCCTCTGCCATCTTAACTCCTCAATAATAGTTTTATGTATATGTGTGTGTATATATATATATAATTAAAATTCCATAGTTAATTTTAATAATTACACTCCACGTATATAATATATGTAATCTCATAGTGTATCTATATTTTAATATTATGTACAATTCTACAGTCTATGTAGTAAATATATCTTTTATGTTACATAAAGTAATATATATATGATATATATATAGATAGATAGATAGATATAGATATCTAGGTATTTTTCTATATATATGTAATATATTATTTTCAGGTGTGTCTTTGTGTGTATACCATACTATGGAATTTTATACACATACACACACACATACACATATACATATTTGTCTTGTGTGTGTATATCTGAGTTTTTGTATACTCATATATTTTTCTATTTTTGACTCTTGAAATAAATGATAGAGATCTCTAACTAATGCAACTAAAGCACTAGTGTCTTTCCTATGCCAGACTAAAATGACCTTCTCCCTTATTCTATTTGTTTTGCCCTACATCTGTCTTCTCTGCACCACCACTTTCTCATTTCTTGGGTTTTATTTACAGAAACATTTTAGTCTTATCCTCTGCACTTTCTTTAATACTTGCTCAAATTTTCCTTTAGGTGTATTCTTTGTCTGTGATATTACTAACGAGGCTTTAGGTACTATTAACAGTTTGCTCAAAATTGCTTCCTGACTGCTTTTCCTACAAATCCTGAATTCATTGAAGCTCAGCCACTTGCTACTTAAGCACCTCCTATCTTTGTGCTATGTTCTGATCTGGGTTGAGAAGGTCTCTTTAATCTCCTTTTGACAGAAAATATAGTCTCTTCCTGATTTGGGTCTGAACTGAAAACAGGTTCCTCTGAGTAAAAGCAAGGAGTCTTAGAAATATCTTGCATTACAGCATTAAATAGCTCCCCATTCTCAGGTTTTCCCTGCTAGATAAGGATTTTTTTCTATTTAACTTTTTCTATCCCACTACTGTATGAGCTATATATATAGAGAGAGGTTGGCCAAATTCCACTGGAATCAGAGTAGAATTCAGAGACAATTTTTCTGATTGTCTGCTAACATAACCTTGAATGACTGACTTGTCATATTATATAAAGTCTTAATTAGTCTACAAAATAGCTATTTAAATTCTTTTGTACCTGATAAACTTTAAATCTCTTCTACAGTAGGATTTTTAAAGCATTTGAATTTAAACCATAAATTCTTTTTTATGAGTTTAAATTCAATTCAGTTAACATATAGTATATTTTTAGTTTCAGGGACAGAATTTAGTGATTCATCAGTTGCATGTAATACTCAGTGCTCATTACATCAAGTGCCCTCCTTAATGCTCATTACTCAACTACCCCATCCCCTCACCCACCTCCCCTCCAGCACCCCTCAGTTTGTTTCCTATAGTTAAGAGTCTCTTCTGGTTTGCCTTCATCTCTGATTTTATCTTACTTTATTTTTCCTTTCCTTCCCCTGTTGATCTATTTTGTTTCTTAAATTCCACATATGATTGAAATTATATGGTATTTGTCTTTCTCTAACTGACTTGCTTTGCTTAGCATAATACCCTCTGAATGCATCCACATCATTACAAATTGAATTTATACCATAAATTCTGATCATAATTCACAGGTCACTGATCAATATTTTTAACTGATAAAGTAAGTCTATAATTCACTTATCATTACTAGTAAATAGGTGAAGTAGTTGTTTGACTATAACAGAATGGAAAAAAGTTTCAGTGGAAGCTTCAAGCTAGATGAAATAAAGTCAGTATCTAGGAAACAAACTCCGTTTTGGTTAGAGTGCATCAGTCACACTGCACCACAGATTTCATCAATTTAAAGAACCAGGACTTAGTACATCTTTATAGTTGACAAAAGAGACAAAAGGTCATTAACTTTTTCTAGGGAAATTTATATGGTCCTATTGTGAGTCTTATTTCTCAAAAAGGGATGAAGTATGTTAAAGAGAGAGCTAACAATGAACGAGAACTGTGGAATGGCTGAAGCCTAAGGTTCTGAATGGGGAAGGGGTTATTTCATTTCATCAACTTAAGACATGAAAATGTGGCATATTCAGAGAGAAAGCTACAAAGTGTAATCAAGTTTGCAGATAGTTGAAAGCTACAACGTGTAGTTAAGTTTACAGATAGTTGAAGTTATGATTAGGATTATGAGTTTCTTTGGGCACATTATCTTTTTCCTCCTTTCACTGTATATATGTATGTCTATGTGTGGGTATATGTGTGCATAATTATATATATATTATATATATGTATATATGTGTGTATACACACACACATATATTTTTTTAAATAGTAAAAATACTTATTTCAAAGGTACAGGTACTGTGGAACTAAACACAACAATTTTGTTAAGCAATTGAAACATTTTGACAAATTGGCACTTTGGAAAGCCTATTCTTTCCAGGTATTGCTCTGATAAGAGACAGATGGATGGTGCCAAATTTGACAAAAATGTAATAGTCATATCTCTCAGGCAAGCTGGGATGCCATTTGAAACTTCTCCAAGTGCACATTGCTCCATATCTTCCAACAATATCATAGACTGAATTTGAACCTTTTGTCCTGACCTTCAAAGTTATATTCTACTTGGTTGCTGATCCCAAGAAATCTTTTACCCCTTCAAATTCTGTGATAGAATTTCTTTGACTTTAATGAAAAAAAAAAAAAAAGCTGTCTTTGGAAAGCAATAGGAAGTCCAATTATAATCTGATGTTCACTGTAAGCTATTGTGAAACTTTATAATAATAATAAAAATAAAGTATGGCTGTGGTATGTTAATAACTTATATTAAGACACTATAATATATGGAAATGTTTTAGATTTTTTAATCCCACATATTAACTCTTTGAAGAAAATTTTTTCAAGTTTTGCATATGTGGTAATTGGGATATGGAAAATTTAATTGACTTTTTTAAGTCCCCAAAATAGGAAATGGAAGACCTATGTTTAAAGGCCTATATGAGAAGATGGCGGAGAAGTAGCAGGCTGAGACTACTTCAGCTAGCCGGAGATCAGCTAGATAGCTTATCTAAAGATTGCAAACACCTGAAAATCCATCGGCAGATCGAAGAGAAGAAGAACAGCAATTCTGGAAACAGAAAAACAACCACTTTCTGAAAGGTAGGACCGGCGGAGAAGTGAATCCAAACGACGGGAAGATAGACCCCGGGGAGAGGGGCTGGCTCCCGGCAAGTGGCGGAGCAACGGCGCACAAAATCAGGAATTTTAAAAGTCTGTTCCGCTGAGGGACATCGATCCAGAGGCTAAATCGGGGTGAAGCCCACGTGGGGTCAGCGTGGCCTCAGGTCCCGCAGGGTCACAGAAGGATCGGGGGTGTCTGAGTGTCGAAGAGCTTGCGGGTACTGGAACCGGAAAGCCGGCTACAGAGACAGAGGTGAGTAGTAAGCTCACAGCTCCGTGTTACCTTGAAACAGTCGCAGGCTCGGTGAGCTCGGAGCGCGGCCGGAGGTCAGGCAGACGGGAGTAACTGGGCACTGTTCTCTGAGGGTGCACTGAGGAGTGGGGCCCCGGGCTCTCGGCTCCTCCGGGCCGGAGACCAGGAGGCCACCAATTGTATTCCCGTCCTCCGGAATTCTACGGAAAGCGCTCAGGGAACAAAAGCTCCTGAAAGCAAACCCGAGCGGATTACACACCCCGGCCCCTGGTAAGGGCGGTGCAATTCCGCCTGGGGCAAAGACACTTGAGAATCACTACACCAGGCCCCTCCCCCAGAAGATCAACAAGAAATCCAGCCGAGACCCAGTTCACCTACCAAGGAGTGCAGTTTCAATACCAAGGAGAGCAGCAGAATTCTAGAGGAGGAAAAAGCAAAGCACAGAACTCATGGCTTTTTCCCTGTGATATTTTTTAGTCTTGCAGTTAATTTAATTTTTTTCTTTTTCATTTTTTGTTTTTTTTTTTTCTCGCCTTCTGGTAAAATTTTTTTAAACTTTTACCTTTTTTTTTTTAAACGTTTTTAAACTAGTTTATCTAATATATATATTTTTTCTTTTTTATATTTTTCTTATTTGTTTTCTTTTTTTTTTTAAATTCTTTTCTTGTTTTTTCTGTTTTGTTTTTTTTTTTCCTTTTTCCTTTTTGAACCTCTTTTTATCCCCTTTCTCCCCTCTCACGATTTGGGATCTCTTCTAATTTGGTTAAAGCATATTTTCCTGGGGTTGTTGCCACCCTTTTAGTATTTTACTTGCTCATTCATATATTCTTATCTGGACAAAATGACAAGATGGAAAATTTCACCACAAAAAAAAGAACAAGAGGCAGTACCGAAGGCTAGGGACCTAATCAATACAGACATCGGTAATATGTCAGATCTAGAGTTCAGAATGATGATTCTCAAGGTTCTCGCCGGGCTTCAAAAAGGCATGGAAGATATGAGAGAAACCCTCTCGAGAGATATAAAAGCCCTTTCTGGAGAAATAAAAGAACTAAAATCTAACCAAGTTGAAATAAAAAAAAGCTATTAATGAGGTGCAATCAAAAATGGAGGCTCTCACTGCTAGGATAAATGAGGCAGAAGAAAGAATTAGTGATATAGAAGACCAAATGACAGAGAATAAAGAAGCTGAGCAAAAGAGGGACAAACAGCTACTGGATCACGAGGGGAGAATTCGAGAGATAAGTGACACCATAAGACGAAACAACATTAGAATAATTGGGATTCCAGAAGAAGAAGAAAGAGAGAGGGGAGCAGAAGGTATACTGGAGAGAATTATTGGGGAGAATTTCCCCAATATGGCAAAGGGAACGAGCATCAAAATTCAGGAGGTTCAGAGAAGGCCCCTCAAACTAAATAAGAATAGGCCCACACTCCGTCACCTAATAGTAAAATTTACAAGTCTCAGTGACAAAGAGAAAATCCTGAAAGCAGCCCGGGAAAAGAAGTCTGTAACATACAATGGTAAAAATATTAGATTGGCAGCTGACTTATCCACAGAGACCTGGCAGGCCAGAAAGAGCTGGCATGATATTTTCAGAGCACTAAACGAGAAAAACATGCAGCCAAGAATACTATATCCAGCTAGGCTATCATTGAAAATAGAAGGAGAGATGAAAAGCTTCCAGGACAAACAAAAACTGAAAGAATTTGCAAACACCAAACCAGCTCTACAGGAAATCTTGAAAGGGGCCCTCTAAGCAAAGAGAGAGCCTACAAGTGGTAGATCAGAAAGGAACAGAGACCATATACAGTAACAGTCACCTTACAGGCAATACAATGGCACTAAATTCATATCTCTCAATAGTTACCCTGAATGTTAATGGGCTAAATGCCCCTGTCAAAAGACACAGGGTATCAGAATGGATAAAAAAAAAAAAAAACCCATCTATATGTTGCCTCCAAGAAACTCATTTTAATCCCGAAGACACCTCCAGATTTAAAGTGAGGGGGTGGAAAAGAATTTACCATGCTAATGGACATCAGAAGAAAGCAGGAGTGGCAATCCTTATATCAGATCAATTAGATTTTAAGCCAAAGACTATAATAAGAAATGAGGAAGGACACTATATCATACTCAAAGGGTCTGTCCAACTAGAAGATCTAACAATTTTAAATATCTATGCCCACAACGTGGAAGCAGCCAACTATATAAGCCAATTAATAACAAAATCAAAGAAACACATCAACAATAATACAATAATAGTAGGGGACTTTAACACTCCCCTCACTGAAATGGACAGATCATCCAAGCAAAAGATCAGCAAGGAAATAAAGGCCTTAAACGACACACTGAACCAGATGGACATCACAGATATATTCTGAACATTTCATCCCAAAGCATCAGAATACACATTCTTCTCTGGTGCACATGGAACATTCTCCAGAATAGATCACATCCTCGGTCCTAAATCAGGACTCAACCGGTATCAAAAGATTGGGATCATTCCCTGCATATTTTCAGACCACAATGCTCTAAAGCTAGAACTCAACCACAAAAGGAAGTTTGGAAAGAACCCAAATACATGGAGACTAAACAGTATCCTTCTAAAGAATGAATGGGTCAACCGGGAAATTAAAGAAGAATTGAAAAAAATCATGGAAACAAATGATAATGAAAATACAACGGTTCAAAATCTGTGGGACACAACAAAGGCAGTCCTGAGAGGAAAATATATAGCGGTACAAGCCTTTCTCAAGAAACAAGAAAGGTCTCAGGTATACAAACTAATCCTACACCTAAAGGAGCTGGAGAAAGAACAAGAAAGAAACCCTAAGCCCAGCAGGAGAAGAGAAATCATAAAGATCAGAGCAGAAATCAATGAAATAGAAACCAAAAAAACAATAGAACAAATCAACAAAACTAGGAGCTGGTTCTTTGAAAGAATTAATAAAATTGATAAACCCCTGGCCCGACTTATCAAAAAGAAAAGAGAAAGGACCCAAATAAATAAAATCATGAATGAAAGAGGAGAGATCACAAGTAACACCAAAGAAATAAAACTATTATAAGAAGATACTATGAGCAACTCTACACCAACAATTTGACAATCTGGAAGAAATGGATGCATTCCTAGAAACATATAAACTACCACAACTGAACCAGGAAGAAATAGAAAGCCTGAACAGACCCATAACCAGTAAGGAGATTGAAACAGTCATTAAAAATCTCCAAACAAACAAAACCCCAGGGCCAGACAGCTTCCCGGGGGAATTCTACCAAACATTTAAAGAAGAACTAATTCCTATTCTCCTGAAACTGTTCCAAAAAACAGAAATTGAAGGAAAACTTCCAAACTCATTTTATGAGGCCAGCATCACCTTGATCCAAAACCAGACAAGGATCCCATCAAAAAAGAGAGCTATAGACCAATATCCTTGATGAACACAGATAAAAAAATACTCAACAAAATACTAGCCAATAGGATTCAACAGTAAATTAAAAGGATTATTCACCACGACCAAGTGGGATTTATTCCAGGGCTGCAAGGTTGGTTCAACATCCACAAATCAGTCAATGTGATACAACACATCAATAAAAGAAAAAGCAAGAACCATATGATACTCTCAATAGATGCTGAAAAAGCATTTGACAAAGTACAGCATCCCTTCCTGATCAAAACTCTTCAAAGTGTAGGGATAGAGGGCACATACCTCAATATCATCAAAGCCATCTATGAAAAACCCACCGCAAATATCATTCTCAATGGAGAAAAACTGAAAGCTTTTCCGCTAAGGTCAGGAACACAGCAGGGATGTCCATTATCACCACTGCTATTCAACACAGTACTAGAGGTCCTAGCCTCTGCAATCAGACAACAAAAGGAAATTAAAGGCATCCAAATCGGCAAAGAGAAATAAAATTATCCCTCTTCGCAGATGATATGATACTATATGTGGAAAACCCAAAAGACTCCACTCCAAAACTGCTAGAACTTATACAGGAATTCAGTAAAGTGTCAGGATATAAAATCAATGCACAGAAATCAGTTGCATTTCTCTACACCAACAGCAAGACAGAAGAGAAATTAAGGAGTCAATCCCATTTACAATTGCACCCAAAACCATAAGATTCCTAGGAATAAACCTAACCAAAGAGGCACAGAATCTATACTCAGAAAACTATAAAGTACTCATGAAAGAAATTGAGGAAGACACAAAGAAATGGAAAAATGTTCCATGCTCCTGGATTGGAAGAATAAATATTGTGAAAATGTCTATAGTACCTAAAGCAATCTACACATTTAATGCAATTCCTATCAAAGTACCATCCATCTTTTTCAAAGAAATGGAACAAACAATCCTAAAATTTATATGGAACCAGAAAAGACCTCGAATAGCCAAAGGGATATTGAAAAAGAAAGCCAATGTTGGTGGCATCACAATTCCGGACTTCAAGCTCTATTACAAAGCTGTCATCATCAAGACAGCATTGTACTGGCACAAAAACAGACACACAGATCAATGGAACAGAATAGAGAGCCCAGAAATAGACCCTCAACTCTACAGTCAACGAATAATCTTCGACAAAGCAGGAAAGAATGTCTAATGGAAAAAAGACAGCCTCTTCAATAAATGGTGCTGGGAAAATTGGACAGCCACATGCAGAAAAATGAAATTGGACCATTTCCTTACACCCCACACAAAAATAGACTCAAAATGGATGAAGGACCTCAATATGAGAAAGGATCCATCAAAATCCTTGAGGAGAACACAGGCAGCAACCTCTTCGACCTCAGCCGCAGCAACATCTTCCTAGGAACAACACCAAAGGCAAGGGAAGCAACGCAAAAATGAACTATTGGGATTTCATCAAGATCAAAAGCTTTTGCACAGCAAAGGAAACAGTTAACAAAATCAAAAGACAACTGATAGAGTGGGAGAAGATATTTGCAAACGACATATCAGATAAAGGACTAGTGTCCAGAATCTATAAAGAACTTGGCAAACTCAACACCCAAAGAAAAAATAATCCAATCAAGAAATGAGCAGAGGACATGAACAGACATTTCTGTAAAGAAGACATCCAGATGGCCAACAGACACATGAAAAAGTGCTCCATATCACTCGGCATCAGGGAAATACAAATCAAAACCACAATGAGATATCACCTCACACCAGTCAGAATGGCTAAAATCAACAAGTCAGGAAATGACAGATGCTGGCGAGGATGCAGAGAAAGGGGAACCCTCCTACACTGTTGGTGGGAATGCAAGCTGGTGCAGCCACTCTGGAAAACAGCATGGAGGTTCCTCAAAATGTTGAAAATAGAACTGCCCTATGACCCAGCAATTGCACTATTGGGTATTTACCCTAAACTTACAAACGTAGGGATCCAATGGGGCACGTGTTTATAGCAGCAGTGTCCTCAATAGCCAAACTATGGAAAGAACCTAGATGTCCATCAACAGATGAATAGATCAAGAAGATGTGGTATATATACACAATGGAATACTATGCAGCCATCAAAAGAAATGAAATCCTGCCATTTGTGACAACATGGTTGGAACTAGAGCATATTATGCTTAGCGAAATAAGTCAAGCAGAGAAAGACAACTTTCATATGATCTCCCTGATATGAGGAAGTGGGGATGCAACATGGGGGCTTAAGTGGGTAGGAAAAGTATCAAGAAACAAGATGGGATTGGGAGCGAGACAAAACCTTAAGTGACTCTTAATCTCACAAAACAAACTGAGGGTTGCTGGGGGGTGGAGGTTTGCGAGAAGGGGGTGGGATTATGGACATTGGGAAGGGTATGTGCTTTGGTGAGTGCTGTGAAGTGTGTAAACCTGGTGATTCACAGACCTGTACCCCTGGGGATAAAAATATATGTTTATAAAAAAAAATTAAAAAAATAAAATAAAAATAAAGGCCTATATGATATTCCTGTAATTTTAATCTGACAAGATTCTTGAAAGAGCAAAAACATGTTCAAGACTGAAAGAGTAAAAACCATATCAGACTGAAAAAGAAAAAAAAAGTACTATACTAAATCAGTCTTAGGAGGATAGATTTAGGCAAAGCCAGGTACAAAGTTTATTTAAATCATGATTTCTCCCAAGATCATGGAGTAGGTGTAAAATGTAATGAATCCCACTTTGAGTGATTCCATATCAATCATGGCTCAGATTTGCTCTCCTGTTTTCATCTCTACTGGGAATCCCCCATTGCTAAGATTTTATTTCTTTATTATAGCATAGAATCCCTTGTTAATTGCCTCTTCTCCTAATCCTGCATCAGAAATAGTATCCAATGTAGAATTGATCCCCTCATAATCCTTCAGCAGGAACCCAACCCTTAAATATGATGCAGCCATCCTCTGGAGGAATATTTCTCTAATGTGTCCTTCCTTAACTGCATGAGTCAATATATCTGATTTTGTTTGACTATAGTCTTGTTCATGGGGTCTCTGGTTGATAAAATTTTTAATTTAATTAAATTCAAGTGTTGGTCTCAGATATTTATAGGGCTGTTCCTTTAGGTAGTAGAAAATCGTGCCTATAATGTGACTGCGTAACTATTGCTAAAAGAGAAGAGGAAGCTATATTGTTTTCTCTAATGCTACTTTAAGTTTGTATTGATAATATGGATGTTTTATTTTTTATTTGCAAACTGGAATCATTTATCTTGTGTTTTTATACTAAAGATATTTTCTTTCCAAATTTAAAGAAATGTGAATGAAATTTAAAAATAATTCTCTAGTTGTATAGAAGCCCCCTTTTAAAATGAATTATTTTTTGACCTTTGTTCAAAATAAAGCCTGCTGGTAAAAGCATTATATTTAAAGTTATAATCTCATTAATTTAAAATTTCAAAGCTCTTGATCCTTTTTTATAAGTTTGCATTTTTTTATTGTGTTATGTTAGTCATCATACAATACGTCATTTGTTTTTGATTTAGTGTTCCATGATTCATTGCGTATAACACCCAGTGCTCCATGCAGTCCAGGCCCTCCTTAATACCCATCACCAGGATCACCCATCCCCCCAATCTCCTCCCTTCTAAAACTCTCCGTTTGTTTCCTGGAGTCCATAGTGTCTCATGGTTCATCTCTCACTCTTACTTCTCCCCCTTCAGTTTTCCCTTCCTTCTCCTACTGTCCTCCATGCTATTCCTTATGTTCCACAAATAAGTGAAACCATATGATAATTGACTTTCTCTTTTTGACTTATTTCAGTTATCATTATCTCCTCCAGTCCCATCCATGTTGATGCAAAAGTTGGGTATTCATCCTCTCTGGTGGGTGAGTAATATTCCATTGTGTATATGGACCACATCTTCTTTATCCATTTGCTGTTGAAGGGTTTCTTAGCTCTTTCCACAGTTTGTCTATTGTGGACATTGCTGCTATGAACACAGGGGTGCATATGGCCCTTCTTTTCACTACATCTCTATCTTTGGGGTAAATACCCAGTAATGAAATTGATGGATCATAGGGTAGTTTTATTTTTAAATTTTTGAGGAATCTCCACACTATTTTCCAAAGTGGCTGTACCAACTTGCATTCCCACCAACTGTGTAAGAGGGTTCCTCTTTCTCCACAACTTCTCCAACATTTGTTGTTTCTTGTTTACACCTTACAGGTGTGAGGTTGTATCTCAGTATGGTTTTGATTTTAATTTCCCTGATGGCTAATGATGATGAACACTTTTTCATATGTCTGTTGGCCATTTGTATGTCTTTGGAGAAGTGTCTGCTCATGTCTTCTGCCAGTTTTTTTGACCTGATTGTCTATTTCTTGGGTGTTGAGATTTAGAAGTTCTTTATAGATCTTGGATATCAGCCCTTTGTCTGTAGTGTCATTTGCAAATAACTTCTTCCATTCTGTGGGTTGCCTCTTTGTTTTGTTGACTGTTTTACTGTAACAGCAGCTTTTCATCTTGATGAAATCACCAAAATTCATTTTCGGTTTTGTTTCACTTGCTGGATGTTTTAAATTATTGCATGGTGATTTGGGCAATTTGGGGCAAAAAGACCAATGTTCATTAGTTCATTAATTATGCTTGCACTGCCTTTCTACTCTGTGTCATATTGTGTGCTAGGAGTTGGGGACACAGAACTCAGTATTTACGGAAGAGTCTAGTAAAGTTTTTTGATGGAAGTATACATAATGTGTTGTGGAAGAATACAGAAAGAGAATAATTGGGGAGGGAAACAGAGAGGGGATCTTGGAGAAGGCATCAAGGCATGATTCTGGAGATGATATCTCTTGACTAGAGATTTGAAGGGTGAATAGGATTTAGATAAAAGGAAAAGTATGAGACTTGAGAAGGAATTTCCCTTTAGATGTAGTAATGTCCACAAAGGCATGGAAGGATAAAGGGATAATTTCTAGTAAAGGAACCTGATATAGCTGTGGGAAACTAAGCCCACATCATGCCATGCTTTGTGCACTAATCTAAGGGGTCAGGATATTATAATGAAAACTATTTGGGACTATTGTAAACATTGACAGGTACCCCACATTAGGTCTTTTCCAGTACACACTCTACCCACAATGTATGAGGATGTGTTTTACAAAGCCAGTCTTGTTAACAGAGTTTGGTACCAAATATTAGATTTTTCCCAATATGTTTAGGTGAAAAATGGTATATCATATACACATACTTGTCAATTGTTTTTTTTTTAATTTAAGTCCAATTAACATACAATATTATTAGCTTCAGGTGTACAAAATAGTGACTTGACCTTTGTATGCATTGCAAAATGGTCACCTCAGTAAGTCTAGTTATCATCTGTCACTGTACAAAGTTAATATAATATTATTGACTAATCACCATGCTATACATTATATTACCATAACTTATTTGTTTTATAACTGGAAATTTTTTACTTTTTGTTCCTCTTCACTTATTTCACCCCTCCTCCACCCTACTGCAGTGACCACTGATCTGTTCTCAGTATCTATGTGTCTGGGTTATCTTTTATTTGTTTGTTTTGTTTTTTAGATTCTACATATAAAAGAAATCATGTAGTTTTTGTCTTTCTCTAACTTACTTCATCTAGCATAATATCCTCTAGGTTCATCCATGCAGTTGCAAGTGACAAGGTCGCATTCTTTTCTATGGCTCAGTAATAATCATATGTTTATACATATACTATATATATGTATAGTATACACACACACACACACACACACACACACACACATATCTCCCACATCTTTTTTATCCATTCATCTATTGATGGATATTTAGGTTGTTTCTTCATCTTAGATATTGTAAATAATGCTGTAGTGAACATAGGAATGCATATCTTTTCAGTGTCAGTTGTATTTTGACTTTGCCTTATGGCATCTGTATAATGTTTATTTTTTAAAAACAATATTTTACCTCAATTATCAGTCTTTCCTTTAAAACATTCATTTCTATAAAGCATGGTCATAGTTAGGAATGCCTTCTCTCTTTGCAGGCTGTACAGAGATTCTCCAATGCTTATTCTAGTACTGTTATAGCTTTATTCTTTATATCAAAGCCTTTGATCCATTTGAAAATTATCGTTATGCATGACAAGGGATATGAATATTTTAGTTTTTTTTCATTTATGGATCTAGTTGAATAGTCTCCATTTATTGACTAGTCAATAATTTCCTCACTTATCAAAAATTCAAACTATATCACATATTAAATGAAATTACCTGTATCAGTACCACATCACTGTAATTACTTAGTTGTTTTAATATAAATTGCCTGGCTTTTAAAAATTTTATTTTAACAAATTTACTTATAGAACAACTTTCTAAAAGAAAACTTTTAATGTGCTTAATTTGGCTTATGTAAAAGTTTTAAATTACCTAGAGAAAAATTGATACCTTTTTAGGTAGATCTTATCTAAAAACAGAGGCTTTCCTTTGTTAGGGTTTATTTTGTCCTTCAATAGAGTTTTATATTTTTCTTTATTCAAGTCTTACATTGTAGTTACCCTTAGTTTTAATTTCTGTTGCCATTGTATTGGGGGTTTATTCTTCCATTATATCTCCCAACTATTTCTTGTTGGTGTATAGAAAATATGCTGATGTCTGCATATAAATATATTAAGCATCCACATTACTGAATTCACTTATTTTTTGTAGTATTTTTCAGTTGGTTATCTTGGATATTCTAAATGTACAGTCATACCATCTGCATGTGTTGTTAATGATTCCGCATTGGGGAGATAGTAAAGAAATCTTTGGAAGACACCATCAATGGGCATAGAAAAAAGATGTCAGATACAGAGGAAAAAGACAAAGATGACTCCAGTTTCATTTAACCGAGTAGCTGGTAATGTCATTTTCTGAGCTAATTAAGAAAATAAATAAATTAAGAAAATAAAGCTCAGACTACAGAAAGACAAAAAGTTTGAATAATGTTGGAGTTGTTTGTAGATGTCTTTGGTTTGAAGTGTTTGTGGCTGTCTAGTAGGCAATTGACTTTTTAGTCTAATGTTGGCTGTAAAAAGAAGATCAAAACAAAGTCCTGGGGAGCAGGAGATGGTAGAAGTGGATACTGTGGTAGACAGACTTTTATGTGGCTGCCTCATGGTGGTCATCCACTTGTGTACCATTCTCCCCTTGAATATGGGTAGGACCTATGCCTTATATCTAACCAAAAGTGACTGACTATATGAGATTACCTTAAGATTGTTACATAGCATTGGAACATCTCATTTGCTAAGAGATGCTCTCTCTGCCTTTTTTAAAAGAAATATTCATGTTGAGGAAGACCGCATTGCCAGAAATTGAGGGTAGCCTTCAGCCAACAAAAAACCCACCATCAGTCCCTTACAGTGTTAGGAACTGAATTCTGCCAACAACCACATGAACTTGGATGTAAATTTTTCTTCAGTCAAGTCTCATAAGATAACAGGAGCATTTTGATACTTTGAAGTAGGAGACCCAGCTAAACTGTGCTCAGACTCCTGACACACAGAAACTGTGAGATAATAACTATGTTCTTTTTAAGCTGCTGAGCTTGTGGTAATATTATTATGCAAAAAATAGATAACTAATATAGCAGCAATAAAGAAGAATGAAAAGTAATGCCCTGAGATAAATTGGAAATAAGTGTGGCATTCCAGATGTCAAGGGAGGAGAGGATTTTAAGGATGGAAAAATTTTACACTATGTCAAATATCACACACAGAGTCCAAGTAGGATAAACCTATATGATATGAAGAATGGTCAGATGTACTAATAAATAATATGAACATTACCAAGAAAAAATATCATTAATGTGGTTTGGGAAGAAACTTGATGAGAGTATATTGGAAGTCAGAAAGTAGAAATAGAGCTAAAGCCCAAGTCAAATGATGATTTTTATAACCTTTTTCAGCACTTGACCTTATTTACAGCTAAAATTGCTGGTGATTAATTTAAGGTCAGTTGCATTCAAATAATATAGTTCCAGATAATTTTAAATCATTATTCAAAACCATCTCAAAAGTTATATTTTTATTACATAACAGATCTGCAATTTTAAAGGATTATTCATGTGAGATAAATGAGGTAATAATGATTATTACAGCAAAATATTATCAAATAATCTTTAGAAAAGCAGGAAAAAATATCCAGTGGAAAAAAGACAGTCTCTTCAATAAATGGTGCTGGGAAAATTGGACAGCTATATGTAGAAGAATGAAACTCGACCATTCTCTTACACCGTACACAAAGATAAACACAAAATGGATAAAAGACCTCAACATGAGATGGGAATCCATCAGAATCCTAGAGAAGAACATAGGTAGTAACCTCTTCGATATCAACCACAGCAACTTCTTTCAAGATATGTCTCCAAAGGCAAAGGAAACAAAAGCGAAAATGAACTTTTGGGACTTCATCAAGATCAAAAGCTTCTGCACAGCAAAGGAAACAGTCAACAAAACAAAGAGGCAACCCACAGAATGGGAGAAGATATTCACAAATGACAGTACAGACAAAAGATTGATATCCAGGATCCACAAAGAACTTCCTAAACTCAACACACACAAAACAGATAATAATGTCAAAAATTGGGCAGAAGACATGAACAGACACTTGTCCAATGAATACATACAAGTGGCTATCAGACACATGAAAAAATGTGCATCATCACTATCCATCAAGGAAATTCAAATTAAAACCACATTGAGATAGCACCTTACACCAGTTAGAGTGGCCAAAATTAGCAAGACAGGAGACAACGTGTGTTGGAGAGGATGAGGAGAAAGGGCAACTCTTTTACACTGTTGGTGGGAATGCAAGTTGGTGCAGCCACTTTGGAGAACAGTGTGGAGATTCCTCAAGAAATTAAAAATAGAACTTCCCTATGACCCTGCAATTGCACTCCTGGGTATTTACCCCAAAGATACAGATGTAGTGAAAAGAAGGGTCATCTGTACCCCAATGTCTATAGCAGCAATGGCCACGGTCACCAAACTGTGGAAAGAACCAAGATGCCCTTCAACAGACAAATGGATAAGGAAGATATGGTCCATATATACTATGGAGTATTATGCCTCCATCAGAAAGGATGAATACCCAACTTTTGTAGCAACATGGACGGGACTGGAAGAGATTATGCCGAGTGAAATAAGTCAGTCAGAGAGAGTCAATTATCATATGGTTTCACTTATTTGTGGAGCATAACAAATAACATGGAGGACATGGGGAGATGGAGAGGAGAAGAGAGTTGAGGGAAATTGGAAGGGGAGATGAACTATGAGAGACTGTGGACTCTGAAAAACAACCTGAGGGTTTTGAAGGGGCTGGGGGTGGGAGGTCGGGGGAGCCAGGTGCTGGGTATTAGGGAGGGCATGTATTGCATGGAGCACTGGGTATGGTGCATAAACAATGAATTCTGTTACACTGAAAAGAAATAAAAAAAAATTATCAAGTTGATAGTGTATTCAAAATAAAGTCTCTAGCTATATATAAATATATCAAAAACACTGAACAGCTGATTATGCAGCATCATGTAAGAAGAAAGATACTGGTCATTTTATTGAATTAAACACCTAATATTTGACTACATCAATTAGTTGAGAATTGCATTTCAGAAAAACATATTTCTGTGCTAGAAGCACATTATGAATCAAAATTCCAGATGCTTATCAGACTAGTTTGATTATTTTCATGAAGATCAGTGGTCTGATTCACTTTAAAATTACTTTGTACTTAATTAATTATATAACATATGAGATAAAATCATGAAGCTACAAAATTTCCAGTGTGTATTGGTCCAGAATTGATAGAGTCTCAATGGAACAGAATGAAATGTAGTAAGTTTGTGAGGTAGTAACATGAACAAATGGTTTTGAGGGAAATAAAAAAATTCTTTGACATGCAAAAAAGTAATTTTCATTAAGTGTGTATCAGGTATTTGGATGTCTGTATTTCATAATAGAACATTTATATTTTCAGTGGGCTATTGGTTAACAATTGAAAGTATCTGAACTTACTATTAGCATTATTTGTTCTCATATTATCAACAGTAGGAAAAATAAGAAAAATTTTCAGTATTTCAGTGTCCTCTTCTATATATTTGACTTATTTCATCTAGAAAGTCATTTCTTTATACTAAAGTTATTGCAGACCCAAAAAGATTTAAGATTAAGTAATCCATAGAGATGGAGAGAAATAAGAATTTAAAACAAGCATCTTCTAAAAATTTGAATGACCTTTTGACATGGTATTTGCCAGCTATTCTTCCACAGTAATATGGGAAGCTGAGAAATAGCAATAGCTTTGAAAACTTTCATCCTGTTTCTTAAAGCCTGCTCTGATGTTCAAGCAAATTAAATTTTTCTTTGGTGTTTTCTCTGCTGTCATTTTTCTTCATTGATAAAGTATATAAGAACTGAGCACTGGACATTAAACAGCATCCATTTATACAGGGATATCTCCATTATTCTTTGAGGTTTGGGGCATGCATTACTAAGGGGAGAGGGCTTTCTATTTCCTGCACAGAACTAGACTGTTACTTTTGGATACTTCCATCTGGTATTATATAGTATCTCTGATATCCCTGACCAGTGGTATGTTAAGCCACCCCATATCTCAGCCAGCTATCCCATCATAACATATGAGATTTCAAGGAGAAAATACTGTTTTCCAAAGTAATGTAATTACTTTGAAGGCCAGAGCACAGTAAGAAGAAACAAAGATCAAGGCAGAAACAACTAGAAGATACAAAGACAGTTTCCTGCAAGTTAAACTGGAGTAAACAAAACTCAACTGGATAGTTTACTTCATAATACCTGGCTAAGTGAGCCTGATTGTTTCTTTTTTTTTTTTTAAGACTTTATTTATTTATTTGACAGAGAGAGAGAGCACAAGCAGGGAGAGCAGGCAGAGGGAGAGGGAGAAGCAGGCTCCCCACGAGCAGGGAAAGCTGGATATGGGACTTGATCCCAGGACCCTGGGATCATGACCTGAGCCAAAAGCAGTGGCTTAACCAACTGAGCCACCCAGGCACCCAGCCTGATTGTTTCTAAGTCAAGTTAGAGTCAAGAGTCTGGATCAAAGAACCTTGTTTGGATAGGCAAAGACAGAAGTAGTATTAATTCGAGTTGTTTGGGAAGTATTTATGCTTCAGAGTAATATATGTAAATGCAGCTACTGTCTTCTTCATGTGGGATCCAAATTAATAGTGCAAACAATGAGAGTAATCAGAACTGATTGGAGTTATCCAGGTTTATACATGTCTATGAACTTAAAGAGCTGTAGGCAATATGCCTATTTACTCCACAGTTTCTGAGGAATATAGTTAAAGGCTCAGTCACATGCAAATGAGTATCACTTGTTAAATTCCAGATACTATCTGGAGGCCCTGGCCCTTATGAATCATAAATTTTGAGACCCCCACCATTAACATTTCCTTCAATAATAAGGTTGATTTCTTCTTAGGTCAGGCCATGTACTTTATTAAAATAGCAGCTAGGACTATCACCACCTTCCCAAGTTGTTATGGCCTGGGCTCTTGGATTTTGTTTGTGTGGAGATAAAGCCCATCTACGAGACATAGATATTTGTATGGCTTCCACAAATGGTACTTTGATTCTGTGGACCCTTCCAATCACTTATTTAAAATGATTAATTTGACAATGGAAGCTCTTCAAGCCCTTCATCTTTGCCCCTTCAATAGAAACAGCAGAGATTAATAATTAAGAAAAGTAAGGACGCTGTTTCTTCATTTGGCCAAGTCAATAATATGTACAGTTTATCCAGGATTGGCTTGATTAATTAGGAGAAGTACTGCCTCTTATTTTATTATTATTTTTTTATTATGTTAGGTTAGTCACCATATAGCACATGATTAGTTTCTGATGCAGTGTTCCATGATTCATTGTTTGCATATAATACCCAGTGTTCCATGCAACCCATGCCCTCCTTAATACCCATCACCAGGGTCACACATCCCCCCAACCTTCTCCCTTCTAAAATCCTCAGTTTGTTTCCTGGAGTCCATAGTCTCTCATGGTTCACCAGTTGTTTGTTTCCTGGAGTCCATAGTCTCTCATCATTCATCTCCCACTTATCTCCTCCTTCAGTTTTCCCTTCCTTCCCCTACTGTCCTCCATGCTATTCTTTATGTTTCAAATATAAGTAGAACCATATGATAATTGACTTTCTCTTTTTGAATTATTTCAGTTAGCATTATCTCCTCCAGTCCCATCCATGTTGATGCAAAAGTTGGGTATTCATCCTCTCTGATGGGTGAGTAATATTCCATTGTGTATATGGACCACATCTTCTTTATCCATTTGTCTGTTGAAGGGTATCATAGCTCTTTCCACAGTTTGGCTATTGTGGACATTGCTGCTATGAACAAAGGGGTGCATATGGCCCTTCTTTTCACTACATCTCTATCTTTGGGGTAAATACTCAGTAGTGTAATTGCTGGGTCAAAGGGTAGTTTTATTTTTAATTTTTTGAGGAACCTCCACACTATTTTCCAAAGTGGCTGCACCAACTTGCATTCCCACCAACAGTGTAAGAGGGTGCCCCTTTCTCCACACCTTCTTCAATATTTTTTGTATCTTGTGTTGTTGATTTTGGACATTCTAACTGGTGTAAGTTGGTCTCTCAATGTGGTTTTGATTTTAATTTCCCTGATGGCTAATGATGATGATGATGATGATGATGATGATTTCATATGTCTGCTGGCTATTTGTCTGTCTTCTTTGGAGAAGTGTCTTCTCATGTCTTCTCATTTTTTTTTATTTGTCTGTTTTTTGGGTGTTGAGTTTGAAAAGTTCTTTTTGTTAGTCTTTTTCCTGTAGTGTCATTTGTGAATATCTTCTCCCATTCCATGGGTTGCCTCTTTGTTTTGTTGACTGTTTGCCTTGCTGTGCAGAAGCTTTTTATCTTGATGAAGTCCCAGAAATTCATTTTATCTTTTGTTTCCCTTACCTTTGGAGTTGTGTCTTGAAAGAAGTTGCTGTGACTGATGCCAACAAGGTTACTGCCTATGTTCTGTTCTGGAATTTTAATGGATTCCTGTTTCACATTGAATTCTTTCATCCATTTTAAGTTTATCTTTGTGTATGGTGTAAGAGAATGGCTGAGTTTCATTCTTCTGTAGATAGCTGTCCATTTCCTCCAGAAAGTCATTTTCCCACTGGATATGTTTTTCCTGCTTTGTAGAAGATTCCTTGATCAGAGTTGAGAGTCCATATCTGGGCTCTCCATTCTGTTCCATCGGTCTATGTGTCTATTTTTTTTTTTTTTTTGACTGTACCATGCTGTCTTGGTGATCAAAGCTTTGTAATATAGCTTGAAATCAGTCAAGTGATGCCCCTAGCTTTTTTTTTTCTTTTTCTGCATTTCCTTGGTGATTTGGGGTCTTTTCTGATTCCATACAAATTTTAGGATTGTTTGTTCTAACACCTTGAAAAATGCCATTGGTATTTATATCAGGATGACATTGAAAGTATAGATTGCTCTGGGCAGCACAGACATTTTAACAATGTTTATTCTTCCAATTCATAAGCATGAAATGTTTTTCCATCTTTTTGTGTCTTCTTCAATTTCTTTCATGAGTGCTTTTTGGTTCCTAGAGTATAGATCCTTTACCTATTTGGTTAGGTTTATTCCCAGGTATCATATGGTTTTTGGTACTATTGTAAATGGAATTTATTCTCTAATTTATCTTTCTATAGTTACATTGCTAGTGTATAAAAACGCAACTGATCTCTGCATTGATTTTGTATCCTGCCATGTTACTGAATTGGTGTATGAGTGCTAGTAATTTGGGGATGGAGTCTTTTGGGTTTTCCATATAGAGTATCATGTCGTCTGCAAAGAGAGAGAGTTTGACTTATTCTTTGCCCATTTGAATACTTTTTATTTCTTTTTGTTGTCTGACTGCTTTTGCTAGGACTTCTAGTACTATGCTGAACAATAGTGGGGAGAGTAGACATCCTTGTCATGTTCCTGATCTCAGTGGAAATGTTCTCAGCTTTTCCCCATTGAGAATGATATTCACTGTGGGTTTTTCATAGATGGATTTTATGAAGTTGAGGAATGTTCCCTCTATCCTTATATTCTGAAGAGTTCTAGTCAGGAAAGGATGCTGTATTTTGTCAAGTGCTTTTTCTGTATCAATTGAGAGGATATGTGGTTCTTGTCTTTTCTCTTATTTATGTGTTTTATCATGGTGGTTAATTTGCGAGTGTTGAACCACCCTTGTATCCCAGGGATAAATCCCAGCAGGTTGTGATGGTTAATCCTTTTAATATACTATAGGATCCTGTCTGCTAGGATATTTTTGAGAATTTTGATATCCATATTCCTCAGGGATATTGGTCTGAAATTACCCTTTTTGATGGGGGTGTTTGCCTGGTTTTGGGATCAAGGTAATGCTGGTCTCATAGAAAGAGTCTGGAAATTTTCCTTCTGTTTTTATGTTTTGAAAAAGCTTCAGAAGAATAGGTATTATTTCTTCTTTGAATGTTTGGTAGAATTCCCTAGGGAACCCATCAGGCCCTAGACTCCTGTTTTTTAGGAGGTTTTTGATCCCTGCTTCAATCTCGTTACTGGTTTTGGGTCTATTCATGTTGTTAGTATCTTCTTGTTTCAGTCTTGGTAGTTTATAGGTTTCCAGGAATGCATCCATTTCTTCCAGGTTGCTTAATTTATTGTTATATAGCTGTTGATAATAATTTATTATAATTGTTTTTATTTCCTTGGTGTTAGTTGTGATTTCTCCCCTTTCATTCATAATTTTATTAATTTGGGTCCTTTCTCTTTAAGTCTGGCCAGTGGATTATCGATCTTCTTAATTCTTTCATAGAACAAGCTTCCAGTTTCATTAATATGTTCTAAATGTATTTCTGGTTTCTAATTCATTGATCTCTGCTGTAATCTTAAGTATTTCTCTTCTTGTGCATGGGTTTAATTTGTTTTTGATTCTTTAGATCTTTAAGGTGTAAAGATAGTTTATGTGTTTAGGATTTTTCCCTTTTTTTTGAGTGAGGTTTGGATGGCTGTGTATTTCTCCCCTAGGACCCCTTTGCAGAACCCCATAGGTTTTGGATAGATGTGTCTTCATCCTCATTGCTTTCTATGAATTAAGTTTTTCTCTGATTTCCTGATTGACCCAGACATTATTGAGCAAGATGGTCTTCAGCTTCCAGATGTTTGAATTTCTTCCAAATTTTTTCTTGTGATTGAGTTCCAGTTTCAAAACATTGTGGTCTGAGAATATGCAAGGAATAATCTCACTCTTTTGGTATCCGTTGAGACCTGAGTTGTGACTCAGTATGTGGTCTGTTCTGGAGAAAATTCCATGCATGCTTGAGAAGAATGTGTATGCTATTGTTTTAGGGTGGAATGTTCTGGATATATCTATGAGGTCCATCTGGTCCAGTGTGCCATTCAAAGCTCTTGTTTCTTTGATTATCTGATCAGTTGATCTATTACTGAGAGTGGAGTGGTAAGGTCTCCTACAATTAATGTATTATTATCAATATGTCTCTTTATTTTGGTTAATAGTTGGCTTATGTCATTGGCTGCTCCCATGTTGGGGGCATAGATATTTACAATTGTTAGATCTTGTTGTATAGACCCTTTAAGGATGATATAGTGTCCTTCTGTATCTTTGAGTACAGTCTTTAGCTTAAAATTTAATTTGTCTGATATGGGAATTGCTACCCCAGCTTTCTTTTAAGGTCCATTTACATCAAATATAGTTCTCCATCCCTTTACCTTCAGTCTGGATATATCTTTAGGTTCAAAATGAGTGTCTCGTAGACAGCCTATGGATCAGTCCTATTGTTTTATCCAGTCTGCAACCCTGTGCCATTTTATAGGAGCTTTAGGCCATTCACATTTAGAGTGATTGTTGACAGATAAGATCTTATTGTGATCATGTTGCCTGTGAAGTCCTTGTTGCTATAGATTATCTCTGTATATTTCTGTTCTATATCATTCTTGGGGTCTTTCTCCTTTTATAGACCCCCCCCCTTAATATTTCTTGCAGGACTGGCTTAGTGGTCATATATTCTTTCAGTCTCTGCCCATTCTGGAAGCTCCTTACCTCTCCATCCATTCTTAATAACAGCCTTGCCAGATAAAGAAATCTTGGCTGCATATTCTTCTCATTTAGTACCCTGAATATGTCTTGCCAGCCCTTTCTGGCTTGCTAGGTCTCTGTGGACAGGTCTGACATTACTCTGATGTCCTCCCTCTGTATGTAAGGAATCTCTTCCCCCTAAGTGCCCTAATATGGTTTACTTAGTTCTAAGATTTGTGAGTTTTACTATTACATGCCTGGGCCTTTGTCTGCTCTCATTGGGTGGTGGTCTCTCTGCCTCTGGGAAATGACTGCTTGTTTCAGTCCCCAGTTTAGGGAAGTTATCAGCTACAGTTTGGTCCAACATATCTTCCAGTTCTCTCTCTCTCTCCACCCCCCTCAGGGATCTCAATAATTCTGACATTGGAACATTTCATATAGTCCTTTATTTCTCTAATTCTGTTTTTATGGATTTTAAGCTGTTTTTTTTAGGTCTCCTCCTGTTCCTTCTTTTCTGTCAGTTTGTGTTCAATATCACTAATCCATTCTTCTGCCTCATTTACAGCCAAAAACATCAACCACTATCCAGGAAAGGTGCACCCTGGGAAGGGTCAGAGCAATTGTAAATCACCACCAAAATGAAAACAAACAAACAAACAAACAAAAAACCCAAAATGAGCCCCAAAAGTAAGATTTATAAAGACAAAAACAAACAAAAAGACCAACAAAAAAAAGGAACCCAAAATAAAAAAAGGGGGGGGGGAATGACAGGAAGGTGGTTATAATCCCTTGATATGGACAAGGAAGGGTATTTCAGTTCTTCCTGGGTGTATTTTGTTATCTTTGTTAGAGAACACTACTTCCCAGAGATACAGGGAAATTAAAACTGGTATAAATATAAAGGCTGTATTGAATAGGAAAAAAAAGGACCACATTGAAGCTTTTATCTATATCTATAATCTATCTATCTATCTATCTATCTATCTAAAGTATGAATAAGTTCAAGTTAAAAAGTTACTATGGAATATGTTGTATTAAACATCTACTTGAAATGACAAGTAGGGAAAAATAAACAAAAATCATGAAAAAGTATTTTAAAAAAGAGAGAAAAGCTGTATCTAAGAAATATACAGGCTGTGAGGCAATATCAGAATCTTAGTATACTGTTTCCCCCTCTAATTGGGGTTTTATATTTTTATGGGGACCCTATGGTTGTTGTCCTCTTTTTTTTTTTTTTCAGCTTATCTTCTGGGGGAGGGGCCTGCCCATTGCTTTTCAGTCAGTCCTGCTTGGATGGAGTTGCCCTGCCCACTATCAAGGGGCTGGGCTCTGTGAAACAAATTTTGGGGCTTTTTTTCTATGGAGGCTTTTGTTCTCTGGTGGCATTTTACACCTTTTCAGAGGGTCAGAGCAAAGTAAACTGCCTGCACCTGGACCTCTGCCTCAGAGAGAAGCCACAGTCTACTCCTCTCTGAATCCTCCAGAAAACACAGAAACCCCCTCAGCACACATGCTTGGGATCATTCACTGATTCATATACACACAGAAATGTGGACAAACACACACAGATCTGCATCCTAAAATTACTCTTAATTTAACATAGAACCTACCCTGTGTATATTCAGCTCACTTTCACTGTTGTTAGTTTTATATAGTGTACAGTTTGCTCAAAGAGCTGGAAAGGATATCAGTATTTCGGATTTTTAAAATAACCTAGATACAGTAAGTATTTTCAGTGAATCATGTCAGCTCTATCCTAGATTGAAAAAAGAGAGAGGAAGAATGAAATATGGAAAATGAAAAGTAATTGGCATACATTAAAAATTCCATAGCTTGTACAATACAGGGAAGGAAAATACATAAGTTTTTATAACCTGGATTTGAATAGAACTGCAAAAGAAGAAAAACCAACAAAGAATCTCAAATAGATATAGAGATAGCTTTGATTTCTGTCTTCTGATTAAAAACAAAAGAAAACAAATGCCAAAGAAAACTTTATCACTGCAGGAAGTTGGATTTCAAAATTTTTCTGGTTTTGAGCTGCTAATTTTGTTGGAATTAGTGCAGATACATATATACATGATAGAAATGATAGTCATGTAATCACTGAAACATATTACCCTCTCTGCTCCCTGTGACCTGCAGACTTCTCCATGGTCCCCAGGCTGTGCTATATAATCCTGGATAGAGAGACAAATCAGAATAATTGGTCACAGGAAATAGTAGGACTAATGGGTATCTGGATAAGGTCCAGGATATTGGCTGGAAATGGGAAAAAAAAAAAAGAAAATATGAAAGAACGAATGAACAAAGGAAAAAAAGAAAGGCAGATAAGAGAAAGAAAGAAAGAAAGAAAGAAAGAAAGAAAAGAGAAGAAAAGGAAAGGAAAGAGAGAAAGAGGGAATGAAGAAGGGCAGGAGAAGAAGCCAAATGAAATGTAGATTCAATCTTACAAAAAGCAATGTGAAGGATAGAGAAAATTAGGAGAAGAAATAGATTCATAACTATATTTCTGAGGGCTGGGATATTAAAAGCTTTATTGAATACTTATGAGTAGGACAAGCTAAATGGAGTAAGATAAATTCAGTTCATAAGGGGTGCCTGGCTCAGTGGGTTAAAGCCTCTGCCTTTGGCTCATGGCAGGGTCCTTGGATTGATTCCCGCATCGGGCTCTCTACTTAGCAGGGAGCCTGCTTCCTCCTCTCTCTCTTTCTCTGCCTACTTGTGAACTCTGTCTGTCAAATAAATAAATAAAAACTCTTTTTTAAAATTAATTTATTTATTTTCAGAAAAACTATTCATTATTTTTTCACCACACCCAGTGCTCCCTGCAATCCGTGCCCTCTATAATAGCCACCACCTGGTACCCCAACCTCCCACCCCCCGCCACTTCAAACCCCTCAGATTGTTTTTCAGAGTCCATAGTCTCTCATGATTCACCTCCCCTTCCAATTTACCCCAACTCCCTTCTTCTCTCTAACACCCCTTGTCCTCCATGATATTTGTTATGCTCCACAAATAAGTGAAACCATATGATAATTGGCTGTCTTTGCTTGACTTATTTCACTCAGCATAATCTCTTCCAGTCCCGTCCTTGTTGCTACAAAAGTTGGGTATTCGTCCTTTCTGATGGAGGCATAATACTCCATAGTGTATATGGACCACATCTTCCTTATCCATTAAAAAAGTCTTTAAAAAAATTCAGTTCATAAAAAGAAATTCAGAAATGCATGCGAAGGTAGAAGGTGCTTACAAGAAAAAGTTAAGAGAAGGATGTGCAAAGAATATAGTATACCATTGCTTAAAAATCAGTGATTTATCTAACTAAAGTACCCATTAGTTCTCTTTAGTCACTCATGATCTTTGGTGCTGGAAAGATAGGCATCAGGATTGTCTTTTATTGTGTTTATGCTGTTATTTTGGTATTTAGTGGAGACAGCTTAAACCTGAACTTCAAAGAAGCTCATAAAGAGTAATGATTAAGTAACTGAAAGCTATATTTATCATTGTCTTAGTTTGGGTTCCCTCAAATATGGAATCTTTGATAAGGATTTGAGCTGAGTGGTTTATTTGGAATATGATATCAGGAAGTATGGTGATGGAACGAGGAAGCAAAACCAAGAAAGGAGAAAGGAGTCTAAATGGTGCGTACATGAGCAGTTTAAAACTGTGGGAGAATAAACTGTGGGATTTTCCACTGAGGCATATTCAACTTTCATCCCTCTTTGGCTGAAGATTACATCTAGGAGCACTCAATCTCCTCCATGCCATTTCTGGATTCCTACATCCAGAGAATTGATTCCAGAATGCATAGATATACATGGGAACTTGAGGAGAACACAATAGCTTCTGTTATAACTATATAACATTTTTTTATGGTCACACATAAAATAAAAAAGCTTGTGCTTTGGAGGTTATCTATACTGTGGGACTTATTTCAAATCATGTTGTTGTTGTTTTATTTATTTTTATTTTTTTAGTTTATTTGACAGACAGAGATCACAAGTAGGCAGAGAGGAGGAAGCAGGCTCCCTGCTGAGCAGAGAGCTCAATGCAGCGGCCCTAGATCCCAGGACCCTGTGATCATGACCTGAGCTGAAAGCAGAGACTTTAATCCACTGAGCCACCCAGGCGCCCCTGTTGTTGTTGTTTTAAATCAGTCTTAGACATTTCCATCAGGTGGAATGATTCCATTATCTCTCAAGGGAATGTGGTATCTATGAAGGCAGAAATACTTGTTTTTGTTTTTCACTACTTTTATCACCCAACACTTAGAACATTTCCCAATTCATAGTAATTACCCCAATAAATATTTGGGAGTGAATGTACAAATGCAGTTGTATCAAACAACAAAATCCTAAGCCAATCTAAAATATGATTAAATGTGTTGCTTCATAACACACAAGCAGTCTTTTTAAGGTTGACAATTAGTTGTGTTACCTTTCTAAGAGATTCTGGCTTTATTCTCTATTATTGAATGGTTGGCTTCATTTGCAGAGTAGGAACAAAATTGCTTACTGAAACCCAGGCCTCATATCTGAAAGTGACCAGGATAAAAGAAAGGGGAGAGCTGCTCTTTGAAAAAATATTTAAAAAGATTATAGAAAAGCTTTCACAGAACTACTCAGCAAAACTCCCTTTTGTGTCTCAGTTTTATAAATGACACTAAATGCCCATTTCTGAAACACTGGCCAAGAAAAATAGGGTTACTCTGAACCCTGTAATCCTGGCATTGTAGCTCCTTCTCTTGTGGCAAATGAGATACATGTTATCCCTTTGATACCTAAATAGAATTGGAGTTTTTAGTAACAGAGGGGGGAATGTATGCTATATAGGCATCCATTTATTGGATAAGCAACTAATAACATTTCTTTCTACATATTCTTGCTACCAAATACTGGCATGATGCAAATCCCTACAAAATAAAACTATGATATCTATTATTATTAATTTGTAGACTTCATTCTATGTTCTAGGGAAGAAGGGTTGGTAATTTTTCCATCATTTTGAGATGTAGCACATATATGTATGAGTGTATGCTGAAGATGGGCTTTTCCATTTTGGCCATATGGAAAAGTGAAAATGGACTGAAAATTACTATCTATTCCTTGACAAGTTAATTAAGCCTCATAATCAGTCACAGTCATTTGAACAGCATGGTTGCTGGAATGAGAATTAGTAGGATACCTCGATGGACAAATGGGGCACATTTGTAGAAGGAAATCACCAATGAATACATAAGTATTGTGAAAATATGAAAGGAAAACTATGTTTTAAAAGAGAAAAGACAATTTAATTATTAACAGTGTTAAGAAAATTTATTAAAAAATCCAAGAAATGTCACAAGGGGATGGGATTATGGACATTGGGGAGGGTATGTGCTTTGGTGAGTGCTGTGAAGTATGTAAACCTGGTGATTCACAGACCTGTACCCCTGGGGATAAAAATATATGTTTATAAAAAATAAAAAATTATATTAAAAAATCCAAGAAATGGAATTCTGCACTTCAGACATTAATCTCATTTTACCCAGTATATTAAGTTATTTTATATTTGTTTCCCTACTCATCTGTGAATTTCTTGGGTATAAATAGCATGTTTATCTCTTTCCCTTGTTTTAAGTACATTGTCTATCACACAACTGTTTGTTGCATTAAGTTAAATGAAATAATTTACTTTTATAAACTGTATAGTAAATAACATAGATTTCACTTTGTTTTTAATTTTTTTGTCAAGAAGTTTACTGGCAATGAGTAACATGAATATTTTCCAGATAATTCTATTTACTATCATAAGATTGACACCCCAAAATATTTTCTGGGTAGTGGGGATGGGGGATTAAGGAGTGTTCTTGAGCACTGGGTGATGTATCGGAATGTTTTTTTTTTAAAGATTTTATTTATTTATTTGACAGAGATCACAAGTAGGCAGAGAGGCAGGAGAGAGATAGGAGGAAGTGGGCTCCCTGCTGAGCAGAGAGCCCGATGTGGGGCCCAATCCCAGGACCCCAGGATCATGACCCAAGCCGAAGGCAGAGACTTTAACCCACTGAGCCATCCAGGTGCCCCAGATATATGGAAGTGTTGAATCACTATATTGTACACCTGAAACTGACACTACACTGTATGTTAACTAACTGGAATTTAAATAAAAACCCCAAAAATATATATTAAGTAAAACAGAATAAAAAATGTAAATCTGTTCTGGTTGTATGATTTAAATAGCAATTCTGCTGTTGTACATTGAAGGTCCCCTCCCCATTTTTTGTTACCTTTACCAACACTCCAGTGAACATGTTTTATTTATGATTTTCTCTAGGATGATGTGCTTGATATGAATTTATTCTGTGGGAATTCCTGGATGCACATTTTTTTTTTGAAATGACCTTATTTTTTTTCTGATTAGGGATCTAAGGAGTGACTAAACTTCTTAGACACATAATCTTTGGTAAGAATTACTCATGAGGTATTTTAGCTTCAGTTTTCTCATCTATTGGAAAAAGGAATGACAGAATTTGAGCTTTCTTTTGATAGGATTATTTGATTTAAAAAATTGAGTTAAAGTGAACTGAAAAATAAAAGAGATTTTAAGAAAATCACAGTAGCAAAAACAATCTAACCTGTAACTCAAACCAGAATGTTAAAAGTCTTCTGGACCAGGGTCCCTTCATCTCACCATTGCGTGTTCATTTTCTTTATGGCTTTTCCTTTTTCTATTTGTATGTGTTTGTTTTTGTTATTAGTCCCATCTCTCTGAACCCTGCTTTTGTTTTGTTTTGTTTTGTTTTCTTGACCAGACCATCAGGGTGAAATGCAAACAAGGTCACTCTTAGCCCCCGAGGTTACATGACCTTTTATGCCTAATGCTCACATATAGCTTACAAGAGATTCTGTCTACAAATCAACAGAGGATACTAACTATGTGCCCAGGGGTGGATCAGCTATCTTTTCAACCACAACCAGAGGAAGTCATTGTATGATATTTAAACATTTCATAGTCCTACTCCTGTTCGTGTGCCAAAGCTGGATGTAATCTGAGAAAGCTACTCAGGCTTGCAGGTGTCCCAAAATATGTATAGCTTTAGAAAGCACTTCGTATCTGGTAAAGTGATAAGTTCATTTTTTTATTCATCAGTATCATTTATCAACATTATCCATATTAGGGGCACCTGAGAGGCTCAGTGGGTTAAAGCCTCTGCCTTCGGCTCGGGTCGTGATCCTGGGGTCCTGGGATTGGGCCCCACATCAGGCTCTCTGCTCAGTGGGGAGCCTGCTTCCCCCTCTCTCTCTGCCTGCCTCTCTGACTACTTGTGATCTCTGTCTGTCAAATGGATAAATAAAATCTTTAAAAGAAATTATCCATATTATATATTTTAACCATCAGTAATCTTTTGCTATCTCTTGTTTACTAGACATAGTACTACATATTGTGAAAACAAAGAATGATAAAACAGAGTCCTTTACCTCTTCATCTGTTTAACTTGAGAGCTTGTTAGAAATGTGAAATGTCCTGAAAGAGAAACTAGTATTTTGTCAGGTTCTCTGGTAAGTACAGTAGGTAGTAGGACTAGTTTATGTATCATTGCCCCCAAAATAAAGATACGTGAGGTTTTAAATTCCTAGATCTGTCTCTAACCAAATTCATGCAGTTCTTTCTCTTTTCAGTCAGTACTGAGCTGGTTGTGCTAAGTGTTGCTAGACCATGAAATAATTTTCTTCTGTGTACTTAAAGTATAGCCTTCTGTATTGATTAGGTAAAATTCATCAGTTGTATTTTGCATAATGTCTTCCTATTGAAATGTCTCATTCTTTTTGTTTTAAGATTTTATTTATTTATTTGACAGAGAGAGATTACAAGTAGGCAGAGAGTGGTTGGGGGTGTGAACAGGCTTCCTGCTGAGCAGAGAGCCCGATGGAGGGCTCAATCCCAGGACCCTGGGATCATGACCTGCACCAAAGTCAAAGGCTTTAATCCACTGAGCCATCCAGGCACCCCTGAAATGTCTCATTCTTAGAAGTCTTGTTCTGGTAAAAGTCTGTGCGGTACAATAAGGTCTAGACTTGTAGTTATCCTATGTAATTCCTTTAACTATCTTACAAGAAGTGTTATAAAAGTTCTGTGTTTTCAGGTAGAGGGAAAATATATTTCAAAATGTTTCCTAGAAATCTTTTTTCTCAAAATTCAACTATTACTTTCTTAATAATATTTTGATGATTTTTGATGATTTTTATTATAAGTGAAGATTTATATCTGTGCTTCCTGTCTGCTTGCTACACATAGTTTATCTTTTTCCTGGTTGTACATGTACATTACACAGATGTAATTTAATGTGAATTTTAAAGAAAAATGGGAGAATTCTAGAACTTTGTATTGATTGATTGATTTTGATTCATCATTTGCATATACCACCCAGTGCTCATTACATCACATGCCCTCCTTAATGCCCATCATCCAAATGCCCCAACCCCCATCTCCCCTCCAGCAACCCTTAATTTGTTTCCTAGAGTTAAGATCACTTATAGTTTGTCTCCCTCTCTGATTTCACCTTATTTTATTTTTCCATCCCTTCTGCTATGTTCATCTGTTTTGTTTCTTAAATTCCACACATGTGTGAAATCATATGGTATTTGTCTTTCTCTGACTTATTTTGCTTACCATAATACACTCTAGTTCTATCCACATCATTGCAAATGGCAAGATTTCATAGAACTTAATATTTATTATGCTTCACTTTTGTTATTCTTCATTGTGTTTGTTTCCTCTCATGGTTACTTGATGCAACCAAATAAATTTCTTTAAGAATTTCTTTGTAAAAAGGGGGTTGAGCTAAACAGTATATTGAGTCACTTTCAACTCTGATATTCATTTATTTATACACTCTTTTCCTTCATCAACATTTATTGAACACCACTGGTAAAATACAATGCCATTGTACATACAAAGTACAATGCTTTGTGTGTTCTGGGAACCCACAAAGTATGTGTTGCCTGGAAGCAACTGCAGCTTTCATGGCAAAGTGATCATGTTGGGATGACATTGATGGGTACAGCAAGCAAACAGTAATGATAGCCCTTGTCTCCTCCTCTCATCTTCCAACCTTTTCAGGCCTTCCTGGCAAAGGTAAGGTCTTTTTACACAGTCCTTTCTCTAGCATCATGTATGACATTATTAAATTGTTGATTTGTTTTGGGATATGTCATATAAATAATCACACAGTCCTCCCGTTTGCCTGTGCAGCATTAACTTACAAACCACACCACATATTTGAACTAACATGGAACAGAAATATTAACTTCTTTATGCTTTTGCTAACAAGACATCAGTCCTTTGTACAAAGACATTCATATCCTCTTTCCTAATAGAGGAGATACTGAGTCCCAGCAGATAATGTATCTATCCCTTAGCAAAGTTAAATTCATTGCCAGTTCAGTCACAATCTAATCTGAATGCTCTGTAACCTAAAGAATAAAATTTAAAGTTAGCTACCCACAAAATTCTCATGTAAGATAGTAGTTTAAAAGGACAAGGAATGAAAACATATATATCACAATCAAGAAAGGAAATATGTGTGTCTAATGTACTCGTTATTTTTATAAGTGGTCAAAAAGCCAGAGTTGATCATTATAATTCCATTCTTTTCCACCATTCTATATCATCTTTGTCCTCAACAAGCACTTTAATTAGTCCTGATTCTTTTAAGCTGGCAGGATGAACCAAAATTTCATAACTAAAAGATCTGATTCCTCATTTGTTCTGCAGGATTTTGTTGCTGCTGCTGTGATTTTCTGTTAAAATTTATTATTGCACAAGAAAGTAAAGAATATAAAGAATACCTTGAATTGCTAGCATAACATATCATTCCCCATTATATACCCCAGCTTTCTCCCGTAATCTGCAGCAACCACCTCATCTGGTACAGTAATCCTGTTATTTGCTCATTGGCTGAGAGGTGTGTCCTGACTGTTTAGGTTCTTTACCATAAATTTTCTCGCTAATTCCTGTTCATCTGATACAATCAGCCTAATGTTATCAATATAGAGAAGTACTTTGATTTTCTGAGGCATATACCCAAATATAACATCTCTTTCAACCTTCCTGTGGCAGAAAGTGGACATACTGACATAGCTCTGAAACAGTGTAGTGAAAATTAACTTCTGCTGCTGCTCCTTGCAGATTGGTGTATAAATAAAAGAACTTGCCAAATTAATAGTCATGTACCCTTGCCAGGGCTGTGTTCACTTGTTCCAGTTAAGGTGCCACAGTTATAATAGCAACTATAATTTAAAAAATTATATTAATAATAATTCAAGTCAATCTCTGAGATATGCATTGGCCAAGTAAGTGAATTAAATTGAGTGTGTATTTTTCAAGTCTTGGATACCAAGACTAATGGAGTTTCCTCTGGGAATCAGAATTGCTTTTGGTTTATTTTCATGGAAGAGAAAAGAAGTCAGGAGGCCTGAATTTAGCCCTTCCTAGTCTGTCACCTGTCGTTCATGGAGACAGTACATATTCAGGAACTGGAAAAAGTAGCCACAAGATGAGTTTTTCTTCTGCTGGCTCTATTAATAGGCTGATTTGGGCCAATTCTACTCTTATCACTTGACTTCCATATATGCACTTTGCGTAATAGACCAGAGTGACATTTATTTTTTGTGTCCAGAAGTTATTGCCAATTTAGATCAATACCTAGTAATCCATGAAATATATGGATATTCTCCATTTCCCACTATAAGATAACTTTTGCAAATGGCTATAGATCACTTTCGGGAAGAGTTGAAGAGTCACAGTCCTTCAGTGTTCTTTCTCAGGAGTCCTAGCCTCTTCATCAGTCAAAAGTCTTTACATCTGTGAACTTAAGTCTAGAAACTGAGTGACTTTCATTTTGGCAAGTCAAGTCAGAATTTTGGTTGTAAGATGTAGATATTTCTCTGTTTTGGAGATGAAACAATATGTTCATAGACTTCCATCTATAAAATTCATATGATTAATAAGTTACTGCCAAAGATCCAATAGGTCAAAATATTGTGATTACAGGTTTGTTCCTGTTGCCTGTTTTGAAAAGTGTACCAACCTTGTCTCTGATAGTTAAATATTTGGTCTTTGTCATTCTGGAAAACCATCATCCCCACTGAAATAGGGAAACTTGTTCAATGGTGGCATCTTCTACTGGCTGCATTACCTAGAAGAAAGCTGTATAGAATATTTCCAAGAAGTTGATACACCCATCTGAAGGTACTTCACAATGTCTTAGCCAAAGGCATGTCTTCTGGGCCCTCTCAAAGGTTATAGTGTTTAGGGTGGCTATATAGTATACAGATGATAAATCTACTACAGTATCCCTAACTCCATAACTTCTTGTATTTCTTCTACAATATGCTGTGAAAGTTCTAGTATCTCAGCTTCATTAAATGTAAGCCATTGCAAATCCATGTTTCACTTAACCAATCAAGTAATTTCTTAAAGCCACTTCCAGTTAACCTTAATATATTTAATCCCCAAATTTTGGTAGGTTTATCTGTATCAATAAATTCAGCCTGGTCCAATAATTTAAAATATTTTACTTGGCTTAGACCAAAGCTTCCCTTAGAATCTATTTTTGCAAGTATTTCCCACACATTATTGAAGTATTTTTGGAGTACAAATTATTTCTTCCTGGGACTGACTTAGCACTTATTCTCCAGAATAGGCCAATGTCTAACTGTATTTATAGTTCTAGAATTAATAAAGAGTGATTTTGAGGGAGCTTGAGCAGAATATGCTTCCTCCTGCAAGACAATTGCCTCAGTTGATGTTATTATATTACCTTACCATAAGTGAAGCCTCGTCTCTTTATTCACAGAAGGAGGGTCAGCTTCCTACAGCAAGGGAACATCAGATAGACTTGGAGTTTGTTTCATATATTTTTCATTTTATTTCTCTAGAGATCCACATTCCAATTCTTAAAGTCTTTCTCATTTTCACTTGATGCTATCAATTTCACATTAGAAACTGGACAATCTGTAAATTGCATTCTCATTATAATTTTACATATAATGCAGACTGCCATATAAGTTCTCTCTTCATCTGACTGTGACTTGACATCAATCAGAAGTAGTTTTTCCACCTCTTGACCCTTGTGGTCATTAATGCTAACATAACAGTTAGGTTTATCTATGTTGTACAGTGGTAGCTACTATTCACATGTGTCTATTTAAATGTAAATTTAATGAAATAAGATAAAATAAACAATTCAATACCACATTGTCACTAACCACATTTGAAGTGCTCAAAACCCACAAATGGCTGTTGGTTACTTTATTGGACAGTGGAAGTAGAACATTTAAGTCAATGCAGGGGTTACATTAGATAGTGCTACCCTAGAGACCTAAGTACACATATATACTAGATACACATTCATAGAGTAGTCCCAACATTAAATTTAATGGCTCAAAACTGGAAACATCCCACTCTTTGTAGAATGGATAAACACATTGGATAAACAGAGAGAAATTGGAATATATTTATTGATAAAAATGAATGAACTAAGTGACTCTTAATCTCACAAAACAAACTGAGGGTTGCTGGGGGGAGGGGGTTTGGGAGAAGGGGGTGGGATTATGGACATTGGGAAGGGTATGTGCTTTGGTGAGTGCTGTGAAGTGTGTAAACCTGGTGATTCACAGACCTGTACCCCTGGGGATAAAAATATATGTTTATAAAAAATAAAAAATTAAATTAAAAAATTAAAAAATAATAAAAAAGAATGAACTATAGATACACACCACTTGTTGAATCTTAGCAACATATTATTGAAAAAAATGACACGAAACAACAGATATTTTTATTTTATTACCATAGAAATAAAATATTAGTTAGTGCTGCATCACTGGTTACAAAATGATAATGATAATAAAGAAATTTCTACCAAAATAATAGGATAAGTTGAGGAAGTTCTTCACATCGGGAAGGGATAAATGGGTACTTTTGGGCTGATTGGTGATACTGTTTTTTACTTGGACAGTAGTTTCATGATTGTTTAATTATTTTTTTTAATTTTATTTTTTATAAACATATAATGTATTTTTAATCACAGGGGCACAGGTCTGTGAATCGCCAGGTTTTCACACTTCAAAGCACTCACCATAGCACATACCCTACCCAGTGCCCATAACCACACCGCCCTCTCCCAAACCCCCTCCCCCTAGCAACCCTCAGTTTGTTTTGTGAGATTAAGAGTCACTTATGCTTTGTCTCCCTCCCAATCCCATCTTGTTTCATTTATTCTTCTCCTACCCCCTTAACCCCCCATGTTGCATCTCCACTTCCTCATATCAGGGAGATCATATGATAGTTGTCTTTCTCCGATTGACTTATTTTGCTAAGCATGATACCCTCTAGTTCCATCCACGTCGTCACAAATGGCAAGATTTCATTTCTTTTGATGGCTGCATAGTATTCCATTGTGTATATATACCATTTCTTCTTGATCCATTCATCTGTTGATGGACATCTAGGTTCTTTCCATAGTTTGGCTATTGTAGACATTGCTGCTATAAACATTCGAGTGCACGTGCCCCTTCAGATCACTTTGTTTAATTATTTGTTAAACTATCTTATGGAATATATGTGCTATGTTTTCAAATAATATATGCTAAAATAAAACTGAAAAGAAAAAATATTTCGAGTGAAGAAATTATGGACCCCACCCACACACCTGGAAAAAAGAAAGCTTTACTCTTTAAAAATATATTTTATT
Source organism: Mustela nivalis (assembly GCF_964662115.1). Taxonomy (NCBI): domain Eukaryota; kingdom Metazoa; phylum Chordata; class Mammalia; order Carnivora; family Mustelidae; genus Mustela; species Mustela nivalis. The sequence goes on from NC_139040.1 coordinate 104,282,098, forward strand.
TATTAATTTGAGAGAGAGAGAGAGAGAACACGATATTGAGAGAATGAGTGGAAGGAGGGGCACAGGAAGAAGAAGACTCCCTGTGGAGCAGAGAGTCCAATGTGGTACTCCATCCCAGGACCTGAACTGAGCTGAGGGCAGGTGCTTAACTGACTGAGCCACCCAGTTACCCAGAAAGCTTTACTCTTAAAACTGCTATCCACTTGTTAGAATCTCAGTACTGGTAGACTTACATAATTCTCATTTTAGAAGAACAGAAGAGGATTACGAAGAACATAGAATTTTAACTGATATTCCTACTATTTCACTTGCTTTAATGTTATTGATAATATGTGTATATCAAAATAAAATAATTTTAAGAAACTGATTAACTTATAACACTCAGAGAAACCAAGTAGAAGCAAAACATCCCAGTGCATATTAATGTTGGAATTTCTGTATGGTTCTTTTACACACTCATTTCAGATAAAATGATGAAAGAACTTAGGATATATTTGTGAACATTTTTCTTCATAATATTGAATTTGAAATTCATGATTGTATGGTAATATCGTGATTTATCTTGCAACATAACACACAGTCTGTTGCAGATGTGGACTTTATATAATCATTACTAGAAATTTTATTTGTTTATTTTAAGTGTGCATGTGTGTATTGTGTTGAAGATAGTTTAAATTTTATTTTTTATATTTATTTATTTGACAGGGAAATTGTTTTTAATTCTGTACTCGATTGGTATATTTCAAAATGTGCAATACTTTTTTCATTTATCAGTGAAAGAAGTTAGAAATTAACTTAAAGGGGAACCTGGGTGACTCAGTTGTTAAACGTCTGCCTTTGGCTTAGGTCATGATCCCAGGGTCCTGGGATCAAGCCCCACATGGGGCTCCCTGCTTGGGAGGAAGCCTACTTCTCCTTCTCCCATTCCCCCTGCTTCTGTTCCCTCTCTCACTGTGTCTCTCTCTGTTAAATAAATAAATAAAATATTTTTAAAAAAGAAATTAATTTAAAAAAAACCAGCAAATAATAAACAAATTTCCTTCAAAGTCATGGTCACATATATAGCGCACTGTAGAAAAGAGGAGGGTCATGATGGGTTCCACCGTGTCTCATGAGTTTCATCAGATACTGGACCTAATAAAGGATGGAGAGAAAAGGCAGCTTTCAAAAAGGAGTATGTTATTAAATGAGGCATTTACTGTACTCCTTCCTAAGAGTATCAGGTGGAGAACAAGCTTTCTAAACTAGATCTAGGAAGTGGAATGTGAAATCAATCCATCTTCCTCCCCTAAAGGCCTGTCCAGTGGTTAATGAATTTAAAAAACATGACTAAATAAAAACAAAACCCACACATACTCCCCGTACCCAACCTCCATAAAAAAACAAAAAACAAAAAACAAAACAGAACAGCAACAACAAAAAAAACACCCAAATGTCCCAGATCGTTTTCCAGAGTGGATAGAGCCCAGGGGCATCTTCAACAACCCAAATTAGTTTGTTACAGAGTCATCACAAGCTAGCCTTGCTTTTAAACAAAACAAAAAAATTTGTTTTTGAAACAAAAAAAAAATTCCCACAAAATCTAGTACTAATCACTTTTCTGACAATACACAATTACTCAAATTCACTAGTACTGGGGGGGGGGGAGGAGGGAACCACACCTATAGGCCTTGTCTCACACGAGTGTATGTGGGTAGGTGCAGGGCATTTGTCACTATTACAGAAATGAATTTTAAATTTAATCTTTAGTTTGATTTAGCGTTGCTTTTAGTATGATGCTGACACCAGCTGTGTGGAAAGGGCTCTAGAGAGATGTTCACAACAGCACACACTTGCGGCTCTTCTCTGGTCCGGCAGGCTCCAGGGCAGCCCACATTGCTTCGTCAAATACATTCTTTAGGCCTTTCTGTGTGAGTGCAGAACACTCCACATACTTGACTGCCTTCAGATCCTGGGCCAACTTTTCAGCAGTCTCTGGAATAATAGGCTTCTGTTTGTTCTTAGCAAGTTTCTCAGTTGAAGAGGGGTCATCTCAGAGACCAGTTTGAGTCCCAACAAGAAAGAAAGGAGTCTTTGGACAGTGGTGAGTTACCTCAGACACCTGCTTTTCCTTCACATTTTCAAATGAGGATGGAGAAACCACTGAAAAACAGACTAGAAATACATCTGTTTGTGGATAACTTGGTGGTCGTAATCTGTCATAATCCTCTTACCCTGCTGTATCAAAAAGACCAAGAGTATATGGCTCTCCACCAATCATTACTGTAACTGCATAGATGTCAAAAGTAGTCCATACATACTCAGTTGGAAATTTGTTTATTGTGTAGGATATCAGGAAACATGTTTTACCAACAGCACTGTTCACCCACAAAAATGCCCTTAATTGTCTGCATTGCTGAAAGAGTTCTGTATCTACTTTAAATATTTCAAATTGGATGGTGGCCTCAGCTTCTCTGCTGGGGCATTAGCAGCACTGCCAAAGATAGTTTAAATTTTAAATTTACAATTTGAGTATTTCATAAAACCTTTGGTAAACTAACTAAAGCTGAACTTTCAGTCTATACATTTGAGGATTTTTTTTTTTTACATTTGAGGATTTTAATGAAACAAATATTTGTTATTGAATAGCAAACTTATACTTTGATTTATATTTGGATCTGGTCCTGAAGACTACATCTAGATTTCATATTCTTATTTCTATTTTCATACCAGTTGGAATATGATAGACAGAAAAAATAATATATCAGATTAAAAAAAATTCACGTTGCTCAGCATTTATCTCTACATTCAGGAACACACTCACAGAGATCTTTCCTAGGGGAAAAATTGAAATGTAGCTTCTATTTCTTTCTTTGCTGTGCATTCTTCTCTAAGGTTGTGTTATGTCCATTCAGAGATAATGAGGAGCCATAAATGAACAATGATTCTAAGGGGTCAAGATCACTGGGGCAGGAGTTTATATTTGAATAAAGATTGAGCAAAAATGTAGGTAGGGCAGAGTCTGTTGGAATCATGGTTGTCAGAAACTTGATATAGTAAGGGGGTTTTATGGCTTAAAGAAGCTTAAAGTAGAGCTGAAAACTTCACTCTCAAATTCCTTCAGTCTAGTCAAAGTGGCACGGGGAGTCCACTGGTTGAATATCTTGACAAGACTGTTGATCTGTATATTTTCCATTGTTACATAGGTTGAAATGGTTGTGAATTCAGTGCAATATCATGTCATATTTTTCTTATATTATGACTTCTTGTCCTTCATCATATATTGTCTTAGGTTATGAATGCTGGTGCTGAATGCTGAGGTATGATGGACGGTGGTTAAATGCTATGGATAGGAATAGTTGTAAGATATTTTTGAAAACTGTAATGTAGCTGACTACTTTTATAAACTTGGGAAATCTGATAAATTGGTTTTCAGGGTTTGAAAATTTGGATGGTGTAAGTATTTTCGGAGTCAGAAATTTCTTCTTGTGACTGGTATGTATTGGGACAAAGTTTGTGTTGGTATTTTGTATATTAAAATATGTCTTACAGAAATCAGTAAATGTCCTGCAGCTCCTCCAGTTTCTGACGGGTTTGGAGAAATAGTACAGGTTTTGATGTTGCACAAAGTGGTAAGAGTAAAAGCCATAAGTCATAGGAAATTGTGGATTTTGGATGGAAATAAGTAGCAATTTTTTTATGCATGAATTTTACAGGGATAACATGATAATGGAGTCATTGCCTTTGATGGTAAGTTAGGTTATTAGTATGACATAATGCAAAGAGGTACATTGATGGACCTGGATACCATGGGATTGGTAAATGTGTTTTTTAGAATTAGGTTATGAAGTTCCTCTGGACTGCAGCATGGAATGGGAGCATTGTTTGAGGGATGACATCTCCTTCTGTGATATATATCTGGCTGTGTTGGCCCTAGATTTAAAGACTACTCTTAGGGTAATCTACTTTTTTGGTTAGACAGTGTTATGTAAAGACACTGCTTCATGTAACTGTTTAATTAACTTGGTGAGTCCTAATTACTGGGTTAATGGAAACTAATACAGATTTTGGTATCTGGAAGTGGGGTGCTAGCATAACAGATACCTAACATTGTTTATATAGCTTTGCAGTTGTGCAGTGGGCAGAGGATGGAAAATTTTGAGAAGCATGATAGAAAATGCCTACATTGCCTTGAACAGATTGTTAGCAGAAATGTAGATGTTAATGTTTTTCCTATTGAGAACTTAGAAGGAAATGAGGAGTTTGGTAGAGAAAACTTATTAGAGACGATTTACTCAAAAACAAATTGATAACAGAAACATGAATGTTAAAAGTTCTGCTGTTGGAGGCATAGAAGAGAATGAGGGACATGGTATTGGAAAATGGAGGAAAGGGAATCTTTATTATATACTGATGGAAAATTTAGCAAGAATTGTGCCCTTTAGTTATGAGGAAAGCAGAAGTTGAAGTGCTGAAGTTGGCTACTTAGCTGAGATTTCCTAATAAAGTTTAAAAGGCAAAGTCTAGTATCTCCTGTTTGCTTATAGCAAAATATAAGAGGAAAAAGATGACTTGGGGGAAGAACTATTAAACAAAAAGGAACCAAGACTTCATGATTTGGGAAATTCTTAGCTTGTCCTGGTTGCAAAAGATGTTAAAATTAAGAGTCACTGTTAAAAAAAAAGTGCTTTAGTGAAAAAACAGTGTATGGCTGGAGAGTTTTTGCTAATACCTTTGAAAGACCAAAATGACAGAGTATTGAGTTGTGTTTTAAGATACTAAGTTTGTGACACATACAGTCCCTCAGCCATCTTAGTAGAAGACAAAAATAGAGATGGAAATATTGAAGAAAACCTATGAAGGAGTCTCTTGTCAAAAGGAATGAATTCTTGTGACATATCTGGTTAACCCATAAGGTTCTTGAGAATTTTATACTAGCAGAAACACTGCCAGCTAGGATTAAAAGTGTGGCAGAGCCAAAATAAAAGATTGTCATTGTACTCACAAAATACTACAGATGGTAAACAGACTGATAAAAATTACCTAGCTCAAACATGAGTTACCCTTTATGGAAAAAGGAAGAATAACTCAGAGAGAGGAGCCTTAAGGACAGATTGCAGATGCAAAAATGGCAGAGAATTATTCCCAGGCCTTGAAACTGATGGAATTTACCCTGCTAGATTTTCAATTTGCTGAGATGGGTAACTCCTTTAATACTTTCCCTTTTCTCCCTTTTTTAATGTGTATGCCTATAGTTCTTATTCTATACCTTCCCACAAGAGTATTTTGTGAGCAGATAACTTGATTTTTAAGTTCACAGGATTACATTTGGAGAATTTTGCCTCAAGATAGATTATACACACAGACTTACCCATACCTGATTTAAATGGGTTAGATTATCAGATTTGAGAATTTTGAGGTGACAAGATTTAGATGACATTTTAGAGTTTGCATTGATGCTGCCATATATTGATATTTGGGATCATGTTGGGATAAGGGAAAGATATTTTGCATGTAGGACAGACATGGTTCTATAAAGGCCAGGAAACAGACTATGGTGGACAGAATGATGGCCTCCTAAAGATGCCTTCATCCTGATTACATTACATGCCAACAAATAATTAAATTTGCAGTTGGAGTAAAAGTTGCTAAAAAACTTAACCTTAAAATAGATATCCTGGCTTATCTCTATGGACCCAATATAATCACAGGATCTTTAAATGTGGATCAGGGAGGCAGAGTCTGTGTCAGTTATACATGGTATGAGAATTGTTTGACTGGCCATTACTGGCTTTGAAAATGGAAGAGGACATGGGCCAAGCAATAATAGGAGACTCTAGAATCTGAAAAAGAAAAGAACATTGATTTTCACCTAGAGCTTCCTGAAGGGAATGCAGCTCTGCAGCATTCTGATTTCAGCCCAGTGAGAAACATTTAAAACTTGTGACCTCCAGAATGGTAAGGCAATAAATTTCTGTTGTTTTAAGCCATGAAGTTCGTGGTGATTAGTTAGAACATACAGTGGTGAAATACTGAATATTTTCCACCTAAAATCAACAATAAAACATGCACTCTATCCTTGCTGCTTGCATTAACATTTCAGGGAAATTAGGTAAGGAAAAAAAATAGGCATCCAGATTAGGAAAGAATAAGTGAAATTATTTCTAGTTGCAGATCACTTGATCTTGTACATACAAAATTCTAAAGAATCCACTCAAATACTTTGGGAACTAATACACTAGTTCAGTAAGGCTGAAGGATATGAGCAGTTATAAGCACTAGTTGTATTTATAAATACTAACAATGAACAGTGAAATTAAGAAAATAATTCCATTTAAAATGGCATTAGAAATAATAAAATACTTAGGAATAAGTTTAATAAAGAAAGTGCAAAATTTGTCCTCTAAAAACTACAGAAATTTTTGAAAGATATAAAAAAAACCCAAATAGGAAGACATCCTATGTTAGTTAATCAGATGACTTAATATTGTTAAAACAGCAGTACTCCTTCAAATTGATCCATTAAGTAGCACTTCAGTGGCTCAGTTAGTTAAGCATCTGCCTTTGGCTCAGGTCATGATCCCAGGGTCCTGGGATGGAGCCCTGCATCTGGCTCCCTGCTCCTCAGGGAGCCTGCTTCTCTCTCTTCCTCTGCCCATCACTCTCTGTCTCTCTCTGTGTGTCAAATAAATAAATAAAATCTTTAAAAAAAATCGATCCATCGACTGAATGTGATCCTTATTGAACCAAAAGGCTTCTCTGCAGAAATTGACACTTATCCTAAAATTTATAAGATTCAAGCGACTAAGAGTAGCCAAAGAAGATTAAAGTTGGAAGACTCATACTTCCGTATTTCAAACTGAAATACAAAGCTACCATATTCAAGATAATGTGGTACTATCATAAAGATGGACCTATAGATCAAAGAAATTGAATAAGATTGCAGAATAGACACTTGTATGTATAGCCAGTTGATTTTCAACAAGAGTGCCAAGGCAGTTCAATGAAACAAAGTAGTCTTTTCAACAAATATTACTGCAGTAATTGGATATACACATGTCAAGGAATGAATTTGGACTGCTCCCTCATAACACACAGAGAAATTAACTCAAGATGGGTTACAAGTCTATATGCAAGAGTTAAAGGAATAGAAATATTAGAAGAAATCAGAGAAATAAATCTTAGGTAAAGCCTTCTCAGGTGTGATATCAAAACCATAAAGAAATGGATAAAAGAAAGAAATGGATAAATTGGATTTCATGAAACTTAGACTTCTCTGGTTTAAAAGATACCATCGATAAAGTGAAAAGACAACTCACAGAATGGGAAAAATATCTGCAAATCATATATCTGATAATGGATTTACATCTAGATTATATGAAGAACTGTTACATCTAGATTTACATCTAGATTATATGAAGAACTGTTTTTCTACTGTGTCTCAGCTTTTGCTCCTTCACTATTCTGCTTCCTCTCTATCCTTCACCTCCTAAAGGTTTTTTCCTGAAGAACATTTGCTCAATATACTGTGTTCCTCCAAATATCCATCTCAGGCTTTGCTTCTCCAGAACCTGAAGTAAGATGGAACCTCTGCACATGAGCTCTTTCAGTTGTAATGTCCCATCTCAGGTTTTTGCATGACTGGCTCTTTACTGTACTTCATATCTCAGCTTAATTGCCATTTCCTAAAACAGGAAGAAACCTTTCAATAGATGCAGAAAAAGCACTTGACAAAGTACAATGTCCATTCTCAATAAAAATCTGCAAAAAGTAGGGTTAGAGGTAACATGCCTCAGCATAATAAAGGCCATGTATTAAAAACCTGTAGCTAAGAGTATCCTCAATGGGAAGTAACTGAGATATTTTACTCTATGGTCAGGAACAAAACAGGGATATCTACTCTTATTTTTAAAAGATCCATTTATTTCTTAGAGAGAGAGAGAGAATGTGTGTGCAAAAGTCGGGGGGCAATGGGTGGGAATCTTCAAGCAAACTCTGAGTTGAGCAGGGAGCCTGACTCAGGGCTTCATCTCATGACCCATGAGATCATGACCTGAGCCAAAACCAAGAGTTGGACACTTAACTGACTGGTCACCCAGGTGCCCCATGGATATCCACTGTTACTACTGTTTTTTAACATAGTACTGGAAGGAAATGTTGGATATTAATCCTTTCTGATGGCTCAGTAATATTCCATTGTGTATATGGACCATATCTTTATCCATTCATCTATTGAAGGGCATTTTAGCTCTTTTCACAGTTTGGCTATTGTGGACATTGCTGCTATGAACATTGGGGTGCATGTGGCTCTTCTTTTCACTATGTTTGTATCTTTGGGGTAAATTCCCAGTAGTGCAATTCCTGGGTCATAGGGTAGCTCTATTTTTAATTTTTTGAGAAAACTTCTCACTGTTTTCCAAAGTGGCTGCATTCCCACCAACAGTGTAAGAGGGTTCCCCTTTCTCCACAGCTTCTCCAGAATTTGTTGTTTCTTTCCTTGTCAATTTTTGCCATTCTAATTGGTGTAACATGGTATTTCAGTGTGGTTTTGATTTGAATTTCCCTGATGGCTAATGATGAACATTTTTTCATGTGCCTGTTAGCCATTTGTATGTCTTCTTTGGAGAAAACATAAAAAAGAAATCCATAGTACTGGAAATCTTAGCCTCTGCAATCAGACAACAAAAAGAAATAAAAGGCATCCAAATGAGCAAGGAAGAACTCAAACTTTCACTATTTGAAGATGACATGATACTCTATATAGAAAACCTGAAGGATTCCATCAAAAAATTTCTAGAACTGATACATGAATTCAGTAAAGTCACAGGATACAAAATCAACATACAGAAATCTGTTGCATTTCAGAGTGCCTGGATGGCCCATTCAGTTAAGTGTCTGACTCTTGATTTCAGCTCAGGTCATGATCTCAGGATCGTGAGATTGGGCCCCACCTCAGGCTCTGCACTCAGTGGGGAGTCTGATTGAGATTCTATCCCTCTCCCTCTGCCCCTGCCTCCCTACACTCTCTGTCTCTAAAACAAATAAATAAATCTTTGAAAAGAAATGAATCTGTTGCATTTCTGCACACCAGTAATGAAGCAGCAGAAAGAGAAATCAATCAAGGAATTAATCCCACTTATAATTTCACTGAAGCCAATAAGATACCTAGGAAGAACACTAAGCAAAGAAATTAGAACACTTATGGTAAATACCAGTATACTATAGAACACTTACAAAAGAAATGGAATATGACACAAGGATATGAAGGCATTCCATGTTCCTGGGTTGGAATAACAAATATTGTTAAATTGTTTATATATACACATTTAATGCAATCCCTGTCAAAATACCAACAGTTTTTTTCACAGAGCCAGAACAAACAATCCTACAATTTGCATGGAAGCACAAAAACAATCTGGGCAGCCAAAGCAACCTTGAAAAAGAAAACCAAAGCTAGAGGCATCACAGTTCTGGACTTCAAGGTATCTTACAAAGCTATAGTCATCAAAAGAGTATGGTAATGGTACAGAAATAGACACTTAGATCAATAGGACAGAATAGAAAACACAGAAATGAACCCACAACTATATGGCCAATTAATCTTTGGAAAATCTGGAAAGAATGTCCAATCAGAAAAAGACATCTCTTCAACAAATGGTGTTGGGAAATTGGACAGCAACATGCAAAAAAAAAAAATAAATAAAACTGGACTTCCTTGTGCCATACACAAAAATAAAATTAAAATGGATCAAAGACCTAAATAAGAGATAGGAATCCATTAAAATCCTGGAGGAGAACAGAGGCAGTAACCTCTTTGACACTGTCCATAGCAAGTACTTACTCAATACGTCTCCAGAGGCAAGGGAGACAAAAGTAAAAATAAATTATTAGTACTTCATCAAACTAATAAGCTTCACAGTGAAGGAAACAATCAGCAAAACTCAAAGGCAACCTACAGAATCGGAGAATATATTTGTAAATAACAAATGTAAAAAAGGATTAGTATCCAAAGTAAAACTCTGTACCCAAAAATAAATAATCCAATTAAAACATGGGTGGAAGACATGAATAGATATCTTTCCAAAGAAGATGAAAGATGACCAACAGGCGATATGAGAAGGTACTCAACGTCAGTTATCATCAGGGATATGCAAATCAAAAGTACAATGAACTATTACCCCATAGCTCTCAGAATGGCTAAAATCAACAAGACAAGCAACAATAGCTGTTGGCGAGGACTTAGAGAAACGGTAATAGTCTTGCACAGTTGATGGAAAGGCAGACTGGTGCGCCCATTCTGGAGAACAGCATGGAGGTTCCTCAAACATTAAAAAATAGAACTACCTTATGATTCAGCCATTGCATTACCAGATATTTACCCAAGGAATACAAAAATACTAATTCTAAGGGATACATGCACCCCAGTGTTTATAGAAGCATTATCTACAATAGCCATATTATGGAAAGAACCTAAGTGACCCTTAATTGATGAATGGATAGAGAGGAAGGGACTATTACTCAGCCACAAAACGAATGAAATTTTGCTATTTGCAATGTCATGGATGGAGCTAGACAGTATCATATATGCTATGTAAAATATATCAGAGAATGACAGATAACATATGATTTCACTCATATGTGGAATTTAAGACACAAAACAAACGTTCCTAGTGGGGGAAAAAAAGAGAAAGACAAACCGAGAAACAGACTCAATGCTAGAGAATGCTACCAGAGGGGAGATGGGGGGATAGGACAAAAAGGTTATGGGAATTAGGAGGAGTCAAGATGGCGAGAAGTAGCAGGCCGAGACTACTTCAGCAACCAGAGATCAGCTAGATAGCTTATCTAAAGATTGCAAACACCTGCAAATCCATCGGCAGATCGAAGAGAAGAAGAACAGCAATTCTGGAAACAGAAAAACAACCACTTTCTGAAAGGTAGGACTGGCGGAGAAGTGAATCCAAAGCGACAGGAAGATAGACCCCAGGGGGAGGGGCCGGCTCCCGGCAAGCAGCAGAGCAACGGAGCACAAAATCAGTACTTTTAAAAGTCAGTTCCGCTGAGGGACTTCGCTCCAGAGGCTAAACCGGAAGCCCACGCGGGGTCAGCGTGGCCTCAGGTCCCGAAGGGTCACAGAAGAATCGGGGGTGTCTGAGTGTCGCAGAGCTTGCGGGTACTGGAACGGGAAAGCCGGCTACAGAGACAGAGTCGACAGTAAGATCACAGCTCCGTGTTAACTTGAACCGGTCACAGGCTCGGTGAGCTCGGAGCGTGGCCGGAGGTCAGGCAGACGGGAGTTACTGGGCACTGTTCTCTGAGGGCGCACTGAGGAGTGGGGCCCTGGACTCTCGGCTCATCCGGGCCGGAGACCAGGAGGCTGCCATTTGTATTCCCGTCCTCCGGAACGCTACAGAAAGCGCTCAGGGAAAAAAAAAGCTCCTGAAAGCAAACCCAAGCGGATTACTCACCCCAGCGCCTGGTAAGGGCGGTGAAATTCAACCTGGGGCAAAGACGCTTGAGAATCACTACACCAGGCCCCTCCCCCAGAAGATCAACAAGAAATTCAGCTGAGACCAAGTTCACCTACCAAGGAGTGGGGTTTCAATACCAAGGAGAGCAGCAGAATTCCAGAGGAGGAGAAAGCAAAGCACGGAACTCATGGCTTTCTCCCTGTGATTTTTTTTAGTTTTGCAGTTAATTTAATTTTTTTTCTTTTTCATTTTTTGTTTTTTTTTCTCGCCTTCTGGTAAAATTTTTTATTTTAAATTTTACCCTTTTCTTTTTTAACGTTTTTTAACTAGTTTATCTAATATATATATATATTTTCAATTTTATATTTTTCTTTATTCGTTTTCTTTTTTTTAAAATTCTTTTCTTTTTTTCCTTTTTTTCTTTTTTTTTTTTTTTTTCTATTTCTCCCTTTTTGAACCTCTTTTTACTCCCTTTCTCGCCCCTCATGATTTGGGATCTCTTCTGATTTGGTTAAAGCATATTTTCCTGGGGTTGTTGCCACCGTTTTAGTATTTTACTTGCTCCTTCATATACTCTTATCTGGATAAAATGACAAGACGGAAAAATACACCACAAAAAAAAGAACAAGAAGCAGTACCAAAGGCTAGGGACCTAATCAATACAGACATTGGTAATATGTCAGATCTAGAGTTCAGAATGACAATTATCAAGGTTCTAAACGGGCTCGAAAAAAACATGGAAGATATTAGAGAAACCCTCTCAGGAGATATAAAAGCCCTTTCTGGAGAAATAAAAGAACTAAAATCTAACCAAGTTGAAATAAAAAAAGCTATTAATGAGGTGCAATCAAAAATGGAGGCTCTCACTGCTAGGATAAATGAGGCAGAAGAAAGAATTAGAGATATAGAAGACCAAATGACAGAGAATAAAGAAGCTGAGCAAAAGAGGGACAAACAGCTACTGGACCACGAGGGGAGAATTCGAGAAATAGTGACACCATAAGACGAAACAACATTAGACTAATTGGGATTCCAGAAGAAGAAGAAAGAGAGAGGGGAGCAGAAGGTATACTGGAGTGAATTATTGGGGAGAATTTCCCCAATATGGCAAAGGGAACGAGCATCAAAATCAGGAGGTTCAGACAATGCCCCTCAAAATCAATAAGAATAAGCCCACACCCCGTCACCTAATAGTAAAATTTACAAGTCTCAGTGACAAAGAGAAAATCCTGAAAGCAGCCCGGGAAAAGAAGTCTGTAACATACAATGGTAAAAATATTAGATGGGCAGCTGACTTATCCACAGAGACCTGACCTGGCAGGCCAGAAAGAGCTGGCATGATATTTTCAGAGCACTAAATGAGAAAAACATGCAGCCAAGAATACTATATCCAGCTAGGCTATCATTGAAAATAGAAGGAGAGATTAAAAGCTTCCAGGACAAACAAAAACTGAAAGAATTTGCAAACACCAAACCAGCTCTACAGGAAATCTTGAAAGGGGCCCTCTAAGCAAAGAGAGAGCCTACAAGTGGTAGATCAGAAAGGAACAGAGACCATATACAGTAACAGTCACCTTACAGGCAATACAATGGCACTAAATTCATATCTCTCAATAGTTACCCTGAATGTTAATGGGCTAAATGCCCCTGTCAAAAGACACAGGGTATCAGAATGGATAAAAAAAAAAAAAAAACCCATCTATATGTTGCCTCCAAGAAACTCATTTTAATCCCGAAGACACCTCCAGATTTAAAGTGAGGGGGTGGAAAAGAATTTACCATGCTAATGGACATCAGAAGAAAGCAGGAGTGGCAATCCTAAGATCAATTAGATTTTAAGCCAAAGACTATAATAAGAGATGAGGAAGGACACTATATCATACTCAAAGGGTCTGTCCAACATGAGGATCTAACAATTTTAAATATCTATGCCCCCAACGTGGAAGCAGCCAACTATATAAACCAATTAATAACAAAATCAAAGAAAGACATCAACAATAATACAATAATAGTAGGGGACTTTAACACTCCCCTCACTGAAATGGACAGATCATCCAGCAAAAGATCAACAAGGAAATAAAGGCCTTAAATGACACACTGGACCAGATGGTCATCACAAATATATTCAGAACACTACATCCCAAAGCAGCAGAATACACATTCTTCTCTGGTGCACATGGGAACATTCTCCAGAATATTTCACATCCTAGGTCCTAAATCAGGCCTCAGCCAGTATCAAAAGACTGGGATCATTCTCTGCATATTTTCAAACCACAATGCTCTGAAGTTGGAACTCAATCACAAGAGGAAACTTGGAAAGAACCCAAATATATGGAGGCTAAACAGCACCCTTGTAAAGAATGAATGGTTCAACCAGGAAATTAAAGAAGAATTGAAAAAATTCATGGAAACAAATGATAATGAAAACACAACAGTTCAAAATCTGTGGGAAACAACAAAGGCAGTCCTGAGAGGAAAATATATAGTGGTACAAGCCTTTCTCAAGAAACAAGAAAGGTCTCAGGTACACAACCTAACCCTACACCTAAAGGATCTGGAGAAAGAACAAGAAAGAAACCCTAAACCCAGCAGGAGAAGAGAAATCATAAAGATCAGAGCAGAAATCAATGAAATAGAAACCAAAAAAAAAAAAAAAAATAGAGCAAATCAACGAAACTAAGAGCTGGTTCTTTGAAAGAATTAATAAGATTGATAAATCCCTGGCCCGACTTATCAAAAAGAAAAGAGAAAGGACCCAAATAAATAAAATCATGAATGAAAGAGGAGAGATCACAACTAACACCAAAGAAATACAAATTATTATAAGAACATACTATGAGCAACTCTGCACCAACAAATTTGACAATCTGGAAGAAATGGATGCATTCCTAGAAACATATAAACTACCACAACTGAACCAGGAAGAAATAGAAAGCCTGAACAGACCCATAACCAGTAAGGAGATTGAAACAGTCATCAAAAATCTCCAAACAAAAGCCCAGGGCCAGATGTCTTCCCAGGGGAAGTCTACCAAACATTTAAAGAAGAACTAATTCCTATTCTACTGAAACTGTTCCAAAAAATAGAAATGGAAGGAAAACTTCCAAACTCATTTTGAGGCCAGCATCACCTTGATCCCAAAACCAGACAAGGATCCCATCAAAAAAGAGAGCTATAGACCAATATCCTTGATGAACACAGATGCGAAAATTCTCACCAAAATACTAGCCAATAGGATTCAACAGTACATTAAAAGGATCATTCACCACGACCATATGGGATTTATGCCAGGGCTGCAAGGTTGGTTCAACATCCACAAATCAGTCAATGTGATACAACACATCAATAAAAGAAAGAAGAAAAACCATATAATACTCTCAATAGATGCTGAAAAAGCATTTGACAAAGTACAGCATCCCTTCCTGATCAAAACTCTTCAAAGTGTAGGGATAGAGGGGACATACCTCAATATCATCAAAGCCATTTATGAAAAACCCACCGCAAATATCATTCTCGATGGAAAAAAACCAAAAGCTTTTCCACTAAGGTCAGGAATAAAGCAGGGATGTCTATTATCACCACTGCTATTCAACATAGTACTAGAAGTCCTAGCCTCAGAATTCAGACAACAAAAGGAAATTAAAAGCACCAAAACGGCAAAAAAGAAGTCAAACTATCACTCTTCGCAGATGATAAGATACTATATGTGGAAAACCCAAAAGACTCCACTCCAAAACTGCTAGAACTGGTACAGGAAATCAGTAAAGTGTCAGGATATAAAATTAATGCACAGAAATCAGTTTCATTTCTCTACACCAACAGCAAGACAGAAGAAAGAGAAATTAAGGAGTCCATCCCATTTACAATTGCACCCAAAACCATAAGATACCTAGGAATAAACCTAACCAAAGAGGCTAAGAATCTATACTCAGAAAACTATAAAGTACTCATGAAAGAAATTGAGAAAGACACAAAGAAATGGAAAAATGTTCCATGCTCCTGGATTGGAAGAATAAATATTGTGAAAATGTCCATGCTACCTAATGCAATCTACACATTTAATGCAATTCCTATCAAAGTACCATCCATCTTTTTCAAAGAAATGGAACAAATTATTCTAAAATTTATATGGAACCAGAAAAGACCTCGAATAGCCAAAGGGATATTGAAAAAGAAAGCCAACGTTGGTGGCATCACAATTCAAGCTTTATTACAAAGCTGTCATCATCAAGACAGCATGGTACTGGCACAAATACAGACATATAGATCAATGGAACAGAATAGAGAGCCCAGAAATAGACCCTCAACTCTACAGTCAACTAATCTTCGACAAAGCAGGAAAGAATGTCCAATGGAAAAAAGACAGCCTCTTCAATAAATGGTGCTGGGAAAATTGGACAGCCACATGCAGAAAAATGAAATTGGACCATTTCCTTACACCACACACAAAAATAGACTCAAAATGGATGAAGGACCTCAATGTGTGAAAGGAATCCATCAAAATCCTTGAGGAGAACACAGGCAGCAACCTCTTCGACCTCAGCCGCAGCAACATCTTCCTAGGAACAACGCCAAAGGCAAGGGAAGCAAGGGCAAAAATGAACTATTGGGATTTCATCAAGATCAAAAGCTTTTGCACAGCAAAGGAAACAGTTAACAAAATCAAAGACAACTGACAGAATGGGAGAAGATATTTGCAAACGACATATCAGATAAAGGACTAGTGTCCAGAATCTATAAAGAACTTAGCAAACTCAACACCCAAAGAACAAATAATGCAATCAAGAAATGGGCAGAGGACATGAACAGACATTTCTGCAAAGATGCCATCCAGATGGCCAACAGACACATGAAGAATGCTCCATATCACTTGGCATCAGGGAAATACAAATCAAAACCATAATGAGATATCACATCACACCAGTCAGAATGGCTAAAATCAACAAGTCAGGAAATGACAGATGCTGGTGAGGATGCAGAGAAAGAGGAACCCTCCTACACTGTTGGTGGGAATGCAAGCTGGTGCAGCCACTCTGGAAAACAGCATGGAGGTTCCTCAAAATGTTGAAAATAGAACTGCCCTATGACCCAGCAATTGCACTACTGGGTATTTACCCTAAAGATACAAACATAGTGATCCAAAGGGGCACGTGCACCCGAATGTTTATAGCAGCAATGTCCACAATAGCCAAACTATGGAAAGAACCTAGATGTCCAGCAACAGATGAATGGATCAAGAAGATGTGGTATATATACACAATGGAATACAATGCAGCCATCAAAAGAAATGAAATCTTGCCATTTTCGACGACGTGGATGGAACTAGAGCGTATCATGCTTAGCGAAATAAGTCAAGCAGAGAAAGACAACTATCATATGATCTCCCTGATATGAGGAAGTGGTGATGCAACATGAAGGCTTAAGTGGGTAGAAGAAGAATCAATGAAACAAGATGGAATTGGGAGGGAGACAAACCATAAGTGACTCTCAATCTCACAAAACAAACTGAGGGTTGCTGGGGGGAGGATGGTTGGGAGAAGGGGGTGGGATTATGGACATTGGGGAGGGTATGTGCTTTGGTGAGTGCTGTGAAGTGTGTAAACCTGGTGATTCACAGACCTGTACCCCTGGGGATAAAAATATATGTTTATAAAAAATAAAAAATTTAAAATAAAAGGTTATGAGAATTAAAGAGTAGATTTGTTTTGATGAGTTTTGGGTTGTGTATGGAAGTGTTGAATCACCAAATTGTACACCTGAGTCTTATATTATATGATATGTTAACTAACTGGATTTTAAATGAAAACTTAAAAAATAATTTTAAAAAGTTTAAAAATGAAAAACCATAATTAAACATGTATTGAGTTTTAGTATCTATAAAAGCCTTTTCTCTTGTCTTTGATGTCTGTTTACATTATTCTCTTACTAACTTCATCTCTACCTCATGATGATTCTTTTGGTTTCCAGGATTCCTGTGCTCCCAGAATAGCTTCTATTTAGTCATTAAGGGTCCCAGAGGTTGATGTATATAGACCCTTCAAAGTTGTTTTTCTTGTTTTGTTTTGTTTTGTTTTTAAGATGTCCTGGTTTGTTTACTGGTGTAAATCAGAAATAGGTTGACATTCAGAATTAAGAGTTAGGGAATAGAGTGACAGTCTTGCTACTTGACATACCCCTGGATCCGATGGAAGTCTGTGTAATATTTCCCTGGAAAACAAAAGAAATATCTATCTGGTTGTAGGGCTTTTTAATCAATTAAATTTTCTTATTTTTTATTTATTTAATTTTAAGTATTTATTTATTTCTCTGCCTGCCTTTCTGCTTACTTGTGATCTCTCTCTTGTCAAGTAAATAAATAAAATATTTTAAAAAATACCAAAAAGTGAGTTAAAGGCATAAAAGTGAGACCTGATATCATAAAAATCCTAAAAGAGAGCACAGGCAGTAATTTCTCTAACATCAGCCCTAGAAAAAATTTTTTATATAGTCTCCTAAAACATGGAAAACAAAAGCAAAAATGAACTATTGGGACTCCATCAAAATAAAAAGCCTTTGGACAACAAAGGAAACCATGAAGAACATTAAAGGCATATGGAGGTATTTAACAAAAGAAAAAAATTATCTAGAAAAGCACAAATTGATTGAAGTTATGTTAGGAACCCTGAAATTTTCTGGATATAATTCTAGACGATCAGTCTTCCTAAGTTGGGAAACTATTCTTTTGTTGTATTAAATACTTCGGGAGTTTTCACTTTGATAAGAATATATAATGTGTGACTATTATTAACTTATTACTTCTGTATTTTTCACCTTGATAAGATTGTATTATGTGCGACTATTACTAACTTATTACATAGTATGATATGGAAATATGTCAACATATGTAGTAACACAGTAGTTGAAAAGAATTTTATTTTTTGAGTAGACAAAAGCATTCTTAATAGTATTTATTTGTGTCTGATGATGAAAAATATTAAGAGAATATTTTGAACAACTGTATGGATAAGATTAATTGGAATTTTTGTTTGCATAAAAAACATAGCCTTTAATAAAATAGGGCTATGCATCTAAAAAAATTAAAAAATATTTTACATTAAAATTTTTACCAAATCTGAAAAAAAAGACAACCCACTAAATGGGAAAAGGTATTTGTAAATGATATATCTGGTAAGGGGTTAATATCTAAAATATATAAAAAAAGTCATACAACTTGGGGCACCTGAATGGCTCAGTGGATTAAAGCCTCTGCCTTCAGCTCAGGTCATGATCACAGGGTCCTGGGATTGAGCCCCACATAGGGCTCTCTGCCCAGCGGGGAGCCTGCTTCCCTTCATCTCTCTCTGCCTGCCTCTGTCTACTTGTGATCTCTGTCTGTCCAATAAATAAAAATATTAAAAAATAATAAAAATATATTTTTTTATTTTATTATTTTTTTAAGATTTTATTTATTCATTTGACAGAGAGAAATCACAAGTAGATGGAGAGGCAGGCAGAGAGAGAGAGAGAGAGAGGGAAGCAGGCTCCCTGCCGAGCAGAGAGCTGGATGCGGGACTCGATTCCATGACCCTGAGATCATGACCTGAGCCGAAGGCAGCGGCTTAACCCACTGAGCCACCCAGGCGCCCCAATAAAAATATTTTTAAAAAGTCATACAACTCATCATTACCTACCATCAAAGAAATACAAATCAAAACTTCAATGAGATACTACTTCATGCTTTTCAAAATGGCCATGATCAACACCACAAAAAAAATCAGCTGTTGACAAGGACATGGAGAAAAAGGAACACTCCTGCTGTATTGGTGACAGCAGTACTGGTACAGGCAGTCTGGAAAAACAATATGGAGGTTCCTAAAAAGTTAAAATAGAAGTACCTTACAATCCAGCAATTGTACTTCTAGGTTTTACCCCAAGAATACAAAAATAAGAATTCAAGAGATACCTGCACCCTGATATTTATAGAAGCATTATCTACAATAGCCAAATTATGTCCATCACCTGATGAATAGATAAAGTAGTAGTGTGTGTACATGCTAATATTCCATTAATTAGCCATCAAAAAGACAGAAATCTTTCCATTTGCCATGCAATGGATGGAGCTAGAGAATATAATGCTAAGTGAAATAAGTTAGAGAAAGGCAAGAACCATTTGATTTCACTCATATGTGGAATTTAAGAAACAAAACAAATGAGCAAAGGGAAAAAAGAGAAGGGAAAGAAACAAATCAAGAAACAGACTCTTTTTTTAAAAATTCATGATTACTTTTATTATTTTTTTTCTTTTTTTTCAATTTTTTTATTTTCAGAAAAACAGTATTCATTATTTTTTCACCACATCCAGTGCTCCATGCAATCCATGCCCTCTATAATACCCTCCACCTGGTACACCAACCTCCTACACCCCCGCCACTTCAAACCACTCAGATTGTTTTTCAGACTCCATGGTCTCTCATGATTCACCTCCCCTTCCAATTTACCCCAACTCCCTTCTCCACTCTAACACCCATTGTCCTCCATATTTGTTATGCTCCACAAATAAGTGAAACCATATGATAATTGACTCTATCTGCTTGACTTATTTCACTCAGCATAATCTCATCCAGTCCTGTCCATGTTGCTACAAAAGTTGGGTATTCATCCTTTCTGATGGAGGCATAATACTCCATCGTGTATATGGACCACATCTTCCTTATCCATTCATCTGTTGAAGGGCATCTTGGTTCTTTCCACAGTTTGGCGACCGTGGCCATTGCTGCTATAAACATTGGGGTACAGATGGCCTTTCTTTTCACCACATCTGTATCTTTGGGGTAAATACCCAGGAGTGCAATTGCACGGTCATAGGGAAGTTCTATTTTTAATTTCTTGAGGAATCTCCACACTGTTCTCCAAAGAGGCTGCACCAACTTGTATTCCCACCAACAGTGTAAGAGGGTTCCCCTTTCTCCACATCCTCTCCAACACATGTTGTTTCCTGTTTTGTTAATTTTGGCCATTCTAACTGGTGTAAGGTGATATCTCAATGTGGTTTTAATTTGAATTTCCCTGAGGGCTAATGATGATGAACATTTTTTCATGTGTCTGATAGCCATTTGTATGTCTTGATTGGAGAAGTGTCTGTTCATATCTTCTGCCCATTTTTTTGATATCTTTGCCTGTTTCGTGTGTGTTGAGTTTGAGGAGTTCTTTATAGATCCTGGATATCAACCTTTTGTCTGTACTGTCATTTGCAAATATCTTCTCCCATTCCATGGGTTGCCGCTTTGTTTTTTTGAGTGTTTCCTTTGCTGTGCAGAAGCTTTTGATTTTGATGAGATCCCAAAAGTTTATTTTTGTTTTTGTTTCCTTTGCCTTTGGAGACATATCTTGAAAGAAGTTGCTGGGGCTGATATTGAAGAGATTACTACCCAGGTTCTCCTCTAGGATTCTGATGGATTCCTGTCTCACATTGAGGTCTTTTATCCATTTTGAGTTTATCTTTGTGTACGGTGTAAGAAAATGGTCGAGTTTCATTCTTCTACATATAGCTGCCCAGTTTTCCCAGCACCATTTATTGAAGAGACTGTCTTTTTTCCACTGTATATTTTTTCCTGTTTTGTCGAAGATTAATTGACCATAAAGTTGAGGGTCCATATCTGGGCTCTCTACTCTGTTCCACTGGTCTATGTGTCTGTTTTTATGCCAGTACCATGCTGTCTTGGTGATCACAGCTTTGTAATAAAGCTTGAAATCAGGTAACGTGATGCCCCAGATTTATTTTTGTTTTTCAACATTTCCTTAGCGATTCGGGGTCTCTTCTGATTCCATACAAATTTTAGGATTATTTGCTCCAGCTCTTTGAAGAATACCGGTGGAATTTTGATCAGAATGGCATTAAAAGTATAGATTGCTCTAGGCAGTATAGACATTTTAACCATGTTTATTCTTCCAATACAAGAGCATGGAATGGTCTTCCATCTTTTTGTGTCTTCTTCAATTTCTTTCATGAGTGTTCTGTAGTTCCTCGAGTACAGTTCCTTTATGTCTTTGGTTAGGTTTATTCCCAGGTATCTTATGGTTCCTGGTGCTATAGTAAATGGAATCAATTCTCTAATTTCCCTTTCTGTATTTTCATTGTTAGTGTATAAGAAAGCCACTGAATTCTGCACATTGACTTTGTATCCTGACACGTTGCTGAATTGCTGTATGAGTTCTAGTAGTTTGGGGGTGGAGTCTTTTGGGTTTTCCATATAAAGAATCATGTCATCTACGGAGAGAGTTTGACTTATTCATTACCAATTTGGATACCTTTTTTTTTTTTAAATCAAAACAGTAAAGTCTGACTTTATTAAACTTTGGATATTTAACTTCCCCTCAAATAGAACTCCTACATAAAAGGAAGTTATATAAAGCCAATTTGACTCTGAAGTATCCTGAAGAATAAAAAGCAAAAAGCATATTGCTGTTTTGTATACCTTTTATTTCTCTTTGTTGTCTGATTGCTGTTGCTAGAACTTCTAATACTATGTTGAACAAGAGTGGTGAAAGTGGGCATCCTTGTCTTGTTCCTGCAAGCTTTTTCCCATTGAGGATGTTATTTGCTGTGGGTATTTCATAGATAGATTTGATGAGGTTGAGGAATGTTCCCTCTATCCCTATACTTTGAAGCGTTTTAATCAGGAATGGATGCTGGATTTTGTCAAATGCTTTTTCTGCATTAATGGAGAGGACCATGTGGTTCTTCTCTCTTCTCATATTAATTTGTTGTATCACATTGATTGATTTGTGAATGTTGAACCGTCCTTGTAGCCCAGGGATGAATCCCACCTGATCACGGTGGTTAATCTTTTTAATGTGCTGTTGGATCCTGTTGGCTACGATCTTGTTGAGAATCTCAGCATCCATATTCATCAGTGATATTGGTCTAAAATTCTCCTTTTTGGTAGGGTCTTTGCCTGGTTTGGTTATCAGGGTAATGCTGAATTCATAGAAAGAGTCTGGAAGTTTTCCTTCTGCTTCAATTTTTTGAAACAGCTTCAGGAGAATAGGTGTTATTTCTTCTTTGAAGTTTGGTAGAATTCCCCAGGGAATCCGTCAGGTCCTGGGCTTTTGTTTTTTGGTAGGTTTTTGATCACTGCTTCAATCTCGTTATTAGATATCGGTCTATTCAGGTTGTTGATTTCTTCCTGGTTCAATTTTGGGAGTTTATAGTTTTCCAGGAATGCATCCATTTCATCTAGGCTGCTAAGCTTATTGGCATACAACTGTTGATAATAACTTCTGATGATTGTTTCTACTTCCTTGGTGTTAGTTGTGATCTCTCCCTTTTCATTCATAATTTTATCAATTTGGGCTTTCTCTCTTTTCTTTTGGATTAGTGTGGCCAATGATTTATCGATCTTATTGATTCTTTAAAAAAAACAGCTTCTAGTTTCATTTTACGTTCTACTGTATCTCTGGTTTCTACCTCATTGATCTCAGCTCTAATCTTGATGATTTCCCTTCTTATGTGTGGAGTTGGTTTGATATGTTGTTGATTCTCCAGTTCTTTAAGGTGTAGAGACAGCTGGTGTATTCTGGATTTTTCAATTTTTTTGAGGGAGGCTTGGATGGCTATGTATTTCCCCCTTAGGACAGCCTTTGCTGTATCCCATAGGTTTTGGACTGAAGTGTCTTCATTGTCATTGGTTTCCATGAATTGTTTCAATTCTTCTTTTTTTTAAATTTTTTATTTTTTATAAACATATATTTTTATGTTTCAATTCTTCTTTGATCTCCTGGTTGATCCAAGCATTCTTAAGCAAGGTGGTCTTTAGCTTCTAGGTGTTTGAGTTCCTTCTGAACTTTTCCTTGTGATTGAGCTCCAGTTTCAAAGCATTGTTATCTGAGAATATGCAGGGAATAATCTCAGTCTTTTGGTATCGGTTGAGTCCTGATTTGTGACCCAGTATGTGGTCTATTCTGGAGAAGGTTCTGTGTGCACTTGAGAAGAATGAGTATTCTGTTATTTTAGGGTGGAATGTTCTGTATGTATCTATGAGGTCCATCTGGTCCAATGTTTCAGTCAATGCTCTTGTTTCTTTATTGATTTTCTGCTTTGATGATCAGTCTATTTCTGAGAGAGGCATGTTAAGATCTCCTACTATTAATGTATTCATATCAATATGACTCTTTATCTTGATTAACAGTTTTCTTAAGTAATTGGCTGCTCCCATATTGGGAGCATAGATATTTACAATTGTTAGATCATCTTGGTGAATTGTCCCTTTAAGGATTATGTAGTGTCCTTCTGTATCTCTGACTACAATCTTTAGTTTGAAGTCTAATTTATCTGATATGAGAATCACTACCCCAGCCTTCTTTTGAGGCCCATTGTCAAGAAAGATGCTTCTCCATCCCTTCACTTTCAGTCTGGGTGTACATTTAGGTTCAAAATGGGTCTCCTCTAGACAACATATGGATGGGTCCTATTGTTTTATCCAATCTGCAACCCTGTGCCATTTTATGGGTACATTTGGGCCATTCACATTGAGAGTGATTATTGATAGAAACGTTTTTATTGACATCGAGTTACCTTTGAAGTCTTTCTTTCTGTAGACTGTCTCTATATTTCTGTTCAATGGTATTCTTGGGATTTTTCCTCTTTTATAGAACCCCCCTTAATATTTCCTGCAGTGTCGGCTTGGTGGTTGCATAGTCTTTTAAGCCTTGCCGGTCTTGAAAACTCTTTATCTCTCCATCCATTTTGAATGTCAGTCTTGCTGGATAAAGTATTTTTGGCTGCATGTTCTTCTCATTTAGTGCCCTGAATATATCTTGCCAGCCTCTTCTGACTTGCCAGGTCTCTGTGGACAGGTCTGATGTTATTCTGATAGGCTTCCCTCTGTAAGTAAGGAGCCTCTTTGCCCTGGAGGCTTTCAAGAGATTATACCTACAATTATAATTCCTCAATTTGACTATCAGGTGTCGTGATGTTTTTTTGGAATGTATAATCTTGGGTCGAGACCCTTCAGCCTCTAGTACATGAACGCTGGTTCCATTCGCGCGATTGGGAAAATTTTCATCAAGGACTTGTTCCACTATATCTTCTAGACTTCTTTCTTTCTCCTCCCCTTCAGGGATTCCAATAATTCAGACGTTGGAACGCTTCATGGCATTGTTTATTTCCCTTATTCTGTTTTCGTGGTTTCTAAGCTGTTTGTTCCAGGCTTCCTCCTGATCCTTTCTCTCTATCTGTTTGTCTTCCAGATCACTAATCCTATCTTCTGTCTCAGTTAACTTAGCTTTGAGAGAGTTTAGATTAGATTGGAACTCATTGAGAGCATTGTGAACCTCCTCCCTGGTAGCTTTAAGCTCCGCCCTAACATTCTGAACATCCTGTCTGGTCTCTTTCAGTTCGGCCCTAATCAATTCCATTTGGTCATCCATGGCTTTCTCCAACCTAGCTATTGCCTGGATAATTGTTAGAATGAATTCTCTTTCCGACATATTGTCTATGTTGATAGCTGTTAGCTCTATTGCAGAAGGTCCATTCTCTGTGTTTTTCTTCTGTTGGGAATTCCTCCTCCTAGTCATTTTGGTGGGAGATGACCGAACAGATGTAGCTGGATGTATCAACTGTGGTGCAGTTAAGGTGCACCCTGGAACACTTCTGAGCAATCAGGATTCCCCACCCAAACGAGAGACAAAAGAAAAGAAAAAGAAAAAGAAAAAAAGAAAAGAATAAAGAGAGAGAGAGAGACAGGAAAGAAAGGGAAGATGAAAAAGAAGGTTCAGCCCAGATGGGCCCCAAGGTAAGATTTATGAAGTAGACAAACAAAAAGAGATAAAAAGACTGATACAAGTATATGATAAGAGAAAAAAATATATATATGCTAATAAAGAAAGAACCTCGTCAAAAAGAACCCCAAGTGTAAAATGTATATGCTATCAGGACAAACACAAAAACACAGAAACAGTGGTGGAAGAAGATGGGAGAGTTCTTATAAATTCTCAGTGTGTGCTAGGAAGGTTGTTTTGATTCTTCCTGGATGTATCTTGATATCTTTGTTAAAGAACTCAACTTTCCTGTCCACTGGGGTCTTCTGCCCCTGTAGAGATCCAGACGTGTATAATTCTGAGCTCAGGCTGATTTCATGGGTGAATGGAGTTCTTTGGTAGGTAATCAGCTCACTTTGGGGTACCAGCTGAAAAGGCACCTCCTCCTACTCCCCCGCCATCTTCTTAACTCCAAGAAACAGACTCTTAATTAGAGAGAAGAACCTGGTGGCTACCAGATGGGAGGTAGGTTGGGGGTTGGGTTAATTAGGTAATGGGGATTAAGGAGTGCATTTGATGATCTCTAGGTGATGTGGGGAAGTGTTGAATCAGTAAGTTGTACATCCAAAACTAATATAACCTTGTATGTTAACTAACTGGAATTTAAATAAAAACTTAAAATAATACCCCACAATGTGATACCACCGCACACCTGTCAGAATGGCTACTATAAAAAAGACAAGAAGCAACAAGTGTTGGTGAAGATGTGGGGAAAAGGAGCCCTGGTGTATTGTCTGTGGTAATGCAAACAGGTGCAGCCACTGTGGAAATTGGTGTTTCTTCAAAAAACTATAAATAGAAATGCCATGAGATCCAATAATTCTATTTGATATTTACCCAGGGAAAACAAAAACACTATCTCAAAAATATATATGCATCCCTATGTTTATTGCATTATTCACAATAGCCAAGACATGGAATAAATCCAAGTTTTCATTAATAGATGAATGGATAAGGAAAATGTGTGTGTATACACACCCATACATCACACATACACACACTATAGAACTTTACTTAGCCATAAAAAAGGATAAGATCATGCCATTTGAGACATTGATGAATCTAGAGGGTATTATTCTAAGTGAAATAAGTCAAAGAAAGACCTATCATATGATTCCATTCATAAATGGAATATAAAAATTAATAAACAAAATGTAGAATCAGAATATAAATATAGAGAACTATTTATAAATGTATATACAGAGAACTAATTGATGGTTGCCAGAGAGGAGGGGATGGGGATGGGAAAAGTGAGTGAAAGGGAGAGGGGAATACAGGCCTCCAGTTATGAAATGAATAAGTCACAGGAATAAAAAGGAGAGCATAAGGAATACAATGATAATGTAATAATGATGTAATGGGACAGATGGTAGTTACACTTGTGAGCCTAGCACGGTGTATAAACTTGTCAAATAAGTTGTGCACCTGAAACTAATGTAAGATTGTGCGTCAACTATACTCAAATTAAACATAGTTAATTCATTAAGCAAGTAAGTATTTTAAAAAAACATACTTGCAAGCTAAGGCATATGGTCTTTATTCTGTAATTTGGGGGAAGCCACTGCAAGTTTGTGGGAAGGGGACTACCCATAGAATTTAAATTTGTCAGATCTATGTGGGATACTCTAGAATGGGAAAACATCGAAAGAACAGAACCCTGTTAAAAGACTTTTGAATTAACCTTCAAGGGGGGATGAGATATGATTCTAGAAGTAGGAGTGGAGGGAAGGGAATGGATTAAAAAGAATTTATGGGTGCTCCTGGGTGGCTTATTGGGTTAAGCCTCTGCCTTTGGCTCAGGTCATGATCTCAGGGTCCTGGGATTGAGCCCTCCATCGGGCTCTCTGCTCAGCAGGGAGCCTGCTTTCCCCCCTTTCTCTGCCTGCCTCTCTGCCTACTTGTGATCTATCTCTCTCTCTCTCTCACCCTGTCAAATAAATAAATAAATAAATCTAAAAAAAAAAAGACTTTATGAAGCAGAATTGACAGAAATCAGTGATTATTTAAATGAAGGGGTGTTGTCCTTTTTCCCAGAGGAAGGACATTTAGAAAACTGCACTAGATTTAAGTCTGTAAAAATATACCATAGGCATTGCTGGTTCCTGATATTCGTGTATACTGCTTTCCTCCCTTGCTGGTCTGAATAATTGCTTGCTATAATATTCCTGGATTTATGATCCCTAATAGTCTTATTTCTAATTTCCCATAGCCATGTTGGAACTTTATATTTTTCTTACCTATGAGACTTAATTTACTGGCTTACTGCTGTTGGCCTCCAACTTGTTTCTCTGACAGTGCTGTATGTCTCATTTGTATTAGGCATATGGTAAAGGCATGGATCAGTATTTTTTAAATTTAGCAGAGAAATGCATGTTAGAGTAAAATAGTGACTTCATTTTTAGAAATTTTGAGATGTCAATATGACAAGCATAGGTGGAAAATATTGTGGAATTTGTAAATGAGTTGTCCAAACCAAAGAATGATATCTTTTGATTTATAATTTCAATCTAGATTTTCATAAACTGCAAATTATCTATTGACTCAAACATATAATCTGTAAAAATGGTGACAAGCAACAAGCTCTCATGTGTTCTGTTGTTTATTATTTTGGGCAACTATATATGATCAGTATAATTTTTCTTTGCTGTACAGAAATTTATCATATTCTCATTGTATTGTAATCTTGTATATTCATTCATATTTTATCATTAGTGATCTGTTTTTACTTAAAGCAGACTTAGTGGTTGGATTTAACTATAATTTCTCTTATTGACTTTTATATACACAATTAATTAGAGTTTGAATTTCACATGGCTATTTAGAATATTGAGAACTGAGATTTCAGTATAAAGGGGAGAACATTGAGATGAAGAATTTACTTTTTGCTGCTTAATGTTTAATGTTTTTTCTACCTCACAGTTTCCCCATTGTTTGGCTCCATGACTTCATTGTTATTAACTGATTTATGGCCTATACTTATATAAAGAAAAGTAGTGACAGTGATCATATGAAAGATTCTTAATTCCTTGAGTACTGCCTAAAATAAATCTAGTAGGTGATAGCAATGTTTATGGTGAAAACTCTGACTCAGGATTTGATGAGGATTCATTTAGCTATGTAATTTCCTTTGCAGTTTAACAGGGTCTCTTATGTCTATTATCCCCTGTCCACTACTACAACTGATTATGTGATTATTTTATAATTCAAAATGTTTAGTAGGATATTTGTCTCATTTGTAAGTTGGAAAATTATAATTACCAGACTTAAGAATTTAATCTCAAGTGGCTTGAATTGTGTGCTAAAATAAAGCACTACTTTATTTTATTTTTTTAAATTGTGTGCAGTTAGCCAGCACATGGTACATCATGAGTTTTTGATGTAGTGTTCAATGATTCATTAGGTATGTATAACACCCAGGACAACACTACTTTAATAGTAGTACTAATACTTGTATGTAGTTTCTTCATTTATTTAAATCTGTTGAGTGCATGCAAGGACACTAGAATGAATAAATAATTCAGTATTTGTCAGGCCACAAATAAAGAATAACACACTATATTATTATTTTGTTATTTTAGGAGAGGGTCTTAAATTTGAAAACATACCACAAATAGATGGATAATAAATGAATAGTATATGAATAAATAGATGAATTTTGGGAGGGCATTTTTCTCTGTTTACCAGTGAGCTATAATCCTAATTGGGATGTTAAGAAGATTGTCAAAAGTGGTTCCAAAGAGAAATCCCACAATTCACTTAATATTAGATAACAATATGTTTGCTATTAATAACAATGTTATTAAAGCTGTTTTACAAGCTCACCCTAATATATAGTATCTACTTTTCTATATGTTTATGTGGGTAGCACATAGTAAGTAGCACTACATTTCTTCCAACCTGGTGAAAGAAAATAATGGAAGCAACCAACTGGTGTCATTATAGATAATACTCTTTTAAGGAACTTAGACAGAAAATTGCTTCCTAAACTCTTCAGTTTAGAGTGCGAGGTTAAAGTTAAGGCTAAGTGTTTGGGTATGCTGGGCTTTTAATTTAGAGAAAGCTTAAGGCAAAAAAGTTTGGTCTTCAGAGAAATCTGTTTAAGAGCTTTTTCTTTGGATGACAGCATGTGCTAAGATAAGGTTTTGTTTTATCAAAAGATCCATGAATTAACATGATTGGATACATTCTGTATTCTTCTTAGTCCTTGGGGAGACAGGCTATTACCTTAATTTCTATGAAGCTTTGTCATCTGAATTAAATAGAAGATCTGGGTTTCAGTCTTGACTGGAAACTGCTGGCAGTTCCTCATCTTCAGGTGATTTTGCAGGCTCATTTTAAAGTAACTTATTGTTCATGTTGGTTAATGTGAAAAACCGAGATAGTACTGTATGGAGGAGCAGGTGGCATAATTTCATTTATTCATTCACTCATTCAAATGTATTATTTGCTGGATCTGTTACAAGCATAGGGCTTTTAGCAGTAACAAAACAGATAAATATCTTCTGGGTGTTACATACAAGTGGAAAAGACAAACAATTAACCAGATGAACAGGTAAATTCAGCAAGAAGTTATATAATGAAAAGTGCTAAGGAAGAAAGGCAGGTGAAAAGTGTTTGTGGTGGAAGACTGAAAATAAAACTCTGGGGAAAGTAAATGCTAATCAGACTGAAAAGAGAAAGAATCAATGTGTAATTACACGTTTAGTTATTAACAAGTATTCTAAGTTTGTAAACATATGCTTATAAAATTTATACATGAAGTAAATGATAAAAGTTACTTTCAAAAAATCTTAAAATATAGAAGAGACTACAAATCATCATCTTTAACTGGTGTAGCCGAATCACCTAAATATCTTTTTTTTTTTTTTAAAGATTTTTATTTATTTATTTGACAGACAGAGATCACAAGTAGGCAGAGAGGCAGGCAGAGAGAGAGAGGAGGAAGCAGGCTCCCTGCTTGAGCAGATAACCCGATGCGGGGCTCGATCCCAGGACTCTGAGACCATGACCTGAGCCGAAGGCAGAGGCTTCAACCCACTGAGCCACCCAGGCGCCCCCCTAAATATCTTTTTAAGGTCCTGAAATGATTCGTTAAGGAACATAGAAAACAAGCAAAAATATACTTAGTAAGTTTTGCTTTGTCTACAAAGGAGAAAATGGCTTTGTAGTAACCCTCCAAATGAACAAAACATATCAAATAACTTTTGTGGATGTTTGACAAGAGACAATGTAATACTGTGATCCCTGAGAGAAGAGAAACAACATAATGATCTCTGCCATTCCTCCAGCTTCCAGATAGGAGATGATGGACTGTTACCCAAGGAAATGGATCCCAAACAAAGAAAGATGTACTATTTGAGCAGAGTAGAAAGAGATCATTATTTGGTGCTATTGGCATAACTCTAACTTGAGGGCCTGGATACCAACAAAAAAGGAAACCATTCAGAGAAGGAGCTCTGGAAAGCTGCGTGGTGGTCTCTATGAAGAGGTAATGGAATACTAAGTGACATATGCACAGAGTGAAAATACACAAAGCCAGTCAAAGAAGGCTATTAGGAAAAGAACCATTACCAAGAAGCTGTGAGCTAAAAACTACCACAGATTCCAGAGGACTAGGAAAGACTAGGAAATTATTGACTTTTGAATAGCCACAGTGAAGAGACCTTGTTGAAAACATATGTCATCCAGCAAGGATACCAAAAATCCCAAAAAAGTTGCACTCATCTAGCCCTGAATTAAAGGCTACCCAGGATTTCCCTGATAAAAATTAATAACAAGCTTCAGGATGATCGGTCTGATCTACAAATAACTTAAATATCTACTAAATGATATTCAATACTTTAAGAAAAAAAAGATATTCAAACATATGAATCAATATTTTTCATATATAATGGAAATATATAATCATGATTATTATACGTATTCAGAACTAGGAAAATATGATGCCTAACTTGGAGGAAAAATAGACATTAATAATAATTGCAAAATATAGCTATAGTAGTACTTAAAATAAATATCACATACATATATCAGGATAG
Organism: Mustela nivalis; assembly: GCF_964662115.1. Taxonomy (NCBI): domain Eukaryota; kingdom Metazoa; phylum Chordata; class Mammalia; order Carnivora; family Mustelidae; genus Mustela; species Mustela nivalis. The sequence goes on from NC_139040.1 coordinate 104,313,383, forward strand.
AAGATAGGTTTAAAGTCACTGGCGTAAGTTTTGACCTTAAAAAGCTAAAGAAAGAGGAGCAAATTAAACTGGATGTGAAAGGTCATGCATGTCCACTCTTACCACTGTTATTTAACAGTACTGGAAGTCCTAGCCACAGCAATCAGGATACAAAAAGAAATAAAACATATCTAAATCAGCAAGGAAGAAGTCAGACTTTCACTATTTGCAGACGACATGATACACTATATAGAAAACCTGGAGGACTCCACCGAAGAACTGTAACTGATAAATGAATTCAGTAAAGTCACAAGATACATCAATATACAAAAATCTGTTGCATTTCTATATACCAATAGTGAAGCAGCAGAAAGAGAAATTAAGCAATCAATCCCATTTACAACTGCACCAAAAGCAATAAGATACCTAGGAATAAACCTAAGCAAAGATATAAAAGATCTATATTCCAAATCTTATAAAACACTGATACAAGTAATTGAAGGTGACACACAAAGAAACAGAAAGACATTCCATGCTCATGGATTACAAGAACAAATATTCTTAAAGTGTTTATATTACCCAAAGCAATCTGCATATTTAATGCAATCTACACTTTGAATGCAATCCCTATCAAAATACCGACATCATTTTACACAGAGCTAGAAAAAAACATTCCTAAAATTTGTATGGAATTACAGAACACCCAAATAGCCAAAACAACCTTGAAAAAGAAAAGCAAAGCTGGAGGCATCACAATTCTGGACTCCAAGATATATTACAAGGCTGTAGTGATGAAAAGCGTATGGTACTGGCACAAAAATAGACACACAGATCAACAGAACAGAATAGAAAATTCATAAATGAACCCACAACTGTATGGTCAATTAATCTTTGACAAAGCAGGAAAGAATATCTAATTGGAAAAATAGTCTCTTCAACAAATGGTGTTGGTAAAACTGGACAGCAACATGCAGAAGAACGAAACTGGACCACTTTCTTACAGAATACACAATAATAAATTAAAAATGGATCAAAAACCTAAATGTGAGACCCGAAACCATCAAAATCCTGGAGGACAACACAAGAAGTAACTTCTTTGAATTGACCATAGTAACTTCTTTCTAGATATGTATTCTGAGGCAAGGGAAACAAAAGCAAAACTAAAATTCTGGGACATTATCAAAATAAAAAAAATCTGCATAGCGAAGGAAACAGTCAACAAAATTAAAAGTAACCTATGGAATGGGAGAGGATATTTACAAATGACGTATCTGATAAAGGATTTGTATCTACAATATATCAAGAACTTATCAAACTCAATACCCAAAAAACGAATAATCCAGTTATAAAAAGGGCAGAAGACATGAACATTTTCCCTAAGATATCCAGATTGACAACTGACACATGAAAAGATGCTCATCATTTACCATAAGGGAAATGCAAATCAAAACTACAATGAGTTATTACCTCACACCTGTCAGAATAGCTAAAATCAATAACACAAGAAACCAGAGGTGCCGGTGAGGATGGAGAGAAAAGGGAACCCTCTTGCACTGTTGGTGGGAATGCAGATTGGGGCAGCCACTCTGGGAAACAATAAGGAGTTTCCTCAGAAGTTAAAAATAGAACTGTGATCTAGCAATTCCACTACTAGGTATTTACCCAAAAAATACAAAATACTAATTCAAATGAATACATGCACCCTGAGGTTTATAGCAGTATTATCCACACTAGCCAAACTATGGAAACAGCCCAAGTGTCCATGGATAGATGAATGGATAAAGAAGAAGTGGTGTATATATACAATGGGATACTACTCAGCCATAAAAAGAATGAAATCTAGCTATTTGCAATGACATGGATGGAACAAGAGAGTATAATGCTAAGCAAAATAAATCAGTCAGAGAATGACAAAACCATATGATTTCACTCATATGTGGAATTTAAGAAAGAAATGAGCAAAAGAGGTAAAAACAGAGAGAGAGTGCAACAAATAGACTCTTAACTCTATAGAACAAATTTATGGTTACCAGAGGGGAGGTTAATGGGAAGATGGGTTAAATAGGTGATGGAGATTAAGAAGTGCACTTGTGATAAGCACTGGGTGTAATATGGAAGTGTTTAATCACTATATTGTACATGCGAAACTAGTATTGCACTGTATGTTAACTAATTGTAATGTAAATAGAAACTTACAAAATGATCATGCAAACACTAATATAATAAAATAAATCCATAAACTGTGTACCAAACAACCACAAAATAAAGCCAATTAAAAATTTATTTAACAAATTAATACTTAGATAAACCCCTATCCAGAGTCATAAAGAAATAAAAATAAGAATTACAAATATTAGTGTGGCACCTGGGTGTCTCAGTCAGTTGAGCGTCAGACTCTTGGTTTCAGCTCAGGTCCTGATCTCAGGGTTCTGGGATTGACGACCACATAGAGCTCTGTGCTGAGTGGGGAGTCTGCTTGTGGATGCATTCCTTGCCCTTCCCTCTGCTCCTCCTCCTGCTCATGGGCTCTCTCTCTCTCAAATAAATAAATAAATCTTAAAAAAATGATCAGGTGGTGGGTATTACAGAGGGCACAGATTGCATGGAGCACTGGGTGTGGTGAAAAAATAATGATACTGTTATGCTGAAAATAAATAAATGGAAAAAAAATGATCCTGGGTGGATTAGTCGGGTAAACCTCATTGCTTGGTTTAGGTCATGATGTCAGGGTTCATGCTTGGAGGTCTGGATCAGTGTCACTGCTCAGGAGGGAGCCTGCTTTTCCCTCTCCTTCTACCGTTCCCCCTATTTGTACTCTCTCTCTCTCTGTCAAATAAGTAAGTAAATAAATAACATCTTTAAAAAATTTAAAAAAATTACTACTATTAGAGAAGTTGCACATTAAACAGAAATTAAGGTTATAATAAAGTCATATTATTAACAATTCTATTCTAATACATTCAATAATCTGGATGGATTGGACAATTTTGAAAGACATGAATTGTCAAATTGACATAAGAAAAAATACAAAATTTGCATAGCCTCATATCTCTTGAAGAAATTGAATATGTATTTAAAAATCTATCTCAGGGGCGCCTGGGTGGCTCAGTGGGTTAAGCTGCTGCCTTCGGCTCAGGTCATGATCTCAGAGTCCTGGGATCGAGTCCCGCATCGGGCTCTCTGCTCAGCAGAGAGCCTGCTCCCTCTCTCTCTCTCTCTGGCTGCCTCTCCATCTACTTGTGATTTCTCTCTGTCAAATTAATAAATAAAATCTTTAAAAAAAAAAAAAAATAAAAAAAAAAAAAATAAAAATCTATCTCAAAGTAAACTTCAAACCCATGTGAATTTCCTAGTGAACTATATCATATCAAGAAGAAATAATACCAATCTTACTTAAAATATTTATTTATTTATTCATTTACTTTTATTATTTTTCATTTATTTCATTTTTTAAAGATTTTATTTATTTACTTGAGAGAGAGAGAGTGTGAGCATGAGTGGGGGAGGAGCAAAGGGAGAGGGAGAAGTAGACTCTCTGCTCAACAGGGAGTCCAGTGCAGGGCTCAAACCCAGGACCCTGAAATCATAGCCTGAGCTGAAGGCAGATGCTAACCAACTGAGCCACCCAGGTACCCCTCAAAATACCCATTTTAAATACAGAAAATATTTCATTAAAAAGACTTTATGAAACCATAATGACTCTGATCCACAAATCAGCAAAGTGTGACATGGAGAGGACACTAACCAAGTATTCCTCATGAAGATAGATACAAAATTCCCTAACAAAATATAAACAAGTTAAGTTAGTAATACTGAAACATATACCACATTTAAACAATGTAAGTTTATCCTTAGAAGTCAAGGTTGCCTTAGCATTCAAAATTCAATTAATAAAATTTGTCATATTCATTGAGTTTGAGAAAAACTATAACAGATCTTCAGGAAGTGAGGGGAAAGCATTTGACAAAATTCAACACTCATTCATAATTTAAATATAAACTCATAAAGCCAATTAAGGCAACTATGAAAAAACTATAGGTAACATTTTACTTAATGGTAAAATATTGAACGTTTTAACAATAAGTTTAGAAATAAGAAATGGATATCCAGTATCACACTGTCTATTTAACAATGTAAAAGAAGTTACAGTCAGTGTGATAAGATAAGAAAAAGATATAGGAAGTAAGTAGTTGGAAAAGAAAAAAAAAGCAAAGGGAAAAATAATATTTTTTATTATAAAAATATGCAATTGTTAATTGCATGTAACATGATTATATATATAGAAAATTTTAAATAAGGTTCAAAATAACTACTAAATCTAATAAGTAAATTTAGCAAAGTTGCATAATCCATATTCAATATACAAAGCATCAAGAATATTTAATATATTGGATCAATGAAAAACTGGAAAAATAAAAGTATTTAAAATAACATCAACAACTATAAAACACTTGTGTATTCATAGATTGGAAGATTAAACATTATTAAGATGCAAACTCTAATCCCCAAGATTAGAAGAATCTAATCCCCAATAATCAATAAAGATTCTACTGACTATTGATTCAAAGCAAATCCAATTAAAATTTTCAGCAAGCTTTTTTCTTCCTCTTCAGAAATGGTTGTAGTTACCCCACATTAAAAAAAGAAAAAGAAAAAAAGACACTCCTGTGGAATTTGGAAAATTCCAAAGTTGAAGATTTGTTTTCCAGGAGGTAAGGACAAAGGGCAAGCATGTCTTTTGGTGAGGCCAAATTCCTTGAGACATAGGCAGTAAGACAAGAATACTTAAGAAAACATCCATCTCAAAACAAAAATAACCACCACCACCACAAAACAATTAGAAGCGTAAACCTAGCATAAGCCTGCTAGTGATAATAGTCATTTCTCAATACATATATACACTCAAAATAATTAACTTACTAAGTTCTAAGCATTAAGACCTCACATTATAATTATGCTTTAAGAATAAAATAATAATCGCAATTATACACAACTATAGAAAAGTCACTTCCTAATTTTTTTTTTTGATAAAAGGAAATAGATTTTATGGGGGGAGCAGTAGGTTCACAGTAAAATTGAGCAGAAAGTAGAAAGAGATCTTGTATATACCCCCACCTTAATATAAGCACAACATTCCCTACTATCAACATTTCCTAAAAGAGTGGTACATTTATTTCAGTCAATGAACCTACACTGGCATGTCATTACCACCCAAAGTCCACTGTTTACATAGGGCTTCACTCTTCGTGTCATATATTCCATGGGTTTTGACAAACATATAATGATGTGTATTCACCACTATAGTATCATACAGAATAGTTTCACTGCCCTTTAAAAAAGGTCACCTTAAGCTAAAATTTATATCCAATTGCAAAGTTCTTCAAGTAGCAAAGACAGTCATGGAAAAGAAGAAGAAAATTAGGCGACATAGATTACTTTATTTCAATACTTTCTATAGAACTACTAAAATTTACAGTGTGATATTTCCATAAAGATAGACAATAGAACAAAATAGAGTTCAGAAAAAGACTCAAATTATAAGATCAATTGATTAAAATTAAGCAACAATACATTTGAATGGAAAAGATATTTTCAGCAAATAGTGATGGAACAGCTGGTTTTGCACATGGGGAAAATGAACCTCAAACCATACACAGAAATTATTTGATACAAATCATAGATCTAACAATATGAAACTTCTAGTAGAAAAAATAGGAGAATATCCTTACAATCTTGAAGGAGGGAAAGTACCTCCAGAAAGTACTAACCAAAACAATTTATAAATGGACTTGATAAAACATCAAAACTTCTGCTAACAAAAAACAGCAAAACAAGATTATATATACTACAGACTGTGAGAAAGAATTTGAAAAATCTATATTTGACATAATATTCAAAAGACTCCCAGACCTCAATAATATCAAGATAATAAACCCATTTATTAAAGGTTAAAATGTTGAAAGAGTTGGTACTACACTTCAAAAAGAGGATTTATGAATAACCAATAAGAATAAGAAAATGTGCTCGACATCATTAGTCTTCATGCAAATACAAACATACTATTTATATATACCATTGAATAAGAAAAATCATCATTGCAAATGTTGGTGAGGATGTAAGCAACAAAATTTATCATATGTTGATAACATATAGTATGTTATGATATATGGTAAATTCCTTTCAGGGGAGTATAATAAAATGGTAAAACCTCTTTGGGAAGTGGTCTGACAATTCCTCATGAAGTTAAATGTGACCTACTACTCAGTATTTACACAGAAAAAGTAAAAACGTATTTATAAAAATGTGCATTTTTAAAATTTATTTTTTATTTATTTTCAGCATAACAGTATTCATTATTTTTGCACCACAACCACTGCTCCATGCAATCCGTGCCCTCTATAATACCCACCACCTGGTACCCCAACCTCCCACTCCTCTGTCACTTCAAACCCCTCAGATTGTTTTTCAGAGTCCATAGTCTCACGGTTCACCTCCCCTTCCAATTTCCCCCAACTCCCTTCACCTCTCTAAATGTGCATGTTTTGAAGTATGATCATAGCAGCTTTGTTCAGAATAACCAAAATCTGGAAACGTCCCAAATGTCCACCAAAAAGAGAATATGTTTTTTAAAGATTTATTTACTTTAGAGCAAGAGAAGGAAGGGGGAGAAGGGGAGAGAGAGAAAGAGAGAGAAGCAGAATCTCCACCGAGCCTGATGCAGGGCTCAATCTGAAGACCCTAAGATCATGACCTGAGCTGAAATCAAGAGTCCGAGGCTTAATGGACTGAGCCACCCAGGAGTACTGAGAAAAGATTTGTAAAGATATGGCTTACCCATCAAATCCTACACTATTCAGTATTAAAAAGGAATTAACATGTTCATACAACATAAGGGGCAAACCTCAAATCATAGTACTTGTCAACTTGAGACAATTTTGCTCCCCCACCCAGGATATTGGCAATACTTGGAGATATTTTTGGTTATCACAATGGGGAGCAGTGGGATATACTATTGACATTTAGTAGGTAGAGGTCAGGGATGTTGTTAAGCATCTTACACATAGGATACCCTTACAACAAATAATTATCTGTCTCAAAATACCAATAGTACTACTTGTTAAGAAACTCTGAGTTTTGCTGAGAAAAGGAAGGAAGATTAAGAAAAAGCACCTATTTAATTATTCCATTAAAAACAGTTCTATGATAGTTGTCTTTCTCTGCTTGACTTATTTCGCTAAGCATGATACGCTCTAGTTCCATCCACGTCGTCGAAAATGGCAAGATTTCATTTCTTTTGATGGCTGCATTGTATTCCATTGTGTATATATACCACATCTTCTTGATCCATTCATCTGTTGCTGGACATCTAGGTTCTTTCCATAGTTTGGCTATTGTGGACATTGCTGCTATAAACATTCGGGTGCATGTGCCCCTTTGGATCACTACGTTTGTATCTTTAGGGTAAATACCCAATAGTGAAATTGCTGGGTCATAGGGCAGTTCTATTTTCAACATTTTGAGGAACCTCCATGCTGTTTTCTAGAGAGGTTGCACCAGCTTGCATTCCCACCAACAGTGTAGGAGGGTTCCCCTTTCTCCGCATCCTCGCCAGCATCTGTCATTTCCTGACTTGTGGATTGTAGCCATTCTGACTGGTGTGAGGTGATATCTCATTGTGGTTTTGATTTGTATTTCCCTGATGCCGAGTGATATGGAGCACTTTTTCATGTGTCTGTTGGCCATCTGGATGTCTTCTTTGCAGAAATGTCTGTTCATGTCCTCTGCCCATTTCTTGATTGGATTATCTGTTCTTTGGGTGTTGAGTTTGCTAAGTTCTTTATAGATTCTGGACACTAGTCCTTTATCTGATATGTCGTTTGCAAATATCTTCTCCCATTCTGTCAGTTGTCTTTTGATTTTGTTAACTGTTTCCTTTGCTGTGCAAAAGCTTTTGATCTTGATGAAATCCCAATAGTTCATTTTTGCCCTTGCTTCCCTTGCCTTTGGCGTTGTTCCTAGGAAGATGTTGCTGCGGCTGAGGTCGAAGAGGTTGCTGCCTGTGTTCTCCTCAAGGATTTTGATGGATTCCTTTCGCACATTGAGGTCCTTCATCCATTTTGAGTCTATTTTTGTGTGTGGTTGTAAGGAAATGGTCCAATTTCATTTTTCTGCATGTGGTTGTCCAATTTTCCCAGCACCATTTATTGAAGAGGCTGTCTTTTTTCCATTGGACATTCTTTCCTGCTTTGTCGAAGATTAGTTGACTGTAGAGTTGAGGGTCTATTTCTGGGCTCTCTATTCTGTTCCATTGATCTATGTGTCTGTTTTTGTGCCAGTACCATGCTGTCTTGATGATGACAGCTTCGTAATAGAGCTTGAAGTCGGAATTGTGATGCCACCAACGTTGGCTTTCTTTTTAAATATCCATTTGGCTATTCGAGGTCTTTTCTGGTTCCATATAAATTTTAGAATTATTTGTTCCATTTCTTTGAAAAAGATGGATGGTACTTTTATAGGAATTGCATTAAATGTGCAGATTGCTTTAGGTAGCATAGACATTTTCACAATATTTATTCTTCCAATCCAGGAGCATGGAACATTTTTCCATTTCTTTGTGTCTTTCTCAATTTCTTTCATGAGTACTTTATAGTTTTCTGAGTATAGATTCTGTGTCTCTTTGGTTAGGTTTATTCCTAGGTATCTTATGGTTTTGGGTGCAATTGTAAATGGGACTGACTCCTTAATTTCCCTTTCTTCTGTCTTGCTGTTGGTGTAGAGAAATGCAACTGATTTCTGTGCATTGATTTTATATCCTGACACTTTACTGAATTCCTGTATAAGTTCTAGCAGTTTTGGAGTGGAGTCTTTTGGGTTTTCCACATATAGTATCATATCATCTGGAAGTGGTGATGCAACATGGGGGCTTAAGTGGGTACGAGAAGAATAAATGAAAGAAAATGGGATTGGGAGGGAGACAAACCATAAGTGTCTCTTAATCTCACAAAACAAACTTAGGGTTGCTGGGGGGAGGGGGTTTGGGAGAAGGGGGTGGGATTATGGACATTGGGGAGGGTATGTGCTTTGGTGAGTGCTGTGAAGTGTGTAAACCTGGTGATTCACAGACCTGTACCCCTGGGGATAAAAATATATGTTTATAAAAAATAAAAAATTATATTAAAAAAAAAGAAAAAAAAACAGTTCTAGAGGGCGCCTGGGTGGCTCAGTGGGTTAAGCTGCTGCCTTCGGCTCAGGTCATGATCTCAGGGTCCTGGGATCGAGTCCCGCATTGGTCTCTCTGCTCAGCAGGGAGCCTGCTTCTCTCTCTCACTCTCTCTCTCTCTGCCTGCCTTTCCATCTACTTGTGATTTCTCTCTGTCAAATAAATAAATAAAATCTAAAAAAATAAAAAAACAGTTCTAGAACTGGTGAACATCTGTGTTGGAAAAAATTATTAAAAAGACACTTCTGTAAAGTATAGGGCAGGGTTGATTGGGAAGGAAATGAAGGGTGTTCTGGCTTAAAGGAAATGATCGATATTATCAAATGAGAACAAATCTGGTCTTAAGTAAGCAGAGATTTCATTTGAAAGGATTAGTGCAATAAAGGGAGGGAGACTGTTAGGGAGAACGCTAGGACCATACAATCTGAGTATCTCAATGGCTATTCAGAAAAGAGCTTTTCTTTTATAGGGAAGAGTAAATAAGACTAAGGCTAGAAAGGACCAGGTGGGAGAAAGTGGGATAAGAGTGGTGTGCTTGGACAGTAAATTAGAGATTTTAGCAGTCAGCCTATATTCAGAAGGGGTGCTTATGGAGGGGCTATATGCTGGTCCCAGGAAAGGGTGGGTCTCATTTCTGGGGCCTTCAGGAAGGAGAGAAACTTAACTAAATTTTGGCTAACAAGGAGTTTGTTCTAGTTGATTAATGGGGACAAAACAGTTCAACTAACTATTTTGGAAGCAAATAATACAAATAGTGAGGTTTATATCTACGCTTGTTATAGATAAGCAAGAGGCATGCATGAGTGTTATCTAAGACGTGTGGAAGAGTGTGTCCTTGCAGTAAGCCATTTCTTGAATCACAAATGGTGGGGAATTTTTTTTTTTAATTTTAGCTGTTTACTGGGATCACAGGGCTTGGGTAAAATTCAGTGTTGTCAGTCTCATGTTTTGTTCAAGATATATGATGTTCATTAATTGCTGGACAGCTCAAGGGACCCTGGGAGTGGAGTGAAGCTGAGTCTAAACAAAGTCTAAGCAAAGATTTTCAATGTTGCTGAAAAAAATAAGTTGAATGATCTGTTGAACATGTTAGACTGACATTTGTTGGATGGTCTTAGAAATCCAGTTCTTGATGAGATGTGGCTAATGATATAACAAAACAATTAATGAAGGCTGAATAAGGGAGTAAAACTGAGTCTTAAAGCCTCAGGTTTGCTTATTAAGAGGATGCCAGGATATGGGCCCTGATGTGTCTATAGATGGCAGAATGAAGGCATCATCATTACCCAACACAGTTCTCTATTTGTATCCATTTTGCAAGTATTTTTAGTGATGACATGGATATCAGAGTTGTTTCAGAGACCACATGCACAGTACCACTATACAAGTGTCCCCTCACGAAGTCAGACCGTCATGCCATGCCCAATAGCTGTGAAAGAATGTTCCTTGGAATTCTTGCTGTTTTAGGGTAGTGATTTTGGTAGTTTCAGTGAGATTGTCCATAATTCTTGTTACTTTCTAGAACAAATGTTGAAAAATTTTGGAGTGTTTTTTTATTTTATTTTATTTTTATTTTTTAATTTTTTATAAACATATATTTTTATCCCCAGGGGTACAGGTCTGTGAATCACGAGGTTTACACACTTCACAGCACTCACCAAAGCACATACCCTCCCCAATGTCCATAATCCCACCCCCTTCTCCCAAACCCCCTCCTCCCAGCAACCCTCAGTTTGTTTTGTGGTATATATACACAATGGAATACTATGCCGCCATCAAAAGAAATGAAATCTTGCCATTTGCGACAACATGGATGGAACTAGAGCATATCATGCTTAGTGAAATAAGTCAAGCAGAGAAAGACAACTATCATATGATCTCCCTGATATGAGGAAGTGGTGATGCAACATGGGGGCTTAAGTGGGTACGAGAAGAATAAATGAAACAAGATGGGATTGGGAGGGAGACAAACCATAAGTGACTCTTAACCTCACAAAATGTTGGAGTTTTGATACAGTTCCCAAAGGAGGCTCCAGGCAAGAATGTTGCCTATGCTTGGTCCTGAATAGCAGGTAAATCTTTTAGTTTATTCACAGTTCTTTGGCTTTGCATTTCAAGGACACTTCACAGCCAATGAAAAGGGAAAGTCACAGTTCCCTTTGGAAGCTGGAATTTTCTGTAATGCAGTAGAGAGGTCTTAGATTGCATAAAAATGCCCAAATCAGAGGTATCAGAAAGGTTAAGATGAAAGGAAGAATCTTGTGGTTAAAGATCTTCTAAGGACTAAAGAGATTATCTAGATAGGAGGATTAGGTCCAATAGGAAGGTAGCTACCAATAAAATTAGTTTCAAAGGCAAAATAAATATTACTGGGGGTTGTCTGAAGACAGTAAAAATAATTATTAGGTAACTTTACAGTTCATTCAACCTTTGCAGAATCAAGTTGAGATTTTGTTTCTTCTAAGATTGGATCTGGAGATGTGAGTTTTAAGGGAAAGGGCATCAAATTGTAAGCCAGTCTAGAAACACAGGGAAGGGGGTTGATGTTCTGAAGATCAGTGTTAGAAACCAGGTAGGTATGTAAAATCGAAAAAGGCAGTGGATACTAGGACTCAAGAGCTGATCAAGTAGTAATTTTCTCCTAAAGAAGGACTCAGTGAAATTGCTATAAAAACACAAATTTCTATAAACTTAATAGATAAGGTTATTTGAAATTTCAAGGCCCTCTTCAGAAATAAATTCATGGATAAAAATCAGCTGGTCTTTGACAGTCTACCAAGGGGGAAAGGATAGTTTCTTCATTAAATATTATTGGGAAAACTGGATATCCACATGCAGAATAATGAAATTGGATCCTTATCTACTACACCATACAGAAAAATCTACTCAATATGGATTAAAGACTTCATTTTTAAAAAAGATTTTATTTATTTATTTGAGAGAATGAGTGAGAGCAAACATGAGCCAGGGGAGGGACAGAGAAGCAGACTTCCCATGGATCAGGGAGCCTGACCTGGGACTTAATCATAGGATTCCAGGATTATGACCTGAGACCAAGGCAGATGCTTAACTGACTGTACCACCCAGGCACCCTGAAATACATATATCTGATAAGGAGTTAATATTTAAAATCTATTGGGAACTCATACAACACAATAGCAAAAGAAAAACCCTAATAAAAAACCCCTAAACCTCAGTTTGTTTTGTGAGATTAAGGGGGGAGGGGGTTTGGGAGAAGGGGGTGGTATTATGGACATTGGGGAGGGTATGTGCTTTGGTGAGTGCTGTGAAGTGTGTAAACCTGGTGATTCACAGACCTGTACCCCTGGGGATAAAAATATATGTTTATAAAAAATAAAAAGTTAAAAAAAAAAAAAAAACCCTAAAGATGGGCAAAATACTTAAATACACATTTAAATAAATAAATAAATAAATAAATAAATAAATAGAATTAAATATTATTCAGCCTTGGGAAAAAAAAAAAAAAAGGAAATCCTGCCATTTGAAGTAGCCTGGATGAACCTGGAGAACATTATGCTGAGTGAAATAAGCCAGACACAGAAAGACAAATACTGCATGATATCACTTATATGTAGAATATAAAATAGTCAAATTTATAAAAGCAGATAGTAAAATGATGGTTTCCAGGGTTGGGTAGAAAAGGATATGGGGAGGTGTTGATCAAACATTATAAAGTTTCAGTTATGCAAGATGAATAATTTCTGGAGATCTATTGAACAGCATGGTGACTATAGTTAACGATAGTGTATTATATACTTGAGATTTTTCTAAGAGGGTATATCTTTAGTGTTCTCACCACAAAGAAAAAAATAAAGAAAAGAAAATGGTAACTATGTGAGGTGATGGGTATGTTAATTAGCTTGATTGTGGCAGTCATTTCACAGTGTATACGTATACCAAATGGTCATGTTATACATCTTAAATATATACAATTTCTTTTTCTGAGTTATACCTCAATAAAGCTGAAAAAAAAATTTATGGCCTTTTGTAGCTTATAATTGTGATTATAAGCAGAGTATATTCCAAGAATAGTGTAAATGTGGAAGATCATGTCTTTAGTATTGTTTCCAGGTAGGGGAGGGAGTACTTGTGGAAAGCTGGAAAGCTCTAAAGGAGAAAGGAGTACATAACCAACAATTAGAGCTATAGTTATGGGTTAGAGTTATAAGCTGGGTAGAAGAATGCTATAATTTTGGGGGCATGTCTTAGAAAGGATGGAGAGTTACCAAAAGAGGAACAGCTTGGGTAAAGGGGAGAGTAGGAAAATAATACAAGTGGCGAATCATCATGGAAGGCTGTAGAGAATTAAATGGATGCCAAGGATGATGTTGGTGGTAACAGAGAAGAAAGATGAAACAAACAAAGAAAATGAGAATGGTAAAGATAGGAAACACATACTGACAAGTCTTATTCTGACATTTTCAGTAGAATCTGACCATGTTGAGATATCATCTACTTGATCTGCAGTTCTTTTTAAATGTGTTGTGTTCATCACTATAAAATAAATCATTAGTTTTTGATGCAGTGTTCCAAGATCCATTGTTTATGTACAAAACCCAGTGTTCCATGCAGTGCATGCCCTCCTTATTACGCAACATCAGGCTCACCCATCCCTCCACCCCCCTCCCCCCTAAAACCCTCAGTTTGTTTCTCAGTGTCCGTAGTCTCTCATGGTTCATCTCCCCCTCTGATTTGCCCCAATTCACTTTTCCTTTCCTTCCCCTAATGTCCTCCATGTTATTCCTCATGTTTCAGAAGTAATTGAAACTTGATAATTGACTTTCTCTGCTTGACTTATTTCACTCAGCATAATCTCCTCCAGTCCCATCCATGTTGATGCAAAATTTGGGCATTCATCCTTTCTGATGGCTGAGTAATATTCCATCATATATATGGACCACATCTTTATCCATTTGTCTGTTGAAGGGCAAATTGGTTCTTTCCACAGTTTGGCTATTGTAGACGTTGCTGCTATGAACATTGAGGTGATGGTGCCCCTTCTTTTCACACATCTGTATCTTTGGGGTAAATACCCAGTACTGCGATTGCTGAATCATAGGGTAGCTCTATTTTTTAAATTTTTTGAGGAATTTCCACATTGTTTTCCAAAGTGGCTGCATGAATTTGCATTTCCACCAACAGTGAAAGAGGGTTCCCCTTTCTCCACATCCTCTCCAACATTTGTTCTTTCCAGCCTTGTTAATCTTTGCCATTCTAACCAATGTAAGGTGGTATCTCAGTTTGGTTTTGATTTGAATTTCCCTGATGGCCAAGGATGATGAACATTTTTTCATGTGTATGCTAGCCATTTGTATGTTTTCATTGGAGAAGAGTCTGTTCATGTCTTCTGCCGATTTTTTTGATGTGATTATCTGTTTTGTGTGTTGAGTTTGAGAAGTTCTTTATAGGTCTTTTATTAGCCCTTTGTCTGTAGTGTCATTTGCAAATATCTTCTCTGCAGTTCTTAGGAAAGCTGTTTACTTCTTTAAGCCTTCTGTTTCTTGGGCTCTTGGGAGGGCTTCTGTTTAAGATTTCCATGTGGCATAGATTTCCATTCTATGTACATCTTGTGCCTTCTTAATTGTGAGATGTAGAAGGAGCATTAGATCCCCTGAAGTTTGTTTGGAGTGATAGTGTTAAGAAAGATAGTATAGGTGCCCTAACAAAGTATTTCAGGGTTAGTTTTTTAGTGATGTCATTTCTAGAAGAAAAAGTGTCCAGTTTCTAGATTTTGAAGTAGTTTTGGTGACTGGGGGAAAAGAAACCCTAACTTACTTATGTATTAATTAATTAATTTTTTATTATATTCAGCTAGCCAGTATTTAGTACATCGTCTTTGATGTAATGTTCAATGATTGATTAGTTGCATATATTACCCAGTGTTCATCACAGCATGTGCTCTCCTTAATGTCAATCACCTGGCAACCCAAACTTAATAAATGTAGGTATAGTTAATAAGTTCCTCACAATTTTTAAGAATATTTGAGTTAATTAGATTGAATTCTTCTATTGCCCATGTGGAGCATGGATTTCTCATAGACCTGCCAGTAATAATTACCTAGGGGAATAATGGTGAGATTAAATGAAAGAGGACCTGAGACCAATTAGGGCCAAAGTCAAGGTGTTGAGCTGTGAAATATTGAGTTCTTCTGAGAGTTTTGCAAATTTTAGTTTTAATTGTCTGGACATTTCAGATAACTAGGTGTGGTAAGGACAGTATAGTTTGTAGGACAGAGAAAGAACTCAGATGTCTATGATAACTTTAGCAATGAAATAAGTTCCCCGTTCACTTGAGAGGGCAGGTGGAATGCCCTAGGTGGGGAAAATTCCTGCTACAGAAGTGTGACAATATTAATAATGGCCCTTTTACATGGAAGCTTCTAGCTACTGAGAGGACATGCAAACAATGTTGAGGATAGCCATGAGATTCAGGGAGTTAAAGAAAATCTAATTTTCAGTAGAGAAAGGGTACCATTGAAGGTGGCTCTCTGCCTTAATCTAACACTTACAGCTTTGCCAAGATTATGGTTTTTGACAGATGGGGCAAAAAAGTACCACTTGTTCCAGGTAAGGAGTCAAGTTTACTCACCAATATTTGTAGAAAGGTTTATTTTTTTCCCCATGATTGGTAATCTCGTGAAGGTCATAGGGCAAATTTTGAGTAAGGGAACTGAGTAGAGATGAAGTGGTCTTCTGTGTGTCTCAGAATCTCATCTGAGTGGATACGGTATCCATCTTGTTTCTAATTAGTCTTTTAATTTTTAGGAGCCTTAAAACAAGAGATTTTGATTTCCTTGATTAGAGGATCAGGTGGTAAGTGGAATAAATAATATCTTGTCAAATTACAATGGGATTAGGACAGATTTATAAACTGCTAACTCACATATTATAAACTAATGAGTTTTCTCTTGCCTCAAGTGTTTTATTGCCAATATGAGCATTGATTTTGAGTATAATCACCTCCCATGGTAATAATAAGGCTTTAGAAGGTCAACCAACTGTTTGCCACTTTTTTTAAATTTATTTTTTATTTGTTTTCAGCATAACAGTATTCATTATTTTTGCACCACACCCAGTGCTCCATGTAATCTGTGTCCTCTCTAATACCCACCACCTGGATCCCCCAACCTTCCTACCCGCCCCCCTGCCACTTCAAACCCCTCAGATTGTTTTTCAGAGTCCATAGTCTCCATGGCTCACCTCCCTTTCCAATTTGCCCCAACTCCATTCTCTCTAACTCCCCTTGTCCTCCATGCTATTTGTTATGCTCCACAAATAAATGAAACAATATGATAATTGACTCTCTCTGCTTGACTTATTTCACTCAGCATAATCTCTTCCAGTCCAGTCCATGTTGCTACAAAAGTGGGGGATTCATCCTTTCTGATGGAAGCATAATACTCCATAGAGTATATGGACCATATCTTCCTTATCCATTCGTCCGTTGAAGGGCATCTTGGTTCTTTCCACAGTTTGGCGACTGTGGCCATTACTGCTATAAACATTGGGGTACAGATGGCCCTTCTTATCATGACATCTGTATCTTTGGGGTAAATACCCAGTAGTGCAATTGCACGGTCATAGGGAAGTTCTATTTTTAATTTCTTGAGGAATCTCCACGCTGTTCTCCAAAGTGGCTGCACCAACTTGCATTCCCTCCACAGTGGAAGAGGGTTCCCCTTTCTCCACATCCTCTCCATCACATGTTGTTTCCTTTCCTGCTAATTTTGGCCATTCTAACTGGTGTAAGGTGATATCTCAATGTGGTTTTAATTTGAACCTCCCTGATGTCTAGTGATGATGAACACTTTTTCATGTGTCTTGATAGCTATTTGTATGTCTTCATTGGAGAAGTGTCTGTTCATATCTTCTGCCCATTTTTTGATATGATTGTCTGTTTTGTGTGTGTTGAGTTTGAGGAGTTCTTTATAGATCCTGGATATCAACCTTTTGTCTGTACTGTCATTTGCAAATATCTTCTCCCATTCCATGGGTTGCCTCTTTGTTTTCTTGACTGTTTCCTTTGCTGTGCAGAAGCTTTTGATTTTGATGAAGTCCCAAAAGTTTATTTTTGTTTTTGTTTCCTTTGCCTTTGGAGACATATCTTGAAAGAAGTTGCTGTGACTGATATCAAAGAGATTACTGCCTATGTTCTCATCTAGAATTCTGATGGATTCCTGTCTCACGTTGAGGTCTTTCATCCATTTTGAGTTTATCTTTGTGTACGGTGTAAGAGAATGGTCGAGTTTCATTCTTCTACATATAGCTGTCCAGTTTTCCCAGCACCATTTATTGAAGAGACTGTCTTTTTTCACTGTATATTTTTTCCTGTTTTGTCGAAGGTTATTTGACCATAGAGTTGAGGGTCCATATCTGGGCTCTCTACTCTGTTCCACTGGTCTATGTGTCTGTTTTTATGCCAGTACATGCTGTCTTGGTAGTCACAGCTTTGTAGTAAAGTTTGAAATCAGGTAACATGATCCCACCAGTTTTATTTTTGTTTTTCAACATTTCCTTAGCGATTTGGGGTCTCTTTTGACTCCATACAAATTTTAGGATTATTTGCTCCAGCTCTTTGAAGAATACTGGTGGAATTTTGACTGGTTTTCCAGCTGCACTCATACATCCCTTGGCTTCCCATAACACACCAAAGTCATGTAGTACTCCAAGCTTATCCACCGCATGTGGATTAATTTTCCTATCTTTAGCTAAAGTGCAGGCTCTAGCAAGATCCATGAATTTTGCTCTCTTTGCTGATTTTGCATTGGGTAGAGGTTCATATTCTACAGGGTTTTGGAAGTTTGTGATGGTGTATTTTACCTGGAAACACCGTTTTGGTGTATGGAGGTATGAACCATCAGCAGAGAGAATGAGATCTGGATCTACAAGAGGAATTTCAGCAAGACCAGGGTGGGGATGGGTTGAAGTTTCAGTGGCTGCAATGCTTTTCATGTGATCACCCTTCAATTAGAAGAGAAAGGTTAGTGGGATTAAAATTTTGAAAGCACTGTTTAGGAATGTGAGAAAGGGCAGAAAATAATGTTAGATGTAGAAGCAATAAGGATTTCACTAGAGAAGGGAAAAGGTTGAAAAATGTTGCACATTTTGGTCAGAAGAAAAATTTGGATAACATGGGATATATAAATATTCGAAGTGTGACTAGCATATAAATTGTGGTTTTTGCACAGAACTAGAATGAGGGTAAGTGTCCAATGTGCCTCTGATTCCAAGTATGTTTCTGAGATGTTTTAAGTATGTCCTCTCTTGCAAACAAATAGAGAAAAGGGCAAAGGAATTTAAGAGTATCAAATTGAAAGTAGAGGAAAGGGAAATTTTTAAGGATTCAAATGCTCTTCACAAATTGAGACCCATTGTATGGATTCAGACACTGTTTCCATGATCATAAAGGAGATGTGGTAGTAGAGAAATCAGGAATCAACATTCTACAATAGCTAATCAGTCCCAGAAAGATTGGAATTCATCTGTTCATTTCAAATACAGGCTAATTCAGAATGACCTTGGTACACTCTTGGGACAAAGTTTTTCCCTTAAGAAAGATATTTTGTTCTAAATAATGAGCCTAAAGACTGCAGTATTGTATTTTGTTTCTCAAAACTTTATGCCCCTTTCATGCCAGAGCTTCTAATAGGTATTTGCATATCTGTCAGTGAATTATCATTTCTACTGATATTGAATCTACGTATTGATCTACATATTGAAGAAGTGTTGAATTATGTGGGAAAATAAAATCCTTTAAATTTGCATTTAATACCTTAGTCATAACAGTCCAAACACATTATTGATTTTCCAAAGTGAAGGCAAATGGGTCTTGGGAATCAGTGGAGGAATATACTGAAGAAGCTGGAATGTATGTCCCTAAGAGTGAAGTAATGGTAACAAGGAATATAGACATGAAAGGGCTATTAAATTTGGGACTAAGAGGAATCTAAGTCTTACTATTTTATATTTGGCCCCCAGCTTTGGAACTAATGGATATTCTTTTTGGTTAGGCTTTTTCACAGGAACAATTGGGGTATTACAGAAGCTGGAGTAGGGACCAGGGATTCTTAGTTAAAAAGTCCTTCTAAAACCTTCAGTTGCTTTAAGTTTTAAAGGAAACTGGGGTAGCTTAAGGAGAGACATAGTGATACCTATTTCCACTTTCAAGGGCTCTGCTTTTCAAAATATATTGTGTCTGTTGATCCTATATCCTAAAGAGACTCGAGAACATGAGCAAACATTCTGAATGCAGGGACTGTCAAGGGATTGAGGAAGTACAGTGAGAGCAAGGAGGTTGGGGTGACAAAGCTGTTAGTGAAAAGGTGAGTAGGGGAGGATTTCAGGCCTTCAAGAATTAGTCCTTAATGAGGTTCCTGGGTGGCTCAGTCTGTTGAATGTCTTTCTTTGGCTTGGGTCATGATTCCGAGGTCCTGGGATCAAGCCCCGCATTGGACTCCCTACACAGCATGGAGCCTGCTTCTCCCTCTACTTTTCTCTGCTGGGTACTCTCTCTCCTGCTCTCTCTCTCTCTCTCCCTCAAATGAATAAAATCTTTAAAAAGAGTTAGTCCTTTAGAAGAACATACATATTAATATCCCAAATAGGAAGTAAATATCTGCCTAACAGATTAACAGTTTGTGGAATTATCTATGTTGGATATCATGATTATGGAGTCCCAAGAAATAGAGAAATTAGTTTAGAAAGGGACAAATCATGTGTTATCTAACACCACCACCAGGATGGTTTGTGTACTCTGAGCCACCATGGTGGGGAATTATGAAGTATTAAAGGTGGAATAGGTGGCTCCAGTGTCTATGAGGAAGTTGATTGGGAGCCCACTGGCTGGAAATTATTTTATCGAGTGTGTTTAAGAGTATTTGGAGGCAGACGAAGCAGATCCCTTTGGGGGAATCATTGAGACTTGGATTTTTTTTCTTTTTTGGTTAATATTTAGTCCAATATCTCTTTTTCTTACACTATCTACAGGTGTTCTGATCTATGGGAGATTGAAGGGAAGCTGAGGATGGCTTGAAGTCCTTCATATAATTACCCTCAATTGGTTTCAGTTGGATAGCCATGAGTAAATACTTTTAGATTATGTTTTACATTAGCCTGTACATATTCATGGTATTTTGCTAAAGCATGGATCTCAGAGAGGGAGGCATTTTGCCAATTAATGAAATATTTGGAAATATGTTCTCTCACTTCAGCATGGAACCCATTAACAAAACTAGTGACTAAAGTGAATGCCATGTGATAATTTAATATTATATCTGAATGATCCTTCCAAATGTTTTCTAAGCAGTGCCTACAGTTAGAAACTGATCCATCTCTTTGCTGTCGGCACTCCTGAATCTTTGACGTTTGCTTTTAGATGGGAGTAGAATCTAACATTTTTCCTTTGATTTTCTTACCTCTGTTGTAGGTTATGGGTACATTTTAATTTTATTGTAAGTCATCATTAATTTTGACACATTTGGCCTTAAGACCATAAGACCCCAAGACCATAGGGCCATCTTCTGGTCCTTGAAGAAGTTGGACTAATTGACAGATCAGGAAGCTCAGGAAGATATACTCTTTCTAGCAGTAACTTAAATTTTATAGAAAATTCATCCCTGGGACACCTGGGTGGCTTAGTCATTAAGCATCTGCCCTCAGCTCAGGTCGTGATCCCAGGGTTCTGGGATTGATTCCCACATTGGGCTCCCTGCTCAGTGTGGAGTATACTTCTCCCTTACCCCTGCTTGTGCACTGTCTCTCTTTCTCTGAAATGAATAAATAAAATCTTAAAAAAATACAGATCTCAACAGATGATCATATTTTATTGACACCTAACTTTACTAATCTGAGATTTAAACGTTATACTGAACTGATGAATCATTGAATATTATATCAAAAACCAGTGATGTACTATACCTTGTCTAATTGAATTTAAATTAAAAAATAGAAGATCAAAAGAATTTAAAAATAAATAAAAGTAATATTTTCTTAATTATGATGATACCAAATGTGTGTAGAATTAACAAGAAACTGTGTAAGAAGTTTGGCATGTATAAAATTTTGTCTTCACCCATTATGTTGATAGCATCAGTTTATTAGAATTGAACAAGAGTAAACTACACTTGTTGCTTGTTTATTTCTTTGGCTTTATTTTTTTTTTAAAGAGAAGCTGTTTGTTATACAAGACTTTTAAAGTGTTCTTTACTGAAATGAACTTGGCATGAGGAAAAAAATGTTTGTGTCAGAAAATATTTAATTAAGACCCAAAATGTAGGCTCTGTGACCTTCATTGTCCTTTTTTCTCATCTCATAAATTTATTTTTTGTACTTTGATGGCAAATTTCAATGGAAAACTAGTATAATTTCTTGTAAGCTTTGGAGAATCAGAATGCAACATCACACTGTTCAATCAATCTGACCCAAAACCCAGCTCACTATTAGATTTTATATATGCAGGGCGCATGACAAGCCTATATTGCCAGAGGTGCCATCTTCTAGGAAGTTCTAAATTGAAGCTCTTTCCACTTGACAATATTAAGATACCACATTGTTTTACACCCTGAGTTAGTTTGTAAGCCCTAAAAAAATTCAAATTCGTAAATTTTTGTCATCTTTCAAGGAAGAACTACTTGTGCTCCATTTAGAAAAGTGACTATAGGGGCACCTGGGTGGCTCAGTGGGTTAGGCCAATGCCTTCGGCTCAGGTCATGATCTCAGGGTCATGGGATCGAGTCCCGCATCGGGCTCTCTGCTCAGCAGGGAGCCTGCTTCCCTTCCTCTCTCTCTGCCTGTTTCTCTGTCTACTTGTGATTTCTCTCTGTCAAACAAATGAATAAAATCTTTAAAAAAAAAAAAAGAAAAGTGACTATATTTAAGCAATGGAAAAAATTATTTTAAAAAATATTTATCTATTTTAAAGAGAGAGGGAGAGTGGTGGGAGGGAGAGAGAAACTTAAGTAGACTCCCCACTGAGCACAGAGTCTAATATGGGGCTCAATCTCATGAGGAAAAGACATTTTTTTTTCTTAAAGATTTTATTTATTTATTGTCAGAGAGAGAGAGAGGGAGAGCGAGCGAGCACAGGCAGACAGAATGGCAGGCAGAGGCAGAGGGAGAAGCAGGCTCCCTGCCAAGCAAGGAGCCCGATGTGGGACTCGATCCCAGGATGCTGGGATCATGACCTGAGCTGAAGGCAGCTGCTTAACCAACTGAGCCACCCAGGCGTTCCAGGAAAAGACATTCTTAATTGAGAATTTTGGCTCATATTATTAAAATACAAAATTACCCTGCTCATTGTGTTGCTGATATTCATCATAAATGTTTCTGTCTCAAGCATTTAATACTCTGCCTCATAGAAGTGAAGAGTGTGACATATGCTAAAATTAGAGAGTGAGAGGGAGGATTTCTCTGAAAAGCTATCCATGTGCTAAGAGGAATTAAGCCATTTTGTTGTTTCTCATCATTCTTAATGTATTATAATTCAGGATGTTATATATATGTATATGTAAGTATGTATGTTTTAAGTTATACTGAGTCTATGATCTACAGCACCAAAAACCGAGCCTATTAGTCTTATGTTTGTCTATGCTCTGTAAGAGTGCTTCTCACACTGCCGGCCACTTTATATACACGTTATATTTGTCAAAATACAGTCATGGGACTAATATTAATCACATATGCTGAAAAAAAATGCTGAACATGGACATTCAAACCATCTGCAATACCATCTTGAAATATAAAAAATTATGTACTAGAAAGTCATAGGGGTACTTGGGTGGCTCAGTGTCCAATTCTTGATTTCAGTTCAGGTCATAATCTCAGGGTTGTGAGATCAAGCCCTGTGTCAGGCTTCATACTGAGTGTGGAGCCTGCTTAAGATTCCCTCTCTCCTTCAGCTCTTCCCCTCCCACTTATGCTCTTGAGCTCTCACACCCTCTCATGGTAGAGGGCAGAGGAGAGCCTGGGTAGTGCAGTCAGTTGGGCATCCAACTTTTGGTTTCAACTCAGGTCATGATCTCTGGGTCATGGGTTTGAGTCCCGTTTGGGGCTCTGTGCTTCGTGTGGATTCTGCTTAAGTTTCTTTCTCCCTCTGCCCCTCCCACCTGCTCACTCTTTTCTCTCAAAAAAGTCATAAAGGATTGCTTTAAGTTTGTTAATTGATTTATTTTCCTCAAGTACACTATATCCATTCTCTGAATAGAAAGAGAAAAAACTCTCTTTTGACACTACCTGCCATCTGTTTCCCTAGAGTTAGCTTTGTAAAAAACTTCTGGTTGTGACCCTTTACTGCATGCACTTAAAAAACTAGTATTTTTTTTAAATATAGCATGTGCCAGGCTCTATATTATACACTGGGGATACAGCAGTAACCAAGGTAGGTATGGTCAGGGAATTAAATGTTACTGCAATCTAGCAAATCTGCAAGATAGTTTATAACATGTAAACACACACACACACACACACACACACACACACACAAATGTAGTTGGCACAAAACCACAAAACAGTGAAGTGTTACTTCAACTGGTGAGTCGAAGTTCAATCCCACAGGAAATAATTTCCTGGCTGTTTGAAATGAGACAAGAAATAACTATAGAAGTAAAGAAATTTGATGGGGTGACCTAGAGAAACTCTCTCCTGAAATAATGCAACTTGCACAAGCAAGGGAAGCACATAAAAGGAAGATGCTCTTGGTGTGCTCAACTAGACTGATGAAATAAAAACTGGGATAGAAAAGAGATCATCGTAATCCCTCAATAGTGAGGATTTTGCCAATACACTAGTAAAGTTTTAATAATTAACAACAAAAGCACTGAAATACAAATGGTAATTAAAATTACTCTTATTACTTCATATTTATGTATAATTGATTCAATTCTAATATCTCTAATTCTATGGGAAATTCACTTGCCTCCCTCCAGACTTATGTAAATATTCTAGAATTTTTTATTTTCATGATAAACTCTTGTTCCTAGTACTTGCCAATAGCAAACTCCAGATCTTACATTTTACTGCTCTTGTCTTCTTTTTGTTACCTAATATACAGATGTGCAACTCAGCCTGTGTTCCTTGATTACTGAAAAAAAAAAAATCACTTGCTTACATCATCTATGTATATAGCATATTTTTACAAAAAGTTTGGAGTTATGAGGAAGATTTATGTCAAATAATATATTTAGATATTAATTATAGTTTACAAAAGTTTTTTTTAATTTTTTTATTTTTTATAAACATATATTTTTATCCCCAGGGGTACAGGTCTGTGAATCACCAGGTTTACACACTTCACAGCACTCACCATAGCACATACCCTCCCCAATGTCCATAATCCCACCCTCTTCTCCCAAACCCCCTCCCCCCAGCAACCCTCAGTTTGTTTTGTGAGATTAAGAGTCACTTATGGTTTGTCTCCCTCCCAATCCCATCTTGTTTCATTGATTCTTCTCCTACCCACTTAAGCCCCCATGTTGCATCACCACTTCCTCATATCAGGGAGATCATATGATAGTTGTCTTTCTCTGCTTGACTTATTTCGCTAAGCATGATACGCTCTAGTTCCATCCATGTTGTCGCAAATGGCAAGATTTCATTTCTTTTGATGGCTGCATAGTATTCCATTGTGTATATATACCATTTCTTCTTGATCCATTCATCTGTTGATGGACATCTAGGTTCTTTCCATAGTTTGGCTATTGTGGACATTGCTGCTATAAACATTCGGATGCACGTGCCCCTTTGGATTACTACGTTTGTATCTTTAGGGTAAATACCCAGTAGTGCAATTGCTGGGTCATAGGGCAGTTCTATTTTCAACATTTTGAGGAACCTCCATGCTGTTTTCCAGAGTGGCTGCACCAGCCTGCATTCCCACCAACAGTGTAGGAAGGTTCCCCTTTCTCTGCATCTTCGCCAGCATCTGTCATTTCGTGACTTGTTGATTTTAGCGATTCTGACTGGTTTGAGGTAATATCTCATTGTGGTTTTGATTTGTATTTCCCTGATGCCGAGTGATATGGAGCACTTTTTCATGTGTCTGTTGGCCATCTGGATGTCTTCTTTGCAGAAATGTCTGTTCATGTCCTCTGCCCATTTCTTGATTGGATTATCTGTTCTTTGGGTGTTGAGTTTGCTAAGTTCTTTATAGATTCTGGACACTAGTCCTTTATCTGATATGTCGTTTGCAAATATCTTCTCCCATTCTGTCAGTTGTCTTTTGATTTTGTTAACTGTTTCCTTTGCTGTGCAAAAGCTTTTGATCTTGATGAAATCCCAATAGTTCATTTTTGCCCTTGCTTCCCTTGCCTTTGGCGTTGTTCCTAGGAAGATGTGGCTGTGGCTGAGGTCGAAGAGGTTGCTGCCTGTGTTCTCCTCAAGGATTTTGATGGATTCCTTTCGCACATTGAGGTCCTTCATCCATTTTGAGTCTATTTTTGTGTGTGGTGTAAGGAAATGGTCCAATTTCATTTCTCTGCATGTGGCTGTCCAATTTTCCCAGCACCATTTATTGAAGAGGCTGTCTTTGTTCCATTGGACATTCTTTCCTGCTTTGTCGAAGATTAGTTGACTGTAGAGTTGAGGGTCTATTTCTGGGCTCTCTATTCTGTTCCATTGATCTATGTGTCTGTTTTTGTGCCAGTACCATGCTGTCTTGATGATGACAACTTTGTGATAGAGCTTGAAGTCCGGAATTGTGATGCCACCAACGTTGGCTTTCTTTTTAAATATCCATTTGGCTATTCGAGGTCTTTTCTGGTTCCATATAAATTTTAGAATTATTTGTTCCATTTCTTTGAAAAAGATGGATGGTACTTTTATAGGAATTGCATTAAATGTGCAGATTGCTTTAGGTAGCATAGACATTTTCACAATATTTATTCTTCCAATCCAGGAGCATGGAACATTTTTCCATTTCTTTGTGTCTTCCTCAATTTCTTTCATGAGTACTTTATAGTTTTCTGAGTATAGATTCTGTGTCTCTTTGGTTAGGTTTATTTCTAGGAATCTTATTGTTTTGGGTGCAATTGTAAATGGGATGGACTCCTTAATTTCTCTTTCTTCTGTCTTGCTGTTGGTGTAGAGAAATGCAACTGATTTCTGTGCATTGATTTTATATCCTGACACTTTACGGAATTCCTGTATAAGTTCTAGCAGTTTTGGAGTGGAGTCTTTTGGGTTTTCTACATATAGTATCATATCATTTGTGAAGAGTGATAATTTGACTTCTTTGCAGATTTGGATGCCTTTAATTTCCTTTTGTTGTCTGATTGCTGAGGCTAGGACCTCTAGTACTATGTAGAATAGCAGTGGTGATAATGGACATCCCTTCCGTGTTCCAGACCTTAGCGGAAAAGCTTTCAGTTTTTCTCCATTGAGAATGATATTTGCGGTGGGTTTTTCATAGATGGTTTTGATGATATTGAGGTATGTGCCCTCTATCCCTACACTTTGAAGAGTTTTGATCAGGAAGGGATGCTGTACTTAGTCAAATGCTTTTCAGCATCTATTGAGAGTATCATATGGTTCTTATTTTTTCTTTATTGATGTGTTGTATCACATTGACTGATTTGCGGATGTTGAACCAACCTTGCAGCCCTGGAATAAATCCCACTTGGTCGTGGTGAATGATCCTTTTAATGTACTTTTGAATCTTATTGGCTAGTATTTTGTTGAGTATTTTCGCATCTGTGTTCATCAAAGATATTGGTCTATAGCTCTCTTTTTTGATGGGATCTTTGTCTGGTTTTGGGATCAAGGTGATGCTGGCCTCATAAAATGAGTTTGGAAGTTTTCCTTCAATTTCTGTTTTTTGGAACAGTTTCAGGAGAATAGGAATTAGTTCTTCTTTAAATGTTTGGTAGAATTCCCCGGGAAGCCGTCTGGCCCTGGGCTTTTGTTTGTTTGGAGATTTTTACTGACTGTTTCAATCTCCTTACTGGTTATGGATCTGTTCAGGCTTTCTATTTCTTCCTGGTTCAGTTGTGGTAGTTTATATGTTTCTTGGAATGCATCCATTTCTTCCAGATTGTCAAATTGTTGGTGTAGAGTTGCTCATAGTATCTTCTTATAATAGTTTTATTTCTTTGGTGTTAGTTGTGATCTCTCCTCTTTCATTCATGATTTTATTTATTTGGGTCCTTTCTCTTTTCTTTTTGATAAGTCGGGCCAGGGGTTATCAATTTTATTAATTCTTTCAAAGAACCAGCTCCTAGTTTTGTTGATTGGTTCTATTGTTTTTTTTTTGGT
The DNA here is from genome assembly GCF_964662115.1 of Mustela nivalis. Classification (NCBI taxonomy): domain Eukaryota; kingdom Metazoa; phylum Chordata; class Mammalia; order Carnivora; family Mustelidae; genus Mustela; species Mustela nivalis. The sequence continues at coordinate 104,340,846 of NC_139040.1, forward strand.
TTCTATTTCATTGATTTCTGCTCTGATCTTTATGATTTCTCTTCTCCTGCTGGGCTTAGGGTTTCTTTCTTGTTCTTTCTCCAGCTCCTTTAGGTGTAGGGTTAGGTTGTGTACCTGAGACCTTTCTTGTTTCTTGAGAAAGGCTTGTACCGCTATATATTTTCCTCTCAGGACTGCCTTTGTTGTGTCCCACAGATTTTGAACCATTGTATTTTCATTATCATTTGTTTCCATGATTTTTTTCAATTCTTCTTTAATTTCCCAGTTGACCCATTCATTCTTTAGAAGGATGCTGTTTAGTCTCCATGTATTTGTGTTCTTTCCAAACTTCCTTTTGTGGTTGAGTTCTAGCTTTAGAGCATTGTGGTCTGAAAATATGCAGGGAATGATCCCAATCTTTTGATACCGGTTGAGTCCTGATTTAGGACCGAGGATGTGATCTATTCTGGAAAATGTTCCATGTGCACTAGAAGAGTGTGTATTCTGTTGCCTTGGGATGAAATGTTCTGAATATATATGTGATGTCCATCTGGTCCAGTGTGTCATTTAAGGCCTTTATTTCCTTGCTGATCTTTTGCTTGGTTGATCTGTCCATTTCAGTGAGGGGAGTGTTAAAGTCCCCTACTATTATTGTATTATTGTTGATGTGTTTCTTTGATTTTGTTATTAATTGGTTTATATAGTTGGCTGCTCCCACGTTGGGGGCATAGATATTTAAAATTGTTAAATCTTCTTGTTGGACAGACCCTTTGAGTATGATATAGTGTCCTTCCTCATCTCTCTTTATAGTCTTTGGCTTAAAATCTAATTGTTCTGATATAAGGATTGCCACTCCTGCTTTCTTCTGATGTCCATTAGCATGATAAATTCTTTTCCACCCCCTCACTTTAAATCTGGAGGTGTCTTCGTGCTTAAAATGAGTTTCTTGGAGGCATCATATAGATGGGTTTTGTTTTTTTATCCATTCTGATATCCTGTGTCTTTTGACAGGGGCATTTAGCCCATTAACATTCAGGGTAACTATTGAGAGATATGAATTTAGTGCCATTGTATTGCCTGTAAGGTGACTGTTACTGTATATGGTCTCTGTTCCTTTCTGATCTACCACTTGTAGGCTCTTTCTTTGCTTAGAGGACCCCTTTCAAGATTTCCTGTAGAGCTGGTTTGGTGTTTGCAAATTCTTTCAGTTTTTGTTTGTCCTGGAAGCTTTTAATCTCTCCTTCTATTTTCAATGATAGCCTAGCTGGATATAGTATTCTTGGCTGCATGTTTTTCTCGTTTAGTGCTCTGAAAATATCATGCCAGCTCTTTCTGGCCTGCCAGGTCTCTGTGGATAAGTCAGCTGCCCATCTAATATTTTTACCATTGTATGTTACAGACTTCTTTTCCCGGGCTGCTTTCAGGATTTTCTCTTTGTCACTGAGACTTGTAAATTTTACTATTAGGTGATGGAGTGTGTTCCTATTCTTATTTAGTTTGAGGGGTGTTCTCTGAACCTCCTGAATTTTGATGCTCGTTCCCTTTGCCATATTGGGGAAATTCTCCCCAATAATTCTCTCCAGTATACCTTCTGCTCCCCTCTCTCTTTCTTCTTCTTCTGGAATCCCAATTATTCTAATGTTGTTTCGTTTTATGGTGTCATTTATCTCTCGAATTCTCCCCTCGTGGTCCAGTAGCTGTTTGTCCCTCTTTTGCTCAGCTTCTTTATTCTCTGTCATTTGGTCTTCTATATCACTAATTCTTTCTTCTGCATCATTTATCCTAGCAGTAGAGCCTCCATTTTTGATTGCACCTCATTAATAGCTTTTTTGGTTTCAACTTGGTTAGATTTTAGTTCTTTTATTTCTCCAGAAAGGGCTTTTATATCTCTCGAGAGGGTTTCTCTCATATCTTCCATGCCTTTTTTGAGCCCGGCTAGAACCTTGAGAATTGTCATTCTGAACTCTAGATCTGACATATTACCAATGTCTGTATTGATTAGGTCCCTAGCCTTCAGTACTGCATCTTTTTCTTTTTTTTGTGTTGAATTTTTCCATCTTGTAATTTTGTCCAGATAAGAGTATATGAAGGAGCAATTAAAATACTAAAATGGTGGCAACAACCCCAGGAGAATATGTTTTAACCAAATTAGAAGAGATCCCAAATCATGAGGGGGGAGAAAGGGGATAAAAAGAGGTTCAAAAAGGAAGAAATAAAAAAAAAGAAAAAAGAAAAAGAAAAGAATTATAAAAAAAGTAAACAAATAAGAAAAATAAAAGAAAAAAATATATATATATATTAGATAAAGTAGTTAAAAAGCGTTAAAAAAGAAAAAGGTAAAAGTTAAAAAAGAAAATTTAACCAGAAGGTCAGAAAAAAAACCAAAAAAATGAAAAAGAAAAAAATTTAAAATATCTGCAAGACTAAAATATAATCACAGGGAAAAAGCCATGAGTTCCGTGCTTTGCTTTCTCCTCCTCTGGAATTCTGCTGCTCTCCTTGGTATTGAAACCGCACTCCTTGGTAGGTGAACTTGGCTTCGGCTGGATTTCTTGTTGATCTTCTGGGGGAGGGGCCTGTTGTAGTGATTCTCAAGTGTCCTTGCCCCAGGTGGAATTGCACCGCCCTTATCAGGGGCTGGGGTGAGTAATCTGCTTGGGTTTGCTTTCAGGAGCTTTTGTTCCCTGCGGGCTTTCTGTAGAGTTCCGGAGGACGGGAATACAAATGGTGGCCTCCTGGTCTCTGGCCCGGAGGAGCCGAGAGCCCAGGGCCCCACTCCTCAGTGCGCCCTCAGAGAACAGCGCCCAGTTACTCCCGTCTGCCTGACCTCCGGCTGCGCTCAGAGCTCACCGAATCTGCGACCGGTTCAAGGTAACACCGAGCTGTGAGCTTACTGTTGGCTCTGTCTCTGTAGCCAGCTTTCCCGTTCCAATACCCGCAAGCTCTGTGACGCTCAGACACCCCCAATCCTTCTGTGACCCTGCGGGACCTGAGGCCACGCTGACCCTGTGTGGGCTTTGCCCCGGTTTAGCCTCTGGAGCGATGTCCCTCAGCGGAACAGACTTTTAAAAGTCCTGATTTTGTGCACCGTTGCTCTGCCGCTTGCCGGGAGCCGGCCCTTCCCCCCGGGGTCTATCTTCCCGTCGCTTTGGATTCACTTCTACGCTGGTCCTACCTTTCAGAAAGTGGTTGTTTTTCTGTTTCCAGAATTGCTGTTCTTCTTCTCTTTGGTCTGCCGATGGATTTTCAGGTGTTTGCAATCTTTAGATAAGCTATCTAGCTGATCTCTGGCTAGCTGAAGTAGTCTCAGGCTGCTCCTTCTCTGCCATCTTGACTCCTCCCTCACAAAAGTTTTTTGGTACTTAAGTATTTTTCTACTGGCACCTTTCTCAGGATATAGGTTATAAAAAATTGCTGAATGTCTTCAGACGAAACCTGGATATTGTATAAGCACACACATATATCAATACAAATGTTTCTTCTCTACAGACATAAATAAATTTTGTCCAGTAGAACTGTAATTGATCTCTCCTATTATAAATCACTTTTATATTTCATTGTAAATGTTTTTAAGCATTACTTATTGCTTATATATGTTTGGTTCCCTAAAATCTGTTTTACACTAGTCATAACATCTTACTGATTTCCTTATTAATTGAGTTAAAGAATATCTTTGACATGTGTTGTGTTCATTTTATATTTGTGTGAAAGTCATGATTATAAACTTTTTTGAAACTTAATCTTTAACAGGCTCCAGAACAATTTGCTAAATTCTTTCTTTCCCTTCAAGATAACTCATTTCTCCTTACTCCTCCGTTTTCAGGAACCCTTTGCACTTATTATCAGAAGCTCAATGATTCTTAGTACACTTTCTGTAAGGTCTCATTTTGCATCCTCTGACAAAGGGCCATAATAACTGGGCTTCAACTCTTAGCATCAGAAAACAATTTAAAGCAATTGAAAAATTCCATATACTTTTCTCTCTCCCCCATTGGTCTTTGTAATTTGAAAAGAGCAATATAGATTTTTTCTTCCTATGGATATGGATTATGCCCTGACCATTAGAAATCAGAATTAGCAACCATGCAGTATGATTTTTTTTTTTAACCCTGTTGTATGCCTGTAGTGCACATTGAGGTTGAGTCTGTTAGGTATTTACATATGATTCATTCCATGAAGTGAAATAAGTACTTCTTAGTGAATTACTTTTTAAAAATAACTTTAGAATTAAAAGAATCTCTGTCATTCTTAAGCAGAAGTCCTTTAACAAGGGAGGCAAGAAATACATAACAACAATCAAAATAAAATAACACATCCTTCCCTACCTCTTTTTCTTTTCTTATATGGAAGCCCTTTCTAGGATGACTCGTGACCAATCTGAATTCAGGCATTAAGAAATCTGACTATGAAATTGAGGTTTGCATCATTATGCAAAGCCATAAAAAGTTATGGATTAATCATAGCTTTACAGTTTGGAACATTATTCATCTATGGTTAGAATCTTACACATCAAAGTCAGAGAGTATACATACTCATAGGAAGGAACAAACTAACAGCATGGCTGAAATTCCAAATGAATTGAAAATTCCTTGTTTTGTGCAATTGTAATCATCAGTGTACCTGAACCCACATCAGTCTTCACTTTGGCCATGAACACAGGAGCTATATAACAGTAATAGAAAAATACAATGGAAAAATGGAAAAAGCTAACACATGTTTAACTTTTGCGATATTTTCTTCCTTTATCTTACTATTAATAAAAATTAAAATAATATAAATTGTGAACATGAAGATAATGTTAACTATAATAGTCACTTAACAAAAGAGGTGTGTGTCTTCCTGGCTCCACCAAATATAGTAAAAGCAAAAATGTAAATTACGTTGGCTCAAAAGCAATTGCCAAAAAATTTTTTATCCACTCCTCAAACAACATGGGGAGAGGCCTTAAATCTTGGATTAACATAAGAAATGCTCTTTAAAAAATAGAGCTATTGCTTAGAAAAATCTAAGGAAAAAATCCATTATTCAAGTTATAAAACCTATGATTATATTTATCTTTTTAACTTTCACAAAAAAATTGTCCTATTAATGAAAATGAGAAATTGGGATTGAAATGTTATATTATTACAGTAAAAATGAACTGCATATAAAGCATAATGATTCAAGATTCTATTAATGCAAAAATATGTAATTGGGTCATTATTATTTATAAAATACAATATCAAATGAAGCTTGTAGCTTAAAATACTTACTGTATCCTCACAGCATACAGTGAACTGGGAATTAACTGTCCATTTCTTTCATCAGTATAAATAGAAAAAACAAATAATATGGAACCCAAGGAGAAAAAGTGAATAGCACATGACTGGGTCAGTATATGTGCAGAATCAATAATTCCAACTTTAAAATCTGCACTGTTAGTCACAGCTGGACTAATCATGCAATAAACTGCACAGATCATAAAGACAGCCAAAATAATCATATGGGTCAGGAGGGTGGCCCATTAAGTTTGCATATGTGAATATGATCTGAATGAAAAGAAGTTCACCACAATGAAAGAAATTACCCAGTAATGTAGATCAAAGCAGATAATCAGCGTGGATAATTCAGGCCGGAATACAGATGCAGAATATAGATTATGACTTTTCACAAAAGTTTCAGCTAATCCTGTTTTGTCAATGTATATTGATCTTCCAAAGGATTTTATTTCACAGGGACACCTTGGAAGTTTCCAGAAAAACTGTCAAAGAATACCACATCTCTTAGATCAGCATTGATCATTTTATTTTTCTTTTAAATCATTAGAATGGAAAGTATTCTGTTTTCCTCTCCTCAGTGCTACACTTAAACACACACGTGTGTATCCATAATATTCATATTCTTTGGTACCCTCTTAGAGAAGAAAGCAAGGCCCTGTGCTAGAAACAATCCTAATGTTATTATTAAAATATACAAAATATTCATGTAGATTATGAAATTTAAAATTTCAGAATTAATTTTTAAAAGACCATTTCTACTGGGCAGTTGTATTTCTCAAAGTGATTTTTTTCTTTGTTGGGTCTGTGTGAAAGTCAGTATATGTTTTTAATGCGGGAAAATTTGCCTACATTAAAATATACAGATCTTAAATGAATAGATTGATGAGCTTTGAAGATAGCTTACAATACATAGGTGTAATTTATACAGCTATCTAGATATTGACAATTTTGTTTTCACCCAGGCCCTGTGTTCAGATGCAGTTAAGGAAATCTCTCCAGTAAATTGACAGTAATACAATAATGGTAGCGGACTTTAATACCCTAGTTAGATCAATGGATAGATCATCCAGATAGAAAATAAACAGGAAACAGAGGATTTGAATGACAATTTAGACTATATATATATATATATATATATATATATCTTGATATATAAATTCAAATCCTGTTTCCTATTTCTATATATCTATCTAGATATATAGATCCTGTACCAACAGTACAGGATGATATAATTTCATATGTGAATTCTACCAAACATTTAAAAGAAGAGTTAATACCTATTCTATATATCTATCTAGATAGATATATAGAAATAGGAAACAGGATTTGAATAGATATATAGATAGATAGATAGATATATCTAGATAGATATAGATATATAAATGTATATCTATAGATAGATATCTATCTAGATATATATATAAAATATTCCATCCCCAAATAGCTGAGTATTCATTCTTTGCAAGTGTACACGGAACTTTCTCCAGGACAGATCACATGTTAGGCCATGAAATAAGTTTCAACAAACTCAAGAAGACTGAAATCAACTCATGAATCTTTTCTAACAACAATGGTATGAAACTAGAAATCAATTACGAGAAAAAAATAGAAAAAAAAATACAAACACATAGAGGCTAATACATGCTACTTAACAACCAGTGGGTCAATGAAGAACTCAAATAAGAAATAAAAAATAGAGAGAAATGAAAGTGAAAACACAGCAGTCTGAAATCCTTGTGATCCAGTCTCAAATCCTTGTGATCCAGTTCTAAGAAGGAAGTTTATAGCAATGACAGGACTAACTCAGGAAAACAAGAAAAAGCTCAAATAAACAACCAAACCTTGCACCTAGAGGAGCTAGAAAAACAAAGCTCAAAGCCAGTAAAAGAAAGGAAATAGTAAAGCCTAGAGCAAAAATAAATGAAATAAAGATAAAAACACAATAGCAGAAATCAATGAAACCAACTTCTAAAAAAAAGATTTTTATTTATTTATTTGACACAGTGAGAGAAGGAACACAAGCAGGTAGAGTAGGAGAGGGAGAAGCAGGCTTCCCACTGAGCAGGGAGCCTGGATGCTAGGCTCAGTCTCAGGAACCTGGGATCATGACCTGAGCCAAAGGCAGATGTTAATGACTGAGCCACCCAGGCACCCCAATGAAACCCACTTTTAAGCCTTTATTTAGCTAGACGTATCAAGAAAAAAAGAAGTCTCAAATAAATAAAATCAGAAATGGAGCAGAAATAAAAATCTACACCACAGAAATATAAGAAAAACTATGAGAATATTGTGAAAATTATATGGCAACAAATTTGACAACCTAGAAGAAATGAATAAGTTCCTACAAGTACACAATTTTCCAAAAGTAAATCTGGAAAAAGTAGAAAATTTCAACAGACTATTTACTAACAATGAAATTGAATCAGTAATTTAAAAATTCCCAACAACCAACAGTACAGGATGATATAATTTCATATGTGAATTCTACCAAACATTTAAAAGAAGAGTTAATATCTATTCTTCTCAAACTATTCCAAAAAAAAAGAAAGAAAAAGAGGAAGGAAAACTTCCTAATTTATTAACAAGGACAGTTGCCCTGATACCAAAACCAAATAAAGTCACTATAAAAAAGAAAACCAGTTGCGCCTGGGTGGCTCGCTGGGGTAAAGCCTCTGCCTTCGGCTCAGGTCATAATCCCAGGGTCCTGGGATCTAGTCCCGCATCGGACTCTCTGCTCAGTAGGGAGCCTGCTTCCCTCTCTCTCTCTCTGCCTGCCTCTTTGCCTACTTGAGATCTGTTTCTCTGTCAAATAAATAAATAAAATCTTAAAAAAAAAAAAAAGAAAACCATAGGCCAAAATCTCTGATGAACATAGATGGAAAAATCTTCAACAAAATATTAGCAAACCAAATTTAACAATACATTAAAAAATCATTCACCATATCAAGTGGGATTTAGTCCAGGGATGCAAAGGTAGTACAATATTTTCAAGTCAATGTGACATATCACATGAATAAGATGAAGGATAAAAATCATATTATCATCCCAATAGATGCAGAAAAAGCATTTGAGAAAATGCATCTGTTAATAATAAAAACAAAATGGATTTAAAGGGTACGTATCTCAACATAATAAAGGCCATATATGAAAAACCCACAGCTAACATCATACCAAATGATGAAAAACTGAAATATTTTCTTTTTAAGATCGGGATGTCCACTTGTACCACTTTTACTCAACATAGTACTGGAAGTCCCAGCCAGAGCAGTCAGACAACGAAAAGAAATAAAAGGCATCCAAATTAGTGAGGAGTAAGTAAAGCCCACTATTTGCAGATGACATTATAGCATATATGGAAAACCCTAAACACTCCACCAAAAAACTACTAAAACTGATAAATGAATTTGATTAAGTCATAGGATACAAATTAATGTATAGAAATCTGTTGTGTTTCTATGCACTAATAAAGAAGTAGCAAAAAGAGAAATTGAGAAAATAATTCCATTTACAATTGCTCCAAAAAGAATAAAATACCTAGGAATAAATTTAACTAAAAGGTAAAAGAACTATACTTTGAAAACTATAATATACTGATGAAAGAAACTGAAGATGATATGCACAAATGGAAAGATATTTCATGCTCATGGACTGGAATAATTAATATCTTTATGATACCCATACTACCTGAAGCAATCTATATATTTAGTGCAATCCCTGTCAAAATACCAATAGCATTTTTCACAGAACTGGAACAAATCATACTATAATTTGTGTGGAACCACAAAAAATTCTTGTGTAGTCAAAGAAATCTTAAGAAAGAACAAAGCTGTAGGTATCACAATTCCAGATTCCAATATATAATACAAAGCTATAGTCATCAAAACAGTATGGTACTGTCACAAAAAATAGACACATTTATTAATGAAACAGGATTGACACCCCAGAAATAAACCCATGCCTATATGGTCAATTAATGTATAACAAAGGAGGCAACAATGTACAATGGGGAAAAAAACAGTCTTTTCAATAATGGTGTTGGGAAAACTGGACAGCTATATACAAAAGAATGAAACTGGACCACTTTATTACACCATACACAAAAATAAACTCAAAATAAGTTAAAGACCTAAATGTGAGACCTGAAACTCCTTAAAGAAAACATAGGCAGTAATCTCTTGGACATTGACCTTAGCAACATATTTATGGATATTTCTTCTCAGGTAAAACAATGGAAAAATAAACTATTAAGATTACACTAAAACAAAAAAAAAATTACACAGCAGAGGAAACCATCAATAAAACAAAAAGGCAATGTAGTTAATGGATGAAGATATTTTCCAATGGCATATCCAAAGGCATATAAGGAATGCAATACCAAAAAATATAGTTAAAAAATGGGCAGTTAACTAGTTAATCTAGTTAAAAAATGGGCAGAGGACCTGAAGAGACATTTTCCAAAGAAGACATACAGATGGTCGGCAGACACACAAAAAGATGCTCATCACTCATCATCAGGAAATTGCAGATTGAAACCATAATGAGATATTACCTCAAACCAGTTAGAATGGCTAGTAACAAAAAGACAAGAGATAACAAGTGTTAATGAGAATATGGAGAAAAAGGAACCTTTATGCACTGTTAGTAAGAATGTAAATTGGTGCAGCCACTGTGGAAAACAGTATGGAGGTTCCTCAAAAAATTAAAAATAAAATACCATATGATCAAGTAGTTCCACTACTGGTTATTTATCCAAGGAAAATGAAAACACTAATTTGAAAAGATATATGTACCACTATGTTTGTTGCAGTTGATTTACAATAGTCAAGATGAGAGAGGGACTCAAATGTGGACTGACAGATGAATAGATGACGAAGTGGTATGTATGTACAATGGAAAAATACTCCTCCATAAAAAAGAATGAGATCTTGCCATTTGTGACAAAGTGAAATGAGTCAGAGAAAGACAAATGCCATATGGTTTCACTAATATGTGGAATCTAAAAAACAAAAAAAAAAAATAAAAAAAACAAACAGACTTAAATACAGAAAACAAACGTGATGGCCTGAAGGGAAGTGGGTGGGCATATGGGCAAAATAGATAGAAGGGATTAAGAGGTACAAACTTCCAGTTATAAAATAAGTCACGGAGATGAAAGGTAGAGCATAGGGATTATAATCAAACACTGTCATAACATGTAGTGACAGATGGTGACTACATCTATTGTGGTGAGCAGTGAGTAATGTATAGAATTGTTAAATCACTATATTGTAGATCTAAAACCAATATAACATTGTAGGTCAATTATACTTCAATAATAAAGAAATCTTCCCACCCATTTTTGATATAGGAAACAGCTTACCACAAAGAAACAACCTTCCCTAGATGACCTAAGACTCATAAATGTCACCTTGTCCCTATATGATAAGGGAAAAACACAGACCCTCCAAATGTCCATTCTTTGCCTTGTAAATGATTAGCTGAACTGTTTTGTCCCCAATGATCAGTCAGAACCAAATATTTGTTACATAAACTTTGGTTAAGTTTAAGTTTCTCTCCTTCCCTAGATTCCTAGACTCTGACCCACTCTTACCCTGAACCAGCATGCTGCCCCCCCCCCTTAATGACTCCTTCTGAAAATAGGCTGACTTCAGGGTAAAACCTTCTCTGATCTATTTTTCTTTTTTCTTTTTTTTTTAAGATTTTATTTATTAGTTTGACAGAGAGAAATCACAAGTAGATGGAGAGGCAGCCAGAGAGAGAGGAGAGGGAAGCAGGCTCTCTGCTGAGCAGAGAGCCCAATGCGGAACTCGATCCCAGGACCCTGAGATCATGACCTGAGCCGAAGGCAGCGGCTTAACCCACTTAGCCACCCAGGCGCCCCTCTGATCTATTTTTCAATCACACCTCTCTTTCCTCCCACTTTCTTCCACCTGATCCTTTCTAACCCTAAGCCTTGTTCACTCCTCCCTAAAAAGAAAAGCCCTTTCTGCCTAACCTTTGAGGTGATTGCAGATTTTATGGTCTGAAAATTCTCCCTATTGCAATAGTCCCCCTCCCCTTATTGCAGTTTTCTTTCAAGTACTCTCCTTACCAAAATCAGGATTTATTTTCACTTGACAGTTACCGGTATCCTCCTTTGGAGTCGGGGCCTCACTTATAGACTCCCACCATCTCTGTGGAAATAATGGTACCTTGTAGGTCCTTCAAACTCATCTTCTTTTCAGCAATTCAACTATCATTTGATGAATTCCACTCTCAAACTAGTGTTCTGCATGTCTTATCTGTTGTAAGGGGTTATTTTGATTCCTTAAGGCAGAGAAACTTTTCTTTGGCCCTTCTGTGTGAACTCTTCTGGTTTTTCCTTTCCTCTTAAATTTGGGGATCATTTGAACAAATTTCCTTTGCAGGGATGGGAAGCTTGGGATGGGGTTTTTTCTCTGACCAGAAAATTGTGCTGGAAAATTAATCAAGCAGGACTATTTACTGTTTCATTTAAGATCTTAGCTCTGATTATATTTTCTAATCCCATGGGTACCTCTTAACTATCAATTGTCCTCTCTCTGATACTCCCACTGACTATACTTCAACATTATGACACTAATTCAGTTAAACATATCTAAATGTAATATTATTTCACAAAAGTTAATTTGGAACTGCAAAAACTCTCTGGGATTCTTGTGATCTCCCTAAATGTGTTCATCTCCAGGGGTCCCTTGAGTCCTGGCAGTCCAAAACTCCCTCTGAACAATTTGCATATTTCTTATGGTATTAGGAAGGTGAATAAGTACCTTCTTTCTTGGTCCAAGCTTAATCAGTCCATTTAGTAATATCAGTCTATCTTAACTGAGTCCATTCATCTCTGAAGGATCATCTGCCAACCTCAGTGGTTGCTCTGTCACCCACTACAAACACATGTTCTTCAATTCCATCTTACATGGAACTTACATGTTCCTCAATTCCATCTCCCTCTTCCTCAGCTCCTCCAAAACTGTTTCTGTCTCCTTCAATTCCAGGTTCCACTCTTCGTATATTAACCCACCTTTCCTGAATTTAACACTACTTTTCTAGCCCTCTCACTTCCTACAGTTATTCAAGACTTTGATTCTGCTTCCCCCGTGCTAGGTTCTCATGGACAAGAAGCTGCAGAACCTCAATTGCCAGCCCCAACAATATGTCTGTTATCAATTCCATCAACCTTTCATTACCTTTATTATTTCGTCTAACATATAACCTTTTTTTTGTTATCATGTGACTACCAAATTATCCATTACAGCTCCCTATATGGGTCTTTCCTTCTTTCTGACACATTATTAAACAAATACCAGAATTGTATTGTTCTTTTGCCACTCCTTCATATACTGTCCCTCCTTTTATTTTGTCAACTTACTTCCTAATAAATCTGATTACCATATTTGTTATCTATTATTTATGGATATTGAAGTGTTAGTATATTACCCCTCCTAGCTCACTGGCATGTATTATATAGAGACCTTCTGTGTGCAACACCAAAAAAATTTTTAAAAAATTTTTCTAAATTTAAGCATTATTGCATCCAGTGAGGGATATACTTATGGGGAAAATGGGACCATTAGAAGATATAGTATACACCATATAGTCAATGTAGGTACTGAAGATTATATCGCCTATATTCTATTTCTTAACAATCCCATTCTGGCACTTTCCTTTCTGTATCATACAAATTTGTACTTTTCCTGCTGGTTTTCTTTTTAAATCCATTTGTTAGCTTTAAAAAACCAAAAGTGTTGTAGTTTTTCCATGAAAAAATCTCCACCAAAAGGAAAGAATAGTCCCTCCCTACAGATACAAAAAAGATATTTTTTCTTCATCTTAAAGCTTTTCTTGCTTAAAATTTTCCATACATTTGACAAAAATATTTAGGACACCCTGAAACAAGATGGTTGCTAAAGTTTTTTAATATTAACCTTTAAAAAGTTTGTAATTCTAATTGGATATCTAACTTAGTAACTGCAGCCCCAGTAATTCTGTTTAAATTGACATCTCTGTCTGAGAGCTATAAACTTACATGTTTTCTTTGTAAGGCCAGAAAAGCCTCATATTTATTTCACCTTTCTCTTACATTCATGGGAGATCCAAGTTGCTGTGAATTTCTTATTTAAAAAGAGTGACGCAGGGGTGCCTGGATGGCTCAGTCAGTTAGGGGTTTGACTCTTGATTTTGGCTCATGTCATGATCTCACCATTGTGAGATCAAGCCCAGCTTCAGGCTCCACGGTCAGTGTGGAGTCTGCTTGAGATTCTCTCTCTCTCTCTCGTTCTTGCTCTTGCTCTCAAAATAAATAAATAAAATCTTTAAAAGAATAAAAAGAGTGAGTGAACTTTTTATCATTCAAATTAATAACAGTTATAGTGGGGACAATAGCACCGCTCACTAATATTTAGAATTACTCTCTTTTTGGGCAGACTGAAGCATTGCAAGGTCCTATTTCCCTTTGAAATTGAGAGGGGCCACATGACTTTGTTTGGGTGAAAAAGAGTGAATGGAATAAATATATACCACTTTCAGATGAAAGTAATTGAGAACTTAAACTTGGTTGACCAACCTGCTTTTTATTCTTTGATGACACTCATGGGGGTGTCATAAAATCCATGCATTCTGGAAAGCTGAGTCAACACATGGAAGACAGCTGATGTCAGTGAGACATGCAACATACTTTTTTTTAAGATTTATTTATTTATTTGACAGAGAGAGATCACAAGTAGGCAGAGCAGTAGGCAGAGAGAAAGGGGGAAGCAGGCTCCCTACTGAGCAGAGAGCCTGATGTGGGGCTCAGTCCTAGGACCCTGAGATCATGACCTGAGATGAAGGCAGAGTCTTAATCTACTGAGCCACCCATGTGCCCCAATATGCAACATACTTTCCACAAGATACTTTTATTAGATTAAGCCACTGAGATTTGGCAGCTGCCTGTTAATACAGTAAAGCTCATCTTTTGCTGCCTTATGTCTTCTATACCTGTAAAATATCTATAGTAACTATTAGAATATGTTTGAATATAGCTGAACTTACTTTATCAAATATTAAATACTGTGTTCTGATTATGTGAAATTTGGTAATCTCTTAGTATGGATTTTTTAAATTTATTTTTTATTTTCAGCATAACGGTATTCATTATTTTTGCACCACACCCAGTGATCCATGCAATCCATGCCCCCTCTAATACCTACCACCTGGTTCCCCCAACCTCCCACCCCCGCCCCTTCAAAACCCTCAGGTTGTTTTTCAGAGTCCATAGTCTCTCATGGTTCACCTCCCCTTCCGATCTCCCTCAACTCCCTTCTCTTCTCCATCTCCCCATGTCCTCCATGTTATTTGTTATGCTCAGTAAGTGGTCCTGGGAAAATTGGACAGCTACATATAGAGGAATGAAACTGGACCACCCCCTTATACTCTACAGAAAGATAAACTCAAAGTGGATGAAATATCTCAATATGGGAAAGGAATCCATCAAAATCCTAGAGGAGACCATAGACAGTTATCTCTTCGATATTGGCCACAGTAATTTTTCTTAAGACACGTCTCCAAAGGCAAGGGAAACAAAAGCAAAAATGTACATGAAGATAAAAAGCTTCTCCACAGCAAAGGAAACAGTCAACAAAACGGAGTCAGCCCATGGAAAGGGAGAAGATATTTGCAAATGACCTTACAGTTAAAGGGCTGATATCCAAGATCTATAAAGAACTTCTCAAACTCAGAACTCAAAAAAAAGAAAAGAAAAGGAAAAGAAAGAAAGAAAGAAAGAAAGGAAACTAATAACCCATTCAAAAAATGGGCAGAAGACATGAACAGACACTTCTCTAGAACGACATACAAATGGCCACAAACACATGAAAAAATGCTCATCATCACTAGTCATCAGGGAAATACAAATCAAAACCGCATGAGATCTCACCTTACACCACTTAAAATGGCAAAAATTAACAGAACAGGAAACAACAAATGTTGGCAAGGATGTGGAGAAAGGAGAACCTTCTTACACTGGTTGGGAGTGCAGGCTGGTATAGTCACTCTGGAAAACAGTGTGGAGGTTCCTCAAGAAGTTAAAAATACCGTTACCCTATGTGACCCAGCAATTGCACTACTGGGTATTTATCCCAAAGATACAGATGTAGTGAAAAGAAGGTCCATATGCATCCCTATGTTCATAGCAGCAATGTCCACAATAACCAAATTATGGAAAGAGCTGAGATGCCCTTCAATAGATGAATGGATGAAGAAGATGTGGTCCATATACAAAATGGATGGGACTAGAGAAAACTATGCTAAATAAAGTAAGTCAAGCAGTGAAAGTCAATTATCATATGGTTTCACTTATTTGTGGAACATAAGTAATAGCATGGAGGACAGTAGAGAAAGAAGGGGAAAATGAAAGGGAGAGATCAGAGTGGGAGATGAACCATAAAAGACTATGGACTCCAGAAAACAAACAAACAGTTTAAGAAGAGAGGGTGGTGGGGGGATGGGTGAGTCTGATGATGGCTATTAGGAGGGCATGGATTGCATGGAGCACTGGGTGTTATACTCAAACCATGAATCATGGAACAATAAATAAAAAACTAATGATGTACTGTATGGTGACTAACATAACATAATAAAAATTATAATAAAATAAAAAGAATAAAAGAGGAAATAATAAAAAATAAATGGTATAGAACACAGACAAAAATAGAAGAAATTTGATAAAACCAAAAGTTTATTTTTCTGAAAGAGTAATAAAATTGTTAAATTGCTATCAAGAGTAATCAAGGGGGCGCCTGGGTGGCTCAGTGGATTGGGCCGCTGCTTTCGGCTCGGGTCATGATCTCAAGGGTCCTGGGATCGAGTCCCGCATCAGGCTCTCTGCTCGGCGCTCTGCTCGGCGGGGAGCCTGCTTCCCTCTCTCTCTCTCTCTCTGCCAGCCTCTCTGTCTACCTGTGATCTCTCTCTGTCAAATAAATAAATAAAATCTTTTAAAAAAAGAGTAATCAAGAGAAAAATCAAGAGAAAAAGAAACCATAACTTACCAATAACAGAATTAAATGTTATCACCACATAGCCTACAGACATAGAAGGTTAATAAAAGAATTTTTTAAAGCATTATGACAATAATTTTGATCACTTGGATGAAAAGGACAAATTTGTCAAAACGTCAGTTTTCCAGGCACCTGGGTGGGGCTCAGTTGGTTAAGCAACTGCCTTCGGCTCAGGTCATGATCCTGGAATCTCAGGATTGAGTCCCACATTGGGCTCCCAGCTCTGTGGGGAGGCTGCTTCTCCCTCTGACCTTCCCTCTCATCCCCTCTCACTGTCTCTCTCTCAAATAAATAAAATCTTTAAAAAAACCCCACAGTTTCCCAAAAGTGACAGAAGAATTAAGAGAAAATATGCACAGTCCTATATTTACTAAGAGGTTGAATTTTGAAAACAAAAGAGATCCAGGCCCAGATGGTCTCAGTGCAGAGTTCTAAATAACTTAAAAGGAAAATAATACCAATCTTCAAAACTATTTTTAAAAACTGAGAAAGTAGGAAAATTTAGCAACTTGTAATATGATACCATCATAACCCTGTAACAAAACCTGAGAAAATCCTAAAACAGAAAAATTGCACAGCAATATCCCTCATGAACCTAGAAGAAAACCTCCTTTTTAAAAAGATTTTATATTATTTACTTGAGAGAGAAAGAGAGCGTGAGTTGGGGAGAGAAGCAGAGGGAGAGGGAGACACAGGAAGCTCCATCCCAGGACCCTAGGATCATGACCTGAGCCAAAGGCAGATACTTAACTCACTGAGACCCCCAGGTGCTCCTAGAAGCAAACCTTAAAATAAGAATATCTGGGGTGCCTGGGTGGCTCAGTGGGTTAAGCCACTGCCTTTGGCTCAGGTCATGATCCCAGGGTCCTGGGATTGAGTCCTGCATCAGGCTCTCTGCTCAGTGGGGAGCCTGCTTCCTCCTCTCTCTGCCTGCCTCTCTGCCTACTTGTGATCTCTCTCTGTCAAATAAATAAATAAATTCTTTTTTTTAAAAAAAAGAATATCTAGTCTAGTTTTATATGCTTCATGACCAAGTGAGACTCATCCCCAGAATGCATGGTTTGTTTAACACAAGGCAGAAAAACACTTGGTTGTTAAATAGACACAGAAAAAAGCTATTAAAAATTCAATGCTCATTTATAATAAAAACTTGCAAAAACTAGGAATAGGATACTTTCTCACTTTGATATGAGGTATATATGAAATTCCTTCATCTAAAATTATGTTGCATAATGAAATATTGAAAACATACCTCCTAATTTCCAAAATAAAGAAGAGTGTTTAGCCTAAACAGTTTTTATTAAACATTCTCTGGAAGCTTAAGTCAGAATAATGAATCAAGGACAAAAAATTAAAATCTGAAAGTTTGAAGAGGAAGATGTAAAACTGACTATATTAATGATGTGATTTTATATAAAGTCCTATATAAGAAGTTGTAAGAAATCAACAAGGCAATGAGTATAATTGAACTTAGCATAGTCAGTTTATTAGGTCCATATATACAAATCAATCATATTTTTCTATACTAGCAGTGATAGTGCCAAAAGGAATGTGATACTAAAAATTTCAAAGCATTAATGAAAAATATTAAAGATGACCTAATTATATGAAAAGATATATCACTTTCAAAAATCGGAAGACATTATTTTTAATATGTCACCTCTTCACAAATTGACATGTAGATTCCCTTTCAGTGACAATAATAACACCATGAAGCAACCAGAACTTACATATTGCTGTGGGAGAGTAAAATAATATTACTACTTTGGTGTACTGCTTATTAGTTTCTTACAAAATTGAACATACAACCATCTAAGTGCCAGCAATTTCAATTTAGGTATTTACCCTATAGTAAAGAAAACACATGTTTACAAGACTTGTACAGGAAAGTGCATCAGAACTTTTTTTTTCCTAATTATGAAAAACTTTATAGACAATCCAGTTTTCCATCAACATGAGAATAGATTAACCAATTGTAGTACATTAATATGAAAAATAAGATTCAGTAATCAAAAGGAACAAATTATAGATTCCTTCCACCACAGGAATGAATCTAACAAGACATCATGCTGCACAAAAGAAGCAGGTTATAATAGCACATGCTGCATTATTCCATTTTCATGAAGTTCTAGTACAGATAAATCTAACCCATGTTGAAAGCAATCATCAAATAAGCTGTTTCTTGGAAAAGGGAATTGATTGGAAAAGGTCATGAGGGAATATTCTGGGGTGATGAAAATATTCTATATCCTAATTCATTTGTAGGTTATACAGTTACATACATTTGTCAAACTCTTTAAATTGTACAATGGTACAATGAGGACTTGTATATTTTGCTTTATTTAAGAACAAATATTGAACTGTAATTAGTAGGGTTATTTTCAGCAGTATCATGGGCTTGTCAATTCTGAAATTACTTTCTGTGCACCAGAGAATAGTAAAGACCAGGCGCCTGGGTGGCTCAGTGGGTTAAAGTCTCTGCCTTTGGCTCAGGTCATTGATCTCAGGGTCCTGGGATCAAGCTCCGTGTTGGGCTCTCTGCTCAGCAAGGAGCCTGCTTCCCTTCCTCTCTCTCTGCCTGCCTTTCTGCCTACTTGTGATCCTTCTCTGTAAAATGAATAAATAAAATCTTAAAAAAGGATAGTAAATACTCAAAGAAATATGGATATATCAAAAGAACACAAGAAACCTGAGGAAATGTGAACATCAAAATAAATAATAGTATTTATGGGTTATAATTGATTAAAAGAAATAAAAATCCACTAGTCCATGCTGTTGAGTAAATAATCAAATGGATTAAGATTTACAACTTTCAATTAATGCACAAATTTTATAGGTTAGGAATCACAGGCATTTATTTGACCTTATAATTATGTTGCAAGTTAGGAATAATTATTCATGTTATACCTATGAAAAATAGAGACTGAAATATTTTGAGTAAAATTTTAAATAATACATATTTAATGCTAGGCAATCCAGGATTTATGTGCTACTCTGTCTTAATCTGAAACCTAATTTTCTCTATTCTTTACCATCCTTTTTTTTAAATAACAGCTAACCTATTGGTTCACTGAATTGACTTTTTTTTTTTTTTTTTTTTTTTTAGGTAGAAAAGAGGTACTTATTTGTTTATTGTCCAGGCAGTTCTTGTGAAGATTCTTCATAATGTACAGATCACATCTCTTCCTGTTCAGGTCTAGGAATTTTCTTTCTTTCTTTCTTTCTTTCTTTCTTTCTTTTCTTTTCTTTTCTTTTCTTTTCTTTGAATTGACTTCTTCTGAACCAACTTCAGTTAATATCTGAAAATAAACTTTTAAAAAATAAACTCGATAAAATATGAAAAACTCTACCATTCCACCTAACAAAAACAGCATTAAGTATATAAAAGTACTCCCTATCTTGGAATTCTAATAGCAAGAAAATCTGAACACTTTGGAAGATTTAAATTTTTTGAATGATTTCCTGTTTATGGAGATATCCATAGTAATCAAAATCCCTTACCCCCCATACACATATATACACATACATAGTCCACATATATATGCTTCAACCTCATTTTTGATGAAATAATTGTAGAAATCACTCATTTTGAAACACTGATAGGTTGGATTTCTTTTTCTTTTTCTTTCAGAGAATCTTCCCTTCATGTTTTCAGGTGGTTTTTTCATTGGGTTTGTTTTTTTTTTAATAAGTTTTTATTTTTTATAAACATAAATTTTTATCCCCAGGGGTACAGGTCTGTGAATCGCCAGGTTTACACACTTCACAGCACTCACCAAAGCACATACCCTCCCCAATGTCCATAACCCCACCCCCCTTCTCCCAACCCCCCTCCCCCCAGCAACCCTCAGTTTGTTTTGTGAGATTAAGAGTCACTTATGGTTTGTCTCCCTCCCAATCCCATCTTGTTTCATTGATTCTTCTCCTACCCACTTAAGCCCCCATGTTGCATCACCACTTCCTCATATCAGGGAGATTATATGATAGTTGTCTTTCTCTGCTTGACTTATTTCGCTAAGCATGATACGCTCTAGTTCCATCCATTTTGTCGCAAATGGCAAGATTTCATTTCTTTTGATGGCTGCTATTCCATTGTGTATATATACCACATCTTCTTGATCCATTCATCTGTTGATGGACATCTAGGTTCTTTCCATAGTTTGGCTATTGTGGACATTGCTGCTATAAACATTCAGGTGCACGTGCCCCTTTGGATCACTACGTTTTCATTGGGTTTTAAGTGCAAACTGGCTACCCTAAGTTTGCATGTTTGGAACCAACATATTTTAATAGTTGTTCCAATCAGTATGACTCAAAAGTGACCCTAATGTATCCACTTGGAATTGCTAAAAAATATGATTTGTAATGAATTCAGATTCTAAGAGAGATGACAACCTAAACTACAGAACTCCCAATATGTTTAGAGGTTCAGTTAAAAACATTTTCATATATATAATAAATGGTTTTGTGTATGATCAAACTTCAAGCTTCGAGTTATAACTAACTGCAAACAAATTGTAGGGTACATCATTTTGCTAGTAAGTCTATTTTTACACTAAATGCAGATGATAAAATATTTGTAATTTCTATTTTCTTACTGGCATAGCACGCAAAATTGATTTTGTATTCTAGATTTGTCATTGACCTATTTTAATAATAACCAGTCATATTTGTGATTTCCCAGATCTCACAGATACCTGAAAATGCTTGTTTTTTTTTTAATGGACATCTTTATTTTTAAGCATTGCAAACATTCAACAAGGAAAAGGAAATTAAAAGGTTAAAAAAACCCTGAATATATATACACATAAACTATAGATAACTACCAGCAAGTATGTTGCAATATAATCAGAAAAATATAAGAATATAAACATTTCACTTATAAAGTTGGCCCTTACCATTTCATACATCTTGTGGAAGCAACAGAACTCTAATCTCCTAGCTTCTAAAAGTTCCTAATTTGGACAATTCACTTCTAATTTAGCAAAATGTATTACATCCAAAAAAGATTTATTTAATAACACTTTTCTCAACTATATACAACTAATCTTTCCAGTCAGAAACATTGAGATTTTTTACCAACAGAAATGCAGAAAAAAATGTACTTGAATTTCTGCTCTTTTCAACATCAGAAATATATTTTATGAATTTAATTTAGTAAATATTAGCCAGGTTTACCTCTTTATTGCTAAGTTTTGAGCTATTCAGAAATTCCTTAATTTTTAGGTTTCAAAAATTATTTTCATGAATTTTTACAGCAAGGTATTGTGTTTTCTTGATCACTTAATCTTACCGAGTTCAAGCATATGATCTTGTGTGTATGTGTATGTATGTGTGTGATCTGTATATCTGTGTTCTCTAATTAGATCATAGCAATGCAAAAGAAAGTCTAGAGTGAAACTCTTTCTTTTCTAAAACTGTTAGTCTCTAAATTTTAAGTGGCAGCCAAGTTTAAAATGACTTGTTACATAAACCATGCCTGAAACATTCTAGAATTTCAATATTCCTAAAATTTAAAATGAAACATTTCTACATTGATGTTTCAAGCTCCTGATAAATTCTTTCTAAGTGCAGAGTAGGCAGTGATTTCTAAAATGAAGAAAAAGATCAGAATCAAAGTGCTGTCAAATAATTCCATTCAGGGGGCACCTGGGTGGCTCAGTTGTTAAGCTTTCAGCTCTGGTCATGATCTCAGGGTCCTGGGATTGAGCCCAGGTTTCCTGCCCAGTGAGAAACCTGTTTCTCCCTCTCCCACTTCTGTTTGTGTTCCCTCTCTCACTGTGTCTCTTTCTATTAAATGAATAGATGATAGGTGATAGATAAATATTCAGAAAGTAGAGCCATCTGGTTTTATATATTTAATTTAGGGCCTTTCTCTAGATGTGTTCCCTTCCTCTACCAAGCAAAATGTTATTTCCCCATCAGCTTAGACCCACTAAAATAATAAAGGAGAAAAACAGATTTGTCCCCCCCAAATATACACTCTTTATTCCTTAATTTCATTGGTGTAAAGCAATATAGTATTTATATTTCTAAATATGTTTTTGAAAAAAATCACAAAACAAATATGTATAGGATAATATTGATGTCCCTTTCAATACTCTTGGCTACTTGAATAACATTGTAGCTGAGAAAAATTCCTAGCATGCTGAAAGCTTTCATTCAAAACACCTGTGTCTATATTTTTTCTTCTCTGTCTGAAGGATTTGTCCAAAAATATAGAGCTTGCTGAGTTGCACGCCAGTCATGTTGGGTATGTAAGCCCATCCATCTCTTCTCACACAACTCTCAGTCAGTGAGGGATGGGAAGCAATAAAGAAGTGCCTACAGCTGCTTTAGCTGTATGAGCCACCCTGGCTACCAGTGAGGTAACTCCAAGTCATGTTCTACATGGTACCTCAGAGGATCCCTATTGGACTAAGCCCCGGTTTCTCTCAACAACAATGACAACAACAACAACAACAAAATGTATTTGTTACCACAACCTTTTATGACCTTTTCTTATTTTTTGCTGTATCTTCCTCATTCATTTCCATTGATCACCTCCAAATAAATCACCTATACTCAAATCTTTGTTTCACCCTTTCCTTTTGAAATAACCCAAACTAACAAAGTGTTTACCCAATTTAGTTAGAGCGACAAATTAATACATATGGATGTTTTCACGGTAAAAAAAAAGGATGCAAGATCTTATTTGTAGTGAAATTTCACTCACCATTACCAACTCTTTGAGCCCAGTCCATGCCCTTTTCTGTTCGACTTGCTGTGTAAGAGGGATGCATTACATATCTGGGAAGTTTGATCCAATGCTTCAAAATTCCTATGACAGTCTCTCCTGTAGTAAAGCTGGACTCATGCTGAAAACATTAAACATTTCCATCTCATAAAGGGAAGTCTTTGTAGCAAGTTTTCCAAAAGATTAATAGTTTGCAGCCCTGAGAGATTTGTGTAAGCTATACTAAAATGGCTTGCATTGACAAAGATAACAGTGAAGACCTAATAGGGGATGCACACTGTAAGGCTCTAAATGGCATTTATAACCACAGAATTGAGCCTGGATTTCATGTGTCATCAAATTTCTTCATGACTTGACATTTAGCCACTTCTAAAGCAGTCATCTTACCAGGGAAATATATTTTGATAAAGGAAAATTTGAATTCATCTAAATCTTTTCAGTCTTCTCACTACACAGAAGACCTTCCAAAATGAATGAAATCATTGGTCAGTGGTTACATCCTGTGAAATACATATCTGTCTCCTGACAACCAAGTGTCTGGATCATCCCATTTAAAGATACAATTTATAATGTATCTTCCATTGCCTGCTTGGCTTTTGACAAATGCTGATTTCATAACTGAAGTGAAGCAAGAGAGTTTCTTGTTACTGCCATATATTTTGTGTGTTCTTTCTCTTCATTTCCATTTTTCATCATTATGTGTATTTATGTCTATACAACTTACATGAGAACTTCTTCTGAGCATCACTAATACTCTGCTCTTCATAGCATAATCTTTAAGATCTAACTCAGCAGATAACTGATTTCATTTTCCATGTTACTCTTATCTAGTCTATTGCACTGAAGAAAATATAAATCTTTAAGATTTTGACTGTCAGGGGCGCCTGGGTGGCTCAGTGGGTTAAAGCCTCTGCCTTCGGCTCAGGTCATGAGCTCAGGGTCCTGGGATTGAGCCCCGCATTGGGCTCTCTGCTCAGTGGGGAGCCTGCTTCCCCCTCTCTCTCTGCCTGTCTCTCTGCCTATTTGTGATCTCTCTCTGTCAAATAAATATATAAAGTCTTAAAAAAAAAAGATTTTGACTGTCAGATGTTGCAACACCTTGAATATTTTGCTGTGGTACCAGGCACTTAAGACTGTCACATTAACACTAAAGTGATGTATAAACACTGCTAATGTCAAATCTCTTTTGTATTGAATATTATCCTCTGCATGTCCTACATTGCAGTCAATTATTTTCAGTCCATTGACCATTTTAAACTCCCTTGGATTAAGCACCTTGCTAAATAGTCACACCATGGAATTTCTACTGAAATGTGAGGGTCTGTACAATGGGGTGCCTCTAACATGTTTGACACTAACCTGTCTGTTCTCCTTCTCTGAAGGAAATATAGGTTTATACTGCAAAATATGCTCTTCCAATAACATTTTGCTGGCAAGCTATCCCTTCTATTTTAGTGCTTCAAATTGATAGAATATTTTTTACATTGTAAAATTCTAGCCAGTGTTTATATGTGACTTTCACCTGTAACTAAATGCATTTGAAAAAAAATGAACATAAAGTCTTGAATTACAGTTCTAAATCCATCAATTCAACATCAGAATCATGAGGAAATATTTTGAAGTTCATGTGAAGTACTGACAAGGGCAAGAGCCCATCTATTTTGTTTGACATTCCTAGATCACTAATACCTAGTTTAAAGTATGTGCTCACTACTAATGATGTACTGTGTGGTGACTAACATAATATAAAAAAAAAGATATATTTGTACACCCATTTAAAAATAAAGTATGTGTTCAGAAACATTTTCTAAATAATTAATTTAAAATAGATTATTGGATCCCCAAAACTTTCATGTCCTATTCATGGTGAAAAAGTCAATTTTCCAATATTGCTTATAAATTAGGTTGATAATTTTCACATTTTAACTTAAATCCTCCTTTCATTCTTACATGGCATGGCCAATACTGCTATCACACTGTAGGTCTCAAATCAATCTGTGAGTTAGCTTGAAGGTATGTGCATGATGCAGTGGCCATTAACAGCATTATAATATTCAAAAGAAATAACAGAGAAGAGTCCAGAAAGGCACTGAAATTTTTATGAATGTGGTTTTCTGTAGTCAATTACTTTGTTCAGAACCATAATGTAGGTGCTAAAAGCCATGTATTTTTGGACTCTGGGCTTTCTTAGAATTTTCCCCGATCTTTGGGAATCTCAGTATTGTGTTTTATGAACATTTCTCTTAATATCTGACATACCAGAACACATACTAAAATAATAAAGACACAGATTATTAAAATAAACACTATATAACTTGAAAATGTATTTTGAATTTTATTATCTACATCCATGTTTGATGAAGCATATTTAACATAAACGTGCTGTAATTATTTCCTTGCAGAATACCTTAAAACACAATATAAAATAAGCATTATGTTTCACGGTTAATTTTGGAGAAAATTGCTGGGCCATCTCACTTTATCCCAGTCTTGGTTTTATCCCATTTCAATTTCTAGATCTCCCCTACTTTAACTATCATAATTTCATTTCTGCTATTTGTTTGTTTTTAGCCCCTTTGTCCACCTTCTCTTGTTTTCATTCTCAGTGCTGTCTTGCATTTACTTCCTGGATCTTCCTTCTTCCAGCCACTGATCCTGGTAATTGCTACACTAAGCCTAACTCTGTGAAGGTAAGGTAAAATTTTCTCTCTCTCTCTCCTCCCATCTCTCTGTCTCTGTCTTTCTCTCTCAATGTCTTTCTTACAATGTAGTCATCTTATTTTTTTCTTTAAAAATTTGTTTTTCAAACAAAATATGCATAATTCTGGTTCCTAAAAAAATGAATAGTAAATTCAAAATAGTAATCTTTGTCAGTTTAGGTTCACCCAGAAACAATCACCAAGATAGAAATAAAAGTGTAAGAGATTTATGGGGGCAAATGCCTGTGAAGGAAGAAGCGGCAAGAAAACAGGAGGACAAAGCGAGAGACATAGATCATTTATCAGGTCTGACACAAATGAAAAGAGAGATGAAGGAAGATTAAATAAGAAGATCCCCAGACCACAGTTCAGATTTTCATACTACCCACTATAGGAGTCATGTGTTGGGCAGGAATGGGCATGCTCTTGTTAGTACCTTTGTTTTGTTTAGTCATTGGCTAGAAGTAGTCCTAGGGAGACCTTCCCTTCAGCATACACATTGTGTATGAAACCATTTCATAGGTTTTGCAGGTGGAGGCTGTCAGCTAACTTCATACCTTGCAGCTTCCACATATTGAATATTTTCTTTGTCAAATATTTTGGAAGTATCTAAAAAATGTAGTTTTAGGCACTAGGGAAACAACAGTGAACAAATCATGATATATGATATCCTTACTCTTCTGGAGATTACACTAAAGTGAGGGGA
The DNA here is from genome assembly GCF_964662115.1 of Mustela nivalis. NCBI lineage: Eukaryota > Metazoa > Chordata > Mammalia > Carnivora > Mustelidae > Mustela > Mustela nivalis. Next base: position 104,367,275 of record NC_139040.1, read on the forward strand.
ATAGAAACTAAACAAATGAAGAAGTACATTTATAATTTGACAGATGATATCAAGTGATATGAAAATGCATGAAGCAGGTTAATGGTAATGATGATATAATTTACTACTTTACATAGAATATTGAAGAAAACCCTTTCTGAACATGCTACTTTTTAGCAGAGACATAAAAGAACCTATGGAGCCTCAAAAGTATGTGAAGGAAGACCATTCTGGACAGAGGGAAAAACAACTGCAAAACCTGAGGCAAGAATATGCAGTGTTAATTGGAGGAACAGTAGGGAGACTTCTATGTCTAGGGCCTGGTGACCGACAGAATTAAAAACTGTCACAGGGATAAGATGCAATAAGCTCAATAAGATAACTTCAGTTAGGGTGATAACATTGGGAAGAATAATAATTTGTTGGATTTTTTATTATAATTTTTTTGAAAGAAACCAACAAAGTTTACTGATGCATTTGATTATGAATTATTAGGAAAGAATAGTCAAGAACACCTTCAGTATTTTGGTTTGAGCAGCGAGTAGCACAGAAATACACATTCTCTATGTTGTGGAAGACAATGGGAGGAATAGGTTTTGCTGTTCACTTTCAAGAGCTGTGTTTTTGAAGAAATCTTGAGTGGGTCAGTCATTTAAGCATCTGCCTTCAGCTCAGGTCGTGGTCCCACAGTCCTGAGATCCAGTCCCATCAAGCTCCTTGCTCAGTGGGGAGCTGCTTCTTCCTCTGCTTGCCACTCCCCCTGCTTGTGGTCTTTCTCTGACAAATAAATAAATAAAATTGTTAAAAAAAAGGAGTTGTGTTTTTGACATGTTAAGTTGAAATGTTTACTTACTATATAACTTAAATGAATAATATTGTTTTGATATATAGCCAAAAATGACAGCAGTAAGGCTAGCCTCATAAAGATGTATTTTAATTACATATGTTTAATATTTTAGTATTTATTTTTAATAAATACTAAAATTTATATTATTATAAATTTTATATAGAATATATAAAAATTATTATATATAAATTATATTAATCTATATTTATTTAATATTTTTAATATTTTAGTATTTATTTTTATACTTTTCCTGATTATATGTAATTATGACCTTCCTGAATCTCACAAATATGTAGGGTTTTTTTTTCCCCACTTCTACTAGTTTGAAAATGGAATTTTATAAAGGCCTAAAATTAAAAATAAGGAAATGGTGGGTGAAATTTTTTCATTAAGGTATCTTTTTAAAAAATTTATAGCAAATATCCAATGTATATTTTTAATACATGTTACTCTTTTTTTAAGTTTTTATTTTCATTCCAGTTAGTTTACATACAGTGTTATTTTAGGTTCAGGGGTACAATATAGTGATACAACAATTCCATACATCACCCAATGCTCATCATGAAGAGTGCTCAACTTAATCCCCATCACCCATCTACCCCAACCCCCACCCACCTCCCTCCATCAACCCTCAGTTTGTTCTCTGTTGTTAAGAGTCCCATATGGTTTGTTTCCCTCTCTCCTTTTTTTCTTTCCTCCCTTCTTATAGGTCATCTGTTTTCTTCTTTAAATTCCTCATATGAGTGAGATCATATGGTATTTGTCTTTCTCTGATGGATTTATTTCATTTAGCACAATACTCTTTTGCTCTATCTATGTCATTGTAGATGGAAAAATTTCATTTTTTTCAATAGCTGAGTAATATTCCATTATGTATATATACTACCTCTTCTTTACCCATTCATCAGTTGATGAACATTTGGGCTCTCTCCATAGTTAGGCTATTTTGATAATGCCGCTGTAAACATTGGGGTGCATGTATCCCTTGGAATCTGTATTTTGGCATTCTTTGGGTAAATACTTAGTAGTGCCATTGCTGGATCACAGGGTAGTTCTATTTTTGACTTTTTGAAGAACCTCCATACTGTTCTGCAGAGTGGTACCAGTTTGCATTCCCACCAACAGCGCAAGAGTGTTCCCTTTGTCTGCATCGTGACCTACATCTGTTATTTGTTGTGTTGTTAATTTTAGCCATGCTGACAGCTGTGAGGTGGTATCCCTACATGGTTTTGATTTGTATTTCCCTGATGATGAGTGATGTTGAGCATCTGTTCATGTGTTTGTTAGCCCTTTGGATGTCTTTTTTGAAAAAGTGTCTATTCATATCTTCTGCCCGTTTCATAACTGAATTATTGTTTTTTGGATGTTGAGTTTGATAAGTTCTTGGTAGATTTTGGATATGAACACTTCATCAGATATGGCACTTGCAAATATCTTATCCCATTCCATAGGCTGCCTTTTAGTTTTGATGATTTCTGTGCTGATAATTTTCTGTGCAGAAGCTTTTATCTTGACCAAGTTCCAACAGTTCATTTTTGCTTTTGTTTCTCTTGCCTGTCATGATATATCTAGTAAGAAGTTGCCATGGCCAAGGCCAAAGAGATTGCTGCCTGTGTTCCCCTCTAGGATTTTGATGGTTTCCTGTCTCATACTAAGGTCTTTCATACACTTTGACTTTATTTTTGTTTTTGGTGTAAGATAGTGGCCCAGTTTCATTCTTCTACATGTTGCTGTCCAGTCTTCCCAACATCATTTGTTGAGAGGACTATCTTTTTCCTATTGGGTATTCTTTCCTGCTTTGTTGAGGATTAGTTGATTGTATACTTGTGGGTTCATTTCTCCATTTTCTGTTTTGTTCTATTAATCTATGTGTCTGATTTTGTGCCAATACCATACTGTCTTGATCACTACAGCTTTGTAATATACCTTAAAGTCTGGAATTATGATACCTCCATCTTTGTTTTGTTTTTTCAAGGTTGCTTTCCCATTCAGGGTCTTTTTTGATTGCACACAAATTTTAGTATTGTTTGTCTTAGATCTGTGAAAAATGTTTTGGTATTTTGATAGGAATTGCATTAAATGTATGGATTAATTTGGGTAGTATAGACATTTAAGCAATATTTTTTCTTCCAATCCATGCACATGTAATGTTTTTCCATCTCACTGTGTCATCTTCAATTTCTTTCATCAGTGTGTTATAGTTTTCAGAGTATAGGTATTTTAACCTCTTTAGTTAGGTTTATTCCTAGGTATTTTAATGGTTTTTGTGCAATTGTAAATGTAATACTTTCTCTTTTTTTTTAGTATATTTTTAAAACAGTTTATTTTTATTAATTATTTTTATTAACATATAATGTATTATTTGACCCAGGGGTACAGGTCTGTGAATCATCAGGCTTACATACTTCATAGCACATACCGTATCATATACCCTTCCCAATGTTCATAACCCAACCACCCTCTCCATAACTCCTCTCCCCACAGCAACCCTCAGTTTTTTTTGTGAGATTGAGAGTTTCTTATGGTTTGTCTCCATCCCAATCCCATCATGTTTCGTTTTTTCCTTCCTTATCCCCCAAACACCCCACTCTTCCTCTCAAATTCCTCATATCAGGGAGATCATATGATAATTGTCTTTCTCTGATTGGCTTATTTCACTCAGCATAATACCTTCTAGTTCCATTCATGCTTTTGCAAACGGCAAGATTTCATTTCTTTTGATAGCTGCATGGTGTTCCATTATATATATATATTTTATATATATAGAAGATATATATATATTATAGTATATATGCATATATGTCGCAGCTGGTGCAACGACATGAGCAGGGTCGAGAGGGTAAGAGAATGGAGAGAGAATAAGACTTGTAAAGAAATGAGGACAGGAGGGACACAGTGGATGATGTCCAAGCAGTGCCAATTTTATTCAAGGCTGTGAGGCATTATATAGTTAACAGAAACAATTATAAGGAAGTATCTATTTTTGGTTGATTGCTCATACACACGTAACATTCACATGAAACCCCTTAAGCTTTTACGAAACCCATTTCCCAAGCGCTGGTAGCAGATCTTGTGACGCCAGTAACTTTTGTCTACTTAGCTAATCTTTAACTAGCAATTCATGAGCTTACAATGGTGCAATTTATAATCCGTGCAAGTACAGGGAAATCTTGTGACAGTTAAATATACGACCCAGTTTGGCCTCTTAATACATGCAGGCAGTCACATCAGCAAGTCTTAGGGTCCGTAGCTCAGGCTCTTTCTCAAGCACAGCTCAACTGATATTCAGGAGGCACGAGTCAGGGCCTGGTTTGATCCCTCGCCTCTATCTGGGTCCATGGCTGCCTACACATATATATATTATATATAGAAGAAGTGAAATATACCACTTCTTCTTTATCCATTCATCTGTTGGTGGACATCTAGGTTCTTTCCATAGTTTGGCTATTGTGGACATTGCTGCTATAAACACTGGGGTGCACATGCCCCTTCGGATCACTATATTTGTATCTTTAGGGTAAATACCCAGTAGTGTGATTGTGGATTGTAGGGTAGCTCTATATTCAACCTTTTGAGAAACCTCCATGCTGTTTTGCAGGGTAGCTGCACCAGCTTGCATTCCCACCAACAGTGTAGGAGGGTTCCCCTTTCTCCACATCCTTGCCAATTCCTGTCATTTCCTGACTGGTTAATTTTAGACATTCTGACTGGTGGGCTATTTGGATGTCTTCTTTGCAGAAATGTCTCTTCATATCTTCTGCCCATTTCTTAATTGGATTATTTGTTCTTTGGGTGTTGAGTTTGAAAAGTTCTTTATAGATTTTGGATACTAGCCCTTTATCTGATATGTCGTTTGTGACTATCTTCTCCCATTCTGTCAGTTGTCTTTTGGTTTTGTTGACTGTTTCATATGCTGTGCAAAAGCTTTTAATCTTGATGAAGTCCCAGTGGCTCGTTTTTTGCCCTTGCTTCCCTTGCCTTTTGCGTTGTTCCTAGGAAGATGTTGCTGCGGCAGAGGTCGAAGAGGTTGCTGCCTGTGCTCTCCTCAAAGATTTTGATGGACTCCTGTATCACATTGAGGTCTTTCATCCATTTTGAGTCTACTTTTGTGCATGGTGTAAGGAAATGGTACAGTTTCATTTTTCTGCATGTGGCTGTCCAATTATTCCAACACCATTTGTTTTTTTTTGTTTTGTTTTTCATTTATTTATTTTCAGCATAACAGTATCATTTTTTCACCACACCCAGTGCTCCATGCAATCCGTGCCCTCTATAATACCCACCACCTGGTACCGTGACCTCCCACCCCCCCCTCGCTACTTCAAACCCCTCAGATTGTTTTTCAGAGTCCATAATCTCTCATGATTCACCATTTGTTGAAGAGACTGTCTTTTTTCCATTGGACATTCTTTCCTGCTTTGTCAAAGATGAGTTGACCATAGAGTTGAGGGTCTGTTTCTGGGCTCTCTATTCTGTTCCATTGATCTATGTGTCTGTTTTTGTGCCAGTACCATACTGTCTTGATGATAACAGGTTTGTAATTGAGCTTGAAGTCTGGGATTGTGATGCCACAAACTTCAGCTTTCTTTTTTAACATTCTTCTAGTTATTCGGGGTCTTTTCTCATTCCATATAAATTTTAGGATTATTTTTTCCATTTCTTTGAAAAAAATGATTGTATTTTGATAGGGATTGCATTAAATGTGTAGATTGCTTTAGGTAGCATGGACATTTTCACAATATTTGTTCTTCCAATCCATGAGCATGGAATGCTTTTCCATTTCTTTGTGTCTTCCTCAATTGCTTTCATGAGTAGTTTATAGTTTTCTGAGTACAGATTCTTTGCCTCTTTGGTTAGGTTTTGGGTGCAATTGTAAATGGGGTAGGCTCCTTAATTTCTCTTTCTTCTGTCTTCCTGTTGGTGTATAGAAATGCAAGTGATTTCTGTGCATTGATTTGATATGCTGACACTTTACTGAATTCCTATAGAAGTTCTAGCAGATATGGAGTAGAGTCTTTTGGATTTTCCACATAAAGTATCATATCATCTGCAGAGAGTGAGAGTTCGACTTATTTGGTGATTCATATGCCTTTACTTTCTTTTTGGTGTCTGATTGCTGAGGACAGGACTTCTAGTACTATGTTGAATAGCAGTGGTGATAGTGGACATCCCTGCTGTGTTCCTGATCTTAGGAGAAAAGCTCTCAGTTTTTCCCTGTTGAGAATGACATTCACTGTGTGTTTTTCATAGATGGCTTTGATGATGTTGAGGAATGTACCCTCTATCCCTACACTTTGAAGAGTTTTGACCAACAAAGGATGCTGAACTTTGTCAAATGCTTTGCAGTGTCTATTGAGAGTATCACATGGTTTTTATTTGTTCTTTTATTAATGTATTGCATCACATTGATTGATATGCAGATGTTGAACCAAACTTGAAGCCCAAGAATAAATCCTACTTGGGCATGGTGAATAATCCTTTTAATGTACTGTTGAAGCCTATTGGCTAGTATTTTGTTGAGAATTTTCACATCTGTGTTCATCAAGGATATTGGTCTGTAATTCTCCTTTTTGATGGGGTCTTTGTCTCGTTTGGGGATCAAGGTAATGCAGGCCTCATAAAATGAGTTTGGAAGTTTTCTTTCCATTTCTATATTTTGTAACAGTTTCCGGAGAATAGGTATTAATTTTTCTTTAAATGTTTGGTAGAATTTTCCTGGAAAGCAATCTGGCCCTGGGCTCTTGTTTGTTGGGAGATTTTTGATGACTGCTTCAATCTCCTTACTGGTTATGGGTCTGTTCAGGTTTCCTATTTCTTCCTGGTTCAGTTTTGGTAGTTTATAAGTCTTTAGGAATGCATCGATTTCTTCCAGATTGTCCAATTTGCTGGCATATTGTTGCTCATAATATGTTCTTGTAATTGCTTGTATTTCCTTGTTGTTGGTTTTCATCTCTCCTCTATCATTCATGATTTTATTTATTTGGATACTTTCTCTTTTCTTTTTGATAAGTCTGGCCAGGGGTTTATCAATCTTATTAATTCTTTCACAGAAGCAGATTCCAGTTTCATTGATTTGTTCAGATGTTCCTTTGGTTTCTATTTCATTGATTTTTGCTCTGATCTTTATGATTTCTCTTCTCCTGCTGGGTTTAGACTTTCTTTGCTCTTCTTTCTCCAACTCCGTTAGGTGTAGGGTTAGGTGGTATACTTGAGACCTTTTTTGTTTCTTGAGAAAGTCTTGTATGGCTATATACTTTCCTCTCAGGACTGCCTTTGCTCTGTCCCCCAAATTTTGAACAGTTGTGTTTTCATTATCCTTTGTTTCCATAAATTTTTTCAATTCTTCTTTAATTTCCTGGTTGACCCATTCATTCTTTAGTAGGATGCTCTTTAGCCTCCATGCATTTGAGTTCTTTCCAACTTTCCTCTTGTGATTGGGTGGCCTGAAAATATGCAAGGAATAATCCCAGTCTTTTGGTACCATTGAGACCTGATTTGTGACCCAGGGTGTTTTCTATTCTGGAGAATGTTCCATGTGCACTAAAAAAGAATGTGTGTTCTGTTGCTTTGGTATGGAATGTTCTGAATATATTTATGATGTCCATCTGGTCCATTGTGTCATTTAAGCCTTTATTTCCTTGCGGATCTTTTGCTTGGATGATCTGTCCATTTCAGTGAGGGGGGGTGTTAAAGTCCCCTACTATTTTTTTATTATTGTTGATGAGTTTCTTTGATTTTGTTGTCAATTGGTTTATATAACTGGCTGCTCCCATGTTAGGGGCATAGATATTTAAAATTGTTAGATCTTCTTGTTGCACAGACCCTTTGAATATTATATAGTGTCTTTCCTTATCTCTGATTATAGTTTTTGGCTTAAAATCTAATGTATCTGATATAAGGATTGCCACCTGAGCTTTCTTTTGATGCCCATTAGCATGGTAAATTGTTTTCCACCCTTCACTTTAAATCTGGAGGTGCCTTTGGGTCTAAAATTAGTTTCTTATAGAGAGCATATTGATTTTTTTAATCCATCCTAATACCTGTGTCTTTTGATTGGGACATTAAGCCCATTTACATTCAGGGTAACTATTGAAATATATGAATTTAGTACAATTTTATTGCCTGTAAGGTGACTATTACTGTATATTCTTTATGTTCCTCTCTGGTCTACTACTTTTAGGCTCTCTCTTTGCTTAGAGGATCCCTTCCAATATTTCCTGTAGGGCTGGTTTGGTGTTTGCAAATTCTTTTCATTTTTGTTTGTCCTGGAAGCTTTTTATCTCTCCTTTTATCTCTCTCTATTTTCAATGATAGCCTAATTAGGCATAGTATTCTTGGGTGCATATTTTTCTCATTTAGTTCTCTGAATATATCATGCCAGTCCTTTCTGGCCTGCCAGGTCTCTGTGGATAAGTCTGCTGCCAATCTAATATTTCTACCATTGTATGTTACAGACTTCTTGTCCCAAGCTGCTTTCAGGATTTTCTTTGTCACTAAGACTAGTAAGTTTTACTCTTAGATGATGGGGTGTGGTCCTTTATGCTTATTGATTTTGTGGGGGGGGTTCTTTGTGCCCCCTGGATTTTGATGCTTGTTCCCTTTACCATATTAGGGAAAATCTCTGTTATAATTTGCTCCAAAATACCTTCTGCCCCCCTCTCTCTTTATTCTTCTGGAATCCCAATTATTCTAATATTATTTCATCTTTTGGTATCACTTATCTCTTCAATTCTTCCCTCATGGTCCATAGTTGTTTGTCTCTTTTGCCCAGCTTCTTTATTCTCTGTCATTTGATCTTCTGTATCACCAATTATCTCTTCTGACTCATTTATCCTGCAGTAAGAGCTTCCATTCTTTAATGGTCCTCATTAATTCCTTTTTTGATTTCTTCTTGGTTAGAATTTAGTTCTGTTATTTCTCCAGAAAAGGATTTTATTTCTCCAGACAGGGTTTCTCTGATATCCTTTATGTCTTTTCGAGCCAGCTAGCTCCTGGGGGGATTGGAGGCAGAGACAGTAGGAGAAGCAAGTTTCTGACAGAGGAAGGATCCCAGTGTGGGACTCAATCCCAGGACCTTGGGATCATGAGCTGAACTGAAGGCAAATGCTTAACTGTGAGTCACGCAGGCATCCCAGGCTGCTGTCTTTTAAAGGGTGATAACACAGCTGTGATTGGCCCCCAGATTTGCTCAGTGCTCAGTCAGCTGAGTTTCAAAGTTCTAAGCTCCAATACCCAAACTCATGGAATTCACCCCATCTAGTTTTAAAAACCAAATGTTAGGGGAATTAGTCTTCTCTTTGTGAACTCTCTGCTGCTAGGGCCTGTTTTTCTGCCCTCTCCAAGCACACAGCTTCCCCCATCCTGAAGGAGACTCCCCCTTCTTTTCTGACCTGCCCAACCTTTTATATGCAACTTCTCTGTATTTAGTTGTGGAGTTTGTTCTGCCAGTCTTTGGATTGTTCTTCTGTTTATTTACTGTCTTGTGGATGATATCTAGCTGTAAACATGGGATGAGGTAAACTCAGGGTCCTCCCACTCTCCCATCTTCCCAAGGTCCAGTCTCATCAAAGATCTTTTTTATTTCATCATCAGAAAATATGCTAGGGAAACTTTTTGTTAAAAGGTATTTTGTTTGTTTAGTGGCATTAATAGATGTACTGGGAGTTTGTTGCCAGATTTATAATATTTTAAAATTTCTTGAGATGTTAGAAATATGGGGCATTGAGTCAGGAAGTATCTGTTAATATTTATCCTTTATAATGTTTTGCTTCTACTCCTAAAAACAATGAAACTTTTATAGGTTGAAACCAAAATGGTTTAATATTAATTAACAAATTAATATTAATTAATTAGCCAATTAATATGGTCAGTCTTTGGTGAATAATGTAGATCTTGGTTAATAATATTGGAAGTGGGATATTGGATTTTGAGTCATATCTGAGTATCTGGCAATAATGCATTGGAATTTTAGTTTTAACCCTCTGATCTCTAGATCATGATGATGTGTTCTTCAAGATAAGATCTGTATTCTGTTCCCCTTATTCTAGTACCTACCATAGAACATTGCCCCCATGTTTAATTAATAAATAAATTCTTTAAAAATTACCTAATTTTCTTCTCTATAAACTTGCACTTATTTTTTATTAGCCATCATTTCATTTCCTGCCAATTTGGTAACCTCTCTTTGTTTATTTATTTGGATTCTGTCCTCCACAGTTTGCTACACAGATTTTCCATGTCCTTTTGCTCAGAAGTCTAATTAAATGCTGTTATTTTCCACAAATGTAGAAATATCTGAGAAAAGAAAGGATATAGAAAATGTTATGGAGGTTATTTATTTATTTTAAATTTATTTTTAATTTAATTTGGCATAACAGTATTCATTATTTTTTCACCACACCCAGTGCTCCATGCAATTCGTGCCCTCTATAATACCCACCACCTGGTACCCCAACCTCCCACCCACCCGTCAATTCAAACCCCTCAGATTGTTCATTATTTTTTCACCACACCCAGTGCTCCATGCAATCCGTGCCCTCTATAATACCCACCATCCCAACCTCCCACCCCCCCGCCAATTCAAACTCCTTAGACTGTTTTTTAGAGTCCATAGTCTCTCATGGTTCACCTCCCCTTCCAATTTCCCCCAACTCCCTTCTCCTCTCTAACTTTCCATGTCCTCCATGCTATTTGTTATGGAGGTTATTTAATCAATGATATTTACTTGTGTGTTTTGTTGTCTATAGATGTTTGCATATTTATGAACCAGAACAGAAAAGAATTTAAGTTAGGGCATTGGTGTTATAGTTTTTTTTTTTTTTTTTTAAACTTAACTTTTTATTTTTTATAAACATATATGTTTATCCCCAGGGGTACAGGTCTGTGAATCACCAGGTTTACACACTTCACAGCACTCACCAAAGCACATACCCTCCCCAATGTCCATAATCCCACCCCCTTCTCCCCAACCCCCTCCCTAGGAACAACGCAAAAGGCAAGGGAAGCAAGGGAAAAAATGAACTATTGGGATTTCATCAAGATCAAAAGCTTTTGCACAGCAAAGGTGTTATAGTTTTTGCTCAAAAAATGTAATGGAATAAAATGAGGATATCCTATGAGATTTTTAGTACTTTAAGTAGATCATAATAAATAAATGTAATTAATATTACAATTTAGAACAATATGTAGAGATTAATAACTCTCACCAATAAATATGTATTAAATTATTAAAAAAGAATTATCTTTTTTAAGAAAGAAAAGAGGGTAATTCAGAAGCCACTTAAACACAGGTTTAACAATCTTAGTACCTTTAAAGATCTTGATGAAAATAGAAGGGATATAAAAAACAAAGCCAAAGTAAAACATTCATTGCATGAAATATTTCAGATATAGTGTGGCAACACACTAATCAACTAACCAACCAACCAGCCTACCAATAAGCCAAAACTCTAAAATACCAAATAAATGGAGGTTTGTGATAAAATATTATGACAACAGAATAGAGTTATTTCAATTATGCTTAGACAACAGAAGAAAATAACTATGGGGGGATAATGTTACCAGAGAACTAAGAGAATAAAAAAGAGAAAGTTAAACTGCATAGCTCATAATTCTTTTCCTCTTCCCTGCCATAGGAAATAGGGGATGCCAGTAAGAAGACATTGAGTTCCAAAATAAGGTGATTTTATAGAGATTGCTAAAAAGTTTCTAGATTTTTTAAAATGGAAGATACTATAGCCTTTTGATTGATATTAACCTAAGATATAAATTTGTAGTAGATTATTTTTTTAAAAGATTTTATTTATTTATTTGACAGAGAGAGATCACAAACAGGCAGAGAGGCAGGCAGAGAGAGAGGAGGAAGCAGGCTCCCTGCTGAGCAGAGAGCCCGACACGGGGCTCGATCCCAGGACCCTGGGATCATGACCTGAGCTGAAGGCAGCTGCTTAACGCACTGAGCCACCCAGGCGCCCCTGTAGTAGATTATTAAACAGATCATCAGTATTTTATTTTATTTAAGATTTTATTTATTTATTTGACAGACAGAGATCACAAGTAGGAAGAGAGGCAGGCAGAGAGAACGAGAGAGAGAGGAGGAAGCAGGCTGCCTGCTGAGCAGAGAGCCCGATGTGGGGCTTGATCCCACCCTGTGATCATGACCTGAGCCGAAGGAAGAGGTTTAACCCACTGAGCCACCCAGGCACCCCAGATTATCAGTATTTTAAAATATAGGGAGTCTTGCCTAAGATGTAAGATACGTTTAATAAGAATAACCAAAACAAGGGGTGACTGGGTGGCTCAGTAAGTTAAGCATCTGACTCTTGGCTTTGGCTTAGGGCATTATCTAATGAGTACTGAGATCAAGCCCCTTGCATCAGGCTCTGTGCTCAGTGGGACGAGTCTGCTTGAAGATTCTTTACCTGCGCTCCCCCTTCTCAAATAAATAAATAAGTCTTAAGAATAAGAATAACAAAGATGAGGGTAAACATATTTGTTTTTAAATACTTTTTGTATCAAGATATAATCACTAGATGTATATTATTGATTTCAAATATATTTAATACATTTTTTAAAATTAGGCTATATTAGATATAGGAAGGTAAACTAGGCACATGAAGAATTAATTGAAATATATTGTTAGTACATAAGCATAAAATTATTTCTTACTATAAAAATGTAGAAGAAATAAAGACAGTATGTAATAGTTAAAAATTTCCATTTGTAGAAGCATTCCAAATTTAGCTAATAAACCTTTAATTATTTCACAGTATCAGTGTATAAATGATCTATTGTTTTGTAGCATATTATCTCAAAATTTAGGACCTTAGAACAACAAATTTTTATTATTGTGCAATTTCTGTGAGTCAGGAATCTGGTAATGGCTTAGGTCAATGCCTCTCCTCATGGCATCTCATGAAAAACCTTAATGTTGGCCAGGGCTGTGGTCTTATATGAACATGTGAATAAAGGAAGAACTGCTTACAAGCTCACTTACATAGTTTTGTCAGGCCTCAGTTTTGCCAGAGACATTAGTTCATTGTCATTTGCATCTCTTCATAGGGTGATCCATAATAGGACATCCTTTTTTCTCCCAGAATGAAGGGAAGAAGAGGAATGGAAACTACAGTCTTTTTGTAACCTAAACTTGTGAGTGATAGCTTATCATCTTTGTCACATTCTTTCTGTTTGAAGGAAGTCTTATAATCCAGCCCAGATTCAAGAGGTAGAGGATTCATATGGGTGCAAGGACAGTAATACCAGGAGGTGAGGATCATAAGGGGACATCTTAGGTATTGCCTACTAATTATTCACATATTGCCTCAAATTATTCACGCCCCCCACATGCAAAATATACTAATCCCCTCTCCATCTTCACAAAAGTCTTATCCTATTACAGTATCATCTCAGAGTCTGAAATCTCAGCATAAAAATTAGGTTCAAGAATAGACAAACCTTTTGGCTGTAGTTCAGCTATTCCTGCACAATTCTTTTTGTAGACCTGTGAAACTAAAGAGACAAGTCATCTGCTCCTCACATACCATATATACATTTGTGAGACAGGTAAGTGCTTATAGACATTACTATTAATAAAGGGGAAAAAAGGGGAGTCATAAACTTCATTGCTCCATGAAAATTGTCAAATCAACCTGGATAAATATTGGAAGTTCCTTAATATTCGTCCATGGCTCTCACCTCCACCATCTCAACTGTACTTTATGCATAGGTAGGAGCTGGTTAAGCAGTATCTGAGAACCTGTTGTTTTTAAATCTGATGGTGGTAGAGCTAGAAATGCAGGGCAGGCTGTCAGGTAAAAAAAAAAATGGGTACAAAATGCTGACACCAAGAATTAGTTGGAACCCAAGAGCACAGCATAAAGGCAATGAGGACAAAACCAAGCCAATATCAATTCTTGTTTCCCCTGAGCTTGGGGGGTGTGAATATCCTGCTGCAGCTATGATTCTTTGTCATGGAGATTAACATTCACTTGGAGCAGCTGATGGATTGCAAGGAAATAAAATTTTGTTGTTTTAGTCACCAAGTGTGTGGTAATTTTTTGTACCAGCTTCTGTAAACTAATAAAAAAAACCAGTGGTTCTGTATGGTCCCTTATAAAATTGTACCAGTATCTCTATTGGTCTTATTCAGTCTTATTCTTGTCTATATACTTTTTAGTGGTTTTAACAGGGGTCAGAATTACATTTCTGAGTAATAAAAGCTGAAAGTTTCTCAATAATTTTAGATAATAGAGGGGATTTCAACCTTATCTACCAGCACTTCAATTTTTTTCTTTTTGTATACCACAACTACTAGCACATGCACTACTAAGCTTATATTCAAATAACTTGATTCGTGTTACCAGATCCAGAAAATCTTCTCACAAATTGATAGAAATATTCTGTGCTTATGTCCAAGATTCAGCTGAAAAATACAATACAAATAGACATGACCTAATAAAAGGGGTAAAATTATTCAGTTGTTTTAATGGACTCAAAGTAAATATGAGTCATTATGGTGACTGAATTAAATAAAAATGGTGATGGAAGGGGGTGAGGCATAGATTACAATGACTGCATGATTATGTTTTCTATCCAGGGCATTTCCCTTCCAGTAATAAGTACTTTGAGATATCAAATGAAAAATCAGGAAGTCTCTTGGTGACCAAGAAAAGAAAAGGATAACTTTGAGAGATATTTCATCTAGGACGTTCCTGTACCATTCCTACAACCCAAATCCAATGTCTGATAAAACTGGAAAATTCTTCATGCATTTTCAAAATTCCATACTGACTACTCCCTTAAATTAGTAGTTTTTACTCACTTAGGGTACAATGTAATTGATTTTTTTTTCATTTTTCTTAGATAAATGGTATTCTTCCTCTGCCTCTATGAGATTTCACTGATGAAATGGTAAGGAGAGATTCAGAGGCTGATAGTATTATCTACTTCTACCTCAAAGATCTTAATAATTACATAGGTGAGATCCTAATTTTTTAATTATATTTGATCCTTTCTAATTTCATCCATTTTTAAAAACTGGGATTTGGGAGGAAAAGGACCAATTCCCCATTATCACCAATTGATTCCGCACAGTAAGGAAAACCAACTTTTATTTTATCAAATCACATGAACACTTCACTTTGGTTACTACAATTTAAGGAGAACGTTTTCAAATTAGAATACTCAAAAGAAAGCAATCAGAATTTTTTTTTTAATTTTTATTTATTTTTTTTAAATTTTTATTTTTTATATACATATATTTTTATCCCCAGGGGTACAGGTCTGTGAATCACCAGGTTTACACACTTCACAGCACTCACCATAGCACATACCCTCCTCAATGTCCATAATCCCACCCCCTTCTCCCAAACCCCCTCACCCCAGCAACCCTCAGTTTGTTTTGTGAGATTAAGAGAGTCACTTATGGTTTGTCTCACTCCCAATCCCATTTGTTTCATTGATTCTTCTCCTACCCACTTAAGCCCCCATGTTGCATCACCACTTCTTCATATCAGGGAGATCATATGATAGCCCTCTTTCTCTGCTTGACTTATTTCGCTAAGCATGATACACTCTAGTTCCATCCATGTTGTCGCAAATGGCAAGATTTCATTCCTTTTGATGGCTGCATAGTATTCCATTGTGTATATATACCTCATCTTCTTGATCCATTCATCTGTTGATGGACATCTCGGTTCTTTCCATAGTTTGGCGATTGTGGACATTGCTGCTATAAACGTTCGGGTACACGTGCCCCTTTGGATCACTACGTTTGTATCTTTAGGGTAAATACCCAGTAGTGCAATTGCTGGGTCATAGGGCAGTTCTATTTTCAACATTTTGAGGAACCTCCATGCTGTTTTCCAGAGTGGCTGCACCAGCTTGCATTCCCACCAACAGTGTAGGAGGGTTCCCCTTTCTCCGCATCCTCGCCAGCATCTGTCATTTCCTGACTTGTTGATTGTAGCCATTCTGACTGGTGTGAGGTGATATCTCATTGTGGTTTTGATTTGTATTTCCCTGATGCCGAGTGATATGGAGCACTTTTTCATGTGTCTGCTGGCCATCTGGATGTCTTCTTTGCAGAAATGTCTGTTCATGTCCTCTGCCCATTTCTTGAGTGGATTATTTGTTCTTTGGGTGTTGAGTTTGCTAAGTTCTTTATAGATTTTGGACACTAGTCCTTTATCTGATAAATATCGTTTGCAAATATCTTCTCCCATTCTCTCAGTTGTCTTTTGATTTTGTTAACTGTATCCTTTGCTGTGCAAAAGCTTTTGATCTTGATGAAATCCCAACAGTATCCCAATAGTTCACTTTTGCCCTTCCTTCCCTTGCCTTTGGCGTTGTTCCTAGGAAGATGTTGCTGCGGCTCAGGTCAAAGAGGTTTCTGCCTGTGTTCTCCTCAAGGATTTTGATGGATTCCTTTCTCACATTGAGGTCCTTCATCCATTTTGAGTCTATTTTTGTGTGTGGTGTAAGGAAATGGTCCAATTTCATTTTTCTGCATGTGGCTGTCCAATTTTCCCAGCACCATTTATTGAAGAGGCTGTCTTTTTTCCATTGGACATTCTTTCCTGCTTTGTCGAAGATTAGTTGACTGTAGAGTTGAGGGTCTATTTCTGGGCTCTCTATTCTGTTACATTGATCTATGTGTCTGTTTTTGTGCCAGTACCATGCTGTCTTGATGATGACAACTTTGTGATAGAGCTTGAAGTCCGGAATTGTGATGCCACCAACGTTGGCTTTCTTTTTCAATATCCCTTTGGCTATTCGAGGTCTTTTCTGGTTCCATATAAATTTTAGGATTGTTTGTTCCATTTCTTTGAAAAAGATGGATGGTACTTTGATAGGAATTGCATTAAATGTGCAGATTGCTTTAGGTAGCATAGACATTTTCACAATATTTATTCTTCCAATCCAGGAGCATGGAACATTTTTCCATTTCTTTGTGTCTTTCTCAATTTCTTTCATGAGTACTTTATAGTTTTCTGAGTATAGATTCTGTGCCTCTTTGGTTAGGTTTATTCTTAGGTATCTTATGGTTTTGGGTGCAATTTTAAATGGGATGGACTCCTTAATTTCTCTTTCTTTTGTCTTGCTGTTGGTATAGAGAAATGCAACTGATTTCTGTGCATTGATTTTATATCCTGATACTTTACTGAATTCCTGTATAAGTTCTAGTAGTTTTGGAGTGGAGTCTTTTGGATTTTCCACATATAGTATAATATCATCTGTGAAGAGTGATAATTTTACTTCTTCTTTGCTGATTTGGATGCCTTTAATTTCCTTTTGTTGTCTGATTGCTGAGGCTAGGACCTCTAGTACTATGTTGAATAGCAGTGGTGATAATGGACATCCCTGCTGTGTTCCTGACCTTAGCGGAAAAGCTTTCAGTTTTTCTCCATTGAGAATGATATTTGCGGTGGGTTTTTCATAGATGGCTTTGATGATATTGAGGTATGTGCCCTCTATCCCTACACTTTGAAGAGTTTTGATCAGGAACGGATGCTGTACTTTGTCAAATGCTTTTTCAGCATTGATTGAGAGTATCATATGGTTCTTGTTTTTTCTTTTATTGATGTGTTGTATCACATTGACTGATTTGTGTATGTTGAACCAACCTTGCAGCACTGGAATAAATCCCACTTGGTCGTGGTGAATAATCCTTTTAATTTACTGTTGAATCCTATTGGCTAGTATTTTGTTGAGTATTTTTGTATCTGTGTTCATCAAGGATATTGGTCTATAGCTCTCTTTTTTGATGGGATCCTTGTCTGGTTTGGGATCAAGGTGATGCTGGCCTCATAAAATGAGTTTGGAAGTTTTCCTTCCATTTCTATTTTTTGGAACAGTTTAGGAGAATAGGAATTAGTTCTTCTTTAAATGTTTGGTAGAATTCCCCCAGGAAGCCGTCTGGTCCTGGGCTTTTGTTTGTTTGGAGATTTTTAATGACTGTTTCAATCTCCTTACTGGTTATGGGTCTGTTCAGGCTTTCTATTTCTTCCTGGTTCAGTTGTGGTAGTTTATATGTTTCTAGAAATGCATCCATTTCTTCCAGATTGTCAAATTGTTGGTGTAGAGTTGCTCATGGTATCTTCTTATAATAGTTTGTATTTCTTTGGTGTTAGTTGTGATCGCTCCTCTTTCATTCATGATTTTATTTATTTGGGTCCTTTCTCTTTTCTTTTTGATAAGTCGGGCCAGGGGTTTATCAATTTTATTAATTCTTTCAAAGAACCAGCTCCTAGTTTCGTTGATTTGTTCTATTGTTTTTTGGTTTCTATTTCATTGATTTCTGCTCTGATCTTTATGATTTCTCTTCTCCTGCTGGGCTTAGGGGTTCTTTCTCGTTCTTTGTCCAGCTCCTTTAGGTGTAGGATTAGGTTGTATACCTGAGACCTTTCTTGTTTCTTGAGAAAGGCTTGTACCGCTATATATTTTCCTCTCAGGACTGTTTTTGTTGTGTCCCACAGATTTTGAACCGTTGTATTTTCATTATCATTTGTTTCCATGATTTTTTTCAATTCTTCTTTAATTTCCCGGTTGACCCATTCATTCTTTAGAAGGATGCCGTTTAGTCTCCATGTATTTGGGTTCTTTCCAAACTTCCTTTTGTGGTTGAGTTCTAGCTTTAGAGCATTTTGGTCTGAAAATATGCAGGGAATGATCCCAATCTTTTGATACCGGTTGAGTCCTGATTTAGGACCGAGGATGTGATCTATTCTGGAGAATGTTCCATGTGCACTAGAGAAGAATGTGTATTCTGTTGCTTTGGGATGAAATGTTCTGAATATATCTGTGATGTCCATCTGGTCCAGTGTGTCGTTTAAGGCCTTTATTTCCTTGCTGATCTTTTGCTTGGATGATCTGTCCATTTCAGTGAGGGGAGTGTTAAAGTCCCCTACTATTATTGTATTATTGTTGATGTGTTTCTTTGATTTTGTTATTAATTGGTTTATATAGTTGGCTGCTTCCATGTTGTGGGCATAGATATTTAAAATTGTTAGATCTTCTTGTTGGACAGACCCTTTGAGTATGATATAGTGTCCTTCCTCATCTCTTATTATAGTCTTTGGCTTATAATCTAATTGATCTGATCTATGGATTGCCACTCCTGCTTTCTTCTGATGTCCATTAGCATGGTAAATTCTTTTCCACCCCCTCACTTTAAATCTGGAGGTGTCTTCGGGATTAAAATGAGTTTCTTGGAGGCAACATATAGATGGGTTTTGTTTTTTTATCCATTCTGATACCCTGTGTCTTTTGACAGGGGCATTTAGCCCATTAACATTCAGGGTAACTATTGAGAGATATGAATTTAGTGCCATTGTATTGCCTGTAAGGTGACTGTTACTGTATATGGTCTCTGTTCCTTTCTGATCTACCACTTGTAGGCTCTCTCTTTGCTTAGTGGACCCCTTTCAAGATTTCCTGTAGAACTTCCCTGGTGGTCTAGTGGTTAGGATTCGGCGCTCTCAAGATTTCCTGTAGAGCTGGTTTGGTGTTTGCAAATTCTTTCAGTTTTTGTTTGTCCTGGAAGCTTTTAATCTCTCCTTCTATTTTCAATGATAGCCTAGCTGGATATAGTGTTCTTGGCTGCATGTTTTTCTCGTTTAGTGCTCTGAAAATATCATGCCAGCTCTTTCTGGCCTTCCAGGTCTCTGTGGATAAGTCAGCTGCCCATCTAATATTTTTACCATTGTATGTTACAGACTTCTTTTCCCGGGCTGCTTTCAGGATTTTCTCTTTGTCACTGAGACTTGTAAATTTTACTATTAGGTGACGGAGTGTGGGCCTATTCTTATTTAGTTTGAGGGGTGTTCTCTGAACCTCCTGAATTTTGATGCTTGTTCCCTTTGCCATATTGGGGAAATTCTCCCCAATAATTCTCTCCAGTATACCTTCTGCTCCCCTCTCTCTTTCTTCTTCTTCTGGAATCCCAATTATTCTAATGTTGTTTCGTCTTATGGTGTCACTTATCTCTCGAATTCTCCCCTCATGGTCCAGTAGCTGTTTGTCCCTCTTTTGCTCAGCTTCTTTATTCTCTGTCATTTGGTCTTCTATATCAGTAATTCTTTCTTCTGCGTCATTTATCCTAGCAGTGAGAGCCTCCATTTTTGATTGCACCTCATTAATAGCTTTTTTTTATTTCAACTTGGTTAGATTTTAGTTTTTTTATTTCTCCAGAAAGGGCTTTTATATCTCTCGAGATGGTTTCTCTCATATCTTCCATGCCTTTTTCGAGCCCGGCTAGAACCTTGAGAATCATCATTCTGAACTCTAGATCTGACATATTACCAATGTCTGTATTGATTACGTCCCTAGCCTTCGATACTGCCTCTTGTTCTTTTTTTTGTGGTGAATTTTTCCGTCTTGTCATTTTGTCCAGATAAGAGTATATGAAGGAGCATTTAAAATACTAAAGGGTGGCAACAGCCCCAGGAATATATGCTTTAACCAAATTAGAAGAGATCCCAAATTGTGAGGGGGGAGAAAGGGGATAAAAAGAGGTTCAAAAAGGAAGAAAGAAAAAAAAAAGAAAAAAGAAAAGAAAAGAATTTTAAAAAAAGAAAAGAAAAATATAAAAAAGAAAAAATATATATATTAGATAAACTAGTTAAAAAACGTTAAAAAAGAAAAGGGTAAAAGTTAAAAAAAAATTTAACCAGAAGGGGAGAAAAAAAACAAAAAATGAAAAAAAAATTAAATTAACTGCAAGACTAAAAAAAATCACAGGGAGAAAGCCATAGTTCCGTGCTTTGCTTTCTCCTCCTCTGGAATTCTGCTGCTCTCCTTGGTATTGAAACCGCACTCCTTGTTAGGTGAACTTGGTCTAGGCTGGATTTCTTGTTGATCTTCTGGCGGAGGGGCCTGTTGTAGTGATTCTCAAGTGTCTTTGCCCCAGGCGGAATTGCACCGCCCTTATCAGGGGCCGGGGTGAGTAATCAGCTGGGGTTTCCTTTCAGGAGCTTTTTTTCCCTGAGCGCTTTCCGTAGAGTTCGGAGGACGGGAATACAAATGGCAGCCTCCTGGTCTCCAGCCCGGAGGAGCCGAGAGCCCAGGGCCCCACTCCTCAGTGCGCCCTCAGAGAACAGCGCCCAGTTACTCCCGTCTGCCTGACCTCCGGCCACGCTCTGAGCTCACCGAATCTGTGACCGGTTCAAGGTAACACCGAGCTGTGAGCTTACTGTCAGCTCTGTCTCTGTAGCCGGCTTTCCCGTTCCAATACCCGCAAGCTCTGTGACACTCAGACACCCCCAATCCTTCTGTGACCCTGCAGGACCTGAGGCCACACTGACCCTGTGTGGGCTTTGCCCTGGTTTAGCCTCTGGAGCGATGTCCCTCAGCGGAACAGACTTTTAAAAGTCCTGATTTTGTGCGCCTTTGCTCTGCCGCTTGCCGGGAGCCGGCCCCTCCCCCCGGGGTCTATCTTCCCGTGGCTTTGGATTCACTTCTATGCCGGTCCTACCTTTCAGAAAGTGGTTGTTTTTCTGTTTCCAGAATTGCTGTTCTTCTTCTCTTCGGTCTGCCGATGGATTTTCAGGTGTTTGCAATGTTTAGATAAGCTATCTAGTTGATCTCTGGCTAGCTGAAGTAGTCTCAGCCTGCTACTTCTCTGCCATCTTGACTCCTCCCCCAGCAATCAGAATTTTTTTTCTTTTTTTTTTATAGATATCTTTTTTTTAAGATTTTATTCATTTATTTGACAGAGAGAGATCATAAGTAGACGGAGAGAGAGGCAGGCAGAGAGAGAGAGAAGGAAGCAGGCTCCCTGCTGAGCAGAGAGCCCGATGTGGGACTCAATCCCAGGACCCTGAGATCATGACCTGAGCCGAAGGCAGTGGCTCAACCCACTGAGCCACCCAGGCGCCCAGCAATCGGAATTTTTAACGACTTGCAAAATCAGGATTTATGAGGATTGATTGAAAGTTTGGGGGATGTTTGACCTAAACAAAAGGAAACCTAAGAAGGCTATTATAACTATATGTTATGTTTTAAGGCTATCACATGGAAAGGAATAACTAAGTAGTAGTGAATAAAATTGTAAAAAATTCAGATTTCAGGTAAATAGAAGGAAGAATATTTTTTGAAACAATTACATATATCCAAAAAATCGAATATATTGTAGTGATTTTGCTGACACTAGAGATATTCAAGAATGATCAGATCATGATTTATGTATGTGATATAGCTGATTAATTCACATTATAAAATGTATGGACTGGCTGAGTCTAAGGTATGGGTTTTTAACCTGGAATATATGATCCCTTAGAGATCTTCAGAATTTCTTTAAACTACCTATAGTGAAGCAAGATTTTAAGTACACTTCATGTGTACGTTTTTCTAAAGAGAGGCTTTAATCAGATGCATGAAAGAGTCTTGTCTCTTGAAAAAGTTAGAAATCCTTGCTGCAAGTTTTCTTGTAACTCTAGAGTTTCAAGATCATACTCAAGGTAATAATATGCCTTTAGGTATATAGCTCTGTGGTAATTATTTTTTTCTTGATCTTTTATGAGTTTAAGAAAATTCTAGCTTCTTTTACTCACATTGTTTTTAGTTCCTTTTAGCCTCTGCCCAGCATTTATTTTTTTATTTTATTTGTTTTTTAAAAGATTTTATGTATTTATTTGAACGAGAGAGTGAGAGAAAGAAAGAGAGAAAAGGATCGTGGGGGAGCAGATAGAAAGAAAGAAGCAGACTCCTTGTTGATTAGGGAGCCTGGTGTGGGGCTGGATTCTGGGACTCAATCCTGAGATTTGATCCTGGGATTCTAGGATCATGACCTGAGCCAAAAGCAGATGCTTAACCAACTGAGCCACCTGGGTGCCGCTCTGCCAAAGTAAGTGTTTAATTTGATGTTCATTACTTTATTTGCCATAGAAAAGTAAATAGTTTCTACTTATAATTACTTTTAGAATATCAGTTGTTTATTTTTGAGGTTATGAGGCATCTTTTGCACCATAAAGATATAGAATGAGTTCACATAATATACTCTGTATCTCTGGAGCTTTGAAACTATTAAATAAAAATGATGAATAATTGTCATGATGGACAAATTCATGGGAGATAGATTTCTGAACTGTTAAATATAGCTGAGAGACTGTTAAAAATGGCAATTGGAATGAGCTCAAATAAATTGAAAGATCTTTTTATGAATTTGTATGTGGAAGAAAATTTGTCTCTAAGGGCAAAATTGTTCCCCAGAGTACCCAATATCAAGAACTCTAGTGCACTTTGTATTTCTTTGTAATTATTGCTAGGAGTTGAGGGGCTCTGTTTTCTGCTAGCCACTGGGGAAATCAGATGAAAATGACCTTTAAATAAATAATTATAAACTAAGTTTCATTGCAAACTTCAATCACTTCTCAACTTTTAAATACACTTTTAATATGTTTTTCTGATTATTCTGAAGAGTAGATTTTGAATACATTTGGGCTTTGAAGTACTTTAGAAAGATTTCTATCCAGATTCCTCAAATATGTAAAAGAGAGAGGAATATAAACTGATGTAGTAGCTTAAGTAGATCAAGAATAACCAAGAAAGAAACACATTAATTAGGACAAAAAAAAGTGGCCTTTATCTCATACTTACATGGGTGAAAAAATGATTCTAAATTATAACTTTTCTTCCACTAAATTAGCCAAATGTATATCCAGGGAGATACGGTTTTCAGCCAGAGATTTACAGACCACTTGGCTAGTTATCTTATCTCCATCAGGATAAGTGGGTAGGCTGGGGCTTAGAGGTGGGCTGTTGCTTCTTTTCCCTTTCATCAAAAATAAGAACATCTGTAATCATCACAGCAGGTTGCTGACCTGTGCCTCTTGGATGGTGTCCAACAAAGACCTCCATTGGGCAAGGCTTGGATAGCCTCACATGTGGAGAGTAGACAATTATTGAGGAGGGCTGAGAGAAAGAAAATTCTGAGTTTGTAAAACAAAAATAGCCCACACTGTACAATAAACTAGAATGTGCAAGATGAATAGCAGCATCAAAATGAGGTATACTTAAGGATAAACGTAGAGATGTATTTTATAAGAAATGCATTTTAGGGACGCCTGGGTTGCTCAGTTGGTTAAGCATCTGCCTTCGGCTCAGGTCATGATCCCAGTGTCCTGGGATCGAGTCCCACATTGGGCTCTTTGCTCAGCAGGGAGCCTGCTTCTCCCTCAGCCTCTGCCTGCTATTCTGTCTGCCTGTGCTCGCTCTCTCTCCCTCTCTCTCTGATAAATAAATAAAAATCTTTAAAAAAAAAAGAAATGCATTTTAGAAGTTCAGAGGTTAACACGATAATTTCCATGATTATTACTTAACAGTGTAGTAAGTAGTAATACATTCATGTCTAAGCTGTAGCTTAGTGTCTACACACAGGGGAATGGTTTTGGAGAGAACAGGGAGTGGCATGGGGGTGGGCTTAGTTCATATTTTATAATGAGATAAAGTGATAGGCATTTAGTAACTGTGTTCATGTTTGAAAACAGACAGTATTATTATGTAACAGGGAATGGAATGACAGACAAACCCAGGGAGAGAGATATGAAGAAAGAGGAAGCAAATTATGGAAGAGAATGTAACTAATAAGTATTTTAAAAAACAGAAAAGATCTATGTGATCTTGCTGTGAAGTGTGTAAACCTGGTGATTCACAGACCTGTACCCCTGGGGATAAAAATATATGTTTATAAAAAATAAAAAATTAAAAAAAAAGAAGATATAAATTTAAAAAAAACAATAAAAATTTAAAAATATATATATAAAAAAAAGAAGTTAGATTGTATGGAGTTGGCTATAGATGACATTAAATGTGAAATCTTGAGTGAATTATAAAAAAAAGAAAACAGAAAAGAAAGAGAGAAAAGAAATGAAAGATAATAGAGGCATTAAAAAAAGAATGAAAAAAGTAATTATTTTCATGCTTAGTTTGTATCTGTACTGATGTGTTTCTCATATTGCACCTGCAACCCTAATTTCCTTATTAGATTACCTGCACTAGTGTCAACTGTTCCTTTGGGGAGAAAACAGGCAACAAATTCTATTCATTCATTCATTTATTTATTTATTTATTTATTTATGACAGAGAGAGATCACAAGCAGGCAGAGAAGCAGGCAGAGAGAGAGGAGGAAGAAGGCTCCCTGCTGAGCAGAGAGCCCGATGTGGGGATTGATCCCAGGACCCTGGGATCATGACCCAAGCCAAAGACAGAGGCTTTAACCCACTGAGCCACCCAGGCGCCCCAGCAACAAATTCTTTTTTAAGGATAGTTTCAGCTAGGCTTCCACTGTACTCTCAAATTATAAACACAAGCTATCATTTACATGGGATAAAGGATATATTTTCTTTTAAAGTTCCATCAGAGAAGACCTGCAAAAAGAAAAATATATATTGTTCAACCATAGCTATGTTCCAATCAATCTTAGAGATTTGGTCGTAATGTTTTCTCTTAAGCAGCATTAAAATTCACAAGTAGATGACCTCTGAATTACTTGCCCAGATCCTTTACTCTAAGTGGGTTTTCCCTAAGTCTTCTGTATATCCACCTGGACTCACAAAATATACAGTTAAGACAGGGTCCTTCATCTTTTGTCTCATACTCCAGATTCTGAACCAACACTAAGGTTTACTTTTTCTCCTGATGTATACCATAGAGGTAGACATGAAAGTTAGAAAAAGATCTGAATATGAATCCCAGTTCTGCCTCTCATTAGCTCTGTGATCTTAGAAATTTATTCAATCTCCCTATAAAATGCCAGGAATATGAGATAACTTGAGGTATTGTTTTGATTATTATTATTATTTTTTTAACTTTTTATTTTTTATAAACATATATTTTTATCCCCAGGGGTACAGGTCTGTGAATCACCAGGTTTACACACTTCACAGCACTCACCAAAGCACATACCCTCCCCAATGTCCATAATCCCACCCCCTTCTCCCAAACCCCCTCCCCCCAGCAACCCTCAGTTTGTTTTGTGAGATTAAGAGTCACTTATGGTTTGTCTCCCTCCCAATCCCATCTTGTTTCATTTATTCTTCTCCTACCCACTTAAGCCTCCATGTTGTATCACCACTTCCTCATATCAGGGAGATCATATGATAGTTGTCTTTCTCTGCTTGACTTATTTCGCTAAGCATGATACACTCTAGTTCCATCCATGTTGTCGCAAATGGCAAGATTTCATTTCTTTTGATGGCTGCATAGTATTCCATTGTGTATATATACCACATCTTCTTGATCCATTCCTCTGTGGATGGACATCTAGGTTCTTTCCATAGTTTGGCTATTGTGGACATTGCTGCTATAAACATTCGGGTGCATGTGCCCCTTTGGATCACTACATTTGTATCTTTAGGGTAAATACCCAATAGTGCAATTGCTGGGTCATAGGGCAGTTCTATTCTCAACATTCTGAGGAACCTCCATGCTGTTTTCCAGAGTGGCTGCACCAGCTTGCATTCCCACCAACAGTGTAGGAGGGTTCCCCTTTCTCCACATCCTCGCCAGCATCTGTCATTTCCTGACTTGTTGATTTTAGCCATTCTGACTGGTGTGAGGTGATATCTCATTGTGGTTTTGATTTGTATTTCCCTGATGCCGAGTGATATGGAGCACTTTTTCATGTGTCTGTTGGCCATCTGGATGTCTTCTTTGCAGAAATGTCTGTTCATGTCCTCTGCCCATTTCTTGATTGGATTATTTGTTCTTTGGGTGTTGAGTTTGCTAAGTTCTTTATAGATTCTGGACACTAGACCTTTATCTGATATGTCGTTTGCAAATATCTTCTCCCATTCTGTCAGTTGTCTTTTGATTTTGTTAACTGTTTCCTTTGCTGTGCAAAAGCTTTTGATCTTGATGAAATCCCAATAGTTCATTTTTTCCCTTGCTTCCCTTGCCTTTTGCGTTGTTCCTAGGAAGATGTTGCTGCGGCAGAGGTCGAAGAGGTTGCTGCCTGTGTTCTCCTCAAGGATTTTGATGGATTCCTTTCGCACATTGAGGTCCTTCATCCATTTTGAGTCTATTTTTGTGTGTGGTGTAAGGAAATGGTCCAATTTCATTTTTCTACATGTGGCTGTCCAATTTTCCCAGCACCATTTATTGAAGAGGCTGTCTTTGTTCCATTGGACATTCTTTCCTGCTTTGTCGAAGATGAGTTGACCATAGATTTGAGGGTCTATTTCTGGGCTCTCTATTCTGTTCCATTGATCTATGTGTCTGTTTTTGTGCCAGTACCATGCTGTCTTGATGATGACAGCTTTGTAATAGAGCTTGAAGTCCGGAATTGTGATGCCACCAACGTTGGCTTTCTTTTTCAATATCCCTTTGGCTATTCGAGGTCTTTTCTGGTTCCATATAAATTTTAGCATTATTTGTTCCATTTCTTTGAAAAAGATGGATGGTACTTTGATAGGAATTGCATTAAATGTGTAGATTGCTTTAGGTAGCATAGACATTTTCACAATATTTATTCTTCCAATCCAGGAGCATGGAACATTTTTCCATTTCTTTGTGTCTTCCTCAATTTCTTTCATGAGTACTTTATAGTTTTCTGAGTATAGATTCTGTGTCTCTTTGGTTAGGTTTATTCCTAGGTATCTTATGGTTTTGGATGCAATTGTAAATGGGATTGACTCCTTAATATCTCTTTCTTCTGTCTTGCTGTTGGTGTAGAGAAATGCAACTGATTTCTGTGCATTGATTTTATATCCTGACACTTTACTGAATTCCTGTATAAGTTCTAGCAGTTTTGGAGTGGAGTCTTTTGGGTTTTCCACATATAGTATCATATCATCTGCGAAGAGTGATAATTTGACTTCTTCTTTGCCGATTTGGATGCCTTTAATTTCCTTTTGTTGTCTGATTGCTGAGGCTAGGATCTCTAGTACTATGTTGAATAGCAGTGGTGATAATGGACATCCCTGCCGTGTTCCTGACCTTAGTGGAAAAGCTTTCAGTTTTTCTCCATTGAGAATGATATTTGCGGTGGGTTTTTCATAGATGGCTTTGATGATATTGAGGTATGTGCCCTCTATCCCTACACTTTGAAGAGTTTTGATCAGGAACGGATGCTGTACTTTGTCAAATGCTTTTTCAGCATCTATTGAAAGTATCATATGGTTCTTGATCTTTCTTTTATTGATGTGTTGTATCACATTGACTGATTTGCGGATGTTGAACCAACCTTGCAGCCCTGGAATAAATCCCACTTGGTCGTGGTGAATAATCTTTTTAATGTACTGTTGAATCCTATTGGCTAGTATTTTGTTGAGTATTTTCGCATCTGTGTTCATCAAGGATATCGGTCTATAGCTCTCTTTTTTGGTGGGATCCTTGTCTGGTTTTGGGATCAAGGTGATGCTGGCCTCATAAAATGAGTTTGGAAGTTTTCCTTCCATTTCTATTTTTTGGAACAGTTTCAGGAGAATAGGAATTAGTTCTTCTTTAAATGTTTGGTAGAATTCCCCCGGGAAGCTGTCTGGCCCTGGGCTTTTGTTTGTTTGGAGATTTTTAATGACTGTTTCAATCTCCTTACTGGTTATGGGTCTGTTCAGGCTTTCTATTTCTTCCTGGTTCAGTTGTGGTAGTTTATATGTTTCTAGGAATGCATCCATTTCTTCCAGATTGTCAAATTTATTGCCGTAGAGTTGCTCATAGTATGTTCTTATAATAGTTTGTATTTCTTTGGTGTTAGTTGTGATCTCTCCTCTTTCATTCATGATTTTATTTATTTGGGTCCTTTCTCTTTTCTTTTTGATAAGTCGGGCCAGGGGTTTATCAATTTTATTAATTCTTTCAACGAACCAGCTCCTACTTTCGTTGATTTTTTCTATTGTTTTTTTGGCTTCTATTTCATTGATTTCTGCTCTGATCTTTATGATTTCTCTTCTCCTGCTGGGCTTAGGGTTTCTTTCTTGTTCTTTCTCCAGCTCCTTTAGGTGTAGGGTTAGGTTGTGTACCTGAGACCTTTCTTGTTTCTTGAGAAAGGCTTGTACCGCTATATATTTTCCTCTCAGGACTGCCTTTATTGTGTCCCACAGATTTTGAACCGTTGTATTTTCATTATCATTTGTTTCCATGATTTTTTTGAATTCTTCTTTAATTTCCGGTTGACCCATTCATTCTTTAGAAGGATCCTGTTTAGTCTCCATGCATTTGGGTTCTTTCCAAACTTCCTTTTGTGGTTGAGTTCTAGCTTTAGAGCATTGTGGTCTGAAAATATGCAGGGAATGATCCCAATCTTTTGATACCGGTTGAGTCCTGATTTAGGACCGAGGATGTGATCTATTCTGGAGAATGTTCCATGTGCACTAGAGAAGAATGTGTATTCTGTTGCTTTGGGATGAAATGTTCTGAATATATCTGTGATGTCCATCTGGTCCAGTGTGTCATTTAAGGCCTTTATTTCCTTGCTGATCTTTTGCTTGGATGACCTGTCCATTTCAGTGAGGGGAGTGTTAAAGTCCCCTACTATTATTGTATTGTTGTTGATGTGTTTCTTTGATTTTGTTATTAATTGGTTTATATAGTTGGCTGCTCCCACGTTGGGGGCATATATATTTAAAATTGTTAAATCTTCTTGTTGGACAGACCCTTTGAGTACGATATAGTGTCCTTCCTCATCTCTTATTATAGTCTTTGGCTTAAAATCTAATTGATCTGATATAAGGATTGCCACTCCTGCTTTCTTCTGATGTCCATTAGCATGGTAAATTCTTTTCCACCCCCTCACTTTAAATCTGGAGATGTCTTCGGGCTTAAAATGAGTTTCTTGGAGGCAACATATAGATGGGTTTTGTTTTTTTATCCATTCTGATACCCTGTGTCTTTTGACAGGGGCATTTAGCCCATTAACATTCAGGGTAACTATTGAGAGATATGAATTTAGTGCCATTGTATTGCCTGTAAGGTGACTGTTATTGTATATGGACTCTGTTCCTTTCTGATCTACCACTTGTAGGCTCTCTCTTTGCTTAGAGGACCCCTTTCAATATTTCCTGTAGAGCTGGTTTGGTATTTGCAAATTCTTTCAGTTGTTGTTTGTCCTGGAAGCTTTTAATCTCTCCTTCTATTTTCAATGATAGCCTAGCTGGATATTGTATTCTGGGCTGCATGTTTTTCTCGTTTAGTGCTCTAAAAATATCATGCCAGCTCTTTCTGGCCTTCCAGGTCTCTGTGGATAAGTCAGCTGCCAATCTAATATTTTTACCATTGTATGTTACAGACTTCTTTTCCCGGGCTGCTTTCAGGAATTTCTCTTTGTCACTGAGACTTGTAAATTTTATTATTAGGTGACGGGGTGTGGGCCTATTCTTATTGATTTTGAGGGGCGTTCTCTGAACCTCCTGAATTTTGATGCTCGTTCCCTTTGCCATATTGGGGAAATTCTCCCCAATAATTCTCTCCAGTATACCTTCTGCTCCCCTCTCTCTTTCTTCTTCTTCTGGAATCCCAATTATTCTAATGTTGTTTCGTCTTATGGTGTCACTTATCTCTCGAATTCTCCCCTCGTGATCCAGTAGCTGTTTGTCCCTCTTTTGCTCAGCTTCTTTATTCTCTGTCATTTGGTCTTCTATATCACTAATTCTTTCTTCTGCCTCATTTATCCTAGCAGTGAGAGCCTCCATTTTTGATTGCACCTCATTAATAGCTTTTTTGATTTCAACTTGGTTAGATTTTAGTTCTTTTATTTCTCCAGAAAGGGCTTTTATATCTCTCGAGAGGGTTTCTCTAATATCTTCCATGCCTTTTTCGAGCCCGGCTAGAACCTTGAGAATTGTCATTCTGAACTCTAGATCTGACATATTACCGATGTCTGTATTGATTAGGTCCCTAGCCTTCGGTACTGCCTCTTGTTCTTTTTTTTTGCGTTGAATTTTTCCGTCTTGTCATTTTGGCCAGATAAGAGTAAATGAAGGGGCAAGTAAAATACTAAAAGGGTGGCAACAACCCCAGAAAAATATGCTTTAACTAAATTAGAAGAGATCCAAAATCGTGAGTGGGGAGAAAGGGGATAAAAAGAGGTTCAAAAAGAAAGAAAGAAAAAAAAAGAAAAGAAAAAAAAATTTTTTTAAAAAAAGAAAACACCTGAGAAAAATGTAAAAAAGAAAAAATATATATATTAGATAAACTAGTAAAAAATCGTTAAAAAAGAAAAAGGTAACAGTTTAAAAAAAAAAATTTTACCTGAAGGCGAAAAGAAAAAGAAAAAAAAAAATGAAAAAGAAAAAATTAACTGCAAGACTAAAAAAAAAATCACAGGAAAAAAGCCATGAGTTCCGTGCTTGGCTTTCTCCTCCTCTGGAATTCTGCTGCTCTCCTTGGTATTGAAACCGCACTCCTTGGTAGGTGAACTTGGTCTCGGCTGGATTTCTTGTTGATCTTCTGGGGGAGGGGCCTGTTGTAGTGATTCTCAAGTGTCTTTGCCCCAGGTGGAATTACACCTCCCTTACCCGGGGCCGGGGTGAGTAATCCGCTCGGGTTTGCTTTCAGGAGCTTTTGTTCCCTGAGCGCTTTCCGTAGAGTTCCGGAGGACGGGAACACAAATGGCGGCCTCCTGGTCTCCGGCCTGGAGGAGCCGAGAGCCCAGGGCCCCACTCCTCAGTGCGCCCTCAGAGAACAGCGCCCAGTTATTCCCGTCTGCCTGACCTCCGGCCGCGCTCTGAGCTCACCGAGCCTGCGATCGGTTCAAGGTAACACCGAGCTGTGAGCTTACTGTCGGCTCTGTTTCTGTAGCCGGCTTTCCCGTTCCAATACCCGCAAGCTCTGCGACACTCAGACACCCCCGATCCTTCTGTGACCCTGCGGGACCTGAGGCCACGCTGACCCCGCGTGGGCTTCGCCCCGTTTTAGCCTCTGGAGCGATGTCCCTCAGCGGAACAGACTTTTAAAAGTCCTGATTTTGTGCGCGGTTGCTCAGCCGCTTGCCGGGAGCCGGCCCCTCCCCCCGGGGTCTATCTTCCCGTCGCTTTGGATTCACTTCTCCGCCGGTCCTACCTTTCAGAAAGCGGTTGTTTTCCTGTTTCCAGAATTGCTGTTCTTCTTCTCTTCGGTCTGCCGATGGATTTTCAGGTGTTTGCAATCTTTAGATAAGCTATCTAGCTGATCTCCGGCTAGCTGAAGCAGTCTCAGCTTGCTACTTCTCCGCCATCTTGACTCCTCCCGAGGTATTGTTTTGATTATTAAACACTTAAAGAACATACCAGTAGCACAATGTGTGACACATAAGTGTTTAATATATATGGACCATTCTTTTTATTCTTAATGGTATTCTCTATTCTCTAGCTAACCTTAATAGATTGTTCCTTCACTCTGGCCAGGGTCATCATATTTTTTTCTCAAAGACACTTTTAACTGTTTGTAGAATTGGTAGTGGAAGACAGGTATCTGTCTATTGTGTTCAATATCTGGAAGAAATAAACAAAATATAGGGAGGCCTTCTACATAATACTTCAATACTTCCAACAACGTCTGTTTCAGTTTACCCCTAAATTATTATAGCAGGCAATAATATGAAATCAAATGGAACATAATCCTTAAAAATGCCCAGTTATATTATTTTTAAAAATTAAAATGGTATGTTTCATGGAGATAGTTGTAAATTCACATGAGGTTGTAATAAATAATAAAAAGAGGTTCCATGTACCCTTTATCCAGTTTCCCCTCATGGTAACACTTATAAAAACTATGGTACTATATTAAAACCAGGATAGTAGCATTGATGCAATCCATGTATCTTATTTATATCTCCTCAGTTTTATTTGGTCTGATATGTATGTGTGTTTGTATGTGTGTATTTGCTCATGTTTGTATGTTTATTTAGTTTTATACAGTTTTACCTATGTGTACATTTTTCTATCTAGGACTACAGTCAAGAAACTAAATAATTATATATCACCTCAAGACTTCTTTGTATTGACTTTTGACAATCACCACCTGTCTTCTCACTGACTACACTTATTTTTCTCTAGAAAGCACTAATCTCTTCTCCATTTCAAAAGTTTGTCATTGTTTCCTCTTCACACATTAGTGAGAATTTTTACAACAAAGTAGAAACTGGGAATATATATAAATAAAGTAAGACTCTTTCCCTTTAGAGGAAGAGTCCTGGCTACAAGAAGGAATGATTTTAACACTCATGCATTATTAATATTTGCCCATATTACCATAAATAATATTTGACTCTACTATATATGTAAAGTAATTATATGGCCTCTGACACATAGTTATCATTGGTGAGTGCTCTTTACTTGGGTCATTATCATATTATTATTACTATAAATAATGAATATTATGTATGATTTTTTCTTGTACTTCCTTAAATACATGACTACTTTCATGCTACTGTGACTGCTTTCTTGAGTATCTGTTTGTTATTATTCAATGCATAACTTTTATCTCCAAGACCTAGATTTTAAAAGTGCTCTCTGAACTTTTTCCTTTCTCCTTATAGTGGATATAGTGGGTTATAGTGTATGACATCAGGTAGAGTCCATATCATTCCTAAGGATGAACTCACTCATTCTCCCAGCTGCTCATCGTCTTCAGCTGTAGTGAATATTTCACTCATTATAAACCAGTGTAGTATTTAGTAACACACTAATCTCAGGTGAAAAGACAGCCTATCTTATATTAAAAAAGATGTACCCTCAAATATAAAATAATTTTTACAAAACCATTGAATACATTCATTTTGTTAAATCCTTGAAAGTGCTTATCTACTTAAACTGAATACTTGGTAAAATAATGGATCCCTAATTTCTTAGTTGACCTTGAAATATCTGAATATTTTTGGTCTTATTTATATTCTTTTTGTTAAACATTTATGTGGTGAAAAACTGACTTGTACACATTGAAAAATTATTTTGTATTATTTTATGTAGACTTTTATCTACAAAGAGTATACTTGTAATAAGAAAGATTTTAATGCTGTTTTATGAAATGCAACTTTTTAAAACGTTGTGTTGTTATGATTAAAACTTTTAAAAAGTTTTATGATTATTATGATTAAAAATTTAGGGGATACCTGGGTGGCTCAGTCGGTTAAGTGTCTGCCTTCAGCTCAGGTCATGATGCCAGTGTCCTGAGATGGAGCACCATTTAAGGCTAACCAGTCAGTGGGGCCCTGATTCTCCATCTCCCTCTGCCCCTTCCACCACGTGTGTGCTCTCTCTCGAGCTCTGCTCTCTCTCTCTCAAATAAAAAGAAAATATTTTTTAAAAAAATTAGAATCTACTAAACCTTCAGCTTGTGGGAGAGGGACTTTGTCCAAACACAAAATTTAACATTTTGTAATCATTAATAACAGATGACAATAGTGTTTTTCTTTTTTTTTCTTTTAAAGATTTTATTTATTTATTTGTAAGAGACAGAGGGAGAGAGAGCAAACAAGCACAGGCAGACAAAGAGGCAGGCAGAGGCAGAGGGAGAAGCAGGCTCCCTGCCGAGCAAGGAGCCCGATGTGGTACTCTATACCAGGACCCTGGGATCATGACCTGAGCTGAAGGCAGCTGCTTAACCAACTGAGCCACCCAGGCGTCCCAATAGTGTTTTTCTATAGACAGTTTCTTTGGACTTATGAAATACAGGATCTTGAATAGCCTTTGGAGTACATCCTCTCTGTATTCTGCTGCTCATTATGATGGATCCACTCCCTCATTCACTGTTTGGTACTATATTGCCAAAATGGCTAAGTTCAAGAGTATAATACAAAGTCATATAATTAAAATAATTTTAGATGGACAGTAAGGTGCAAGTTAATTTTAAACTATTCTCTATATAACTGACTAGATTTTGAAAAGACACATGAATATTTTCTAGATTTCCTAGTGTCCTGAGTGAACTTGGTAAGAAACTGTTGTAGAAACTGATAAAGAACTGGAAGAACTTTAGAGATCACCGTGATAGGATGACTTTTCCTTTTTAAATATACTAACATATTTTTCAAACTACAGTCAAATCAAAGAAAGTTTAAGATAGAGGCAAAGTCATTTGCGACAATATGGATGGAACTAGAGTGTATCATGCTTAGCGAAATAAGTCAAGCAGAGAAAGACAACTATCATATGATCTCCCTGATATGAAGAAGTGGTGATGCAACATGGGGGCTTAAGTGGGTAGGAGAAGAATCAATGAAACAAATGGGATTGGGAGTGAGACAAACCATAAGTGACTCTTAATCTCACAAAACAAACTGAGGGTTGCTGGGGTGAGGGGGTTTGGGAGAAGGGGGGTGGGATTATGGACATTGGGGAGGGTATGTGCTTTGGTGAGTGCTGTGAAGTGTGTAAACCTGGCGATTCACAGACCTGGACCCCTGGGGATAAAAATATATGTTTATAAAAAATTAAAAATTAAAAAAAAAAGATAGAGGCAAAGTCTTTTTCAACATCAGAATCATAAGGAAACTAATCCAATATATCTTATCATTTTTATACTATAGCATTTTCTTCCAGTTGCTTAAAATTGCATTCCATTAATTTGTTTCTTCTTACTGAATCCTTGACTGATGCTACATGAAGCAGGGAGAATAAAATATGACCAATTTCATAATTAATTCAACCTTTTTTTAAAAAAAGATTTTATTTATTTATTTACAGAGAGGGAAGGATAAATCACAAGTAGGCAGAGAAGCAGGCAGAGAAAGGGAGAAGCAGGATC
This sequence comes from Mustela nivalis, assembly GCF_964662115.1. Lineage (NCBI taxonomy): Eukaryota > Metazoa > Chordata > Mammalia > Carnivora > Mustelidae > Mustela > Mustela nivalis. The sequence goes on from NC_139040.1 coordinate 104,402,755, forward strand.
CCTGCTGAGAAGAGAACCTGATGGGAGGCTCGATCCCAGGACCCTGAGATCATGACTGGAGCTGAAGGCAGGGGCCTAATCTACTGACCCACCTAGGCACCCCTGAATTAATTCAACCTTGAGAAATATTGTTTCTGGGTAGCACTGTGATAACTACTATAAAAGTCTTAAGAAAAAGTCCGATAGAACTGAAAATGAGAGAGTAGCAAGTCATCTTTTGTCTCTTTTTTATTTACTATTGGATGAATCTAGGATATGTATGTGATTGGTGCTTTATTAACGGGAAACCAAATTCCTGCTGCCGATTTCTTTTGGAAAGTAAACTTTGAAGATGTATTATAAATTTTCTTTCCTGTTTAGAAGTTTCTTTATCTTATTACACAAAATTGTACAAATTGAAGCTGTTAAGAATTTTATAGAGCCGTCTGGTCTGGTTTGAAACAGTTTTCCCTCATCACTCCTTGACTCCTGTTTCACCATTTAACTCACAAAGCAAATTGAACAGAAGAGCAGATGGAGTTACAACCTGTAGATGTTTCATTAGTGTCTTCATTATTCAGAGGCACTCATCTATATTATTCCAGACAGAGTCCTTTCTAAAGAACTAAATCTGATAAGTTAATATACTCAAATCTTGTCATGTATCTCTGAATTTCTTTTTTGCCCTTAGAGTATTTTGTACATTTTAGCTCTTGATTTAAAGACAAGAGGATAGCAGTGGGCAGGACAAAATTGCCTTCTATACAATAATTTGAAATTCTCAAGGTTTCAGTATTGCAGAAATGTTAAGCATATTACTCCATAACATCATTATGGCATCAAGCCATTGCCTGGAAATTTGCATTTGTTCATGCTTAAAAATTGCTCTTGCACAGACAGTCCTACTCTCCTCCTACTAGTTGCAGTTATTTTCCATAATTCTGTGTGTACATATTCATTGTGATTTTTCATTACTTTAAATGTACACATTATACATTAACATTTAGACTATACATCTGACTTCTATAAAACAAAAATAGCTTTTTAAAAAAAGATTTTATTTATTTAATTTACAGAGAAAGAGAGAGAGCGCGCGCGCGAGAGAGCAAGTACCCAGCAGGGAGAGGGGCAGGCAGAGGAAGAGGAAGAAGCAGGCTCTGTGCTGAGCAGAGAGTCTGACATTAGGGTCCACCCTAGGGCCCTGGGATCATGTGCTAAGGCAAAGGCAGAAACTTAACCAACTGAGCCACACAGGCACCATAAAACAAAAATAGTTTTTATTTATTCTTTTCAAAGATTTTAATTATTTAATTATTTATTATTTGAAATAGAGACAGAGAGAGTGAGAGAGAGCACACAAGTGGCAGGGGAGGAGGGACGAGGGAGTGGAAGAAACAGGCTCCCCAGGGCCCCCTCCCCTCTGAAACCCTTAGTTTTTTTCCTGGGGTCCATAGTCTCTCATTGTTCATCTCCCTCTCTGATTTCTCCCCCTTCAGATTTCCCTCCCTTCCCCAATGTTTATCTGTGCTATTGCTGATGTTCCATATTTGAGTGAAACCATATAACTGTATTTCTCTGACTTATTTAGCATAATCCCTTCCAGTTCCATCCATGTCAATGCAAATGGTGGGTTTTTATCTTTTCTGATGGCTGAATAATATTCCATTGTATATATGTACCACATCTTCTTTATCTATTCATCTTTTGAAGGGCTCCTTCCAGTTTGGTTATTGTGGACATTGCTGGTATGAGCATTGGACTGCATGTGCCCCTTCCCTTTTAAAAAAATTAACATATAATGCATTATTTGCTCCAGGGGGACATGTCTGTGAATCATCAGGCTTACACATTTCATAATACTCACCATAGCATGTAACCCAACACCAATTCCTAACACCTCCATCAACCCTCAGTTTGTTTCATGAGATTTCCTCATGATATCTCTATCATTGATAAGGTCCATGCAGTCTAACAGAGTGGTTGTATGAGTTCTAATAATTTATAAATTCTAATAATTTGGGAGTGGACTCTTTTTTTCTCCACATAAAATATTATATCATTTGTGGAGAGAGAGAGTTTGAGTTCTTCTTTGCCAATTTGGTTGCCTTTTATTTCTTCTTGTCTGATTGCTGAGGCTAGGACTTCTAGCACTATGTTGAACAATAGTGGTGAGAGTGGGCGTCCTTGTCATATTCCTCACCTTAAGGGAAAAGGTCTCAGCTTTTTCCCATTGATAACAATATTCACTGTGGGCTTTTCAAATATTGTATTTATGATATTCAGGAATGTTCCCTCTATCCCTATACTCTGAAGAGTTTTAATCAGGGGCTGATGTTATATTTTGTCACATGGTTTTTCTGCATCAGTTGAAAGGATCATATGGTTCTTGTCTTTTCTTTTCTTAATGTGCTGTATCACGTTGATTGATTTGCAAGTATTGAACCACTCTTGCATCCCAGGAATAAATTCCACTTGGTCATGGTGAATAATCCTTTAATTTTCCCCCACCCTTTTTTTCTTTTTTTAATTTTTTTTTTATTTTCAGCATAACAGTATTCATTATTTTTGCACCACACCCAGTGCTCCATGCAATCCGTGCCCTCTATAATCCTTTTAATGTACTGTTGGATCCTGTTGGCTAGGATCTTGTTGAGTATTTTGGTCTGTAATTTTCCTTTATGTTGGGGTCTTTAACTGGTTTTGGGATCAGGGTAATGCTGGCCTCAAAGAAGGAGTTTGGAAGTTTTCCTTCTGTTTCTATTTTTTGAAACAGCTTCAGGTTAATAGGTATTATTTCTTCTTTAAATGTTTCGTAGAATTTTGGTAGAAATTTGGTAGAATTTCCCAAGGAAGCCATCTGGCCCTTGACTTTTATTTTTTGGGAGGTTTTTGATTAATGCTTCAATTTAATTACTGGTTATTGGTTGTTAGTTCATTTCTTTACTGACATTTCCATGTGGCTTTGAATATTGCTTTTTGGTCTGAAAATTTCTTCACAGATTCTTGCAAGTATGAAAACAACTGTTTACTAGGATTAGATATTTTGTAGGAAACAATAAACTAATTTATGAAATCTTACATACTACAATATCAAGAGATTTTATGTACTATAATGGTTTCTGTGTTTCTACTACTTTTTTTTTCTATTATGGCATTTACCTTAATTATGTAGTTATTAACACATTAATCTCATATCTTTTATTCTTGAGACTATGCTTGTTCTTAGAACCTAGTCTTTCAGGTTCTTAATAAATTATATTCTTGTTAGTGAATATGTGATTGTTCTATTTCATGCTAAAGATTTTCTTTGTAAACTTCATGTTAGGTTTTACCATCTATAGATAGTTTTGTTCTGAGAGATACACACTTATTTTGTAATGTTCCCTTCATTTCTAGCTTCAAACTTTAATTTTATACCTGAAACATAGTACAGAATTATTAAACATCTCTCCATAACATAATGTATTGGATTAACCCCCAATGGATGTTTTAATTCCTGTAATAAAATACATTTAAGTTGTAATAAAAAATCCAGATGTCAGCCTTCTAGCAGAGAAAAACAGTTAAACTTGTGTATTCTTAGATATTTTCTTGGTTATGAATTATTATCATCTCCCTTGAGTTTAAGGGCCTAAAAAAGAGAAAAATTATGCCAAATACTTTTTTTGAGATGTCATTTTTTTAGTATCCTAAATGAGAAGAAACTTGAAATTTCTCACATAGGGTGAAACACAAATTTAATTTATATGCATTATAATCTCTCATAACTCTGGGAGGAAAATACACTGATATGCATTCTAAGTGCCTTGAGGTGTAGGGCAACAATATCTTTAAAGTCAGCATGAGTGAGTGTAAAAAGAATATTACATGCTTTGTTAACATTGAAGTCACTGATGCCAATGTAAGTATATTCAGTAGACTAAATGTACTTAAAATTTGGTTTTGGAAAAGAAGAGAAATAGAAGACTTAACTACATAAAGTCTAAATGTAGTTCAAAAATATGTCCTTATTGATTTTTGGTAAGTAAAAATCATGGTGAATTAGTGATGTTATTAGACATCATTACTCACTCAGCCTTTCTTCTCCAACATCCACCAGAGAGGCAAAGGAAATGGGAAGGAAACCAATGTACCACACTTTGCTGGCTTATTTTGGAAGCGAAACTTAAATGCAAAAAATTTTTGGTTAAGGAAGTGCTTTCTCTAGAAGTGTAAAATTTATAGAAATAATGCATACATACAATTATATTTAATTAATGTTAGAAACAAGTACACCAAATATATAAAAATCTCTATGAGATTTTATTATAGGATTATTTGCTCCAGCTCTTTGAAGAATACCGGTGGAATTTTGATCGGAATGGCATTAAAAGTATAGATTGCTCTAGGCAGTATAGACATTTTAACAATGTTTATTCTTCTGATCCAAGAGCATGGAATGTTCTTCCATCTTTTTGTGTTTTCTTCAATTTCTTTCATGAGTGTTCTGTAGTTCCTCAAGTACAGATCCTTTACCTCTTTAGTTAGTTTTATTACCAGGTATTTTATGGTTCTTGGTGCTATAGTAAATGGAATCGATTCTCTAATTTTCCTTTCTTTATTTTCATTATTAGTGTATAAGAAAGCCACTGATTTCTGTACATTGACTTTGTATCCTGCCACGTTGCTGAATTGTTGTATGAGTTCTAGTAGTTTGGGGGTGGAGTCTTTTGGGTTTTCCATGTAAAGAATCATGTCATCTGCAAAGAGAGAGAGTTTGACTTCTTCATTACCAATTTGGATACCTTTTATTTCTCTTTGTTGTCTGACTGCTGTTGCTAGGACTTCTAATACTCTGTTGAACAAGAGTGGTGAGAGTGGGCATCCTTGTCGTGTTCCTGAGATTTTATTATAGTTTTTGAATTTTAGTATCTTCTTTCTACTGCATTGGAATGCCAACTTTGTCATAATTCAAGCAACCATATATGAGTGCATATCTTCCTGGACTTTCTATTACACTCCATTTTTCTCTTTTGCTATCTTTATATGAATAGCACAACTATCTTTATCACTGTAACTGTCTATGAAATTCATATTTGATATTGTTAGTGTGCTAGCTTTACTTTTATTCTTTAAAATTTTCTTAGATACATTTTCCCTTTGAATTTTCATATATATTTTATAAGATGCTTGTTAATTTACACACAGCCATAATTTATACATGCTGTTATGATTTTGACTGGGAAGGTATTGAATTTACAGACCAGTTTTTTGTTCTATCACATTGATTGATTTGCGAATGTTGAACCATCCTTATAGCCCAGGGATGAATCCCACCTGGTCACGGTGGATAATCTTTTTAATGTGCTGTTGGTTCCTGTTTGCTAGGATCTTGTTGAGAGTCTTAGCATCCATATTCATCAGTGATTTTGGTCTGAAATTCTCCTTTTTGGTAGGGTCTTTGCCTGGTTTGGGGATCAGGGTAATGCTGGCTTCATAGAAAGAGTCTGTAAGTTTTCCTTCTGCTTCAATTTTTTGAAACAGCTTCAGGAGAATAGGTGTTATTTTTTCTTTGAAAGTTTGGTAGAATTCCCCAGGGAATCCATCAGGTCCTGGGCTCTTGTTTTTTGGGAGGTTTTTGATCACTGCTTCAATCTCATTACTAGATATTGGTCTATTCAGGTTGTCAATTCTGCAGGTAATGAGTCTTTTGTTTCTTTTTTTGTGATTATGAAATATTTTTCTCTATCTACTGAATAGAAGTAAATATAAAAAACAAAATATATTCTGGTCTTGATATTTTTATTCAAGGAAAATTATCAACTTATCTTTATGATGCATGTTCAATTTTTTGGTTTTGTTTTTTTGAATATAAGAAAACTTTTATTATTCTTGCCTTGCTAATAGCTTTTTGTCATGAATGGATATTCATAAGTAGATACTGAGTTTTATAAAATGCTTTTTCATGAAACTGTTTGATAATCATCGGATACACATACTTTTGAAATTTTTCTTTTAATGTGAATTGTATTGAATAATTTTCAATTTATTGATATTTATTTAGACTTTTGCATTTATAGTCATGAGAAAAATTGGTCTGTTCTTTCCTTTTTTTTTCAACATCTTTGTCAGGTTTTGTTATCTAGGTTATATAGATCTCATTAAATGATTTGAAATATGATCCTCCCATCTCATACTTTTGGATAATCTGGATGTGTCTGAATAGTTTGTATTTTTTTCCCTAAATATTTGAGAGAATTAACCAATGAAGCCATATATTCAAAAGTTTGTGTTTGTGCATGTGTGTGCAAAAGGCTCTAAGTACAGATTAAAATAATGTAATAGATATAACACTGCTCTGTTTTGTTTTGTTTTCTTGTGCCAGTCTTAGTAAATTGTGTGTTTCTGGGGATATTTTCTCATGTAAATTTCCATACTTATCTGTATAAATATATTCATAAAATATTCTTATTTTATTTTTTAAATCTTTAAAATCTTCATTTATGCTCTCTTTTTCATCTTGATAATGGTTATTTGTCCCTTATACTTGTTTTTATTTTCTTTCTTGAAGTCAGTGTTTCCATTTTCTCTGACCTTGAATTTTCTCTTTGACTTTGTTTTTCAATTTCATTGTGCTATGACTATAGGTTGGCTTTTATATTTACCCTGCTTAGTTTGTAGAATTTCTTGAACTTGTGTTTTGATGCTGTTAATCAATTTGGGAGAAAACTCAGTCCTAATCTTTTGCATTACTACCCTACACTTTCCTCTTTCTTTCATGACTCTAACTGCTTTATCTTAATCATTTTCAGGTGTCTTATATGTCTCATGCTCGGTTCTATATTTGTCACTGTTTTTGCTGTTGTCTGTTTTATTTGACTTTTGATCTTTTTTTGATATACTGGAAATTTTTCTTAGGAATTCTACACATTGTGTTAAGTCTAAGTCTCTGCACAATGCTCTTTTCCTCTAGAGTGGCTTTACTCCATCATATTCTGATAAACTAAGTGCAGGATGATCTTAATTTGAACAAGGACTCAGAAGACTAAGACTGGGTTACAGTTTCTGACAGGTTTATTCTATTTTCATTTCCCATCTCTCCCTCAAGATAGTATTCTTACAGTTCCAACTAACCCCCTAGGGCATTTTCTAAGACTCCTTTTTCCATGGTATGTTCTGATTACCATTTGTGCCTTCTTAACATCAAGAGATTGTTGAAACCTGTACTTGAATTTTAGCCACTTTAGCTTAGTTTCTCTGCCTTTTGTCCACAAACAGCTTAATTATTAAGCAATATCTCAAGTGAAACTTGACTTCATATTCTGCCTTCTCTTTCTTATTAGGTATGTTGGTCTCTCAGGTCCTGGAAGCCTTAGTAGCCCCAAACTTACATGTTTTTCCTCTCTTTTTGAGGCTGCCAAAAGCTCTTCTGGCTCTACTGCCTCTAAGGAAAAAAAAAAAAAGTGGTGGTTGAGTAGATTTGCAGCATCTTCCTCCATGCCAAGAATTAGCAAATGTTCCCTAAAAAAATTCAGTTCATAGAATATCTGCTCACTTATCTGCAGTTGACTTATTAGTAGGGATTTGGTTCCTCAGTTTCTATCGGATTCAGTAGTAATCTGATGAGATGCCATTGAAGATATATGTTTGAATATATCTTTTAAAAATCTGGCTTTTTTACGTGTTTTGTAGCAGGAACATTGGTTTTTCACAAGCTATTTTTTTAAATTAACACACAATTTATTATTTTCCCCAGGAGTACAGGTCTGTGAATCATTAGGCTTATACATATAAAACCACTTACCATAGCACATACCCTCCCCAATGCCCATAACCCAACTACCCTATCCCTACTGCCACACCATTCAGCAACCCTGTTTGTTTCATGAGATTAAGATTCTCCTATGGTTTCACTACCTCCTGACTCCCAGCACTGCCTCTCAAATTCCTCATATCTGAGAGATAATATGATAATTGTCTTTCTCTGATTGACTTATTTTGCTTAGTGTGGTACCCTCTAGTTACATGCACATCACTGCAAATGGCAAGGTTTTATTTCTTTTGATGGCTACATTTTATATATATATATGTTTATATTTATATATAAATATATTTATATAGATATTTATATTTATATAATATGTTATATAAATATAATATATATTATAATATTATATATAATATTATCTCTATTCTGTTCCATGGATCTATGTGTCTGGCCAAACTATGGAAAGAGCCTAGATGTCCATCACCAGATGAATGGATAAAGAAGATATATTTATCACATCTTCTTTATCCATTCATCTGGTGATGGACATCTAGGCTTTTTCCATAGTTTGGCTATTGTGGACATTGCTGCTATAAACATTCAGGTGCATGTGCCCCTTCAGATCACTACATTTGTATCTCTAGGGTAAATACCCAGTAGTGTGATTGCTGGGTTGTAGAGTAGCTTTACGTTCAACTTCTTGAGGCACCGCCATACTGTTTTCCAGAGTGGCTACACCAGCTTGCATTCCCAACAAGAGTATAAGAGGGTACCCCTCTCTCCACATCCTCACCAACATCTGTTGTTTCCTGACTGGTTAATTTTAGCTATTCTGACTAGTGTGAGGTGGTATCTCACTGTGGTTTTTATTTGTATTCCCCAATGCCAAGTGATGTTGAGTACTTTTTCATGTGTCTCTTGGCCACCTGGATGTCTTCTTTGCAGAAATGTCTGTTCATGTCTTCTGCCCATTTCTTGATTTCATTATTTGTTCTTTTCTTTGGGTATTGAGTTTGATGAGTTCTTTATAGATTTTGGATACTAGCCCTTTATCTGGCTTATCATTTGCAAATATCTTCTCCCATTCTGTCAGTTGTCTTTTGGTTTTGTTGACTGTTTCATTTGCTGTGCCAAAGCTTTAGATCTTGATGAAGTCCCAATAGTTCATTTTTGCCCTTAATTCTCTTACCTTTGGCAATGTTTCTAGGAAGAAGTTGCTGCAGCTGAGGTCGAAGAGGTTGCTGCTTCTGTTCTCAAGGATTTTTGATGGATTCCTGTCTCACATTGAGGTCTTTTATCCATTTTGAGTCTACTTTTGTGTGTCTTGGAAGGAAATGGTCCAGTTCATCCTTCTGCATGTGGCTGTCCAATTTTCCCAACACCATTTGTTGAAGAGGCTGTCTTTTTTCCATTGGATATTCTTTCCTGCTATGTTGAAGATTAGTTGACCATGGAGTTGAGGGTTCGTTTCTGGGCTCTCTATTCTGTTCCATGGATCTATGTGTCTGTTTTTGTATCAGTACCATACTGTCTTGATGATGACAGGTTTGTAATAGAGCTTGAAGTCAGGAATTGTGATGCCACCAACTCTGGTTTTCTTTTTCAACATTCCTCTGGGTATTTGGGATCTTTTCTCATTCTATATACATTTTAGGATTATTTGTACCATTTCTGAGAAAAAAAATGGTGGTACTTTGATAGAGATTGCATTAAATGTGTAGATTACTTTAGGTAGCCTAGACATTTTCACAATATTTGTTCTTCCAATCCAGGAACATGGAACATTTTTCCATTTCTTTGTGTCTTCCTCAATTTCTTTCATGAATACTTTATAGTTTTTTGAGTAAAGATTCTTTGCCTCTTTCGTTAGGTTTATTCCTAGGTACCTTCTGGTTTTGGGTGCAATGGTAATTGGGATGGACTCCTTAATTTCTCTTTCTTCTGTCTTGCTGTTGGTGAATAGAAATGCAAGTGATTTATGTGCATTGATTTTATATCCTGACACCTTACTGAATTCCTGTATGAGTTCTAGCAGTTTTGGAGTGGGGTCTTTTGGGTTTTCCACATAAAGTGTCATATCATCTGCAAAGAGTGAGAGTTTGACTTCTTTGCCGATTCGGATGTCTTTTATTTCTTTTTGTTGCCAAGGGTAGGACTTCTAGTACTGTGTTGAATAGCAGTGGTGATAGTGGATATCCTTAGCAGAAAAACTCTCTCAGTTTTTCCCCATTGAGAATGATATTCACTGTGGGTTTTTCATTGATGCCTTTGATGATATTGAGGTATGTGCGCTGTATCCCTACACTTTGAAGAGTTTTGATCAGGAAGGAGTGCTATACTTTGTCAAGTGCTTTTTTCAGCATCTATTGAGAGTACCATATGGCTCTTGTTCATTCTTTTATTAATGTGTTGTATCACATTGATTGATTTGCGGATGTTGAACCAACCTTGCAGCCCAGAATAAATCCCACTTGGTTGTGGTTGGTGAATAATCCTTATAAGGTACTGTGGATCCTACTGGCTAGCAGTTTGGTGAAAATATTTGCATCTGTGTTTTTCAGGGATATTGGTCTGTAATTCTCCTTTTCGATGGGGTCTTTGTCTGGTTTGGGGATCAAGGTAATGCTGGCCTCATAAAATGGCTGTGAAAGTTTTCCTTCCAATTCCATTTTTGGGAACAGTTTCAGGAGAATAGGTATTGGTTCTTCTTTAAATGTTTGGTAGAATTCCCCTGGGACGCCATCTAGCTCTAGGCTCTTGTTTGTTGGGAGATTTTTGATGACTACTTCAATCCGCTTACTGGTTATAGGTCTGTTTAGGTTTCCTATTTCTTCCTGGTTCAGTTTTGGTAGTTTATAGGTCTCGAGGAATACATCCATTTCTTCCAGATTGTCCAATTTGCTGGTGTATAGTCGCTTGTAATATGTTGTTTTGATTGTTTGTATCTCTTTAGTGTTGGTTGTGATCTGTCCTCTTTCATTCATGATTTTATTAATTTGAGTCCTTTCTATTTTCTTTTTAATAAGTTTTATCAGGGGTTTATCAGTCTTATTAATTCTTTCAAGGGACCAACTCCTAGTTTCGTTGATTTGTTCAACTGTTCTTTGGGTTTCTATTTTATTGATTTCTTTTTATTCTTTTTTTTACTTCTTTCATTTTTTAAATTTCTTTTCAGCGTAACAGTATTCATTGTTTTTGCACCACACCCAGTGCCCCATGTAATATGTGCCCTCTCTAATACCCACAACCTGGTTCCCCCAACCTCTCACCCCCCGCCCCTTCAGAACCCACAGATTGGTTTTCAGAGTCCATAGTCTCTCATGGTTCACCTCCCCTTCCAATTTCCCTCAACTCCCTTCTCCTCTCCATCTTCCCTTGTCCTCCATGCTATTAGTTATGCTCCACAAATAAGTGAAACCATATGATAATTGACGCTGTCTGCTTGATTTATTTCACTCAGCATAATCTCTTCCAGTCCATTACATGTTGCTACAAAAGTTGGTTATTCGTCCTTTCTGATGGAGGCATATTACTCCATAGTGTATATGGACCACATCTTCCCTATCCATTTGTCCATTGAAGGGCATCTTGGTTCTTTCCACAGTTTGGCGACCGTGGCCATTGCTGCTATAAACATTGGGGTACAGATGGCCCTTCTTTTCACTACATCTGTATCTTTGGGGTAAATGCCCAGGAGTGCAATTGCAGGGTCATAGGGAAGCTTTCTTTTTAATTTCTTGAGGAATCTCTACACTGTTCTCCATAGTGGCTGCACCAACTTGTATTCCCACCAACAGTGTAAGAGGGTTCCCCTTTCTCCACATCCTCTCCAACACATGTTGTTTCCTGTCTGCTAATTTTGCCATTTTAACTGGTGTAAGGTGGTATCTCAATGTGGTTTTAATTTGAATCTCCCTGATGGCTAGTGATGATGAACATTTTTTCATGTGTCTGATAGCCATTTGTATGTCTTCATTGGAGAAGTGTCTGTTCATATCTTCTGCCCATTTTTTGATATGATTATCTGTTTTGTTTGTGTTGAGTTTGAAAAGTTCTTTATAGATCCTAGATATCAACCTTTTTTCTGTACTGTCATTTGCAAATATCTTCTCCCATTCCATGGGTTGCCTCTTTGTTTTCTTGACTGTTTCCTTTGCTGTGCAGAAGCTTTTGGTCTTGATGAAGTCCCAAAAGTTCATCTTTGCTTTTGTTTCCTTTGCCTTTGGAGACATATCTTGAAAGAAGTTGCTGTGGCTGATACCGAAGAGGTTACTACCTATGTTCTCCTCTAGGATTCTGATGGATTTCTTTCTCACGTTGAGCTCTTTTATCCATTTTGAGTTTATCTTTATGTATGGTGTAAGAAAGTGGTCGTTTCATTCTTCTACATATAGCTATCCAGTTTTCCCAATACCATGTATTGAAGAGACTGTCTTTTTCCCACTGTATATTTTTTCCTGTTTTGTCGAAGATTATTTGACCATAGAGTCGAGGGTCCATATCTGGGCTCTCTACTCTCATCCACTGGTCTATGTGTCTGTTTTTATGCCAGTACCATGCTGTTTTGGTGATTACAGCTTTATAGTAAAGCTTGAAATCAGGTAACGTGATGGCCGTGGTTTTATTTTTGTTTTTCAACATTTCCTTAGTGATTCGGGGTCTTTCTGATTCCATACAAATTTTATGATTATTTGCTCCAGCTCTTTGAAAAATACCAGTGGAATTTTTATCAGAATGGCATTAAAAGTATAGATTGCTCTAGGCAGTATAGACATTTTATCAATGTTTATTCTTCTGATCCAAGAGCATGGAATGGTCTTTCAACTTTTTGTGTGCTCTTCAATTTCTTTCATGAGTGTTCTGTAGTTCCTTGAGTACAGATCCTTTACCTCTTTGGTTAGGTTTATTCCCAGGTATCTTATGGTTCTTGGTGCTATATAGTAAAGGGAATCGATACTCTATTTTCCCTTTCTGTATTTCCATTGTATGTGTATAAGAAAGCCACTGATATCTGTACATTTACTTTGTATCCTGCCACATTACTGAATTTCTGTACGAGTTCTAGTAGGTTGGGGGTGGAGTCTTTTGGGTTTTCCATATAAAGTATCATGTCATCCTTGAACGGAGATTGTTTGAATTCTTCTTTGCCCATTTGAATATCTTTTATTTCTCTTTGTTGTCTGATTGTTGTTGCTAGGACTTCTAATACTATGTGGACCAAGAGTGGCGACAGTGGGCATCCTTGTCATGTCCCTGATCTCAGAGGGAAGGCTGTCAGCTTTTCCCATTAAGAATGATATTTGCTGTGGTCTTTCATAGATAGATTTGATGACGTTCAGGAATGTTCCCTCTATCCTTATACTTTGAAGTGTTGTAATCAGGAATGGATGCTGGATTTTGTCAAATACTTTTTCTGCATCAATTGAGAGAACCATGTGGTTCTTCTCTCTTCTTTAATTGATTTGCTCAATCACATTGATTGATTTGCAAATGTTGAACCATCCTTGTAACCCAGGGATGAATTCCACCTGGACATGGTGGATAATCTTTTTAATGTGCTGTTGGATACTGTTGGCTAGGATCTTGTTGAGTGTAGCATCCACATTCATCAGTAAAATTCTCATTTTTGGTAGGGTCTTTGCCTGGTATGGGGATCAGGGTAATGCTGGCTTCATAGAAAGACTCTGGAAGTTTCCTTCTGATTCAATTTTTTGAAACAGCTTCAGGATAATAGGTTTTATTTCTTCTTTGAAAGTTTGATAGAATTCTATAGGGAATCCATAAGGTCCTGGCCTCTTGTTTTTTGGGAAGTTTTTGATCACTGCTTCAATCTTGTTACTAGATATTGGTCTATTCAGGTTGTCAATTTCTTCCTGGTTCCATTTTGGGAGTTTGTAGTTTTCCAGGAATGCATCCATTTCATCTAGGTCGCTTAGCTTATTGGCATATAACTGTTGATAGTAACTTCTGATGATTGTTTCTACTTCCTTGGTGTTAGTTGTGATCTCTCCCTTTTCATTCATAATTTTATGAATTTGGGTTTTCTCTCTTTTCTTTTGGATTAGTGTGGCCAGTGGTTTATCGATCTTATTGATTCTTTCAAAAAACCAACTTCTAGTTTTATTGATACTTTCTACTGTATCTCTGGTTTCTACTTCATTGATCCCTGCTCTAATCTTAATTATTTCCCTTCTTATGTGTGGAGTTGGTTTGATTTGTTGTTGATTCTCCAGTTCTTTAGGTTGTAGAGACAGCTGGTGTATTCTGGATTTTCAATTTTTTTGAGGGAGGCTTCGATGGCTATATATTTCCCCCTTAGGACCACCTTTGCTGTATCCCAGAGGTTTTGGACCAAAGTGTCTTCATTCACATTGGTTTCCATGAATTGTTTCAGTTCTTCTTTGATCTCCTGATTAATCTAAGCATTCTTTTTTTTCTTAAAGATTTTATTTATTTTATTTGACAGATCGAAATCACAAGTAGGCAGAGAGGCAGGAAGAGAGAGAGGGAGGAGGAAGCAGGCTCCCTGCTGAGCAGAGAGCTCGATGAGGGACTTAATCCCACCACCCTGGGATCATGACCTGAGCTGAAGGCAGAGGCTTTAACCCACTGAGCCACCCAGGCGCCCCTAATTCAAGCATTCTTAAGCAAGGTGGTCTTTAGCTTCCAGGTGTTTGAGTTCTTTCCGAACTTTTCCTTGTGATTGAGCTCCAGTTTCAAAGCATTGTGATATGAGAATGTGCAGGGAATAATCTCAGTCTTTTGGTATCAGTTGAGTCCTTATTTGTGACCCAGTATGTGGTCTCTTCTGGAGAAGGTTCCATGTGTACTTGAGAAGAATGAGTATTCTGTTGTTTTAGGGTGGAATGTTCTGTATATATCTATGAGGTCCATCTGGTCCAATGTGTCATTCAATGTTCTTGTTTCTTTATTGATTTTCTGCTTCGATGATCTATTTCTGAGAGAGCCGTTTTAAGATCTCCTACTATTAATTTATTCATATCAATATTACTCTTTATCTTGAGTAACAGTTTTCTTATGTAATTGGCTGTTCCTGTATTGGGGGCATAGATATTTACAATTGTTAGATCATCTTGGTGGATAGTCCTTTTAAGAATGATTTGGTGTCCTTCTGTATCTCTGACTACAGTCTTTAGTTTAAAATCTAATTTAGGTGATATGAGAATCACTACCCCGGCCTTCTTTTGAGGCCCATTAGCATGAAAGATGCTTCTCCATCCCTTCACTTTCAGTCTGACTGTATCTTTAGGTTCAAAATGGGTCTCTTGTAGACAACGTATGGATGGGTCCTGTCATTTTATCCAATCTGCAACCCTGTGCCATTTTATGGGCGCATTTAGGCCATTCATAGTGAGTGATGTTTGTTAGATACGTTTTTATTGACATCGTGTTACCTTTGAAGTCTTCATTTCTGTAGACTGTCTCTATATTTATGTTCAATGTTATTCTTGGGATTTTTCCTCTTTTATAGAACCCCCCTTAATATTTCCTGCAGTGTCGGCTTGGTGGTTGCATAGTCTTTTAAGCCTTGCCGGTCTTGGAAACTCTTTGTCTCTCCATCCATTTTGAATGTCAGTCTTGCTGGATAAAGTATTCTTGGCTGCATGTTCTTCTCAGTTAGTGTGCTGAATATATCTTCCCAGCCCTTTCTGGCTTGCCAGGTCTCTGTGGACAGGTCTGATGTTATTCTGATGGACTTTCCTCTGTATGTAAGGAGCCTCATTGTCCTAGTGGCTTTCAAGAGATTGTATCTACAATTATGATTCTTCAGTTTGACTACGAGGTGCCTTGATGTTTTTTTTGAATCTATAATCTTGGGTGGAGATCATTTGGCCTCTATTACATGAATGCTGGCTCTGTTCACGAGACTGGGAAAATTTTCATGAAGAACTTGTTCCACTATATCTTCTAGATTTCTTTCTTTCTCCTCCCCTTAAGGAATTCCAATAATTCTGACATTGGAACGTTTCATGGCATCATTTATTTCCCTGATTCTGTTTTCGTGTCTTCTAAGCTGTTTGTTCCAGGCTTCCTCCTAATCCTTTCTCTATATATGTTTGTCCTCCAGATCACTAATTCTATCTTCTGTATCAGTTACCCTAGCTTTGAGAGAACTTAGATTAGATTGGAACTCATTGAGAGCATTGTGAGCCTCAGCCCGGGTAGCTTTTAGCTCTGCCCTAACATTGTGAACATCCTGTCTGGTTGCTTTCAGCTCAGCCCTAATCAATTCCGTTTGGTCCTCCATGGCTTTCTCCAACCTAGCTATTTCCTGGATAATTGTTAGCCTGAATTCTCTTTCCGTCATATTGTCTATATTGATAGCTGTTAGCTCTGTTGCAGGAGGCCCATCTTCTTTATTTTTCTTCTGTTGGGCATTCCTCCTCCTAGTCATTTTGGTGAGAGATGACTGAATGGATGTAGCTGGATGTATCAACCATGGTGCAGTCAAGGTACACCCTGGAAAGCTTCTGAGCAATCAGGTTTCCCCACCCAAATGAGAGAAAAAAGAAAAGAAAAAGAAAAAAAGAGAGAGAGAGAGACAGGGGAAAAAAAGGGAAGATAAAAGAGATGGTTCAGCGCAAATGGGCACCAAGGTAAGATATATGAAGTATACAAACAAAAACAGACAAACAAAAAGACTGATAAAAGTAGATGACAAGAGAAAAATATGTATGTATATGCAAATAAAGGATAAACCTCATCAAAAAAAACCCAAGTATAAGATTTATGTACTATCAGGAGAAACACAAAAACACAGAAACACTGGCACAAGATAAAGATGGGAGAGTGGTTATAAATTCTCAGTGTTCATGAGGAAGCTTGTTTTGATTCTTCCTGGATGTATCTTGATATCTTTGTTAAAGGACTCAACTTTCCTAAGATAAAGGGTGATTAAAAATTGGTTTACCTATAGTGGTAGCATGGATTGGGGAAAGGGGATTACCTTGAAGTTTGACTCTATATGAATATTAGAAAATAAAAAAGAAATAAACTAGACTAAACTAAACTAAAATTTAGAAAAAAAATTTAAAAAAATAGAAATGCAAAAGAAAAACACAGGTGTGTGTATCAAAAAGGTCAGGTTAGGAGGTTATTATGGAATTTGATGTACTGGACAGCTCACTGTGATGATAAATAGGTTAAAATATTACCTATATAAAAAAAATAAATCAGAATAGTGAGAACGAGTTAAAAATAAAAGTTGTGCTATGAAGTAGTGGTGGTTGTTCTCTTGTAGTCTTTTTTTTTTTTTCCTGGTTGGTTTTCTGGGGGAGGGGCCTGCCACAAGGGTTTTCAGTCAGTGATGTTACTTGAGTTAAGTCCTCCTGCCCCCCTCAAGGGGGTGGGCTCTGAGGAAACCGGGTTTTTTTCAGGCTTTTGTTCTCTGGAGGTTTTTTAAAAGGTTTTTTTTTTTTTTAATTTTTTTTTTTAATTTTTATTTTTTATAACCATATATTTTTATCCCCAGGGGTACAGGTCTGTGAATCACCAGGTTTACACACTTCACAGCACTCACCAAAGCACATACCCTCCCCAATGTCCATAATCCCACCCTCTTCTCCCAAACCCCCTCCCCCCAGCAACCCTCAGTTTGTTTTGTGAGATTAAGAGTCACTTATGGTTTGTCTCCCTCCCAATCCCATCTTGTTTCATTGATTCTTCTCCTACCCACTTAAGCCTCCATGTTGCATCACCACTTCCTCATATCAGGGAGATCATATGATAGTTGTCTTTCTCTGCTTGACTTATTTCGCTAAGCATGATTCGCTCTAGTTCCATCCATGTTGTCGCAAATGGCAAGATTTCATTTCTTTTGATGGCTGCATAGTATTCCATTGTGTTTAAAAGGTTTTATTTATTTTTTTGACAGACAGAGATTACAAGTAGGCAAAGAGACTAGGCAGGGAGAGAGAGGAGGAAGCGGGCTTCCCGCGGAGCGGAGAGCCGGATGTGGGGCTCGATCCCAGGACCCTGAGATCACGACCTGAGCCGAAAGCAGAGGCTTTAACCCACTGAGCCACCCAGGTGCCCCTCTCTGGAGGTTTTTATGTTTGTTCACTTTTTTTCTCTCGCCTTAACCACTTTGGATGATTTTTGTAGGTTTAGAGGAAAGCAAACTGCACCCTGACCTCCCTCTCAGAGAGAAGCCTCAGCCTGGTCCCCTGTGGGTGCTGCAGAGCCCATATAAACTCCCCCTTGGCCGCTGGTAGAGCAGGTTCCCAGTAGCGGTCCCTGGGGACGCAGGATCTTCTGCTTGTACCCAAAGCATCGGCAGCGTTGGCTGTCTGGGCAGCTCCAGACCGCCGGAGAGGTTACAAGCAGCCATTGCACACTGAGATTTTCCCGCTGGCTGGGGCTGGTAGTGCCTGGTCTTTCTGGGTCTAAGAACACTGGGCTTGTGCGCACCTCTCTCAGGGGAGGCTGTAGGCCACGCGTGAGTGTCTCAGGCTCTGGTAGCAGGGCGCAGGTCCGAGAGCACCAGGCTGGGCCTTCACGCACCTCTCTCAGGGTAGGATTTGGGGCACGCGTGTGTCTCAGACTCTGAAACAATGGTGCAGGTCTAAGAGCGCCAGGCTCGGCCTTCATGCTCCTCTCTCAGGAGAGTGTGAGGGGCGTGCGCATCTCAGGCTCTGTAGCATGGCTCGGCTCAGTGTTCTGCCATTTGGCGAGGCTCCCAGCCCCTCACAGGAGCATTCTCGGGCGCGCTGCTGGTTCAGGGACCAGGACCTGGTTTTTCCGTCGCACTCTCTCTGGCTCAGCACCAGGGGAGGCTGTCCTGGGTCCGGGGACTTAAGCCCCTGTCCCTAGCTGCCCTGATTCCCACAATTCCCCCCCTCACCATGATCCTTTCCTCTTTCTGAGTGCTTTCAACCAGTTTCCAAGTTAATGTTGGTCCCCAGATTCAGGGCACTCTCGTACTGGGGTATTACTTTCCAATTGGTCACCTCTGATGGCTCCTTCCCCCTTTTCTTTATCTTCCTATATCAGTCCGGCGTTCCCACACCACTTTACCTGCCCACTGGCACCTTCTGCCCCTGTAGAGATCCAGACGTGTATAATTCTGATCTCAGGCTGATTTCATGGGTGATCAGAGTTCTTTGGTAGGTAATCAGCTCACTTTAGGGTACAGGTTGGAACGGTGCCTCTTCCTACTTCCTCGCCATCTTGTCTTCCCCTATTTCATTGATTTCTGCTCTGATCTTTATGACTTCTCTTCTCCTGCTTGGTTATTATTTCTCTTCTTTGCTGTTCTTTCTACAGCTCTTTTAGGTGTAGGGTTAAGTTGTGTACTTGAGCCCTTCCTTGTTTCTTGAGAAAGGCTTGTATTGCTATACGCTTTCCTCTCAGGAATGCCCTTGCTATGTCCCACAGATTTTGAAAAGCTATGTTTTCATTTTCATTTGTTTGCATGAAATTTTTAATGCTTCTTTAATGTACTGGTTGACCCATTCATTCTTTAGTAGGATGCTCTTTAGCCTCCATGTATTTGAGTTCTTTCCATCTTTCTTCTTGTGTTTTAGTTCTATTTTCAGAGCATTGTGGTCTGAAAATTATGCAATGAGTGATCCCAATCTTTTGGTACCGGTTGAGACCTGATTTGTGACCCAGGATGTGATCTATTCTGGAGAATGTTCCATGTGCACTAGAGAAGAATGTGTACTCTGTTGCTTTGGGATGGATTGTTCTGAATATACCTGTGATGTCCATCTTGTCCCATGCGTTATTTAAAGCCTTTATTTCCTTGTGGATCTTTGGCTTGGATGATCTGTCCCTTTCAGTGAGGAGGTGTTAAAAAGTCCCCAACTATTATTGTATCATTGTCTATGTGTTTCTTTTATTTTATTATTAATTGGTTTATATTGTTGGCTGCTCCCATGTTAGGGGCATAGATATTTAAAATTATTAGATCTTGTTAGACAGACCCTTTAATTATGATATAGTGTCCTTCCTCATCTCTTATTATAGTCTTTGGCTTAAAGGCTAACTTATCTGGTCTAAGTATTGCCACCCAATCTTTCTTTTGATGTCCATTAGCATGGTAAATTGTTTTCAAACCCCTCACTTTAAATCTGGAGGTGTCTTTGGGTCTAAAATGAGTTTCTTGTAGACAGCATATCAATGGGTCTTTTTTTTTTTTAATCCATTCTGATACCTGTGTCTTTTGATTGGGGACATTTAGCCCATTTGCATTCAGGGTAACTATTGAGTGATATGAATTTAGCAGCATTATATTATGAATAAGGTGATGGTTACTGTATATTTTCCCTGTTCCTTTCTGGTCTTTGTTATTTTTAGGCTCTCTCTTTGCTTAGCGTACCCCTTTCAATATTTCCTGTAGGACTGGTTTGGTGTTTGCCAATTCTTTTAGTTTTGTTTTCCCTGGAAGCTTTTTATTTGTCCTTCTATTTTCAGTGACAGCCTAGCTGGTTGTAATATGCTTGGCTGCATATTTTTCTCATTCAGTGCTCTGAATATATCATGTCAGTCCTTTCTGGCCTGCTGGGTCTCTGTGGATAGGTCTGTTGCCAACCTAATATTTCTATGATTGTATGTTATGGACTTCTTGTCCTGAGCTACTTTTAGGACTTTTTCTTTGTCCCTGAGTCTTGTGAGTTTTACCATCGGATGATGGGGTGTGGACCTATTTTTATTGATTTTGAGGGGGCTCTCTGTGCCTCCTAGATTTTGGTGCTTTTTCCCTTCATCAAATTTAGGGAAATTCTCTGCTATAATTTGCTCCAATATACCTTCTGCCCCTCTCTCTCTTTCTTCATCTTCTGGGATACTAATTATTCTAATATTGTTTCATCTTATGGTATCACATATCTCTGAAATTATTCCCCATGTTCAATAGTTATTTGTCTCTCTATTGCTCAACTTCTTTACTCTCTTTCATTTTGTCTTCTGTATCACTAATTCTTCTTCCTCATTTGTCCTATCAATAAGAGCCTTCATTTTTGATTGTGCCACATTAATGGCTTTTTAAATTTCGACTAGGTTTGATTTTAGTTCTTTTATTTCTCCAGAAAGAGATTCTCTAATATCTTACACACTTTTTTCAAGCCCAGCTAGCACCTTGATAATCATCATTCTGAGCTCTAGTTCTGAAATATTACTAATATTTGTATTGATTAGGTCCCTAGCCATTGGTACTGCCTCTAGTTCTTTTTTTTTTTTTTTTGTGGTAAGTTTTTCTGCCTTGTCATTTCATCCAGGTAAGAATAGATGAAGAAGAAAACAAAATACTGAACGGGTAGCAATGACCTCAGAAAAATATACAGTAGTGAAATTAGAAGACACCTGAAATTGCAGGGAGAAGATAGGGGGAGAAAAGAAAATAAAAAATATATATATATATACATATTAGACTGGTGAATAGAATGAGCCACACAGCTGATTTTGGATGTATTTTGGTTTGTTAGATGACACTGCCTCCCAATTTTTTTAAATATTTTATTTATTTATTTGGCAGACAGAGATCACAAGTAGGCAGAGAGGCAGGCAGAGAGAGAGAGGGGGAGGCAGGCTCCCTGTTGAGCTGAGAGCCTGATGTGGGGCTCAATCCCAGGACCTTGGGATCATGACCTGAACTGAAGGCAAAGGCTTTAACCCACTGAGCTACCCAGTGCCTCCCAAAATTTTAAAGAGAGAAACACACACACACACACACACACACATATATAATATATTAAAATATATAAAATATATAAAAGTATATATACATATTTATACACAAAATTTAGGGTAAATACAATGGAAGAATAGAACATGACTGTAAAGATTAAAATTAAAGAAGATTCTAAAAAAGGAATTGATAACAAGACGGTTGATAAAAGAAAAACAAAGAGGAAAGAATGTGATCAGGCTGGAGACTAAAAGCCATGTGGTACATTTAGGGTATATTTTGATCTATTAGAAGAAACTGTATCCCAAAATTTTAAGGAAAAAAACATACCTATATATATAACAAAAAATAAGGTTAAATACAATGAAGAGATAAATAACAATGAAAATTTTAAAAGATTTTTATAGAGTTATTGATAAGATAAAGTAGTAAAAACTTTAAACTAGAAGAGAGGAAACATTAAAAAATATAGAATAAGAAAAAATGAAATAAAAAAAGTTAACTTTGAAAGACCAAAAGATCATTGGAAAAAAGCCATGAATTCTATGTGTTGCTTTCTCCTAGATCCGGAGTTCCGCATTTCTCATTGTTTGGTGAACTTGGTCTTGTCTGGATGTTCTTGCTGATCTTCTGCAGGAGGAGTCTTTTGCAGTGATTCTCAAATGTCTTTTCCCCTGGCAGAATTGCAATGCCCTTGCCAGTGTCCATGTTAAGCAATCCCCTCTCAGTAGCTTTTGTTCCCTGAACACTTTAATGTACAGCTTTGGAGGATGGGAATGAAAATGGCAGCCTCCCAATCTCCAGTCCCATAGGAACCGAAAGATCAGGGCCCCACTCCTCAGTGCATCCTCAGAAGAAAGCAGTCAGTCCTTCCTGTCTCCCTGGTCTCTGGCCCCACTCAGAGCTCACCCAGTCTGTGACTAAGCATTTCTATCTCTGGCGCATGGCCCCATTGGAGTCTCCAAACCAGCAGATCCCTGCAGCATGCTTCCCCCCACACTCTCCCAGGATCTGCTTCTTGTGGGGTCCCTGCTCAGAGAGCAGTGGTCTGACTGTGCCTTGGATCACAGTTTAAGGTAATCCCAAGCTGAGAGCCCACTCCTTGGCTCCGTCTTTGTAGATGGCTTCCCTGCTCTGATACCTAGGAACTCTGCAACACTTAGATACCCCTGGTCTTTTTTTGTTCTCTCAGGTCCTGAGACCACCCTGTCCCTGTGAGGGTTCCACCCTCTGATTAGCCTCTGGAGCGATGTCCCTCAGTGGAACAGACTTCTAAATGTTCTGATTTTGTGCTCTGTTGCTCCACCCCTTACCAGGAGCTCGCCCCTCCCACTGTGGTTTCTCTTCTTGTATATTGCCTCAGATTCACCTCTCTGCATGTCCTACCTTCTGGCAAGTGGTCAATTTTCTGTTCCTAGAATTGCTGCTTTTTCTCTTCTATCTCCTGTTGAATTTGTAGGTGTTAAGAATGGTTTGATAACTATCTAGCTTAATTCCTGGGACCTGATCATATTTAGATCTCATACTCTGCCTTTTTGCTCCTTTCCTCCTTGTCTCTTTCTCTTTTCTATCAGTTTGCTGGCTTTCTTCAGTAATATGCTTGGATTCCTTACTCTTTATTTTTTTGCATATCTTTTACTGGTTTTTGATGGGTGATATCTTTAGATTTGTATATAACATCTTCTGCATACAGCAGTCTATATTATGTTAATGGTTCCTTACATTTGACCCCATTCTTTTTTTTTTAAAGATTTTATTTATTTATTTGATAGAGAGAGA
Source organism: Mustela nivalis (assembly GCF_964662115.1). Taxonomy (NCBI): domain Eukaryota; kingdom Metazoa; phylum Chordata; class Mammalia; order Carnivora; family Mustelidae; genus Mustela; species Mustela nivalis. Next base: position 104,425,911 of record NC_139040.1, read on the forward strand.
TCACAAGCAGGCAGAGAGGCAGGCAGAGAGAGAGAGAGGAGGAAGCAGGCTCCCTGCTGAGCAGAGAGCCAGATGCGGGACTCGATCCCAGGACCCTGAGATCATGACCTGAGCCGAAGGCAGTGGCTTAACCCACTGAGCCACCCAGGCGCCCCTTGACCCCATTCTTTATTCTTTTTCCCACCATGTTTTTGGCATATGGTGTCATAATTTACAACCTTTTATTTTGTGAGTCCCTTGACTTATTTTTATAGATAGACTTATTTTTACTGCTTTTGTGCTTCCTACTTTTCTTACTCTTATTTATGGTCTTTCTTTTCTCCTCAAAGAGTCCTCTTTAACATTTCCTATAGGGTTGGTTTAGTGATCATGAACTCCTTTAGCTATGTTTGTCTGGGAAACTCTATCTCTCTTATTCTTAATGAGAGCCTTGCTGAATAGAGTATTCTTGGCTGTATATATATATATATATATATATATTTTTTTTTTTCTGTTCAGCTCTTTGTATATATCATACCATTCCCTACTGGCTTGCAAAGTTTCCACTAAAAAAAAAAAAAAAAAAAAGTCTGACAGCCTTTTGGGGATTCCCTTATATGTAACTGTCTTCTTTTTTCTTGGTGGTTTAATTTTCTCTTTATCACTACTTATTGCCATTTTAATTACTATGTGTGTTGGTGTGGGTCTACTTGAATTGATTTTGTTAGGGGCTGTCTTTGCCTCCTGGATCTGGATATCTATTTCCTTCCCCTGATTAAAGTAGTTTTCAGCTATTATTTTTTTCTGTCCCATTTTCTCTCTTTTCAGCTTCTGGGATTCCTATAATATGAATGTGATTGATTGTGATTACACTTTATAGATTTGCAGAGTTCCTTAAATCTATTCGCATTTTGCATAATTTTTTTTCCTTACCTGCTCAGTTTGATTACTTTCCATTACTCTGTCTTCTAGGTCACTAATCCATTTCTCTGCTTCCTCTAGTCTTCTATTTGTTCCATTTAATATATTTTTAATTACATTTTTTGTGTTATTCATCTCTGACTGGTACTTTTCTTATGTTTCCTATTTCTTTGAGGGGGTCTCACTGATGTTCTCCACTTATTTCTCAAGCTCAGTATCTTTATGACCATTACTTTGAATTGTTATCAGGCATATTGCACATATTTGTTTCACTTTAGTCTCCTGATGTGGTTTTGTCCTGGTCTTTCACTTGGGACATACTCCTCTGTCTCCTCATTTTGTCTAAATTTTTATGCCTGTTTCCATGTGTTAGGGAAGTCAGCTATGTCCCCTGATCTGTCCTGTAGTGTTCTGCAGTACAATGCCCCCTGTTCACCAAAACCTGTCACTTCAGGGGTGTCCCCCATATGTGGTGTGTGTACCCTGCTCTTGTGTTCTGCCTGCTTTTTCCTTCAGTCCACCTCTTCTGGGACCTTGGCTGTGTGGTCAGGGCATGAACTTTTAACAGCTGCACCCTTAGATAATGTGTGCATTGGCAGGTGTGGTGTTGGCAAGATTTGTGGCAGTGTTGTAGGGGAGAGAACACAGAGCACAGCGACTGAGGCAAAGGTGACTAGGAAGGGTAGGTCTACCAAAGCTCAAAGAGGTGGGGCTTGGTGTAATTAAGTTAGGGAGAATAAATGTGGGTACTGTGCTATTTCCCACAGGTGGTCATGTGTTTAGTTGGAGGGTGGGGGAAGAATATGATGTCTGCCAGCTCCTTTGTTCATGGAGAAGTCCCTCAATGAACCCTGCCCCTGTGGGACATGCTGTGAGATGTATAGATAACGCTCCCTCCCATGTGCCCTGGATGTTTCTCAAACTCTTGCTTCTATGCTGTCACTCTATAAGCTGTTTGTAGTGCTGTCTCTTTAAGTGTTGGGACTCAACTTCCTGTTGTTCTCTGGGCTCTCCCAGAGCCAAGGCCTTTGATTTTTAAGATTCTAGGGTTTAAGTCTTTCTGCTTATAAGAACTCATGAAACTCAGCCCCTCTAGTTTTCTAAGTCATGTGTTCTGGGGATTCATCTTCTTTATCTGGGCTCTCCCATATGAAAATCTGTTTCTCTCCTTTCTTTCTGTTTGTGGCTCCCTCCCATGCACTGATGGCTATGGTCCCTTTAGCTCCCCACCTCATCTCTGCCCTCCCTACCCTCTTCACTGTGGCCTTTTCTCTACCTTAACTGTGGACTTTGTTCTGCCAGACTATGGGTCATCTTCTGTGTTATTTACACTACTCGGAGTGTTATCTAGTTGTATCTGTAGGACAAGGTAAACTTAGGATCCTCTTATTCTGTGATCTTCATCCCCTTCCTCCTGTTTATTTAAAGACTAATTTGGCTTGATCTGGCTGGCTAAATATTTTTCTCTTCTCTACTGCAATTTTTTTGTGTCCTTCCTGAAACTATTTATTCAAGAAGGACCTCTCTGAAAATAAAAATATTTTCTTTCAATGACCTATGGGGAAGGGCCATGTCAACATTTCAGTAAAGATAGAGAATGCATACTTCTGGTTTGGAAAAAGAATTAGCAGTTGAACTTAAACCACGTATTGCCATACTCTTACACCTATCATTGATCTGGATTGTCACCACTCAAATTTTGAAGTTGTTGGTGCTATATGTCACCAATGGCTAGGTTGGGGGGATATAAGGTCATATATATGTAGTGATCCCAAAAACCAAATGCACTTTTTAAAAGTTCAAACTTTGTGGGGATTGATGATATCCTAAACTGAAGTCGTGACACTTTTATTAAACTTCTTAACACAATTTATCTACCACTTCACTGATTAGCATTACCCCAATACAAATGTCATGCATCTTTTTCTGACTTCTCCCGCCTTCTAGAAATACAGATCCATAAAATACCCCAATTCTAATGTGAGCCCTCATGTGACTTTACTTTTTTTTCAGACATTTACCAGGTTCTTTTTGCAGTGTTATTCTAGGAATTCTAAAGTTATTCTTGCATGTTCCACAAAGAAATCCTGATTTTGGATTGTTACTTTTTGGACTCCTACTTCTCTATATTGGAGAATCACTTCTTGCCTTGATACTGATTTTCCCTCATCTATTATTGCTACACTCCTATGGACACATGCTTTTCTCCATACATGGACATATGTCCAGACTTTTATTTCCCAAAGCAGAGCTATAAAATTTAGCAGTCTGTGAAACCTTACTGAAACATTGGAGATATCAAACACTGTCACCATCAACAACAACAGAGCCAACTTAAGACTATGTAAGGAATAACTGCTTCCCAAGTGCATCGGCCAAGGAACCCCACACATTTCCTAAATAAATCTATCTATCCTTAGCTTTAGGTGTGACATAATACTGTAGAAGCCATCTTGTTTCTTCCACATGAGAGATCAGACTTCAGTCCTAATTTTAGAGGAAACCAAAGGCAGAAAAAAAGTCATTTAGTTTTCAAAAGGGAAAGATGTCTTCAAGGGCCTCAGAAATGTTTACTTTGCAAGTAATGAAGATAAAATTTTATTTGGAATTTTTCATAAATTTTGATATCAACTTGAATTATCAGTAGTTTTTCTTTGTTTAGATCAAATATCTGGTCTCAGTCCCTATATAATGAGTCAGAATTCCAGGTTGTCAGTATTTCTGACAAATTATCCATGTTATTTTCATGTAGAACACATTTGAGAGCTGCTACAGATTACTGTGCAGAATAGCAGACTCTTTCTTGCCTGGGTCTTCACTAGAGACTATTTGTCTAATATATGTATAAATATTTTACCCAACATAGGAGCCTCTACATCTTAACCTCCAAATAAATGCACATTGCTGGTAGGGTTTAACTGATGATTTCCACCTGGAAATGGAAACTACAGGAAGTATCTCTATCTTCATAATATATGTTACATGTCTTATAGGGTTTGAATGACCAGCGAAAGGGTGTTTTTGACCAGATGGGAGGACTGATTCACTTGTCTCTATTATTAAATATATCCTCTTCTTTTTTTTATAGACTGCACTAAACTTAGATTTATTTCCATGAATGGAATTTTAAAAAAAAAGCTTGTTCTTCCTTTTGAACCTTACTCCTTTCTGAAAGACATGGTATATAATCATTTTCACACTATGACTCTCATTTAGAGAACAATATCAGAGGATTAAGATCTTAGAGTCTTGTCTGCTTCTGGTTCAAGGGTCTTCCTAGATTTTCTATCTTCTCCATCCAGAATCCTTCAGGTCTTTGAGACAGAAGTAACTGTGTTAACTCAGTCTGTTGGATTGGGGAGTTAGGGCGGCTTATTTCTCCAGTTGCTACTTTTGGTTCTTGTTTCAACCTCTAGCATTTCTGAGCATACAAAAATGGTCACAAAGTGGAGTCTTCAAGATAATTAACAAGATTTACCTGACAACTCATTGTTATCACGTACAAAACATCATCTCTGATTTACCTATGTGTAATCAAAACATTTGTTAAAACATTTGTTTTATGTGTCCTTCAACAGAATTAAGGAGTAGTTGAACATCTAGAGAAATAAAAGAAAACAGCATTTAAATCAACACACTGTTGGCATTTCCCACAAACCCCACCCTGTTATAAACATAACAACTAAACATATTTTTATTTGTCAAAACTAGAGTAATTTATGGTGTTTTAAAAAAATTTTTCTATGTGTATAATTCCCTACACCCTTATTTTTCTAACAGTTTAAATCATTCTAATCCAATAGGGTCAAAATCTATCTCAAGTGTGATCTTCTTCATTCCTGGAATTGTAAATTCTTTTTCCATAACTTATGGTTTACAATACTATTGAGATTATTAAATGAAGTAACCTTCATTAGCTTTATTCTCTATTATTATTTGAAATCTATCATGAATACAGGAATTGTCACGTTAGCAAGAGTGTTGACTCTAGCATAGCATAGACTTCAAAAACCAGAGTGAGGGAGTGAATATACGATGTAGTGAAAGGTAGAAAATGACTAAATTTTTCATAAGTCCATTGGGCATATATATTAATTTTGGTTGATTCTACCAACTTAAGTGAATGTCTTAAGTGAATGCTCATTTATCTTCACAGTTTAACTTTTGTTTCTGTTCTGAAATATGGGGTCTAATATCAGTTATGGTATTCTAACCAAGACTAATGATTTTCTAGATCAAATAATTCTCATGCATCAGCTTTCTAGAGATGATTTTTGTCTTTTCTCTTCAAGAAAACACCTTCATTCTTCTTGTAATCTTGATTTACAAGGCCACCATATGTCATTATGGAAATTGGGTTTTATGAAAATCCAGAAGATGTCATTCACAAGGACTCTTAAGTGAGTGGCAACGCACAGAATTGTGGAACAAGCAAGTTACTCAATCATAATGATTGCTTTCAAGGTCTTTCAACTAGAACTATTTCCCACTGTCTAGTTTGTGAGTAAAACTATAATGAGTTAAGATATATTTGTGTGACACTCAGACTATATCACTAAGTCCAATGTATTAACTCATCATCCCAGTAAATTTATTTCTAATTAAACTTATCCAGTATTTGAGTCATGTTAGTTCTTACAAGAAAAAAAAAATTCTTTTACCATCCATTAGAGGACCTCAGGGTAGAAAGAACTACAGTGCGTGTTTATGTGACTCCTAATACAGGGCTCCTCTCTTTCTCACTAGGAGTTTTACTTATAGTTGACAATCTGTGGGGGTTCGGAAAAAACAGTGGTAGACCTCACCTGACTTAACCCCTACTCCTTCCTTAAAAATGTTAAGTTAGATCTGTATTGTTAGCTTGTTCCTTTGACAAGACTTTGAAAGCTGCTCTTCTATGACCTCCTGTGTGCTGTACTCATTCATCTTCAACTGATAATTCAGCTCTCACTACAAACACACAGAGATAGCACCTAGCAACATCCAAATACATATTTCCTACTGAAAAGTGAGTTTCACATGATGGACAGAATTCTAAAAATGGTCTCCACAAGATTCCCATCCCCAAGTTGTTCAGTAGCTTTAGGTTTTGTACACATCTGATGAATCAGTGAACACTACATCTAGAACTAATGATGTACTATGCATTGGCTAATTGAATTTGAATTAAAAAAAAAAACCTAGTCTAAGTACTTTCGTGAAAGGATTTTTTAAAATTTAATTCTAGTCAGTTGTCTTTAAAACATGGAGATTCTAGGGTTAGGCCTCACCTAAATCCCTTTAAAAGAAAAGCCTCCTCCAGCTGGTGGCAAGGAAGAAATCAGAGAAATTTGCAGGCATGAGAAGGATTTGATAAGCTGTTATTTGCTTTGAAGGTAAAGGAGGCTATAGCCAAGGGTTAGAGAGCAATGCTCAGGTAAAAAGCAAATGGGAAACTCAACCCTATAAGGATAGGACTGAATTATTCCAATTGTAGGACTGAGATTGAGAGAAGAACCCAAGAACCAATTGAAAAGACAGCCTGACCAACATCTTTGAACTCTTGTGGGACCCTGAGCTAAGCAGTACATGAATTTCTGATCTGTAGAAATTGTGAGAAAACAAATGACTGTATTTTAAGCTCTGAGTTTATGGTAATTTGTTATGCAGTGTAGTTAACTAATGTACCTATGAACTAGGTTCACCTAACATGATACTATTATTTGTTATGAAATATGTTTAATCTATTTTTTTCTTTCTTTTCTCTTTCTTTCTCTCTTTAAAAAAAAATTTCTTTTCTGTTTACATAATAGGACAGTTTCTCTGTCCTCTTCGCTGCTTTGAATGTGCCCATATGATTGTGTCACATTTTATGCATGGTAAACTATGTCACATTCTTCATTTATAGCACAATATTTGTGCATCATTTTCTGAGTGCCTGATATATGTAAGAAACAAAAATGAATTTAAAAAGAGAAAAAAAACACTTTATTGTCTTCCAAATAAACATGTCAATTTGTTTAAATCTCTCTAAAGATCAACAGATTAGCATAAGAAATGAGGTCTAGAGATTATTTATTAAAGGATAATTCAGAGCATACATTTGGTAAACAATATAAATTTGTTTATTAGTGTAATTCCATCACTTAGACCTAGAGATGCAAAAGGGCTGATGGTAAATAAGTGAAAATTTCTAAAAGTTGTTTATTCCTGATTTTATGCCTCATAGATAATTTGAATGAAACATTCAGTGAACAATTATTCTTACCATTCTGAAACAAAATACTGCCATATCCTAGGCATCTGCTGTCTTTGAGGAAAATCCATGTCTGTTACTACCTTTGGCACAATCTTCAGTGAGAGAAACAACTGGCTAAAATACATTGTTATATAATTCAATGATCTGAAAAGGCCAGTATACTTGTTATTGAAAGAGAGTCTGTGACAGTTCTTAGAGTGTATTAAATTGCAGATGACCATGGATAAAAATGTATAATTTGAAGAACTTGTTAAAAAATTATATATAGATTATATGAGAGAATTATTCAAATGTAATGTGCATGGAAGGATAATGGGTTATAGGGTATTTATATGGATTTAGAATTTAAATAGTAAATTATCTTTCTAGGTTTTTCTTCCCTACCTGTAAAATGAGAGGCTAGATTTTGTGAGGGTCCCTTCAACTTCCAAAATCGAAAGATTCTAAAAAAAAAAAAATGAACAAAAATAAAAGAAAAAAATCTAAATTAATAAAAAAACATAAATCACTTACATACAGTGCTTTAAACCTAATAATTTAATCAAGCACTCAACAAATATTTATGGCTTTATAATAAATTATTTAAAATGTCTTTGGTTATCCTGCCTAATGATTCATGTTTATAAAGCAATCATAGTGCCCCCAGTCCATTACTAAAGAATAAAGTGTTATCCCCTTACTTAACACTTATTAAACAGACCTTAAGTTCTTAGACTCTCACAAGTTTGTCATTCCACTTCTGGCCCTGACTCTGTAATTAAGAGGATATTACCTAATGAACTTGTTCCAACCTGTATTTTTCTAGGGCTAAAAAGCCATTTCTACTCATTCCTTTATCTATTTTAGTGCTGTGTTAAATTCATTCATTCATTCATTCATGTTTTACTAATCAAACAAATGAAGAGACAAAATTATTGAATGCCTAACAATTGCCATTGGTCTTATCTTGCTTACCTCAGAAATAGACCGAGGCAGGGCTTCAGGTACATGTGTTTTACTGAGAAGTTTCCTGAGGGAAAACATACAAAAGGGATTTAAAAACCAAGCCCATCAAATATGCAGGTTCACCCCAAATCTGGGGTTCACCAGGTCCACTAAAGTGGGGGTAATAGGGGAGCTCTGGAGCAGAAATTATACCACAGGGTTTTCCTGCCTTGAGACAAAGAGGTTAGCTTTGTGTATCCTTGTATCAGTTAATCACTGTTGATGTGCAAGGGGGAGGGCTGATGGAGGAGCATAACCTCTCAGATGAAAGATTAGCCCCTACCAGCTGAGGGGGATTCTCTGGCAAATTAAATTAATTAAATTAATTAAATTAAATTAAAGCCAACACTCACAGCAGTGTTGGTATATTAGTCTAGCAGTGTAAGTCTGGGTAGGGCTCCAGATGATAACTATTACAGTCTACCCTTTGCCCTTGCATTGAACAGATCCATCTGTTTTTCAATTTAAATTTACTCCATCCAGGCATTGCCCTTATAAATTCTATAGTCACAATTCCTGGAGATATGATTCAGAAGATAAAGTTTAGTGGGATGAGCTATCTCCATCACTCCTGTAGTTGGTTCTGTGTGGAGAGCCATCCAGCAGATGCAAGGAGTCACGTAGACGAAAATGCCTGAAGATTGTGGAAGTGAGAATGATTGGCTAGGTAGGGTATGGGTGCGCTCGTGGCTGATACATGAACAGCACCAGGAGCCAAGAAAGAAACATTATTACTGCTTGAGAACAATAGAGCCCTATGTGGTTACATAAGGGTCCATGAGGAGACCGCGTGCACGGGGCAGTGATTGGATAGTCGGGCTGGACTGCTTGCATAAATATATTGCCAGAACTTGCTGTAGGAGGAGAACCCTAATAAAGAAGTTTGCCACTCATCACGTCTGCGGGTCGTTCTTGCTGGCGAGAGCGACAGTTCTGAGCCCATAACTAATAAATCTTCCCCTTCCACATGTTCTAGATTTTCTTTTCACTGCTATGAGGAGACTTGCCTCATTTGGTAATCTAGATGATCCTTGAGGAAGGTTAACCACTGGTTATTATGCCATTTTCAGGTATTACCTGCTGTACTTGTCTATTTGCTTTTATTGATTTTTTAAAATTTTTTAATTTTTTAAAATTTATTCTCAGTGTACCATAATTCATTATTTATGCACCACACTAGTGTTCCATGCAATATGTGCCCTCCATAATAACCACCACCAGGCTTGCCTAAACTCCCACACCCAGCCCCTTCAAAACCCTCAGAATGATTTTCAGAGTCCATAATCTCTCATGGTTCGTCTCCCCCTCCAATTTCCCCCAATTCCCTTCTCCTCTCCATCTGCCCATGTCCTCCATATTATTTGTTATGCTCCACAAATAAGTGAAACCATATGATAATTGACTCTCTTGGCTTGACTTATTTCACTCAGCATAATCTCTTCCAGTCCCGTCCATGTTGCTACAAAAGTTGGGTATTCATCCTTTCTGATGGAGGCATAATACTCCATAGTGTATATGGACCGCATCTTCCTTATCCATTCATCTGTTGAAGGGCATCTTGGTTCTTCCCACAGTTTGGCGACCATGGCCATTGCTGCTATGAACATTGGGGTACAGATGGCTCTTCTTTTCACTACATCTGTATCTTTGGGGTAAATACCCAGTAGTGCAATTGCAGGGTCATAGGGAAACTCTATTTTTAATTTCTTAAGGAATCTCCACACTGTTTCCCAAAGTGGCTGCAACAACTTGCATTCCCACCAAAAGTCTAAGAGGGTTCCCCTTTCTCCACATCCTCTCCAATACACATTGTTTACTCTCTTGCTAATTTTGGCCATTTTAACTGGTGTAAGGTGATATCTCAATGTGGTTTTGATTTGAATCTCCCTGATGACTAGTGATGATGAAGATTTTTTCATGTGTCTGATAGCCATTTGTATGTCTTCATTGGAGAAGTGTCTGTTCATGTCATCTGCCCATTTTTTGACATGATTATATGTTTTGTGTGTGTTGAGTGTGAGGGGTTCTTTATAGATCTTGGATATCAGTCCTTTGTCTGTAGTGTCATTTTCAAATATCTTCTCCCATTCTGTCGGTTGCCTCTTTGTTTTGCTAATCTCTGCTGATATTGAAAAAGTTACTGCCTATGCTCTCCTCTATGATTCTGATGGATACCTGCCTCACGTTAAGGTCTTTTATCCATTTTGAGTTTATTTTTGTGTATGGTGTAAGAGAATGGTCGAGTTTCATTCTTCTACATATAGCTGTCCAATTTTCCCAGCACCATTTATTGAAGAGACTGTCTTTTTTTCACTGTACATTTTTTCCTGCTTTGTTGAAGATTATTTGACCATAAAGGGTCCATATCTGGGCTCTCTACTCTGTTCCACTAGTGTGTGTGTCTGTTTTTGTGCCAGTACCATGCTGTTTTGGTGATCACAGCTTTGTAGTAAAGTGTAAAATCAGGCAACTTGATGCCCCCAGGTTTTTTTTTTTCAACATGTCCTTAGCAATTTGGGATCTCTTCTGATGCCGTACACATTTTAGGATTGTTTGCTTTAGCTCTTTGAAAAATGCCAGTGGAATTTTGATCAGAATGGCATTGAAAGTATAGATTTCTCTAGGCAGTAAAGACATTTTAACAATGTTTATTCTTCTGATCCATGAGCATTGGATGCTCTTCCATCTTTTTGTGTCTTCTTCAATTTCTTTCATGAGTGTTCTGTAGTTCCTGGAGTACAGATCCTTTACCTCTTTGGTTAGATTTATTAGCAGGTATCTTATGGTTCTTGGTGCTATAGTAGATGGAATCGACTCTCTAATTCCCATTTCTATATATTTTTATTGTTAGTATATAAGAAAGCAACTGATTTCTGTACATTGACTTTGTATCCTGCCACATTACTGAATTGCTGTATGAGTTCTAGTAGTTTGGGGATAGAGTGTCATGTCATCTGTGAAAAGAAAGACTTTGAATTTGACTTCTTCATTGCCAATTTGAATACCTTTTATTTTTCTTTGTTGTCCAATTGCTGTTGCTAGGACTTCTAATACTATGCTGAACAAGAGTGGTGAGAGTGGGCATCCTTGTCGTGTTTCTGATCTCCATGGGAAGACTGTGAGCTTTTTCCCATTTAGGATGACTTTCACTGTGGGTTTTTCATAGATAGACTTTATGAAGTTGAGGAATGTTCCCTCTATCCCTATCCTTTGAAGCATTTTAATCAGGAACGGAGAGCTTTGAAGCTCTCTGGATTTTGTCAAATGCTTTTTCTGCATCAATTGAGAGGACCATGTGTTTCTTCTCTCTTCTCTTATTAATTTGTTGTGTCTCATTCATTGATTTGTGAATGTTGAACCATCCTTGCAACCCAGGGATGAATCCCACCTGGTCATGGTGGATAATCTTTTTAATGTACTGTTGGATCCTATTAGCTAGGGTCTTATTGAGAATCTTGGCATCTATATTCATCAGAGATATTTTTCTGAAATTTTCCTTTTTGGTGGGTTATTTGCCTGGTTTGGGGATCAGGGCAATAAAGTGGCTTCATAAAAATATTCTGGAATATTCAGGGATCAGGGTTTGGTTTCATAAAAATATTCTGGAAGTTTTCCTTCTGCTTCAATTTTTTGAAACAGCAACAGGAGAATAGGTGTTATTTCTTCTTTGAAAGTTTGGTAAAATTCCCCAGGGAATCTGTCAGGTCCTGGGCTCTTGTTTTTTGGGAGGTTTTTGATCACTGCTTCAATCTTGTTACTAGATACTGGTCTATTCAGGTTGTCTATTTCTTCCTGGTTTAATTTTGGAAGTTTATAGTTTTCCAGGAATGCATCCATTTCATCTAGGTTGCTTAACTTATTAGCATGTAACTGATTTTTTAAAGATTTTTATTTATTTATTTGACAGATAGAGATCACAAATAGGCAGAGAGACAGGCAGAGAGAGAGGGAGAGGAGGAAGCAGGCTCCCTGCTGAGCAGAAAGCCCAATGCAGGGCTCAATCCCAGGACCCTGGGATCATGACCTGAGCCAAAGGCACCCAGGTGCCCCAGCATATAAGTGTTGTTAATAATTTCTGATGATTGTTTCTATTTCCTTGGTGTTAGTTGTGATCTCTCCCTTTTCATTCATAATTTTATTAATTTGGGCCTTCTCTCTTTTCTTTTGGATTAATTTGTCCAATGGTTTATCGATTTTATTGATTCTTTCAAAAAAAAAAACCAGCTTTGAGTTTCATTGATGCATTTTACTAAATCTCTAGTTTCTATATCATTGATCTCTACTCTAATCTTTTTTTTATTATAATTTTTTATTTTTTATAAACATATATTTTTATCCCCAGGGGTACAGGTCTGTGAATCACCAGGTTTACACACTTCGCAGCACTCACCAAAGCACATACCCTCCCCAATGTCCATAATCCCACCCCCTTCTCCCAAACACCCTCCCCCCAGCAACCCTCAGTTTGTTTTGTGAGATCAAGAGTCACTTATGGTTTGTCTCCCTCCCAATCCCATCTTGTTTCATTTATTCTTCTCCTACCCACTTTATTTCCCTTCTTGTGTGTAGGGTTGGCTTAATTTGTTGTTGATTCTCCAGTTCTTTAAGGTAGAGACAGCTGGTGTATTCTGGATTTTTCAGTTTTTTTGAGGGAGGCTTAGATGGCTATATATTTCCCTCTTAGGACCACCTTTGCTGTATCCCATAGGTTTTGGACCGAAGTGTCTTCATTCACATTGGTTTCCACGAATTGTCTAAGTTATTCTTTGATTTCCTGGTTGATCCAAGCATTTTTTAAGCAAGGTGACTTTTAGCTTCCAGGTGTTTGAATTCCTTCCAAACTTTTCCTTTTGGTTGAGCTCTAGTTTCAAAGCACTGTGATCTGAGAATATTTAGGGAATAATCTCATCTCAGTCTTTTAGTATTGGCTGAGCTCTGATTTGTGACCCAGTATGTGGTCTGTTCTAGATAAAGTTCCATGTGCACTTGAGAAGAATGAGTATTCTGTTGTTTTAGGGTGGAATGTTTTCCCCTTAGGACTGCCTTTTATCATACCCCATAGGGTTTGGATTAAAGTGTCTTCATTCTCATTGGTGTGCATGAATTGTTCAAGTTGTTCTTTGATTTCCTGTTTGAACCAAACATTCTTAAGCAAGGTGTTCTTTAGTTTCCAAGAGTTTGAAATCCTTCCAAACTTTTTCTTGTGGTTGAGTTCCAGTTTCAAAGCATTGTGATCTCAGAATATGCAGGGAATAATCTAAATCTTTTGGTATCTGTTGAGCCCTGATTTGTGACCCAGTATGTGGTATATTCTTGGGAAAGTTCCATGTGCACTCAAGAAGAATGAGCATTCTGTTGTTTTAGGGTGGAATGTTCTGTATATATCTATGAGGTCTATCTGGTCCAATGTGTCATTCAAAGCTCTTGTTTCTTTATTGATTTTCTGCTTGGATGATCTGTCAGTTAATGAAAGTGGTGTGTTAGGATCCCCTACTATTAATGTATTCATATCAATACTACTCTTTATCTTGATTAACAGTTGTCTTATATAGTTGGCTGCTCCCGTATTAGGGTCTAAATATTTACAGTTAGTAGATCGTCTTGGTGGATAGACCCTTTAAGAATTATGTACTGTCCTTCTTTATCTCTGACTACAGTCTTTAGTTTAAAATCTAATTCATCTGATATGAAAATCGTTACCCCTGCTTTCTTTGGAGGCCCATTGGCATGAAAGATTCTTCTCCATCCCTTCACTTTCAGTCTGGATGTATCCTTAGGTTCAAAATGGGTCTCTTTTGGAGAACTTATGGGCGAGTCCTGTTGTTTTATGCAATCTGCCACCCTGTGACATTTTATGGGAGTGTTTAGAATGTTAATATTGAGAGTGATTATTGAAAGATACGTTTTTAATGAAATCATGTTGCCTGTGAAGTCCTTGTTTCTAAGGATTGTCCCTGTAAATTTCTGTTCCATGTCACTCTTGGATTCTTTCTTCTTTTATAGAATCTCCCCTTAATATTTCTTTTGGTGCCAGCTTGGTGGCTACAACTCTTTTAAACCTTTGGTGGTCTTGGAAGCTCTTTATCTCTCCATCCACTCTGAACATCAGCCTTGCTGGATAAAGTATTCTTGGTTGCATGTTCTTCTCATTGAGTGCCCTGAATATGTCTTGCCAGCCCTTTCTGGCTTGCTGAGTTTCTGTGGACAGGTCTGACATTATTCTGATGGACCTTCCTCTGTAGGTAAGAAATCTCTTCCTCCTAGCTGCTCTCAAAAGCTCCTGTCTAAAATTATGATTCATCAGTTTCACAATGAGTTGTCTTGAAGTCGTTTTAGAATCTATGATCTTGGGTGGGGATACCTTTCTGTCTTTAGGACACAAACGCTTGTTCCATTCCCCAGACCAGGAAAATTTTCATGGAGAATTTGTTCAATTATATCTTTTCATCCTCTTTCTTTCCTCTCCGACTCAGGGATCCCAATAATTCTGATGTTGGAATATTTCATGGTGTCATTTATTTCCCTAATTCTGTTTTCATGGTTTCTAAGCTGTTTATTCCAGGCCTCCTCCTTACAGTTTTCTCTATCAGTTTGTTTTCTAGGTCAGTATTTCTGTCTTCTGCCTCAGTTACCCTAGCTGTTAGAAAATTTGGATTAGATTGGATCTCATTGATGACAATTTTTAACTTTTTCCCAGGCAGCTTTCACTTCTGCCCTAATGGATTCTATGTTGTTATTAATGGTTTTCTCTAACCTAGCCATTGCCTGGATAATGTTAATTATAATTGTTATAATTATATATGATATATATTATATACATGATATATATGTTATATATTATATGATAATTGTTACCCTGAATTCCCTTTCCATTGTACTGTTTATGTCCATATCCAATAGCTCTGATGAAGAGGGCACAGTCTCTGAATTTTTTCTCTGTTGAGTGTTCCTTCTCCTAGTCATTTTGGTGAGAGGTGGTTGAAGGGATATGTAGCTGAATATATCAGCCATGATCCAGGCAAGGTGCACCCAGGAATGCTTCTGAGCAATTATAAGTCACTGCCAAGATGAATGAAAAGAGAGAGAGAGAGAGAAAGAGAGAGAGACAGAAAAAAGAAGAAGATTCAGCCAGAATGGGCCCCCAAGGTAAGATTGTAAGGTATGCAGACAACAATGGAGAAACAAAAAGACGGACAAAAGTAAATGACAAAGAAAAAAAAAGAACCCAACCAAACTGAACCCCTAAGTATAAGATTTAGATAATTCAAGAACCAGAATAAATACACAGAAACACTGACAGAAGAAAAAGATGGGAGGGTGGTTATAAATCCTCAATGTGGGTGAGGAGGGTTATTTTGATTCTTTCTGGGTGTATCGTGACATCTTTGTTAAAGGACTCAACTTTCCAGAGATAAAGGGAGATTAAAAATGATTTTTATAGGGGGATGGGAAAAATGATTTTTATATAGGGGAAGTATTGATTAGGGAAAGAGGATTACCTTGAAGATTTTATCTATATGTATATTAAAAAAATAGAAAAAGAAAAACACACGTATATGTATGAAAAAAGTTCAAGTTAAAAGGTTGTTATAGAATATGTTGTATTGAACTTCTCATTTCAATGGTAAAAAAGTTAAAAAATTAAAAAGAACAAGAATAGTGAGAACAAATTGAAAATAAAAGCCGTATCTATGAAATATACAGGTTTCGAGGCAATATTGGGAACTTAATATCTTGTTTTCCCCTGATATTGGAGTTTTACAGTTTTATGGGGACCCTGTGTGGTTGTTCTCTTGTTCTTTGGCTGGCTTTCTGGGGGAGGAGCCTGCTGAGTTGTTTTTCAGTCAGTCTTGCTTGGGTTGAGTTCTCCTGCTCTCTCTCAAGGGGCTGGGCTCTTTGGAAACTGTTTTTTCACACTTTTGTTCTCTGGAGTTTTTTTTTCTCTAGAAGCTTTTCAGAGGTTTAGTGGAAAGCCAACTTCACCAAAACCTCCGTCTCAGAGAGCAGCCTCAGTCTGCTCCCCTCTGGGTGGTCCAGAACACACAGACTCCCCCTCTACAAACTCCGCTGAGCCTTGCAACCTCCCACAGGCCATGCGCACCTCCAGCCACCATCTCAGGTGTTGCCCAAAGTGCCCGCTTATCTCTGCACCCCTGTGCCACTAAATCTGCAAGCGATATTGTCCAGGGAGCCCACTTCCAGTGGCTGCCTTTCCCGGGACTGCTGTCTGGGGTCCAGACTGTCTGAGAGATCCCAACCAGAGAGAGTGCGCTGAGATTTTCAAGCCCAGGCTGGGAGTTTTCAGACTCTGGGCCAGGCCTAGAGACCATCAGCTAGTGCCCACATGGAGCTCTGTTAAGGGTGGGTGGGGAGTGTGGTTCCAGTCCCTGTCATGTAGTGTGTGTGTGTAGAGTGCAGAAGGCTGTGATTCTAGAGAGCATCAGCTGGCGTCTACACCAGACTCCCTCATGCGTGCCAGGAGTGCTCCTAGTCCAGCACTGGTGCACTCTCTCTGGCATGGGTGGTTGCCAGTGGTGGCTGTCCTGGGTCTTTGGCTGTGGGGCCATGCCCGTGACTGCCCAATTCCACCATTTGCCCCTTAAGATTTTTTGCTCTTTTTGAGTGCTTTTAACCAGACTCCAAGTTAATGCTGGTCCCCAATCACAGGGCACTCTCATATTGGGGTATTTCTTTCCAATAGGTCGCTTCTGGTGCCTCCCTCCCCCTTCTGTTTATCCTCCGATATCAGTCTGTTTCCCACTCCACTTTACGTCTCCATTGGAGTCTTCTGCCCCGTAGAGATCCAGAAATGTATAATCCTACATCTCAGGCTGATTTCAGGGGTGTTCATAGTGTTCTGGTAGATAATTAACTCACTTTAGGAGACCAGTTGAAAGAGGGTCTCCTGCTTCTCTGCCATCTTGCCCCTCCCCACTATATGGTAGTTTTTTTAAAGTTCTCTTTTCCTAAATTATCTCACTCCCTAGCTTTTCCTTCCATCTTTTCACTGTGTCTGTTGTTTGATGCAAGTATCATCTTTTGCTCCAGAGGGTAGTGGCTTGTTTATTTGCCATTTTTCATTTTTGAGGTCTATCTTCTTTGTAGCCAATTTTCCACTCTGAGAAATTTTCGAGTTAGGCGAAACAAATGCAAGCTTTTTGCACTAATACTTCAGGGAACTTCCGGGGCACCTGAGTGGCTCAGTAGGTTAAAGCCTCTGCCTTCAGCTCAGGTCATGATCCCAGGGTCCTGAGATTAAGCCCCACATCAGGCTCTCTGCTCCGTGGAGAGCCTTCTCCCCCCATCCACCTGCCTCTCTGCCTACTTGTGATCTCTGTCTGTCAACTAAATAAATAAAATCTTAAAAAAAAATACTTCAGGGAACCTCCAAGAAAGATCATAACAACCAAATACAATTCCTTGAAAATAAGGTCCCCTCTGCTCCCTCCAGAAACAGGTACCTGTACTAGGTATGTGGACTTTAATCTATAAGACTGCCACTATGGCAGGGAGGAGCATGGAACAAGAATAGACTGAGATACCAGAAAGCTCTTTTATCATATTTTAGTCACCTATTTCTTTACCAAGAATTTCCTTGGTTGCTTGTAAACCTTTGAATGTTTTTCCAGATTTCCAACTAAGTTGATTCTAACCAATTTTTACTCATTTCTTTGTGTTTCTGTGGAGGGATGGACCTTTCAAGTTCTCTTCTCCACTATTTTCTCTGATGTCACTTAGTAATAGATCAAATTGTGTTGATTAATTTACCTCTTCATTGTGAACTATGTTTTCCTGTTTTTCTGTATGTCTGCTGACTTTTTATTGGATACCAGACATTGCGAATTTCATCTTATTGGATACCATATTTTCTGTATCCCTAGGAATATTATTGAGTTTTGTTTTGAGGCTCATTTAAATTACTTAGGAGAGTTTGGTTCTTTAAGTTTTTGCTTTCAAGATGTCTAGTCAGGTTTAGAGCACTGCTCAGTTTAGGGTTAAATATTCTTCACTGTTATGTACTGAATTGTGTCTTCCCACATATTCATATGCTGAAGTCATAGGCCCCAACGTGAATGTATTTGAAGAAAGGACATTTAGGGAGCTAATTGAAGTTAAATATGGTCATAAGGGTGGGGTCCTATGCAGTAGGATTAGTGTTCTTATAAGAGGAGAAAAAGTCACCCGATTTTCCTCTAGACACACACACACACACACAGGAAAAGTCATTGTGTGTTGCAGTCGGCATGACAAATCGACCAGAAATATGAGGGTAAGAGGATGAAGAAAAGAACTCTAGAAGCAGAGAGATGGGGGCAGGAGGAGCACTGAGGAGGATATCCAACAGTGCCAATTTTATTCCACATCTTACAAGCATTTATAAGGCAGACCACAATAGAAGGAGTAATACATCAGTATCTAGTCAGATAGCCACAAGTTCCTATAACAAGTTTTACATTAACTACAAACAAATCTCGTGATGCCAGGTAATCATGGCTAATGCCATTAGCTACTATTGATACAAGAAGTTACAATCAACCAGGGAGTGGATTATGGGAAGCAAAGGAACAACAAGGACCAACTAAGAATTTATGACCCTGACCACATTGTTCCCTTCTGTAGGGAGAGCGTGTGGGAAGTCACATAGGTGAGCGCATGACACATAACACAGACCCTTTCTCAGTGTTACTCAACTTTCCTGTCCTTAACCCTTTACCAAGGTGTCCTTACTTTAGAGGATACACAAGTCAGGGCCTGGTTTGATCCATGACTCCAACCGTGCTTTGGTCTCCAACAATTGTGGGACACAGTGAAAAGGTGGCAGTCTATAAGCCATAAAGAGAGCTCTCCCCAGGGACTGAATTTGGCATCACCTTGAGCATGGAATTCTGGCCTCCAGAGCTATGAGGAAGTAAATGTCTGTTGTTTATACTATTCAGTCTATGATTTTTTTTATGGAAGCCTTAGCAGACTAGTGTACACATACTGAGACATGACCTTTTTATGTACTTGACCCAGTATCCCTTGAATACTGAGGTTTTCCTATATCACATGTAGGATGAAGTACCATTCCAGGTCCTGTGTGAGCACCAGGTATTGTTACGAACAATAATTGTGAGCACCAGGTATTGTTACGAACAATAATAGTTTTGGATGCTACTTTTCTTAATGGCTAATAGTTTCTTCATACATACATGTTGATTGATACTCAGGCGAATACTTGAGTATTTATTTAAAAATACTTGACTCAAATAGTTGATGCAAATCTCCAGAATTCTCTCTGAGAAGCTCTTTCTTCTCTTGTACTCTTCTATAAACTATAGCTGCCTTGTTCTCCCCAGACTTTGATCTCTGTCTTCCCACCTTGTGGAGTCTGCTGAGCTCTGTCTGTGTTCTGCTTTTCTGGACAGGAATGTCTCAAGACATTAATCTGGGGCAATCATAGGGCTCACTGTGTTTTATTCCCATCTCAATGGGGTCAGTGCCCTTCCTTGCCTGATGAACAGTGCCTTGAAAAATGTTGATGTATTTACTTTTCATATGTTAAAGGCAAGAAGGTGAAGCTGATCTCTGTTAATCCTTCATCAGAAATGGAAATTCCTACCATTTATTATCAGCTTAATCTTAAGCAGCCATTCACTTCCTGTTTCCACATACACAAAATAAGAGTAATGATATCTCAATAGGGTTATTGTGAACATTAAAAATATATCATGACAGTTAAAAATATATCATGCATCCTCCTTGGAGGACCATAGTGTAAAAATAATAAAATTTAAATCTGGAAAACATAGATCAAAGCACTAGGAATTCTTTTAGATATACAGGGGACTAAGTGATTTGTTTGATTATGGAAAATAATTTCAAATATAATAGAGCATTCTCATAATGCTGGTTAACTGCAGTGGTTTCATAGAGAAAAAAGATACTGGAAATACTGGTGTTTGCCAAATATGGGACTTGCATCTTTATTTCATTATGGTTTTAAAAAGGAGTCTCATTTTATTTGTCATGTGAGTGTTTTTCATCAAGACTCTTAGTGATGTTATGAACAAATTTGTTGCTAGGTCTCTTCAGACAGGAAGCATTTGAGTGTTAGACTGATTATCTAAGTGACATTGGTTGTTGTGAGTTGATTTCCCACACAGTTATTTTTCAGGTCTATCTACACCTGTGATTTAGGAGTGACAGTTTATATAATGTTCATTACAAGCAATGGTGAGATTCCTTCTTGTTCATGTCCCAAGATGAATTCCTTTATGACAAATGAGGACCTGGAACAAGCATCTGACAATTTCTAGTGTTCAAAATTACTTCAAACTTTAGTACCCTGTTAGAATTAATTTTCTGTATGAGGGAGAACGCACTATTCAACCAGGCCCAACAAAGTAATCTCTATATAAGGGAAAATTCCCTACTGGCTTCACTGCCATTGTTCTAGTATTGCTTTAAGCTTCATTTCTCAGCATGGCCTTGGATATCTTGTTGCTGACAAAGAGTGTAAAAATAATGTTAGTCTGTGGGGCAAGTTATCTCATTTTTGTCACCTTTATGACAGTTGCATTTCTATACTTGTCTTACAATTCTATTTCTCTTCCCATATTCCCCATATTTTAAACTCAGTCCTGGACTAACTTGATGAAGCTTTCAGTATAAGCATCATTGCTTTGGAGCTCACATTCCTATCTCCCGATTTGACACATGGATCTGCAAAGTCAATGTGTTGACTTGTAGACCTCACAATGATATGAGACCTTAAGAAGTTTGTCTCTTGCCATTTTTTTTATCCTTGTAGTAATCCCTTCTACAAATCCACTCATTATTAGTCACTCATTCAGTTAGTCTTCTTTTTTTAATTAAAAAATATTTTTGGTCCCATTCTAGGTGATAAGCAATATGCAAAGTGATAAAAATAAAATAGTGAGTGAAAATAGAGTATGGTTCAACTTCTGTTTGAAAATTCCCAGTGATGGGTATTCACCATGTCAAATAGCACTACATTTTATTTTTGAATTCATATTGCTAAACAATCTGTACATAGAGATATAATTTCTCTCACTCTAATTTCTACCATTATCTTTTACCACCATCTCTAGTGTTAACCTCCAGAGAATAATTCTCTTTATTTTCCAAGCAGACAATTTTATTTAACTATAATTATACATCTCCATATAAGTATGACAACTGGACTCTAAAAATGAGCCTAAAGGCAAAACTAGAATCATGCAGCTATACCGTCAAAACTGGTAGAAGATAGAAATAAATCTTTACTAGTGTCATTTCCCAATGTTGCTGTTGGGAACAGCAAAAACTACATAACAACAAAAGGTAAAATGTGAATCCAGCCACTGACTATTTCATGTAATCCAGAGTAGCTTTTCTAAGATAACAGGTGGAGTGCATAACATTATTTTCTTGATGCTTATAATTTCTGCTCCTTGAAATGAAATGGCTATTTTACACTTAATTCTCCCATGTAAATATTTGTGACCAGGTTACTTTAGAATGATGCAAAATTGAGATGATTATAAAAAGTGGCACTAGAAATCATTATAATGATTCATAAGTTCTGGAAGCAATTCACATAGTCAGTGGCAGACTAAGAGTATTGCTTAAAATTAAAATGCCAATATGTGTCCATTTTTTTTGTAGACAGTAAATACTCAAATATTTGATTGACAGAATGTACAAGCCAGATGCTCCAGAGAATTAGTGAAGTTACAAAATATCCAAAAGACAGTCTTTCATCATTCATTGCTATTTTCTGAGCATATGGGCATTGGGATAAATGTAGACCAATTAACACACCAGGGCATACCTCCCACCAGAAATGTGGTATTGCTTTACAAATATGTGTTAGAAATTTATCTTTTCATACCCAATGATAATTTTTGTTTCTTATGTTTATTGTTTCAATATCTATTTTTAAAAACTTCTATTATATGCAGTCTCATCTTTGAAGACTTCCTAATTATTTTTCCAAAAACCGAGGCTGAGAATTGTGGTGTTTTAGGAGTCAATTAATTAATGTTTTAGGAGTCAATTAATTGACTGGCAGGTTGCAGAGTTGATCAAGCACTTAAAGGCATAACGTTTCATTCACTATCTTTAAAAGTAAACACATTGGTGAAAAAACAACCACTTAAAATTTAATATGGAAATGTTGCATGCCCTGCATTGAGGTTCAGAAACCTAAAGTTTGCATGCAGAAATAATTTAAGAATTAACTTATGGGCTATTTATTTGAAAAAAAAAAACCCAGGTGATTTTACTTGACTGAAATGAAACTGTGATGTATTTATCAAAAGATACAAAATAAACTGCATAAATATTGATATATTCCAAATGAGGTAAATAAGCACTACTTAGTCTACCAAACTATACCTTCTATAGGATAATCAGGGTTTCCTGAGCTTTCTATATAAATTTCCCTTTTGGTGTGACTAATATCTATGTAGAAATATATTTGGACCTTAAAAAGTTGCCAAATAATCATAGAATATACCATCTCTTTTCTCTCTACAGTTTTATTGCATTGATACTATATTCATGATGTATATTACTTCAAAAATTATCACTATTAATTCTTTCTTTGTCGTAGCAGGCCCTAAATTTTCCCCCATATTTTTTCATTGCTCAAATGATGATTTTATTTACAGTGTCAATGATAACATCAATTTCCATCCATACATTTCATGGTCCAGGGGAAAGAGTACTAAATCGGAAATCAGAAAACTTGAATGTATTATGATTCTTTTTTAGAATCCTAAACATACCTACTACTTTTTAGAATATTTTTAAAAAATGCATTGTATCTCATGATATTTAGCACAATATTTTGCACACAGTTGTGTAATAAGTATTTACAGCATTACATTGAACTTCAATTTGAAAGGGTCATTAAAAAATTGGAGCATAGGCTATTATAATACATTGTGCTAACTTGTCTTTCTGCTCCCTGCTTCCCTACTTTTTAGAGTCTCTTAACATCAATATCAACTAGCTCAAAAGCAACACATTATCTTCCCTAAAAAAAGACTATTTTCCTGTTTATTTTCTTGGCTTGGAAAACTATACTACCATATACTCAGTTTTTCAAGCTCAGGATTGTTTTATGTCCACAAGGTAAAGACTGACATAAAACCTCATCTCTTATCCAGTCACTAGCTGGTTCTATTTTTAAGACATCTAAAAACAAGTCCCTGTCATTTTATCTCCACTTCAACTGCTCTAATTCACATGCATCATCTTTTGTGCAGTAATTTACTCACTGGAACACTGACTCCGACTTATCTCCAACGTAATCTATTTTCCACATAGTCATCAGGATGAGCCATTTAAACCACATATTTTATCATATTTTTCTCATTGCTTCAAGGACCATGGTCTATAGTTGTGGCAGGACTATATGATTTATTCACACTATCGTCATATTGCCAAATAAAGATAGCTAGATTATTTTGTCAAAACTTTATCTGAGGACAGTGGTGAAATAGCTTGACTCATACTAGCCACCCAGCTGAGAACTACTAGAAAAGCTAGACAAAGCAGTTTTAAAATTTTGAAGATACTGGTAAGCTACCAAAGTATAAGCATTTTCAGTGCTACATTCAGATGACAAGAAAAGCTAAGACAAGTGATCATAGTATCTGGTGTCACTTTTCTTCTCAAGGCAATTGTTGATTCCTAAATCAGCAGCTACGGAGTTGAGATGCTCAACAGAGAATTTTGTTTGTTTGGCTCATTCAGCCAGGAAGATATTAGGAAAAAAAAAGATATATATATATATATATATATATATATATATATATATATATATATATATATATATATATATATATAAAATATAGAACCCACAGAGATGAATAAACCTTAGAAAACTTTCCTTTAGGTTGATACCCTAAAGGACTAAACTGTATAAATAAGGATGAAATAGACCAACTCACACAGTGATTAAAATTCATCTTTTAATTATATAAATATCTGACCAGGTTAAAGTGATTTGAGATTGATAGTGACTTTAAAGTAGCTGGCTGCATACCCGAAGCTAAGGTAAATTATTCAGAGAATGCTTTGATAATAGATAATCTGCCTTAGACAGTAAATACCAGTTTTTTGCTCTCCAGTTTAGGTGCAGTTCTTTAATAGCTCTGATACTAATACAGTTAAAATTTTTATATCCAGTTAACTCATTTCTTTGACCATCTCTCAATCAGTTCCAAACCTAGGTGGCATAAATGATTGTTGCTTCCTGGTCTGCTTCAGACCCAAAGTGTCATCAAATCTAATAAGGCAATTACTGATATTTTAGTAGTATCTTGGAATATAGATGCAAATGGTCAGCCTTATACAATTATGATTTCTGCCCAGGACAACAAGAATAGTTTATTCAATACAAGTGTCACAATAAGAGTCACGTAAAACTTGGGCAATGAATGTATATTCATCACACTTTAATTTAAACCACTGAAAATGGGGGTGTCTGGGTGGCTTAGTCAGTTAAGCATCTGCCTTTGGCTCATGTCATGATCCCAGAGTCCTGGGATTAAGCTCCACATATGGCTCTCTGCTCAGCGGCTCTATGCTTCTCCCTCTGCCCCTCCACCCTGCTCATTTTCTCTCTCTCTGTCAAGTAAATTTTTAAAATCCAATAAAAATAAATAGTAATAAACCACTGAAAATTAAAATTAAAATTGGAATAGCCAAACTATGGAAACAGTTCAAACAACCATCAGTTAAATAAAGAAGATGTGGTGTATACATATACAATGGAATATTATTCAGCTATAAAAAAAAGAACAAAATCTTTCCCTTTGAAATGACACAGATGGAACAAGAGAGTATTATGGTAAGGGAAATAAATCAGAAAAAAACAAATACTATATAATTTCACTCATATGTGGAATTTAAGAAATAAAATGAGCACAGGTGGAAAAAAAGAAAGAGAAGTCAGCCAAAACACAGACTCTTAACTATAGAGAAAATAACTGATGGCTACCAGAGGGGAGGTGGTAGGGGGATGGGTTTAAGAGGTAACGGGGATTAAGCATTCTACTTGTTTTGATGAGTACCTGGTGCTGCAGGTAATTACTGAATCACTAAATTGTACAACAGACATTAATATTACACTGTATATTAACTGGAATTTAAATAAAACAAAACTCTAAAAAAAACAATAAAAGCAACAATATAATATATAGTTCTATATTGAGAGCTAAATGGTATTACCAAAAAGACCTATAAAATTTTACCTCACTTCTAAAGATTGTCTTTTTTTTTACATTTATTTTTTTCTTTGACTGTTTCAAGTTTTTATTTGAATTCTAGTTAGTTGACATATGCCGTAATGTTGACTTCAGGAGTAAGATTTAGTGATTCATCACTTACGTATAACACCCAGTGCTCAAAACAAGTGCCCTCCTTAATACTACTCATCACCCATTTAGCTAGTTTCCCACCCACCTCTCTCCATCAACCCTCAGTTTGTTTTCTATAGTAAAGAGTCTCTTAAGGTTTGCTTTCCTCTCTCTTTTTTTCCTTCCCCTTCTATGTTTATCTATTTTGTTTTTTAAATTCCACATATGAGTGAAAGGATATGACATTTGTCTTTCTTGGACTGACTTATTTCACTTAGCATAATACTCTTAAGCTCCATCCAAGTCATTGTAAATAGAAAGATCTCATTCTCTTTTATGGCTGAGTAATGTTCCATTATATATATACCACATCTTCTTTATTTAGTGTGTGTGTGTGTGTGTATACACTAAATATATATACACTATATATATATACATATACACATGATATGTATGTGTGTGTATATATATATACACACATATATATGTATGTGTATGTATATATATATATATTTTTTTCCATATCTCCGCATTGTCACCAACATCTGTTGTTTCCTGTGTTGTTAATTTTCACCATTCGGACAGGTGTAAGGTGGTATTTCATTGTGGCTTTGATTTGTATTTCCATGATGATGAGTGATGATCATCTTTTCTTGTGTCTGTTGGCCATTTGTATGTCCTCTTGGGAAAAATATCTATTCATGTCTTCTTCCCATCTCTTAACTGGATTTTTCACTTTGGGGGCATTGAGTTTTATAAGTACTTTATAGATTTTGGATACTAACCCTTTATCAACTATGTCATTTGCAAATGGATTCTCCAGTTCTGTAGGTTGCCTTTTAGTTTTGTTGATTATTCCCTCTGCTATGCAGAAGCTTTTTATTTTGAACAAGCCCCAATGGTTCATTTTGGTTTTGTTTCCCTTGCCTCTGATGACATGTCTAGTAAGAAGTTGCTGTGGTTGAGGTCAAAGAGGTTGCTGCCTGTGTTCTCCTCTGGGATTTTGATGTATTCCTGCCTTGCATTTAGGTCTTTCATCCATTTTGAGTTTATTTTTGTGTATGGTGTAAGAAAGTGGTCCTGTTTTATTCTTTCGCATATGGCTGTCCAATTTTCTTAGTACCATTTGTTGAAGAGATTATCTTTTTTCTATTGGATATTCTATCCGGCTTTATTGAAGATTCGTTGACTATACAGTTGTGGGTTCATTTCTAGGTTTTCTATTCTGTTCCATTGATCTGTGTGTCTGTTTTTGTGCCAGTACCATACTGTCTTGATGACCACAGCTTTGTAATATAGCTTGAAATTCAGAATTGTAATGCTTCCAGCTTCTCTTTTCTTTTTAAAGTTGCTTTGGCTATTCAGGATCTTTTCTGATTCCATAAAAAAATTAGGATGATTTGTTGTAGATCTGTGAAAATGCTGTGGTATTTTGATAGAGATAGTATTAAATATGTAGATTGCTTTGGGTATTATAGACATTTTAACCGTATTTTTTCTCCCAATCTATGACCATGGAATGTGTTTCCATTTCTTTGTGTCATCTTCAATTTATTTTGTCAGTATATTATAGTTTTCAGAATACAGATCTTTTACTTCTTTGGTTAGGTTTATTCCTAGGTATCTTGCAGTTTGGGGGGCAGTTGTAAATGGGGTCAATTCCCTGATTTCTCTTACTACTGCTTCATTATTGATATCTGGAAATGCAACAGATTTCTGTACATTGATTTTGTATCCTGTGACTACTGAATTCATGTATCAGTTCTAGCAAATTTTTGGTGGAGTCTTTTGGGTTTTCTACATAGAGTACCATATGACCTGCAAATAGTGAAAGTTTGGCTTCTTCTCTGCCAACTTGGGCACCTTTTATTTCTTCTTGTTGTCTGATTGCTCAGGCTAGGACTTTTCAGTACTATGTTAAATAAAAGCAGTGAGATAGGACATCCCTTTCTTGTTACTGACTATTGAGGAAAAGCTCTCCGTTTTTCCCCAAGGAGGATGATATTAGCTGTGGGTCTTTCATATATGGCCTTTATCATGTTGCAGTATGGTCCCTCTATCACTACTTTGTTGAGGGTTTTATCAAAAAGGGATGCTGCATTTTGTCAAATGCTTTTTTTGCATCTGTTGAGAGGATCATATGGTTCTTGCCTTTTCTTTTATTAGTGTGGTGTATCACGTTGATTGATTTGTGAATACTGAATCACCCTTGCAGCCCAGGAATAAATCTCACTTTACCTTGGTGAATAATTCTTTTAATGTATTGTTGGATTCAGTTTGCTTGTATCTTGTTAAGAATTTTTGCATCCATGTTCATCAGGGATATTAACCTGTGATTCACCTTTTTAGTGGGATTTTTGTCTGGTTTTAGAATCAAGATGATGCTGGTGTCTTAATGAGTTTGGAAGCTTTCCTTCCATTTTTATTTTTTGGAAATGTTTGAGAAGAATAAGTATTAACTGTTCTTTAAACATTTGGTGGTATTCCCCTGGGAAGTGATCTGCATACATTTGTTTGTTGGGGGATTTTTGATAACTGATTCAGTTTGTTTGCTGGTTATGGGTCTGTTCAAATGTTCTAATTCTTATTTCTGTTTTGGTAGTTTATATGTTTCTAGGAATTTATCCCTTTCTCCAGATTGCCCAGTTAATTCTCATATAATTTTTTATAATACTGTTTTAGAATTATTTGTTTTACTGTGGTGTTGATTGTTATCGCTCCTCTTTCATTTGTGATTTTATTTATTTGGGACCATTCTCTTTTCTTTTTGGGAAGTCTGGCTAGGGATTTATTGGTTTTATTAATTCTTTCAAAGAAGTAACTCCTAGTTTCAGTGATCTGTTCAATTGTTTTTTTTTAATTTATATTTTATTTTCAGCATAACAGTATTCATTATTATTCCACCACACCCAGTGCTCCATGCAATCCGTGCCCTCCATAATACCCACAATTGTTTTATTCTGTTTCTATATCATTTATTTCTGCTGTAATCTTTATTTCCCTTCTTCCTGCTTTGGGCTTTATTTTCTTTTCCTTTTCTAACTCCTTTCGATGTAAGGTTAGGTTGTGTATTTGAGACTTTTCTTGCTTCCTGAGATAGGCCTGTAATATATATATTTCCTTCTTAGGACCACTTTTGCTGTATCCCAAAGGTTCTGGACTGTCATGTTATTATTTTCATTTGCTTCCATGTATTTATTTATTTCTCCTTTAATTTTCTGGTTTGCCCATTCATTCCTTACTTAGTTGGATGTCCTTTAATATTTATGGATTTATGTTTTTTCCAAATTTTGTGGTTGACTTCAAGTTTCTTAGCATTGTGGTATGAAAATAAGCATGGTATGATCTTAGTTTTTTGTACTTGTTGAGTGTTGATTTGTGAGCCAGTATGTGATCTATTCTGGAGAATGTCACATGCACACCTGGAAAGAATATGTATTCTGATGCTTTAGGAGGGAATGTTCTATATATATCTGTTAAGTCCATTTGGTGCAGTGTGTCATTCAAAGCCATTATTTCCTTATTGATTTTCTGCTTAGATGATCTGTCCATTGCTGTAAGTGGGGTGTTAAATTATCAGTGAGCTTCTTTATATATATTATTAAGCATTTTATATATTTGGGTACTCCCAAGTTGGAGGCATAAATATTTACAATTCTTAGATCTTCTTGTTGGATAGACACCTTTATTATAGTCCCCTCCCTATCTCTTGTTACAGTCTTGGATTTAAAGTCTAGTTTGTCTGATATAAGTACGGCTACTCCATATTTCTTTTGACATTAAGATGATTAATGGTTCTCTATTCCTCACTTTCATTCTGCAGATGTCTTTATGTCTAAAATGAGTCTCTTGTATGCAGCATATAGAAGGGACTTTTTTTTATGCATTCTGATACCCTATGTCTTTTGATTGGAGCATTTAGTCCATTTCCATTCAGAGTGATAACTGATATGCATGAATTTAGTGCCATGGTATACCCTGTAAAGTCAGTGTTTCTAGAGATTTTCTCTTTTCCTTTAATAGGTTGCTTTTGGTCTTTCCCACTCAAAGAGTCCCCTTTAACATTTCTTGCTGGGCTAGTTTGGTAGTCAAAAACTCCTTTAGTTTTTGTCTTGGAAACTCTTTCTTTCTTTTTCTATTCTGAATGACAGCCTTGCTGGATAGAGTTTCCTTGGCAGCATATTTTTCCCATTCACATTAAATATATCCTACCAGTTTCTTCTGGGATGTCAAGTTTCTGTGGAGAGACTTGCTGCTAACCTTATCTGTCTTCCCTTATGGGTTAGGGATTTCCCTTATTACCTTCAATGTTCTTTCCTTATCTGTCTTTTGCAAATCTTACCATGATATATTGCTGTCTTGCTTTTGATGATTTTGATGTGACTTGGATGTCTGTGTCCTTCCCCAGATTAGGGAAGTTTTTAGCTATAATTTGTTCAAATAAACCTTCTGCTCCTTTCCCCCTCTTTTTTTCTGGGACTCATATGACATTAATGTTGTTATGCTTTACGGAATTGCCAAGTTCCCTAAGTCAATATTTATGATCCAATATTTTTCGTTCCCTCTTCTTTTTTGCTTCATTATTTTCCATAATTCTGTCATATGTATCACTTATTTATTCCTCTATTTCTTTCATCCTTGTTACCAATACATCCAGTTCATTTTACATCTTGGTTATAGAATTCTTTATTTTAGACTGACTAGTTTTCTGCTCTTTTTCCTCTATGACAAGGGACTCACTGGGTCTTCTGTACTTTTTTGTGGCTCAGCTTGTAACCTTAGGGTTGTTGCTTTAAATTCTGGTTTAGACACATTTTTCATATCTGTTTTGATTAGGTCTCTGGAAGTGACCTCTTCTTTTTCTTTCTTTTCATATGAATTCCTCTATCTTGCCATTTTGTCTAGGTCTCTGTGTTCTTTTCTGTGTTAGGAAAGTCTGTTATGTTTTCTGTTCCTGAGAGTAATGACTTTATGAAGATGAGGTCATATCCTGTCCAGGACCTGGTGCTTCAGGAAGTGTTTCTGGTGTATGCTGTGTGCACTCTGCTGCTGCCTTTTGGCTGCTCTTTTCTTCAGGTTGGTCCTCTGCAGTTTCTCCTTTATTCCAGTGGGGAGTGTTTGAACCTTGGCCACTGTATGGCCTGTCTTAACTATGTGTGTTTGGTCTGCTTGTTAAAAGAGGCTACATCCTGTTTCCCCAGAGCTGAAGCTTTCTAGCAGTCTATGATCAATATGTATGGTGTGTGTCAGGGGTTTGTCATGGTCTTCTG
Source organism: Mustela nivalis (assembly GCF_964662115.1). Taxonomy (NCBI): domain Eukaryota; kingdom Metazoa; phylum Chordata; class Mammalia; order Carnivora; family Mustelidae; genus Mustela; species Mustela nivalis. The sequence goes on from NC_139040.1 coordinate 104,456,657, forward strand.
GGAGAGCAGTCTGCTGCTGTTCTGAGTTTCAGGTACTCCTCTCCTAGTTAAAAAAACAACACAGAATGAAACAAAACCTGTAGAGTGTAGGGAAGTTTGTCTTGGTGTAAGTGGCTCAAGCCTCCAGTGTGGGTGCTGTGTTGCTCGCCAAAGTCTGTGCATCAGCTGGCTCTCTTGTTCCTGATAGGGGATTTTGTGCCTACTATTGTTTAGGAAGCCCTCACAGAAGAGCTAACAATCTCCCCTTCTTTGTTCCAGGCATCCCTGAGACCCTGCCTTCACCCTGTCTATGTCTAAACTGTATGCCCACCTAGCAGTGCTATGCTTCTGTGTTTTATCTGAGACATACTGGCTGGGTTACAAAACTCCAAATTATAGGGACCCAGTGCAGCATGGATCTGCATGAATCCTCTTTGGGAGAGTATCACCATGCTCTGGGTAGTGCGAGTTTGTCCCGGAAGGGCAGTTACATGAATGTGCAAGGACTTGGACTTTATGGTAAAACACAACAAATACTGGTGTCCATGTTAGGTGCCTTCAGTAGGTGCCTCTGTTCCTATGCTAATGAATGGGGCAGCTCAATGGTGCCCTTCAGCTCTTATATCCCCAGAGGAATGGTGCTGCCTCTCCCAAATGCACTTCAGGAAGAGGAACTGTCTCTCCCAGTGCAACTCAAGGGATCCTCAGACCACATTGTTTGCTTCTGAGTCTTTGCCCGCCTTCACCACAGAAACGACTCTATGCCTACCAGGCTCCATTCTGGCAATGGTGCAGACATCTAAAACTTCAGACTTTGAGCTCCACTGCTTGTAAAATCTTGTGATTATCAGCCCCGCCATTTTCCTTGTCAATGATTTCGGGGAAATATTTTTCTTGTAAAATGCCCTGTGCCCTGCTTTCTCTCTCTCTTCTCTCCCAGATCAGGGATCCTTCTTGTCCTCAATAACAGTGATTCTTTTCCGCCCAAATCACATCTTCACACCTCCTACTTTCTGTGATGTGGCCTCTCTTCTTCCTGTAGTTGTACATTTTGTTCTCTCAGTCCTCAGATCGATTTCCTGGGTGTTCAGAATGATTTTATATTTATCTAGCTGTGTGAGAGTGATGAGGCAAGCATAGGTTCCACCTACTATCCTGCCATCTTAATTCTTCTTCCTAAAGAATTAATTTTTATTGATAAATAAGAACATGAAATAAGAACATTAACTTACATTTTTTTTTATTTTTACTTAGTAAATGTTTTAATTACAATGGTGAATAATGGAAAGCAGGTTGGAAATTTGGGTTACACATAGATATATCAGGGTTGGAACCCAGTTTCTTCTATTTTCTAGCTCTGATGGATTTGAGCTACTCACAGAATCTGAGTTTCAATTTCATTCCTATAAAATGAGGATAATCATTCTTGTCTTCTCTCACTGGGTTGTTGTGAGGGCCATATGTGTAAAATATTCTTTCAATTTTAAAGTTTTATAGAGGGCAAAGATTTATATTTGCTAGAGATGAGATCTTTTTCTTCTCATTTCTAAAACACTGTCCTGACACTACACAAAATGTAGAAATTTTACATACAGCAAATACAAAACAAACAGATAAAAAGAAAAAAAAAGCACAAACAAAAAATATCATACATATTGAGCAAACCTTGTGGTGAAATGAATTCACACAGCAACAAACCATGGGAAATTCCCAGTCCTATACTGTTGGGTTCCAAAGCACAGCTAGCTGCTGCTTATTGTAAAACTTTTATTCAGAAATCTTCAATACTTAGCTTTTTTATAACTTCCCATTGCTACTTATAATTGCTGATATTTACATGGTGTTGGTTGTTACTTCTCCTCTCTCATTTGTGATTTTATTTATTTGGGTCATTTCTCTCTTCTTTTTGATAATCCGGCTAGAGGTTTATCAGTTTTATTCATTTTTGTCAAAGAACCAACTCCTGGTTTCTTTGATCTGTTCCACTGTCTTTTTAGTTTCCGTATCACTTAGTTTTTGTATCACTTATTTCTGCCCTCATCTTGATTATCTCCTTCCTTTGGCTGGCTTTAGACTTCATTTGCTGTCCTCTTGTAGCTCCTTAAGGTAAAAGGTTAGGTTGTTTATTTGAGATTTTTCTTGCTTCTTGAGGTAGGCCTCTATTGCTATATACTTCCCTTTTGGGACTGCTTTTGCTGCATCCCAAAGTTTTGGATCATTGTGTTTTCATTTTCATTTGTCTCCATGTTTCATTTGTTCATTTGTTTCATTTGTTTTTATTTCTTCTTTCATTCCCTGTTTGACCCATTCATTATTTAGTAGCATGTTGTTTAACATCCATGTATTTCTGGCCTGTCCCAGTTTTTTTCTTGTGGTTGACTTCTAGTTCCATATTGTTGTGGTCAGAAAAGGTGCATGGTATGACTGTATGACTTCAGTCCTGTTGTATTTATCGAGGCCTGCTTAACAGTGACCTAATATGTGATCTATTCTGGAGAATGTTCCAGGTCTGCTTGAAAATAATGTGTAATCTGCTGTTTTAGATGGAATGTCCTGAATATATCTGCTAAGTCCATCTAGTTGAGTGTGTCATTCAAAGCTGTTGTTTCCTTGTTGATATTCTTTTAAGATGATCTGTCCATTGATGTAAGTGGGGTGTTAAAGTCCCCTACTATCATTGTGTTGTTATCATTTAGTTCCTTTATGTTTGTTTTTAATTTATATAATATTGGGGGTGTTGGGTGGTTCAGTGGGTTAAAGCCTCTGCCTTTGGCTTGGGTAATGATCCCCAAGGTCCTGGGATTGAGCCCTGCATCAGGCTCTCTGCTCAGTGGGGAGCCTGCTTCCTCCTCTCTCTCTGTCTGCCTTTCTACCTACTTGTGATCTCTGTCTGTCAAATAAATAAAATCTTTAAAAATATTAATTTATATAATATTATATTGTGATTTCCCCTTTGAATATATAATATTTACTTAATACTTAGCTTACATATGTAGGAGATTCTCTAACCTATAAGTATGCTAAATAGTATTTTGAAGGACTTATATGTGAAAACAGTTTTAAAATTTTTCTCTGAGATTGCTGATAATGACTTCACATCCCAATTTTCTTACTTCTTGTATGTAAAAACTTTGTTATGGACAAAAAATATTTTTTTAAGATTTTATTTTATTTATTTATTTATTTTTTTAAAAATTTTATTTATTTATTTGACAGAGAGAAATCACAAGTAGATGGAGAGGCATGCAGAGAGAGAGAGATAGGGAAGCAGGCTCCCTGCTGAGCAGAGAGCCCGATGCGGGACTCGATCCCAGGACCCTGAGATCATGACCTGAGCCGAAGGCAGCGGCTTAACCCACTGAGCCACCCAGGAGCCCCTAAGATTTTATTTTTTAATTTATCTCTATGCCCAACATGGATCTCAAACCTACAACCCCAAGATCAAGAGTCTCACACTTGACCAACTAAACTACTCAGGTGCCTCAAGTCTTTTGTTGTTGTTGTTGTTAAAAACTCCATGGTGCTCTCAATCTGTAAATTTGTTTATAATTGCACAAAAATATTGTGTATAAAATAAGACTTGGAGGGAAAAACATAGTCTATATTTACAGTGGTCAGAAATGAAGGGGTATTTAAAGTATCACATATCTGGAACAGGAACAGACATCCCAGAACATTCTGGCTAGAAGAGAAACCCAAGAACATCTTCAGACATTCTTCTTTTGTTCAGGGATAGTGACACACAGAAATGAATGTAATTAAAGAAAAGTCCTATCTAAAATAGCATACAAAGTGGGAGCAACTCCCTTGGGAGCTTAGGATATTTCACAGTTCTGAGTGTTAGCAACTCAAATGCATGTAGACGATGAAGCATCTGAAGATGACTCATATTCAATGTCTTTAAACAGTGAAAAAAACTTATATTTTCAAATAAGAGAGTATAATGGTTTCTGTATACTATGGAAGATTCTGATTTGGTGAATCATAGAATATTTCATCTTTTTTAGAATCTGATTTTAAAAATTCTCCCCATTCTTTTGGACTGAATTTAAATACTCATAGGTAAGAATGGGATAGACTTTTTAAAAAATGTCACAACAGATCAGAATAATTTCATTTGTATAGTTTAACAGATTATCCAAATAGTGTCCTAGTTATTGGTTTGCATTTAAATTGCAACAACTTGTGACAAGTAACTGTTCAGGGATAGTTAATTAAGTTAAGAATTATTTTAGTCTATTACTATGTTGTACACTTGAAACTAATATAGCACTGAATGTTAACTAACTAGAATTAAAATAAAAATTTTAAAAAATGAAAAAGAGAGATCATGTGATTCACAGACCTGTACCCCTGGGGATAAAAATATATGTTTATAAAAAATAAAAAATTATAAAAAAATAAATTTAAAAAAATTTTTAAAAAATGAAAAAGAGAATAATTTTACTCTTTCCAATTTTTTTCCCTTTCTCCTAGAGCTGTGTACTTTTGCATGGGGAACACTGTGAAAAAGATTTTTTTCTTTTTTCTTTTTTTTCTAAATTAAAGATGTCATGTATTGTGATGAGGAGCACTGGTGTTATATGCAACTAATAAATAACTGATCACTGCATCAAAAACTAATGATGTACTATATACTGGATAACTGAACATAATAATAATAATAAAAAAATTAAAAACTTAATAAAAAATAAATGAATAAATGAAAATAATTTCTTTTGCTAGTTATAGTTCCTTTACACTTTTTAAAATTTCTTGTAGATTACAAGCATGTCTTTAAAATTTAGTTCCATATTGTTTCCACATTTATAAATTAACAGTATAGATAATGTTTAGTATTTCAGAATCACCACACTGATCTGGAAAGTAGCAATTAAAGCTGAATACTAGGAAGTAAGTAAAAAATATAACAAAATAACAAAAAAACAGAGTGGACAAAAGTGGATGCTCTCCAACAATGAATGCATTTTATGCATTTTTTATTTAAACTATTTCATGTTTGGTTTGTTTTTAATCAGAGTCTATTTGCTCTTATTTTGTACATAGTCTGACAAACTTGATTATCTTATTCCTAAATTTCTAGTAGCTTAGAAACAGCAAAGAGGTGGAGATTATTAGAGAAATCAGCTATAGCAAGCAGGTAAAATGAAACAAAAACACAACAGTCTGGGGCCTACTGGGAAAGGGTGAAATACCTTTAAACACAATCTATATTGAAGAAATGTGTATAATAAATAAATTCAATAATTACTTAAAAATTTGTTCATTCTCTGCCTTCCTCAGGAGGAATGTAAGACAGCTTACATGAGTATATAATATTAGAAAGCAAGGTGAAGGGCTGAGGGAAGTGTGTAGGAAATGGTCTGGGAGAGAAGTTTACCTTAGCCATCTACATTCACTTACTGAAAGTTTGTTTCCTTTATCAATTGGTGGAACCTTTGGAGAAATCCCTTTTGGAACATAATTTGCCTGGGGGAACCTAAATACTACTCTCTAATGAAAATTATGTATCTGAAGTTGTCTCCCTTCTCATTATGACTGACAGTTAAATGGGCCACATTTAAACTTGATCATTGCAAAACTATGTAAACCCTTTATGGGCAATATTTGTATTCTTTCCATTTAGTTTTTATTAATTTTCTTTGAGCTTACTCATTACTATTTTTCTGTTATTTCCATTAGTGTTGTTTTCTTTCTTTTTAATGAACTCTTTCTAAAACAATCTAGGTTATTAATAAATAAATGAAAATGACCTTTCAAAAAAAAGTAAAATAACATACATATTTGAAGTTTGAGAAAAATCTAATAACACATATGTCTAGGAATTACAAGTTAATATACATATCAGATTATTTTAAATGTGTATATAGTTTAATTTTTTTGTTAAATCTTTCCTTCATTTTAACTATAAGAACAAATATATCTACATTAATTTAAAATTCCAAACATACACCTAATTTTCAACCTATTAATCTGGTGTAAGAAAATAGCATCTAGGTTAGCACTGTCTAATAGAATTTTCTATTACACATACACTAGAATAGCTAAAATAAAAAGATTGTCACTTCCAAATGCTAGCAAGGATTTAGAGCAACATGCCTAATTTCATATATTTTTGGTAGAAGGGTAAAATGATATGTCAATTTAAAAATCAGTCTGGCAATTTGTCATAAAGCTGAACATCACCTATATTATGATTGAGCAATTTCATTTACCCAAGAGAAATGAAAACATGTGTCCACAAAAAAGTCATGTTTAAGAATCTTCACAGCTACTTTATTTTCAAGAACTATATTACCTTTTTTAAGCACAGACATGATTGCTTCCTCAAAAACCGATTGCTTGTCAGTTTACTAAGAGAACTAATCAAAAGTTACATCTTTATTGTTTTATTGCCCATGAGATTATAATTATCTCTTTTTCTCATAATAGTATATCTAATGAAATCAAGGATCCTTCACACTAATTATGCAAAGAAATAACAAATTTGTGTATGACTAACTAACATTGATTTCTGTCTTATTACATGATAACTATCTCAAAGGAAAGCTGTAGCTGTACTGATGCCTAAATTATCAGTAGCAAAAATCTGCAAAAGAGAAACCCAGGAGTAAAAATCAATCAATCAATCAATCAATCAATCAGGAAACAGAAGCAAACTAGTAAAGTTTTAAGATTTCTGGGCTCCAAATGGGGTAGGAGGATCCTAGGCTCCTTTTGTCCCACAAACAAAACTAGATAACTATCAAATCATGTTCAATACCCCAGAAATTGACCTGAAAACTGATAAAACAAACTCCACAACTAAAGGAAGAGAAGAGACAACATCAAAGATGTTAGGGTGTGTGGAGATGTGATTTAGGGGAAAACAGATCATGGGTGCTGTGGAGGAAAGGAGCTCTAGTCCAAAAGAAGGGTAAAAGAGAAGGGGGAACCCACAAGAGAATGCACAAGGAGAAGATTTCCCCAAAGCCATTAGCTTGGAATACAAGGGTGGCTGAATTTCCTGAGTTCTTTCAACCAGCAGGGCTTAGAACCTGAAATTTTAAAGTTCAAGGGCTTGGCTGGAATAGAGCCCAAAGGACACTGCATTGCTCCTGAGGTAAAAACAAACAAACAGACCTGGGGGCACACAGCTTATAAACAGCATCTGAAAAATGCCTGAGGCACACAGTGGGGATATTACTTGTTATTTTAGGAGCCCTTCCCTGAGAGGCAGCATTCCTGGAGAGCCCCTCCTGACACAAAAGATCTGGCTGACATTTCCTTCCCCCATGTCTCAGCATAAACACAGAAATACCTGAAGGAAGCAGCTCAGGACAGGCAGTGGCTGTCTTATTTGCTTACACCAAACTCTACCCTCTGTGCTCTGGCAGGAGTGCCCTTACATTGAAGCTTGCCTCCCTCCCCCAGAATACCAGCACAAAATCCTGCCCACACCATGTGTCCCCACCAGAGAGTTTGGCAGGGCCTCAGTTCTGTTGGAGTTGGCTTCAGATCTCATTTCATAAGCAAACCAGAGCACATCCAGTTAAAACTCACTACATTCAGTTTAAAGACCAAACATTGCCCATGACAGACAAGGAATGCCTCTGCATATGACTGGCCTGAAGGGTAGCACAGCCACAGTACAACAGCAGAGCACACACAGTACCACCAGAGCCACTCCCTGAAGCACTACACAACCTCTTCTCCAATGGTAATTGCTTTCAGAAATAGGAGACATAACTGGATTTTCTAACAAATATTGTTAAAATGTCTATCCTATCCAAGTAATCTAAACATTTAATGTAATCCCTATAAAAATACCAACAGCATTTTTCACAGATCTGGATCACACTATCCTAAAATTTGTGTAGAATCATAGAAGAACCTGCATAACCAAAGCAACCTTGAAAAAGAAAAGCAAAGCTGGAGGCATAATTTTGGACTTCAAGTTGCATTTTAAAGCTGTAGTGATCAAAACGGTATGGTACTGACACAAAAATGGACACATAGATCAATGGAACAGAGTAGAAAATCCAAAAATGAACCCACTACTATATGGTCCATTAACCTTCAACAAAACAGAATACCCAATGGGAAAAAGTTACATATTTTTCCTTCAACAAAAGAGAGAATATCCAATTGGAGAAAGTCTTTTCAACAAATGGTGTTGGGAAAACTGGACAGGAACATGCAAAAGAGTGAAACTAGACCACTTTCTTGTACAATACAGAAAAACAAATCCAAAATAGATAATGAACTAAATGTGGGACTTGAAGATACAAAAATATTAGAGGAAAATACAGGCAGTAGCCTCTTTGGCATTGGCCATAGCACCTTCTTACTAGACATATCTCTTTTATTTTAATTTTTTATTTCTTTTCAGTGTAAGAGTATACATTGTTTTTGCACCACACCCAGTGCTTCATGCAATCCGCGCCCTCTCTAATACCCATCACCTGGTTCCCCCAATATCTCTTGAGACAAGGAAAGTAAAAGCAGAATTAAACTATTGGAACTTCATCAAAAGAAAATACTTCCTTTCAGCAAAGGAAACGATCAACAAAACTAAAATGTGCCTTACTGAATAGGAGAAGATATTTGCAAATGACATATCTGATAAATGGTTAGTATCCAAAATATATTTAGGACTTAAAAAACTCAATAACCAAAAAATGAATAATTCAATTTAAAAATGTGCAGAATACATGAATAGACATTTTCCCAAAGAAGACCTGCAGATGGCCAACAGACACATAAACATATGTTAATAATTATTTACCATCAGGGAAATGCAAATCAAAACTACGATGACATCATCTCATACCTGTCAGGATTGCTAAATTCAACAACACAAGAAACAACAGGTATTGGCAAGGATATGGAGAAAAGAAAACCCTCTTGCACTGTTGATGAGAAAGGAAACTGATGCAGCCACTCTGGAAAACAGTATGGAGGTTCCTCACAACATTAAAAGTAGAATTACCCTATGATCCAGCAAATACTAGGTATTTAGCCAAGGAACAAAAAAAATATTAATTCAGAGGTTACATTCATCCCAATGTTTATAGCAGCATTATCTACAATAGCCAAATTATGGAAACAGCCCAAGTGTCCATCACCTGATGAATGGACAAAGAAGAAGTTGTGTGTGTGTATATAGTATTATGTATGTATATATTACACATATAATATGTACAATATTATATGTATGTATCTATATTGTATGTATATATCCATATGTATACATATTTATGTATATATACAATGAAATTTTATATATACAATATATAATATATATACAGTGAATAATATATATGTATATACATATACATACGTGTGTGTGTGTGGATACACACACACACTGGAACATTACTCAGCCATAAAATGAATGAAATCTTGCCCTTTGCAATGGCAGGGATGGAACTAGGGAGTATTATGCTACACAAAATAAGTCAGTCAGAGAAAGACAAATACTATATGATTTCACTCATGTATGGAATTTAATAAACAAAACAAATGTGCAAAGGGAAAAGGAGAGAGAAAAAACAGCAAAGCAAGGAACGGACTCTTAACTATAGAGAACAAATGGATGGTTACTAGAGAGGAGGTGGTTGGGAGGATGGATAAAATAGGTGATAGAGATTAAGGAGTGCAGTTGCTGTAATGAGCACCTGCTGTTGTATGGAAGTGTTGAATCACTATATTGTACCCCTGAAACTAATATTACACTATATGTTAACTCATTGTAATTTAACTAAGAGCTTTTAAAAAGAAATTTAACTGACCTGAATTAAGGGAATGTAAATATGTGTTGAGGTATCAATATCATTTGAACACAAAAAATGCAAAGAAAGAGAATATTATTTTTGGATAGGCATATGAATATGGAAATGACAACTTTTATTTTCAAATTAATGTATAGATTTAAGCAATTTCAATTAAAGCCACAATGGAATCAATTTCAGAAAATAGCAAAGTATTTCTAAATGCTATTTTCAGGATAAAAGAAACAAACACTCAAGTCTGCTTTAGAGAAAAGAAATAACAAAACCCATGGCAAAGTTAATACTTAGAAGTAGTGTAAATCTGCATGATTTCAACCAATGGATCATTTATTCAAGGTTCACTAGAGAAATTAATCAGTTACAATATATAGTCCAAAAATATGTATAAGAGCTTAGTAAATCTAATAGATATACCAGGGAATGGGGATGGTATGTGGATTAATTAGTAAAATATTGGTGAAGTGTGAATATTTTGTGAAATCTCAGTCAAGATTTCACAGTATAGACTAAATAATTTCAGATGTTTAATTTCATGTGTGAAAGACTGTTATGAAGTATTCTGAGTAGACATCATTGGGATAAAAGATACCATGATTGATTTCTATAACTGGTATAGAAAGGTAAGAGTGTTTCTGGGTTTGGTATGCCAAAAGCTTATAAAACAATACATGCACTTTAATAATAATTCAATTTCAGGAATGTTTCCTATGAAAATCACGACTATTGTCAATTGTTTATGTGCACAGGCATTACCACATTATTTATAATAGAAAAAATTTGGAAACAGCCTACATTTCTGCCAATAATGTAATTGTCAAATTATACATATTACTCTGAAATTATGGATCTTATATTAATTACATATGTAGTTTTGAGGTAGTATAATGATTCTGGAAAATACTCAAATATATCTGCATCATTTTAAATTGAGTTTAGTATACTGTTCAATTAGAAAATCCCTGGGTTTCGTTTTCATGGATATTTTGTCTTCTTTAAGCATTCCGGATTTTCTAAGTTTTCCACAATGAGAATGTACTCCTTTGATTACAAAATTTGTTAGAGCAACGAAAACTTATCTTGGCACCTATAACATCTCAAAATAATGCATACAATGGGAGACAGATACTCTTACAACAGTTTTTATGTCCAAAACTGTAATTTTCCAAGTCTTCTTCACAATGATATCCCACTCTCTGCCTATGGATAGCATCTGTGGCCAAAGTGATCACTTGCTGAAAACAAGGTATATTCACTTGCAGTCATTATCATTTTTCCTGAAATACTTATTTCTGATTATGATGTCTGAAACATGAAAGTAGCCCAGAAGGAAATGTCTCCCATCCTAAATTCACAAGTTAGAACCTATGCTATCAAACTTCCCTGCAATTACACAGTACATTATCAGACAAAGTGGTAATAGCCAACAACAATATACACCAATAGGGCAAATACTGATAATGATTTATAATGATGATGTTGATGATATATGAGAAAACCAGGAGTTATTAAAGAAATAAAATAAAAAACAAATAGAAATAGATTCAATAGATCACTGAGAAAATACATTAAAATGAATGTAACAAATAAGTTCTAAGAAAAGGAAGTACACGGAAAACATGAAGCAGAGAAAGTATTTTTTAAAAAGTCACCCATAGATTATTAGCAATGAGAATAAAAAGGAAGGACTTCCAAATTACTTCAGGAAATGGAAGAATGGCTCAAGGATATCTCTCAGCAGGCATGAAAGGCAGGGATAAAAATGGAGACCAAAAAAAGTAAGATATATATATAGAGAGAGAGAGAATGAAATTTAGATTTTGTTTTGTTTTGTTTTGCATTTTTTTAAAGATTTTATTTATTTATTTGAGAAAGAGAGAGAGAGAGCAAGCGAGTGAGCACTAGCAAGGGAAGGGACAGAGGGAGAGGGCTGAGCAAGGAGCCTGACACAGAGCTCAACCTCAGGACTCTGGGATTATGACCTGAGCTGAAGGCAGACACTTAACTGACTTTAGGGTCCAGGAAAGAAAGAAAAAATTAAAAATGGTAGGAGAAGTTCTGGCAAAAACAATCATGGAAACTTCCTGGTAAAATAGCTCTATGGACTGAATGTTTATGTCTCCCCCGACTCCAAACTCATGTTCAAACTCAAATCCCAATATGATGGTGTTTGGAGATAGGCTTTTGTCAGGTAATTAATTAGCTCATGATGAATGGTTTTAGTGCCCTTATAAAAAGAGACCGAAGTTCAACCTAGCCCTCTTTCTGCCTTGTAAAGACACAAGACAATGGCAGTCTGCAACTGGGAAGAGGGCTGTCACCAGAATTCATCCATGCTGATACCCTGATCTCAGACTTCCAGCCACCATAAATGGGAGAACTGAATTTCTGTTGTTTAAAAGACACCCAGTCTATGGTACTTTGTTAGAGCAGCCTGAACTAACAAAAACAAATAGCATTGAACAATGTATATCATTCTTCCTTCTAACATGCTTAAAAAAATAGTAGAGGCTTTTTTCAAAGACAAAAACGAACAAACAAACACAAACCAAGTATAGCATAGAAGAGAATAAAACAGCAATGCAATTTTGAAAACTGAGAAGCAGATGGATTAGTGGGAATTGAATTAGTTCTGGTATAATGGGTAAAGCTTATCATTGATCTGATGTACACATTCAAATCCTCTGAATCTGGCATTGTTGGGTACCTGTGGAATTGAATCTTGAGAAGAGTTATATAAATGAAGGAAGATTTGGAAAATGGTGTAAAGAAAGCAGAGATAAAGAAGGTAAAGCAAGTATATGAGATTGAGTTCGTCATTGGTCTCCTGGCTCAGTGGGCAGCCTGCTTCTCCTTCTGCCTGCTCTGCCTGCTCTGCCTGCCACTTCTCCTGCTTGTGCATTCTCACTCTAGCTCTCTCTCAAAACAAATAAATAAATAAAATCTTAAAAAAATAAAAAGATAATAATATGATTGTATTTTAGCATAGTTTTGTGTGTGTACTATTTATGTCTGGGTGACACTCAGGGTATTGACTTTTTGCTTAACATCTTTTTGGGCCTTAATTTTATGTTACCATATTCTTTAAAGATGGATGACACAGATAAATTTTGTTGATATTTCAAGGCTGTTAAAATTCCAATCTAGGATTCCGTTTACAATTAGCTATACTGAACATGAGTGCTAGTTTTCACTTGTGGGAGACACTGCTGGTGCTCTCCCATATCCAGTTATTTTCTCTGTCCTAGTCCTGTTAGAGGTTACAATTCTCAGTCCCATTGCAGCTAGGCAAGATGGTGTGACTAAGTCTAGCCAACAAAATGTGAGTAGAAGCCATGTGTGTTATTTCCAAGCTAAGATGGTTGCTTGCTGTGGCACCTGGGTGGCTCAGTTGGTTAAGTGTCTGCCTTCAGCTCAGGTCATGATCTCAGGGTCCTGCTTAGCAGTGAGCCTGCTTCTCCCTCTACTTCTGGTTCTCCCCCATCTCCCCCACTTGTGCTCTTTCTCTCTCTCTCAAAATAAATTGGAAGGGGAGGTGAACCATGAGAGACTATGGACTCTGTAAAACAATCTGAGGGGTTTGAAGTGGCGGTGGGGTGGGAGGTTGGGGTACCAGGTGGTGGGTATTATAGAGGGCACGGATGGCATGGAGCACTGGGTGTGGTGAAAAAATAATGAATACTGTTTTTCTGAAAATAAATAAATTAATTAAAAAAATAAAATCTTAAAAAAATAATAATAAAAAGAAGATAAAGCAATTATGAATGTGTATGCAAACAATTATACAGCCTAAAATTGTGCAAAGCAACAACTGATAAAATATGAAGAGAAATGGATATATCAACATTTATAGTTGAAATTTTAAATTATTTTTTCTCAGAAACTAATACAAATATAGAAAGATAAAGAAGGTTAACATAAGGTTAATATGCTCAAACCAGTAGATAAATATTTATTATTTTAGTTGACAACAAAGACCTCAACGTTCCCTTTCTTAAATGACAACTAGGATCAATAAGAAATTTTCTCACCACAATAAAAGCTATCATAGTATCAAAATACTATGTATTGTATCATTGATACATAGTATCAAAATAGATATCAAAAACTAAACTACATATTTTTAAAAAATCAGATTGACACAAATAAGGGAACAACAACAAAATCTTTAAACCTGATCTCTAAGATTTCAAACATTAAGAATTCCTGCTGCCACTTCTATTTGATATAAAAGTGGAGGTACTAACCAATGCAAGAAATAAAGAATTATAAGAATTAAAATATAGAGAAAAAATCCTGTTACATTATCAGATAATGTGATTCTGTAGAAAACTGAGCAAAATCAATAGGCAAGTTCTTGGCACTAACAAAAGAGTTTATCAAAGTTGTCCCATACCAGATCATCTTCCACTCCACATGTACACTAAGACCTAGAGCTTTGATGCACTTAAAATACCTATTATAGAATTTATATCAAACACTAGGTACACATAAATATTTTTTATGGAAGAAAATTTAAAAGAAAAAAATAAATTTCCTAAAATAGAGGCTTTTCATGGCATATACTACAGCAATCTACAAAGTCATAACAAAATACAAAACAAACAAAATAATATGATATTGGCACATGCCCAGATAATTCCCAGGTAAAGCAATAGGCTACAATAGGAAGCTCAAAACTGGTGTTATGTACATATAGAAAATGAATATATTGTAACCAGACCATCAGAAATTGTCTGGAAATGTTACAGTGTTTGTCAGTTGGTTTTGGAAATTAGTTGGGTCAATATGTCGAAAAAAATAATTATTTTACCTCTACCTCTTACCATCATTTAAAACTGTACTTTAAATGGATTAAAGATCTGAATATAAAGTGTAAAGCTATTAAACCAATAAAGTAAACTGTCAGAATTACTATGTGACCTTGGGATGGGGAGTGAACTTCTTAAATAATATTCCAAGAAAGAAAACAATCAAAATTTTTATAAAACTGATTGAATGCATGCAAAATTAGACTTTTTTATACAACAAAGGATGTTGTATATGGTGCTTACAGATGTGTAACAGATTTAGAAACAGAATATAAATATCTAAAACTGAAAGGTGATAAATAAGTAAGCTATAAAAATCCAATATAAAATGTGCACGAGCAAGTAAGAAGTTAACTCACAAACAGAAAATCCTAAAGAATTTACTAATTTTAAATTTAGTAAATTTAAAATTTACTAAATAAATGTGCAATCAAGTCTTACTGGCAATTAGAAAAACGTGGAAAATTAAAATGGTAAGGAGGGACCATTTATAGCTATTAGAATCCCCAAAATCTGAAAGACATCTAATGCTAAATCTTAATAGAATATGCTGAAATAGGAACCTACATATTCTTCAGGAAAGGAGTGCAAAATTTTAGAGATAATCTGCAGAGCATTTTTTTAAAGGTACTTACTTACATATGCACACACTGGGATGATTTCATAATTTTTCACACAAACTGTGACATTTCATAATTATCCTTGGATAATTGGCATAAATGGACTGTTCTGGATAAAGTGGGGTACATTGTCATGCAACACATTATACTAATCCCATCTGAAATATATCCAAGAGAAATTAAAGCAAAAGTCAATATAGGGACATATTATGTGTATGTTCATTACTGTATTGATTGTAGTAATAAAGCATCATGAAAACTAAGTGTCCATTTATAGAGAAAGGGAAAGTAAGATGAGAATGCACACTATGCAATGGTTAGCAGTGAAATAAGTATATATTCAGCAACATTAAATATTCTTGGGTAAAGCAATAAACCTATATATTCACCTTAGGATACATGACTATTCAAGTACATGTATAGATGCTGTCTATTGGTGGGGTGTGGACTAGAAAATGAAATATAAATTAAAAGAGTAAAAGAAAAATTGTAAATACAAAATTAATAGAAGGAAAAGACTACAATTGAACTAATGAACATCATTAACTTAATGAAACATAAATAATCTTTATTTTTTTAACTTTTTAATGTGGGGCTTGAACTCACAACACTGAGATCAAGATCTGAGCTAAGAGTAGGACACAACTGAGTTACCCAGGTGTCCCCCAAAATAATCTTTAGATAGAAATGTTTTATTTTTCCTCATAGAAGTAATATAATTAAAACTGAACATGTTCATCTACTTACACCTAACTGTTCATCTGAACATAACATGTGACATTGGCAGGGATCATTTACCTTTACAGTGATCTATGTACAGTGTTTGAGGATTCCTAGTTGAAACATTATTGTGATCATCTTTGCTTCCTAAGTCACCTCTGTGTTTTTATTGATAAATTGATTGAAGAGCACTTTTATTTGCTCAGCTGCTTCAGGGAGAAAAAGCAGTGATGGAAAAAGAAAATCCTAAAATCATAAAAGATTTTGACCCATTGGGATTTTCAATCTTCTATTTCAACAGTGGTAACAAGTGAGCAAGCTCTTTTTGAATTGATGCCTTTGATGCAATGTTAGTCAAAGAAGAATGTAAGTTTAAATTAACAGTATATTAGAAAAAAATAATTTGACATTATATTCACAAAAGTTACAGATTATCTATGAGATACTTGGTAGGTATTAAATGACATCAAACGCAAATAGAAAATATATTGGGTTTGGAAGGTCAAATTTAAAACTCTGGTAAAGGTCACACGCACGTGAATACACATTTATACATTCAGGGAAATGACCATATGATCTTTCTGACCCTCACATTGTTGTAGTGATCGTTTTTCAAATATACTGAGTAGGGTTTTGATGTCATGGAGACAAAGGCTATATAAAGGATAGACTTATGTGTTTGGATTTGAATGTAGACAATGAACAGAGCAATAGAATTGTGTTTACAAATTTGTTCCATAAGGCCATTTTCCATTTGCTTTCCCCATTCCATAGTGACAGAAAAAGCAGTAAAATTTCTGATTTATTTTGTTAGGTTTTTCTTTTTGGGTATTTTGAATAAATCAACTGCAGGTTTACTTATTAGAAAAAATTGCTTTATTATACTACTCTGTCCTGGCAAATGTCCTTTTTACTTTCTTTAACGAAGGCCCCAAGATGTAAGGAAATCCTCACGATATTGAGTACATCTCTGAATTCTGATAACTGAAAGACATTGGTTTTTCTTCATCCTAGTTAGATTTCTTTAGAAATAAGGAAAAGATGATATATTTCTGCTGAAAGCTTACTACCCCCCCCCCTGCTTTTTTTCTTTTGGATCATAGTTTCACAGTTGACTAAGCATATATTTCACTCTTTTACAAACATCATCTTTTCTTTCATGCTGTCCTTTTTTTCTAATCTCGTTTTATTTACTTCTTTATCCATAATCCCACTTTCTTTTTTTTTTTTGGCATTAAATTTTTTTTTATTTTTTATAAACATATATTTTTATCCCCAGGGGTACAGGTCTGTGAATCACCAGGTTTACATACTTCACAGCACTCACCAAAGCACATACCCTCCCCAATGTCCATAATCCCACTTTCATTTCTCTCCATTCATGAGCAGTCACTCTCATACTGAATAGACTTGAGGCCTTGAAAACCAATGTTTTAAAAACAAAATATCGCTTATCCTGTGTAGTCCCCCCACACCCCCTATTCAGGGTCATGAAAGGTGAATCCTTGTTTTGGCAACACTTACAAGGCTGATTTTACTGTGTATCAGGATTCATCATGGCATTCGTATTCTGGCCATTTACTTGTTCTGGCTTCATCTGTCAAGTTTAAATCCAGCTAGTTATATCACCTGCTATTGATAAATCTTCTAAAATACAGTGTAGTAGAAAATAGCTGTACCCGAGCGCTCTCTCTCTCTCTCTCTTTCACTCACACAATATCACCCTGACTTGTACGCATGGCTTTTAGTACTCTGAAGAAATTTTTTCACTAAAGACTTCTTCTCTTACATAACGCATGTGCTATCTTTCACAAATGCTTCTACACTTGATCTTAGCCAAAAGGCCGAGAAGGGATCACAAATGATTCTAATTTTTTTTTTTACTTTGTCTTAATTTAATTGTAAAGTCACAGGAAGCTGCAAATGGTCCCATGTACCTTCCACACAGTTTCCTCTAATGTTTACATCCTAAATAACTCTTATACAAAATTAAAACTGGGAAATTGACATTAGTACAATGTGTGTGTTCTGTCCCATTTTGTTATATGTGTAAATTTGTCCAACTATATCACCACAATTAAGGTACAAAACCATTGAATCACCACAATGATCTCCCTCTTTTTGTCCCTTTATAGACACATCCACCACTCTTCCCTCCACTATTCCTAACCCCTGACAATCATTGATCTGTTTTCCATCTCTGTAATTTTATCATTTCTAGAATGTTATATGTGAATCTTGTGGTATGTGACCTTTTAAGGTTGTCCTTTTTCATGCAGCATAACAACTTTGAGATCCATCCAACTTATTAAGTATCCATATTTCTTTTTTTTCATATTTAGTTTTTTAATAGATTTATTTTATTTTATTTTTTTCAGTGTTCCAAAATTCACTGTTTTTTTAAAATATTTTATTCACTTATTTGACAGACAGAGATCACAAGTAGGCAGAGAGAGAGAGAGGAGAAAGCAGGCTCCCCGAGGAGCAGAGAGCCCGATGCGGGCCTCGATGCCAGGAACCTGGAATCATGACCTGAGCCGAAGTCAGAGGCTTTAACCCACTGAGCCACCCAGGTGCCCCAAAATTCACTGTTTATGTACCACACCCAATGCTCCATGCAATATGTGCCCTCCATAATACTTACCATCAGGCTCGCCCAATCCCCCACTCCCCTCCAAAACCCTGTTTGTTTCTCAGAATCCACAGTCTCTTATGGTTTGTCTACCCCTCCAATTTCCCCCAACTCACTTCTCCTTTCCTTCTCCCAGTGTCTTCCGTGTTATTTCTTTTGCTCCACAAGTAAGTGAGACCATGTGATAATTGACTCTCTCTGCTTGACTTATTTCACTCAGCATAATCTCTTCCTGTCTTGTCCATCTTGATACAAAAGTTGAGTATTCATCCTTTCTGATGGAGACATAATACTCCATTGTATATATGGACCATATCTTCTTTATCCATTCATACATTGAAGGGCATCTTGGTTCTTTCCACAGTTTGGTGACTGTGGATATTGCTGCTATGAATATAGTTCATTTATTTTTATAGCTGAGTAGTATTCCATGGTAATGATAGATTGCAGTTTGTTAACCATTCACCTTTTGTAGACATTTTCATTGTTTCTAGTTTTGGGTCATTACAAATAAGCTGATATAAACAATCATGTACAGGTTTTTGTGTGGATATAAATCTTCAGTCCAGTGGGATAAATGCTCAAGAGTGAAATTGCTGGGTTATATGCTATAGGTATATTCTAAACTTTAATATTTATTTTCTTTAGGTTTATCCAGTTATTTCTTTATGTGATACTCTTATGTATTTCTTCATCTTATCACCCAAGGATGGGCTGCACATGGCAAATAATTTTAACACGTGCCCATGAAAAATAATAAAATACAAAGCAAAAAGAGGTTGGCCACAAGGATTTGCAAACAGTAGTCCACATTATTTTTCTCAGATATAAGATCATACATAATTATTTCTCCTAATTTGGAAAACTTGGACTCCAGTCTCATCTCTCCTCCTAGTTCTGTGGTTGATATCTTTCATCTAGCTGATATACCATAATGCTATATATTTATTTTACCATATCCATGAGTTTGGAAAACCCCTGAAATTGTAATGTCACCCTTCTCCCTGGATTATACCCTATTTCTACTCCAGTCTAGTTTCTAAATCTTAGTTCAGTCTTTTATAAATGATTCTCTCCTTTCCTTCCAGATTAGGTATTACATCATTACTTTGGCTTCTAGAGTTAAGCTCACCATCAAAACTTTGGCTTGACCCACTCCTAAAGTTCTATTCCTGATTCAGGCTAACTTAGAAAGGCAACCTAAGTTAGTGTCTCAAAGATAGTTCCAGGACCTATGAGTCAGGACCCAGAAAGTTAAGACAGGGTGAGATCCTGCATCACCTCAAGCAATTTAGTTAGTATCTGTGGACTTCAATTTCCTCATCTATACATGATCTCCTCAGTTAATATTAACCTATTATTATGCATTATAAATTACCAGAAGACTCAGGCTTTTGTGATTATTTCTACTTACACTTCCCATTCCATTCTTAGGTCAGTACTAGTTCTTTTATTTTCTGAACAACAACAACAAAAAGTAACTTTGTCTTTGTACCAAGAAGAATTGATTTAACAGATTTTCTGGATTTTTCCCAAGCATTTTCCTTATCCATTTTCTCCTATAGTAATCCTGGTCAGTCCCCCAGAGTCAAACCTTTCTCTAAAATCATCTCATCAAGCTTCTTCACACAGTGTCATACAAGCATTAATCATTTTGCTTGTTTAAGCTTAGTGCAGTGAGAGTAACTTTCCGAGGTTTAAATTTTTAATCAATTCTGTTTTTTCTCCACCAGCATTACATGTCCATCTCATGACATGGGTCTACATATGCATTCCAAACTTGCATTGTCTTCTTTAGGAAACCAATACAGGAAAAATCCTATCTGAATGAAAAAACAGGATTTGTGAAAGGGGCTATTCCTGTTGCATAATACTCAATAAAAAATTGTTTTAGAGCAATAATTATCTAGACAGTACAGACAAAAGTTTGATATCCAGGATCTATAATGAACTCCTCAAACTCAACACACATGAAACAGGCAAACATATCAAAAAATGGGCAGAAGATATGAACAGACACTTCTCCAATCAAGACATAAAAATGGCTATCAGACACATGAAAAAATGTTCATCATCATTAGCCCTCAGGGAGATTCAAATTAAAACCACATTGAGATATCACCTTACACCAGTTAGAATGGCCAAAATTAACAAAACAGGAAACAACATGTGTTGGAGAGGATATGGAGAAAGGGGAACCCTCTTCCACTGTTGGTGGGAATGCAAGTTGGTGCAGCCTCTTTGGAGAACAGTGTGGAGATTCCTCAAGAAATTAAAAATAGAGCTTCCCTATGACCCTGCAATAATTATCTAGAATTCAAGAGAAGCTAAACTTGGTGTTCTTTTTTTTTTTTTTTTTTTCCCAGTGTTTCTCAGAAAGTCACAGTCAGACAGTGGCTGTGCCTAGAGCCATCTTGAAAGCTTCTTCATTCTCATGTTTAGTGTCTGGTTTGGCATGACTGGAACAGTCAGGATTCTTCAGCTAGCTTTATCACTCTGTGATTTCTCCTAATCTGTGTAGCATGGGAATTTCAGGGTAGCTGAAATTCTTACATATCGGTATATTGGTTCAGTGTTTCCAAGGCATAGAGGGAAGAAGGGATGGAGAGAGAGAGATAAAGAGAGAGAGAGAGAGAGAGACAGAGAGGAGATCCTTTATGAGTCATGTATTATCATTTTTCCCAAATTTTATTGATCAACGAAGTTATAATAGCCTATGTTCATGGGGAGAAAAACACATTCCACCTCCTAATGGAAGACTTCAAATTTTAACTTCAAATTTTAAGAAGAACACATAGGATAACATATTTATCATTACAGTCACCTTTGAAAACAAATTTGCCAATATGGTAGCATTTGAATTACATATTATAGGATAATATAGAAGTAATTTCCTGAAGTTATTTCTGGACTTATGTCATGTTTCATTCCGAGAAAAGGGGGGCAATATCTGGGAGAATCTCCCATATGATATTAATGATGGGTAAAATGACAGAGCAAGTTTGTTTTTGTTAACATGTTGAATATACAATGTTTAACTAGATTTTCTTTTAAATAAATCCCATACTTGAAATTCTTAGGTTGTGAGGACAGTGTACCTGGTAAAAATCTCAGTTGCAAGCCTTCTTTACTGTACACATTATAAAAATTCTTTATACCAATTTGTTCATGAGCATATAGAACTACTTTGAAGATCAAATAAGATTCCATAGCAAAATGTTTAGTGCTATAATTTAGCCCATAGAAGTAAATCAATAAACTTTAGCTAATTATCACCATTATCCCTCTATTGAAAATTGTCTTACATAAATGAAATGACCTTTCTCAGACTTTAGGAGCTTTCTGTTTATAAATTTATAACATCAGAGCTATGAACTAAACTAAGAATTCCACAAACATGACAAAAAGTTAAGCAAAGAATTCACATACTGGTGTAAACTCTTAAAAAAATAGTAGTCTGTAATGACAAAATACCTTTGTATCATCCTTACCTAGATTTTTCAAGAAGTAGAAATTTTCATTTTTGTTTCCTGGCTTTATATTACCTGTTTATCTGATTTTGTTTTCTCTGCAAAATAAGTTCATGGAATATAGAGAGTTAGATCAGAATAAAGTTGTCAGATTTTGTTCAGAGGTGGATTAATATGAGGCAATAAGCACTAAAATGCTATCATTTGCCAACTCCTCTCAACTCCTTTCTGCCAACATGCCACTATGAGGTTTTAAGAAATTAAACCATAAAATAAATTTGTAAATATCCAAAAATGTCTAACATTTCAATTTATGACTAAACTGGAAATTTAAAGTATGTCAAATACCTGATAATATCCTATTGTTTTATAATTTTGAGGGTGCCTCTGCTTTGCCAGTGCCCTCATTACTTGCTTAGTCAGTCCATTGATTATCCAGGAAAAATCTACTTCATTTGTGCACAATACATATTCAATTTCACTTATAAGTCATTTATACTATTAGTGTTTCAAGCATAGTTTGTTAGATTTGCACCATAAGCAAAGTTGTCCAATTTCATAAAGACCATAGTAAATAGAATTTGCTTCTTGTGTTAGAGATTTAAAACAAGTAAATACACGCACGCGCGCGCACACACACACACATATGCATGCATATATTTATTACTTATTACTCTTATTACTTTTATTTTTTATAATAGTAACAATGTATGCAGAGGATAGTAAAGAGATATGTGAAGTTTTTAAAATTTTTATTTTTATTTCCCAAAAGAGTAAAATAAATAAATGGCTGGAAGGCAGGAATGCTGAACTGTGAAGTCAAGTAGGCTAAAGGGAAAGCAATCTGTAATAAATTGTGAACAGACTTCTCTGTTTGATTTCCCCTTTTCTACTCTAAGAATCAAGAAAAGTGAAATGCCTAAAAGAACAAGTCTGATGTCTACCCCATAGCTAAAATTCAACTGGAGTACCCATAGCATTAATGCAGCACTCAGATCTAAAACAAACTGAGCTACATAAGTCACTCTGGGGCCAGAATAGCAGAAACAGATGTCAAAATAAGGCTTATATGGAGGTTCCTCAAAAAATTAAAAAGAGATCTACCATACAATCTAGCAATTCCATTTCTGTAGATATACCCAAAGGAAATTAAAACAGGATTTTGATGAGATATTTGCCCTCCCATGTTGATTGCCACATTATTCACAATAACGAAAATATGGAAACTCAAAATGCTCATCAAGGGATGAATGGATAAAAAAAAGATGTAGTACATATACATAATGGGATATTATTCAGCCACGAGAAATGAGGATATCCATCCATTTTCAATAACATGGATGGACCTTGAGCACATTATGCTAAGTGAGATAAGTCAGAGAAAGGCAAATACTGTATGATATCACTTATAGGTGGAATCTAAAAACGTTGTTAAACCTATAAAAAACAAAGACCAAATGGTGGTTACTAGAGGATGAGGGTGTATAAGAATGAGGATTTTTAAGGATATAAACTTGTAACAAGAAGTAAATAAGCCATAGGAATCTATTGCACAGTATAATGAATATAGAAAACAATATTTTGCTATGTCAACAATCATAATATATAAGCGTATCAAAATAACACACAGTGCACATTTAACTTCACAATGTTACACGTCAAATTTATTCAATTAAAATAATCAGCCTGATGAACAAAAAGTACCTTAGATTTAATAATAAAAAAAGAAGGATGTTCAGAGGTCAGGATAAAGTGATTATCAGAAACCCAAAGATCAGCTTCCTGGTGATTCTAAAGAATCTTCTCCATGCAGGACTTTATGTTTTGTAATAAGTAACCAATAATTTCTAGAATGCCTTTCATGAGGATTTTAAAAAAAGAGTAAGAATGAATCACATTTTTTGCACTTACATGCAAATGCAAATTCCACACTGATTTTACTCACTCTGATTTTTGTTGTGTAATGATCTACTCTTTGTGTGTTATCCTTTTGTCTCAGTCACACTTGCAAATAGCTGCCAGATTCACTTAGAATGATGTTCAAAAATGATTTTGGTGGTTTTGTTTAAAGACTGAAAGAAGTATATGGACACTTCTGGGAAAAAAATGGATGCAAAGAGATTATCACTTTCAAACAAGCTTGAAAAATAATTACAAGCCTCTATACTTGGCTAAATTTGATAGAATGATACATAGTACACAGAAAATACATATATTATAAATACATATTGTACACAGAATTGGAAAAAATATGTTGCATTACCAACTAAAGATATGGTACAAAAAGAGTAGTTAATGTATTAATGTATACACATTTTTAAATAAAAAGTACTCAGACTATTTTGTGTGCTTGTTTTCTGTAGTACTTAATGACAAGTACTGAGTTAACTCCATTCATAAATCAAGTTAAATACACAAAGAAAAAAACAACAACAATGTGGAAGATAAAAATAAATGGGTCCCCTATCTTGGTCATCATTTGGATCTTTTTGTCTTAGCTGGCTTTTCACAAGTGACAACTAGTTGTTTGATCCTTCAGGAATGAGTCCAAGTTCTAATCATATGGAGATTAATTATTTAAATCTGTGCCTTAAATGGTATGAAATTTAAAATACAACCTTGGTCAATGTATAGTCAAGAACTATTTCAAAGTAGTTACAGTGATGGCAAACTGCAAAGTTAACCCAGTTCTCTCATACACTATGGAGGCTTACTCTTTTTTCCTTAGCTTTATTAAAACATAATTGCCATATAACACTGTGTAAGTTTGAGGTGTACAATATAGTGATTTGCTATATGTATGTATTGCGATATGATTACCACAATAAGTGAACACATTCATCACCTTACAGTTACAAATTTGCGTGTGTGATGAGACCTTTCAACATCTACTCTCTTAGCAACCTTCATATACAGTATTGCTAACATTATGCTAAGTCAGACAGAAAAGAAAATATTGTATGATTTCACTTATATGCAGAATCTAAAAAATAAACTTAACTCAGAAACGGAGAACAAATCAGTGGTTGCTGGAGTCAGGGAGTGAGTGAGTGAGGGGAAATGAATGAAGGTGGCTAAAAGGAGGTTTACTCTTTTGGAATGAGGGTGAAGCATTAATTTCATTATTGCTTCTTATATAGTATGTAGATTCTGGAGCAATATGGAGATTATCATGGAAAAACCAGTTGAGACCTAAAGTATAGAAATTTTCAGTTTGATTTTAGTTATTGTGCCTCAGCTACCTGGAAGGCTGAACTCCTATGAAGCATTGTCTGGTCATCTTCATAGTGATTCTCAACTTGGCTATGCATCAGAATCACCTGGAGAGCTTCTTAAAACACAGATTCCTGGGCCTCACCCTAAGACGTTCTTATTCAGCAGATGTGTCACTAAATTGTTGAAAAGAGTAACCATCAAAATTATCAACCCTCCATTTTCTCCATTTTAACCTTTTGTATTTTTTTTATTGTAAAGAAAAAAAGTATGAGCTCTACATTCTCATACCAATTCCTCCAATCCTGTAGTACCTTACTGCCTATTCTCCTTAAAACACCCCATGAGCAACAAACTAATGATAGATGAGATAAGACCACGCATTTCTCACCAGGCCCATTGGCTGATTTTTATTCAATGCCTCTCATTAACTGTAAGACTTGATTGCAGTAGCTGATTATAAAGATTCACTATACATATTTTTTCTTTTTCTTTTCTTCATGGAGTGTATTTTGGATCCATGATTCATTTTTATACTTTTATATGAATTACAGACTTGTGCCATATAAATCAAAGTGGAAAAAGAATAATATTCAATTGACATAATACTCCATAGTGTATATTCAATTGACATGCAGGGAAAGGCTAAACTAGACACACAAATAAAACTGTATACAAAATAAAGTATCTATTACAAAAGGTAATGAGTACATTACTCGTTGTCCTTTCTTTCTTGTTTATCAGTTTGTGTTTGAATTCCAACAACTTCTGGCCATGGTTGATTTTGCCTTTAGGTGGTTGACACTTCCATCTGCTCAAATATAGTGGCCACAGTTAGTTAACTCAAACAATATTTTAACATGTCACTGCCTCAAGTAACTGTTTTGCTTCTCAAATCCAAACTCATCTAACATAATATTTCCCCAGACACTGGTCAAACTAACCAGCAAAATACTGCTGAGTAAAGATATGACCTAGTCTGAGGATCAATGCTCATCTTAAAACTCTTTCAAGGGGCACCTGGGTGGCTCAGTGGGTTAAGCCGCTGCCTTCGGCTCGGGTCATGATCTCGGGGTCCTGGGATCGAGTCCTGCATCGGGCTCTCTGCTCAGCGGGGAGCCTGCTTCCCTCTCTCTCTCTGCCTGCCTCTCCATCTACTTGTGATTTCTCTCTGTCAAATAAATAAATAAAATCTTTAAAAAAAAAACTCTTTCAAAAAGAATGTGGATCATGGGGTGAAAATAGGACAGGAATCATGGGTTATAGTTCATATTGGCAAGAGAGAAACTTGCAAGAAATAAATATGAATATTTTTTCAAGTAAATTTTTAATTCTTTTTTGAAAGATGAGAATAAACCACAGTCCCAAAAGCAATGGAGAAAACTTCTCTCCCAAAGTAAGGACAGTAATAATGATTATAGTGTGCCTCCTTAGCACTATAATAAACACTAACACCTATTTTGAAGCTCAGGATTTTTCTTTAATCAAGAAAAGTTAGTTCTGTTTAAAATCTGTCTTACTATATAATTATAGAATCATATAATTGGAAATGATACTATTTAATATTCAGTCGGTAGATCCTTGGTAGAAGACCATCCAAGTTCTGTTTGAATACAAGTAGCCAGGTGATTACTGCTTTATTATCTCCAAAAAACCTATTTCATTTTTGAACAGCTTTAACTGTTTGATTGTCATTGTGGAAACTTTATTTTATATGTTTCTGACAACTGACCAATTTAATTATCTATAATATTTTGAAGAGTCTGCAGAGGTTGTTCTGCATATTTAAAATGATATGTTGCTTAACTGGCATTTCCCAATGGTCAAATATATTTTTATAAAAGTATATAAAATTTATGTAAGTATGTTTGATAATGACATCAGGTTCAGAGGCATCAGTGATTGGGAGGTCTTTGGGAGAAGGGTTTTTGATTTCTCAAAGGAAAGTCCTTTGGGTACCTTTAAAATGCGATTCTGGGAAGCAAAGAAAATTTTTTTTGCAATCTGTTGGATAAAGTAATTAGTTTAGCATCTTAACCCATGCAACAGCATTTACCTACTCCTGAGAGTGCTACATAAAACAAATTTGTTCAAAGAGGTGGCCATTTCACAAATGAAATTCCAACTGTTCTGTGCAGCTATATTGCCCTGGCACAGTCACAAAATAAATACAAAATTATTTTGATGAAATTATTGCTAATTTTATGTGTAGTTATAGTTTTAACACAGTTGAACTCATTAAGGCATTTATTTAAGCAATTTATTTCATGAACAAGACTCTATACACACACACATTCAGAATATTTTATATATATACATATATATACATATATATGCATGTATATGTATTATATACTCATAGACATAATAGGTAAATACATACATTCAGAATCATTTAAAATATAGTATTATAGTAGACTATTTAGTTTACATGTCTATCTTTGAAGGACTTTTTGTGTTGTTCAAACAGCATATAGATTTATAAGTAAATTCATGTAAATGAGCATTTTTTATTGGTACAAATAAATAAAAATAATATTAGAGAACAACTATGAAGAAATATTAATAGAATATATTAATTTCATTTAATTATATTGTTTTAAAAATTGATTTTCTATCCTTTATGGATAGGTCATAATGCCTACTCAGACACTCTATAATCAATAAATTTAAATAAAAAGGAGAAAGAACAAATAAAATAGATGTTTAAACAAATACTTTTGTATAATAATTCGTAAGTCACCACAAATATCTACTTTTGCCTCCCATACTATTTATATGCACAACAAGTAAATTGTACTTTAGATCAGTTGAGCTTTTCCCAGGTATATCCATTCAAGAGTCATTTATTTCTAAAGTTTCTCTTAATTTGTAAATCAATAGAGGTGAAATATGGTTTTATTGACACTTTTCATTAAAAAGAGGCTTATTTAAATTTTTAGATGTGATTGCTTACATAAATGTAAATTTGCTTTCAATATCAGTTATTAGCTATTTTAAGTAACACACACACACACACATATATATATTCTTACTAATTACCATCATCTTAAAACACTAAGGGAATAAGTAAAATGTTTAGACCTAGCTTACAGAGATTAAGTTTATCCATAATATTGTTAATGTATCATAGATTCAATATAGTTTGTAGGTATGTAAAAAATTTACTTAAGCAAAATATTTAAAAATATTTTCCCCTCACCAAAAGAATAAAATTTTATTACAGTATGGGCTTTGATTAGCTTGGTGGATTGCTTAGTATAAGACTTGCTTGTTTCCCAACAGAAAAGCACAATGAGTTTATCTCAACTTACCACGAAAAATGAATCTCTGGAGAATTGGCATTAAATCCTGTGGTTTGGCTTGTCTTAGCTTTGATGGATGTCCTATTGCCTATGTTCCCGTAAGTAGAGGAATTAAAATTAAATGGCTACACTGGATGTTTTAAGGTTATCATGACATTAAATGCTCACTCCTGGCATTAAAAAAGGATTAAATTACATTTTAAAATAGAATGATGCATATTGACAAAGAATGAAATAATTAAACTAAGGAAATCTGTTGTAACACATCACTTCTGATATTCCTTAAGATAACTTAAGGTATATTTAAAGTAAAGCAAAGAGGAAAGTATCTGTAAAACTTGCCTACTGAATGATTAGTGTCTTATTTCCTATGTTTAATGAAGGTATCTTAAATAACTGCTTAAAAAAAAAAAACAGTTCTTGAATACTTAGGGAATAAAGTTTCCTGGGGAAATTACAATTCTAATGTTGACTAATTCTGTACATTCTTACTTCCAACATTTTAAAAAATATCTATAAAGGAGACACAGGCCCACCTATTTTAGAAGAATTTTGGTAAATAAATTAGTCTGTAATGATAATTAGGGCTGTCATTTGGATGAATATATTGAAATGAAAAAACAAATTTTTGTTAAAAATTTTGCTTTCTTTAGAATCATAATGTGTGTGTGTGTGTGTGTGTGTGTGTGTCAGGCTTATGAACTTCAAAGGCTTGAAGGAATACAGAATAAGTTTATTTTATTGTTTTAGTGATTTGTACTAGAATAAAGCAAGTTTTATATTTTTTCAATAATTATCACTACTCTGATTTTTTTCAATATTCTTAAAGGCCTGTTTTTTCTTGTTAGAATTAGTTATTAGTTCAGATTTACTTAAAAATAAAATGAATAGAGATAATTCAGTTTGGAGAAAACTGTCAACATAATATTTTTTGTATATCTAAAATAATCTGAATTAATATAAAATGAAATATTTCCCATATAGAAAATAAAATACTTCTCCTATAAAAAGAAATGATCCTATATGCTCCAGTACTTTGTACTTAGTAATTACTAAACAGATAATTTTTTTAAAAAATAAGAAATGCATTATAATTCTATTTTAGTAGATTTAATAGGAGCCAAAGAGTTTATTTTTATTAAGCTGTAGGATAAGTGTAAGAAACTGTACTAATCATTCATACCCAAACAGTAGAGTTTACTAACTAAAACTGCAGCATCTGTCACTAAAAAAACTGAGCAGAATCATATTAGAGAAAATGAATTATCCAAGAAATGGGTTGGTCCTAATTGAAGAGTGGGGGAAAATCACAAGAAACACACATCACCATTATATTTTGCACTGGTAGTGATAAGATCTACTTAAAGTGATAAGATCTCATTTTAAACTGGTCTATGTAGAACTCTAAGAATGTAGACTTCACTCAAGAGCTAAGATTATTAACAAGGCTCAGTTAGATGCTCTCATTCTCTTTATTTTCAACAAGAGAAGCTTTCAGTTTATTGCCCTTAAAAGTTGATGAGACCGGGGCGCCTGGGTGGCTCAGTGGGTTAAGCCGCTGCCTTCGGCTCAGGTCATGATCTCAGGGTCCTGGAATCGAGTCCCGCATCGGGCTCTCTGCTCAGCAGGGAGCCTGCTTCCCTCTCTCTCTCTGCCTGCCTCTCTGTCTGCTTGTGATCTCTGTCTGTCAAAAATAAGTAAATAAATAAATAAAGCTGATGAGACCGAAGGACAAATCACTAAAATAAACTTGAAAAACAAGGAACTAAAATAAACTTGAAAAACAAGGAAATAGGGTGCCTAGCCGGCACAGTTGGTAGAACATGCAATCTTTATCTTGTGTGTAGAGATTACTTAAAAATAAAATCTTTTTTAAAAAGCAAGGAATAGGGCATCTGGGTGGCTCAGTGGGTTAAGCCTCTGCCTTCAGCTCAGGTCATGATCTCAGGGTCCTGGGATCAAGCCCCACATCGGATTCTCTGCTCAGCAGGGAGCCTGCTTCCTCTTCTTTCTCTACCTGCCTCTGCCTACTTGTGATCTCTCTATCAAATAAATAAAATCTTTTTTTTAAAAAAGCAAGGAATAAATGGCAAATGGAAACACAAGTACACACGAGTATAATTTTGCTCTACAATTTTCTATGGCAATACATGCTGTATATTTTTATTTTTAAGACCAAGTTAGTCTAGAACCCGCTGTTGCCATATACAAGTCCTGGAGGGCTTGAACAGTATGTAAATAATAAAAGAAAAGTTAAAAACATGGAGGAAGAACTGTCTCTCATGTTCAAGCTACTGTGGTCCCCCCTCTGGATGATTTGTCCAAGCCTTCATTAGCTATCTACTTAATGGCAAGAAGTCCATTAATGATATGTAGCTCCACTATGTCCTTGTCATAGTTGACCATACGAATCACTTTTTTGAATTCACCTATATTTAGCAGACAAATTGAACTTATTTGCCCATTGTTATAGAGACCCAGACACATCCTAGGTTGTTGTGTGTAAGCTGGGCATAGACTCCTTTCTCCACAGTCCTCTTTCTGTGTATATCATGGAAGCTGCATACAAGCTTGAGTCCTTCAACTTCTTAAACTTAACACCTAATGTCCTCCTCCATCACTGGGCTGAAAAGATTAATATTCTCATAATAATTCTAAATTCTAAACCCTATTCATTGGCATCATAAAGAGTGGCCATGGGTACCTTTAAGGAAAGTTGAAATTTCTAAAGATTTCCTTTCCCCTTTTCAGTGTGTAGGTAAAAAGTAGATTTGCTTTGTTTTCTCCTGGTGAATCCATAGCAACTGACAATGAACTGAGACAGAAGTACTTGTCTCATTCTCCCTGCATATACAGTCGTTTCTCATTATTCATGGTAGTTTTGTTCTATAAGTTCTCTACAAATGCTGAATTAGTGAATACTGCACCATTGTCTCCATTCAAGATACAGAGTTTGGTTCCTGCAAGCCTCTGCTCACAGCATTTTCATCACCCAATCAATAATTATGTTTTATGTGTGTTTATATAAGATACCTTTCCTACAATCTATTCATGATTCATTAACATTGAACTCACAATAAACATAACATGTTTGAACAAACCTTATGTAACATACTTATTTTATACATAAGGCACATCACAGCTTTCTTGCACTTAGGAACACTAGACAATACATTAGCATTATGCTTGGAGGCCATTTTAAACAACAACAACAACCAAAAAGAAAAAAAAAAGGCACAAAATAAGGAAGGTGGCACTGAATAGACTGTAGTAAGGACATTGTTTATAGTATGAGAGCTAAAATGAGGCAGAGTATTGCCTGGTTCAGTTATAGCTAGGAAGATGCACAGAGACTGATTAAAATTTTTCACTGCTCTGCACATGTCCAAAAATGCCCATGAGATCTGTAAGTATTGATTTTAAGGCTACATTTCAATTTTAGTGAATGGACAGATTTGCAAATATGAATCCATGAATAATAAGGATTGACTGAAAATATGTATGTATTAATAAATTATACATATAATATGCAAGAATTATATATGTGTAGATTATCAGAACTATGTGAATTGTTTTGACCTTATCACCAGATTAAGTGAGAATTATTAAGCCAAGTGCAATAACTGATTATATACATTAAAATAATATTTGGCAACTACACTTATTTGCTTTTGATCACCAAAGAGTATTACTAAGTCTCAAAGAAGATGTATACAGCTGAATAACATAGAGAAATTGAAGAGGCCTTGAGTATAGATGGGGAATATAATTTTATAGATCATAGTAGAAAAGTAACTTAAACTCAGAATTGACTGAAATATTATTTAGTAAAAGGAATGATACCTGTGGTAAGTCAAGGCATATGAGCACAGACAAAAATATAGAAAAGTATGAGAATATTGCTATTATTGATGACAAAGGTGCTAGCTGAACTTCGACTCACATGGAAGGTAAAAAATTAACTTGAAGATCCATCAAATATAAGTTCAAAATTAGTAAGTAGCTCATGTTACATTATGACATAACCCAAAATTATTTATTCATTCACTTACACATTTATTTATTTCAGTGATATAAAATGCCACAACTTCTAAGAGCTGTCCATTATATTTGAGAATCAATGCTGTGGAAAGAAGTTTTCCAAATTTAATGCGAAAACACAGATAAAGAAGATTTTTAAAAAGTCTTAGGGTAGGTAATGAGTTATACAATTGTTTAATAATTTAGTATCACTGTGCTTGTACTCTGCCAGAATTCAGGATTCTGTTCCATTTCAGAATTAGATAAGCAGATTCACAATTAGATATTTTTCTATGGAATAGGACAGGTAGCCCAGTGCAAATCTTGGCAATCGAAGTTTACTCCTTCTGAAAAGGATGGGGACTTCATAAGACGAACAGTGGAATCTTTCCTGACAGATGCATGGAGTAGAGTGATACTCTACTCTGACTCTGATGTGTCAACCTTCAGAACTTTGGTAGAAAGGCCATAGACTTTGCATGGTTTACTGGAACCCCCAAAAGAATATGGCATGCTTTCTGTATGCTAAGGCAACCAAGGTAATAGGTAATTTCAAAACCTGCACTTGGAACAAGTACTAAAGCAGATTGAGTTCTGAAAGTCATCAGAAACAGGTAATCAGGATCTATCTAAAGCAAAATTATCTGATTTTAAAGCAAAGCAAAATCAAGTCCTAATAGAGATTCATCTGAATCAGGAAATTTGAGAATATTTGAACTTATAAGTACCATATATACAATTTCTCTGATAAGAAAGAAAGGAATCATTTGGGGGAAAAAATTCCAATAGATAATTCCTATGCCAATCTTTACTCCTGCATGTGGTTCAGGGGAGTGAGCAGTAATATGCAGGCTTTGGGTATGTGTAAGACATTTGGATGTCAGGTCTTTGCACTTCAGAGAGGAACTGAATTGTATTTAATCATTCTCCTTTTCTCTGAAGTTTTCTATATCCACTGATCTGTATAATGAAAATAGACCATTATAATGTTAAAGACTAGCCAATCTATAATCTTGGTAAGTTAATGTTTCCAAAATTAACTTTCTAGGCTTCTAATCCTATATCTGAGCAAAAGCAGAAAAACAGTGCATATGTAAAGTTATAGCATAGTGAATGCCTGTGGAGCATATATACCTAAACATCTTTGTACCATTTGAGGTGAATATTATTGAGATTTAAAAAAAAATAATACTCTCATCATGGAAGTGAGAGAAACATGACACTTCTATAAATTTTGCCAGAGTAATAAATTAAGCACTTCTATACAAATCCAAACGTTTCAACACTGTATTCGAGTGATCATGACCTCCTAATAAATATGCAGTCCATTCTGAGGACATCTTATCTTAAACAATTAAACATATATTCCTCAAACTTCAGAGTTGTTTTTTTTTTTTTTTCTTGCCGGCCTGCTGTACCTTTTACATACTTGAGATAGCTGTCCTTCAGCAGGCACTAAAGTATTTCATTTGTAATTTATAAATCCCCTTATGGACTGTGAAGAAGAAAGCACTTGCTAATGGTATAAATGTGAGACTGGGATTCCAAAGAGGGGAAATATATGTGAAGTTATTTAATCTCAAACTACTCTATTAATTTATTTTTCTTATAGGATTAGTCATAACACTAAAAATGAAGACCATGTGAGAGTGAATTTCAGTATCAATTCAAAAATGCAACTTTTCGTGTTAAATATATGCTATTCAAATTTAATTAATTTAAAATCTTGTAATAGAGGGTCAACTTAGAAACATTAGAACTTCTGTCAATATCTTCTAGCATTGGAGAAGTATTTATGGTGTATTTGTGTAGTTTTATTGCATTTGGTCTCATTGTTTCAAATAAGAAAAATAAAGACATTCTTGATTATTTAAATTTATAGAAAATGTAAATTATTTACTATTATTACCTTAAGTTCAGCATTTAAGAAAAAGCACTTGACTCTTAATGTATTTTAAGAAATGTTGAAATCTTTGAAAAGATTCCATAAGATTTTGAGGGCAAAGGCGGTTTTTGATTGAAAACAATGAACACGACAAAAGTGCTCTTTGAAAATATGGTTTTGGGCACCTAGGTGGCTCGGTGGGGCAAGCCTCTGCCTTCAGCTCAGGTCATGATCCCAGGGTCCTGGGATCGAGTCCCACATCGGACTCTCTGCTCAGCAGGGAGCCTGCTCCCCCCCACCCCTCTGTCTCTGCCTACTTGTGACCTCTCTCTCTGTCAAATAAATAAATAAAATCTTTAAAAAATATATATTTTTGACCTTGTATTTGGTGATGAGTTTTTAGATACACCACCAAAAGCTAGATCCATGAAAGGAAAAGATTTAAAAGTTGGGACTTCATTAAAATTGAAAACTTCCGTTCTGCAAAAGACACAGTTAAGAAAACAAAAAGACAGCTCCAAACTAGGAGAAAATGTTTGCAATTCACATAACTAAAAAAGTACTTTTATCCAGAATATACAATGAATGAACACTTAAAACTAAACAAGAAAATAAATTACCCAATTAAAAAACGGGCAAAAGATCTGAACAGACACCTCACAAGAAAAGATACACAGATGGAATATAAGCATATGAAAAGATGCTCAACATCATATGTCCTTAAGGACTTGCCAATTAAAACAACAACAAGCTACCTCAACACACTTAATTAGAATGGCTAAAGTAAAAAATACTTACAATACCAAAGCAGGCAAAGATGGAGAGCAACAGAAACTCTTTTGTTGCTGGTGGGAATGCAAAATGTTACAGCTACTTTGGAAGGAAGTTTGAGAATTTCTTACAAAACTAAATATATTCTTACCATATGATCCAGCAGTTACAGTCCTTGCTCTTTACTCAAATGGAGTGAAAACTTGTGTCTACACAAAAACCTTCACAGAAGTATTTATAACAGTTTTATTTATCTTTGCCAACACTTGAAAGCAACAGAGAACTCCTTCAATTGGTGAATGGATTTTTAAAAAACCCTATGATATGTCTATACAATGGCATATCATTCAGTGATAAAAAGAAATGAGCTATTAAGCCATAAAAAGAGAAAAGAGGGACCTTAACTGCATGTGGCAAAGTGAAAGAAGCCACTCTGAAAAGGCTACATAATGTACGATTCCAACTATATGACGTGCTGGAAAAGCCAAAACTATGGAGATAAGTAAAAATATCTCTGGTTGCCATAGGACAAGGGAATGAGGAAGGGAAGAATAGGTGGAACACTGGATTTTTAGAGCAGTGAATATGTTCTATATGGTGTAGTAATAATGGATACCTGTCAATGCACAGAGTGAACCCTAAACTATGGAATTTAGTTAACAGAAATATATGAATATTTGTTCATTAATTTTAACAAATGTGTGACAACATTATAATAAGTAAATAATAGGGTAGATTATGTTGAGGGGAGGTGGCAGTAAATGTAAACTGTACTTTATGCTTAATTTTTCTGTAAACCTAAAACTACTAAAAACTCTCAATTTGCATATAAATTATCTATACATAAATATACATAATCAGTTGATTTTATTTTTGTATAAATGTAAATTGTTTTGAGATTATTTAATTGCTATTATTCTAATCCTCTTTATAAGTGGACACTGAAGAAAATATTGTAGACACTGAATTATCTTTTCTTCAGCTATGTTTGGTTATAAAAAATTCTAATTCATCTTTGTTTTTTTCCTCATTCAATTTTGACTTCTCTGTCTTCACATTCAGGATGAAGCATATCACTTGGTTCCTTCTCTGTAATTAAATTTTTCCTTTTTCTTTCTTTATACACACACACACACACACACACACACACACATATATATATATACATACATAGACACACACACACACATACATATGCAGAGAGAAAAGGAGAGAGAGAAACAGAGAAAATGAAAAATAAACATTGCCTATAGGCCTGTCACTATGCTTGGCACTGATAATAATAAGAAAAATTAAACCACAATCACTCCTTTGAAGAAAGATGTGATGTCTCTGAGAGAGGTAAGTAAATTAATACAGATAACTTTCTTCCTTTATTAATTAATGCATCAGAATTTGACTACTGGGTATTTATGATATGACAGAAACTGCTCTAATCTCTAAAGGTTGGATATAAAAAACAAATATAAAAAATAAATAAGACCATGTCAGGGCTAAGTGCCATGAAGAACATTAAACTAAGTGATCATTGAGCAATTGATACTGGGTAATACTTTTGACTGTAAACAATTATGAAACTGGCCAAAATATATGAGACAATTATTTTCTAACTTTGGTACAATTGTGAGATTTACAATCTTTATGGATTTCTCATGTGGGGCAATTTTCAGACTGTGGTGAGGAAAGGTGGAACCTAACCTGGACAAGAGAGATCAGAGTTTATGACTGTTTGGGCAGCTAATATTTATGTGTTAATTACTAGAAGAGAGAAGCACAGAGAACAAGTTCCAGAAATTTATATATAAGTCCATTCTAGTCTTTGAGAAAAACCTGAGTTAGACTTCCAAAGTGGAGACTCCATGAGGCCTAGCCATGACAAATTGTTAGAAAGTCATGAAATTATTGGAAATACATTGCTCTTCACTAAATCACTCAGTGCTAGAAGGCCCAGAAGTTCTGTCATGCTGGATTATAGGGAATGTAATGACACTGGCCATATTCATTGACTTCTCTAGAAAAGCCAGGCCTTAGGAATTGGATTACTAAAGCCCTAGAGAAACAGTTACACTAGACATCCTATAGTAAAGTTTAAAAGCAATCATTCAGGGACGCCTGGGTGGCTCAGTTGGTTAAGCAGCTGCCTTCAGCTCAGGTCATGATCCCAGTGTCCTGGGATCGAGTCCCACATGAGGCTCCTTGCTCAGCAGGGACCCTGCTTCTCCCTCTGCTTCTGCCTGCCATTCTGTCTGCCTGTGCTCCCTCTTTCCCCCTCTCTCTCTGATAAATAAATAAAAATCTTTAAAAAAAAGATTAAAAGCAATAATTCAATGTTTCAAATGGATCTACTGGTAAGTTAATTGATGGTAAGAATAAATATTGGTAATCTCTTATAGAAGAAACCAAAACCGGGGAAACAAACAAAGTGTTATAGAAGGGAGGGGATTGGGGGATGGGGTAACCAGGTGATGGGTATTAAGTAGGGCATGTGTAGTGATGAGGCCTGGGTGTTACACACAACTAATGAATCATTGAAGACTACATCAAAAACTAATGATGTGCTATATGTTGGCTAACTGAACATAAAAAAAAAAAAGAGAGAGAGAGACCAAAATCCAGACTGTCAAAATACAAAATATAAAATACACAGAACAGGGGGCCTGGATGGCTTGGCCAGTTAAGTGACCAATTCTTGATCTTACCTTAGGTTGTGATCTCAGGGTCATCTCAGGGTCATGAGTTCAAGCTCCACATTGGCGGGGGGGGGGCTACTTAAAAAATAAAATACAATACACAGAATAATATAAAATTAATAGGTATACAAAGAAGTGACCAATTCCCAAAATAATAACCAAAATGAAATTTGAGATGAGGCAGGAGTTCAGTTATCACACTGGACCTTAAAATAGCTATTATAAATATGTACAGAGATTTTTTAAATAGTTGTTTATTTGAATTCCAGTATGGTTAATATATAGTATTTTATTAGTTTTAAGGTGTATGAAACAATGAATCAACAGTTCCATATATTACTCAGTGCTCATTAAGATAAGTGGTACTCTTAAACCCCTTCATCTATTTCAACCATTCCCCCAACCAAACTTCCCTCCATTAGCCATCTCTTTGTTCTCTAGAGTTAAGAGTATGTTTGTTGGTTTCTTTCTCTTCTTTTTTTCCCTTTGTTCATTTGTTTTGTTTCTTAAATTCCACATATGAGTGAAATCATATGGTATTTATTTTTCTAACTGGCATATCTGGCTTAGCATTATACTCACTAGGTCCATCCATGGTTTTGCAAATGGTAATATTTCATTCATTTCTATGGCTGAATAAAATTAATATGCTATGTATATAATATATATAACATATGTATTATATATATATGAATGACATCTCCTTTAACCATTCATCTATCAGTGGACACTTGATCTGCTTCCATAACTTAGGTACTTAGGTATTGTAAATAATGCTACAATAAAATAATGATGCAAAAAAATTAAAACATAAGGTTGCATATATATCCCTTTGAATTGGAGTTTTCATATTTTTTAGGTATATACCCAGTAGAGCAATTACTGAATCAGAAGGTAGTTCTATCTTTAAGTTTTTGAGGAACCTCCATACTGTCTTCCATAATGGTTGTACTCTATTGCGTTCCAACCAATAGTACATGAGGGTAACTCTGTCTCTGCATCCTCACCAACCCATGTTGTTTCCTGAGGTATTTTTTTTAATTTTTAATTTTTAATTTTTGTTTGTTTGTTTGTTTGTTTTTATTAATTTTTAATTTTTTATAAACATATATTTTTATCCCCAGGGGTACAGGTCTGTGAATCGCCAGGTTTACACACTTCACAGCACTCACCAAAGCACATACCCTCCCAAATGTCCATAACCCCAACCCCTTCTCCCAACCCCCCTCCCCCCAGCAACCCTCAGTTTGCTTTGTGAGATTAAGAGTCACTTATGGTTTGTCTCCCTCCCAATTCCATCTTGTTTCATTTATTCTTCTCCTACCCCCTTAAGCCCCCATGTTGCATCACCACTTCCTCATATCAGGGAGATCATATGATAGTTGTCTTTCTCTGCTTGACTTATTTCGCTAAGCATGATACGCTCTAGTTCCATCCACATTGTCACAAATGGCAAGATTTCATTTCTTTTGATGGCTGCATAGTATTCCATTGTGTATATATACCACATCTTCTTGATCGATTCATCTGTTGATGGACATCTCGGTTCTTTCCATAGTTTGGCTATTGTGGACATTGCTGCTATAAACATTCTGGTGCACGTGCCCCTTCAGATCACTACGTTTGTGTCTTTAGGGTAAATACCCAGTAGTGCAATTGCTGGGTCATAGGGCAGTTCTATTTTCAACATTTTGAGGAACCTCCAGGTTGTTTTCCAGAGCAGTTGCATCAGCTTGCATTCCCACCAACAGTGTAGGAGGGTTCCACTTTCTCCGCATCCTCGCCAGCATCTGTCACTTCCTGACTTGTTGATTTTAGCCATTCTGACTGGTGTGAGGTGATATCTCATTGTGGTTTGGATTTGTATTTCCCTGATGCCGAGTGATATGGACCACTTTTTCATGTGTCTGTTGGCCATCTGGATGTCTTCTTTGCAGAAATGTTCATGTCTTCTGCCCATTTCTTGATTGGATTATTTGTTCTTTGAGTGTTGAGTTTGATAAGTTCTTTATAGATTTTGGACACCAGTCCTTTATCTGATATGTCATTTGCAAATATCTTCTCCCATTCTGTCAGTTGTCTTTTGATTTTTTTAACTGTTTCCTTTGCTGTGCAAAAGACTTTGATCTTGATGAAATCCCAATAGTTCATTTTTGCCCTTGCTTCCATTGTCTTTGGCGATGTTCCTAGGAAGATGTTGCTGTGGCTGAGGTCGAAGAGGTTGCTGCCTGTGTTCTCCTCAAGGATTTTGATGGATTCCTTTCTCACATTGAGGTCCTTCATCCATTTTGAGTCTATTTTTGTGTGTGGTGTAAGGAAGTGGTCCAATTTCATTTTTCTGCATGTGGCTGTGCAATTTTCCCAACACCATTTATTGAAGAGGCTGTCTTTTTTCCATTGGACATTCTTTCCTGTTTTGTCGAAGATTAGTTGACCATAGATTTGAGAGTCTATTTCTGGGCTCTCTATTCTGTTACATTGATCTATGTGTCTGTTTTTGTGCCAGTGCCATGCTGTCTTGGTGATGACAGCTTTGTAATAGAGCTTGATGTCCGGAATTGTGATGCCACCAATTTTGGCTTTCTTTATCAATATCCCTTTGGCTATTCGAGGTCTTTTCTGGTTCCATATAAATTTTAGGATTATTTGTTCCATTTCTTTAGAAAGATGGATGGTACTTTGATAGGAATTGCATTATATGTGTAGATTGCTTTAGGTAGCATAGACATTTTCACAATATTTATTCTTCCAATCCAGGAGCATGGAATATTTTTCCATTTCTTTGTGTCTTCCTCACTTTCTTTCATGAGTCCTTTATAGTTTTCTGAGTATAGATTCTTAGCCTCGTTGGTTAGGCATATTCCTAGGTATCTTATGGTTTTGGGTGCAATTATAAATGGGATTAACTCCTTAATTTCTCTTTCTTCTGTCTTGTTGATGGTATAGAGAAAGGCAACTGATTTCTGTGCATTAATTTTATATCCTGACGCTTTACTGAATTCCTGTACAAGTTATAGCAGTTTTGGAGTGGAGTCTTTTGGGTTTTCCACATATAGTATCATATCATCTGCAAAGAGTGATAATTTGACTTCTTCTTTGCCGATTTGGATGCCTTTAATTTCCTTTTGTTGTCTGATTGCTTAGGCTAGGACTTCTAGTACTATGTTGAATAGCAGTGGTGATAATGGACATCCCTGCCGTGTTCCTGACCTTAGCGGAAAAGCTTTCAGTTTTTCTCCGTTGAGAATGATATTTGTGGTGGGTTTTTCATAAATGGCTTTGATGATATTGAGGTATGTGCCCTCTATCCCTACACTTTGAAGAGTTTTGATCAGGAAGGGATGCTGTAATTTGTCAAATGCTTTTTCAGCATCTATTGAGAGTATCATATGGTTCTTGTTCTTTATTTTATTGATGTGTTGTATCACATTGATTGATTTGCGGATGTTGAACCAACCTTTTAGCTCTGGAATAAATCCCACTTGGTCGTGGTGAATGATTCTTTTAATGTACTGTTGAATCCTATTGGCTAGTATTTTGTTGAGTATTTTCGCGTCTGTGTTCACCAACGATATTGGTCTATAGCTCTCTTTTTTGCTGGGATCCTTGTCTGGTTTTGGGTTCAAGGTGAGGCTGGCCTCATAAAATGAGTTTTGAAATTTTCCTTCCATTTCTATTTTTTGGAACAGTTTCAGGAGGATAGGAATTAGTTCTTTAAATGTTTGGTAGAATTCCCCCAGGAAGCCGTCTCGCCCTGGGCTTTTGTTTGTTTGGAGATTTTTGATGACTGTTTCAATCTCTTTACTGGTTATGGGTCTGTTCAGGTTTTCTATTTCTTCCTGGTTCAGTTGTGGTAGTTTATATGTTTCTAGGAATGCATCCATTTCTTCCACATTGTCAAATTTGTTGGCGTAGAGTTGCTCATAGTATGTTCTTATAATAGTTCGTATTTCTTTGGTGTTAGTTGTGATCTCTCCTCTTTCATTCATGATTTTATTTATTTGGGTCCTTTCTCTTTTCTTTTTGATAAGTCGGGCCAGGGGTTTATCAATTTTATTAATTCTTTCAAAGAACCAGCTCCTAGTTTCGTTGATTTGTTCTATTGTTCTTTTGGTTTCTATTTCATTGATTTCTGCTCTGATCTTTATGATTTCTCTTCTCCTGCTGGGCTTACAGTTTCTTTCTTGTACTTTCTCCAGCTCCTTTAGGTGTAGGGTTAGGTTGTATACCTGAGACTTTTCTTGTTTCTTGAGAAAAGCTTGTACCGCTATATATTTTCCTCTCAGGATTGCCTTTGTTGTGTCCCACAGATTTAGAACCGTTGTATTTTTATTATCATTTGTTTCTATGATTTTTTTCAATTCTTCTTTAATTTCCTGGTTGACCCATTCATTCTTTAGAATGATGCTGTTTAGTCTCCATGTATTTGGGTTCTTTCCAAATTTCCTCTTGTGATTGACTTCTAGCTTCAGAGCATTGTGGTCTGAAATCTTTTGATACTGTTTGAGACCTGATTTAGGGCCCAGGATATGATCTATTCTGGAGAATGTTCCACGTGCCCTAGAGAAGAATGTGTATTCTGTTGCTTTGGGATGAAATGTTCTGAATATGTCTGTGATGTCCATCTGGCGTTTAAGGCCTTTATTTCCTTGTTGATCTTTTGCTTGGATGATCTGTCCATTTCAGTGAGGGGAGTGTTAAAGTCCCCTACTATTATTGTATTATTGTTGATGTGTGTGGGGGGAGAAAGGGGATAAGAAGAGGTTCAAAAAGAAAGAAAGAAAAAAAAAGAATTGAAAAAAGAAAATGAATAAAGAAAAGTATAAAAAGGAAAAATATATATATTAGATAAACTAGTTAAAAAACGTTAAAAAATAAAACGGTAAAAGTTAAAAAAAATTAGCAGAAGAAGAGAAAAATTTGAAAAAGAAAAAAATTAAATTAACTGCAAGACTGAAAAATCACAGGGAGAAAGCCATGAGTTCCTTGCTTTGCTTTCTCCTCCTCTGGAATTCTGCTGCTCTCCTTGGTATTGAAACCGCACTCCTTGGTAGGTGACCTTGGTCTCAGCTGGATTTCTTGTTGATCTTCTGGGGGAGGGGCCTGGTGTAGTGATTCTCAAGTGTCTTTGCCCCAGGCGGAATTACACCGCCCTTACCAGGAGCCAGGCTGATTAATCTGCTAGGGTTTGTTTTCAGGAGCTATTGTTCCCTGAGCGCTTTCCATAGAGTTCTGGAGCACGGAATACAAATGGCGGCCTCCTGGTCTCCGGCCCGGAGGCACCACAAGTCCAGGGCCCTCCTCCTCAATGTGCCCTCAGAGAACAGCACCCAGTAACTCCCGTCTGCCTTACCTCCGGCCGCGCTCCGAGCTCACCGAGCCTGTGACCAGTTCAAGGTAACGCTGAGCTATGAGCTCACTTTCGGCTCTGTCTCTGTATCTGGCTTCCCCGTTCCAATACCCACAAGCTCTGTGACACTCAGACACCCCCGATCCTTCTGTAACCCTGCAGGACCTGAGGCCACGCT
Source organism: Mustela nivalis (assembly GCF_964662115.1). Classification (NCBI taxonomy): domain Eukaryota; kingdom Metazoa; phylum Chordata; class Mammalia; order Carnivora; family Mustelidae; genus Mustela; species Mustela nivalis. The sequence continues at coordinate 104,500,071 of NC_139040.1, forward strand.
GACCCCGCCTGGGCTTCTCCCCAGTGTAGCCTCTGGAGCGATGTCCCTCAGCGGAACAGACTTAAAAGTCCTGATTTTGTGCTCTGTTGCTCTGCTGCTTGCCAGGAGCCAGACCCTCCCCCGGGATCTATCTTCCCGTCACTTTGGATTCACTTCTCCGCCGGTCCTACCTTTCAGAAAGTGGTTGTTTTTCTGTTTCTAGAATTGCTGTTCTTCTCTTCAATCTGCCGATGGATTTGCAGGTGTTTGCAATCTTTAGATAAGCTATCTAGCTGATCTCCTGCTAGCTGAAGTAGTCTCAGCCTGCTACTTCTCTGCCATCTTGACCCTCCCTCTTATAATGATTCCTTTTATATGTTTCCTGAGTTTTTGATTTTAATCATTCTGATAGGTGAGACATGCTATCTCATTGTGTTTTGATTTGCATTTCCCTGTTGATAAGTGATGTTGAGCATCTTTTCTTGTGTCTGTTGGCCATCTGAATGTCTTCTTTGGGAAAATGTCTGCTTATGTCTCCTGTCCATTTTTAAATTGGATTATTTATTTTTATGGTGTTGAGTTTTATAATTTCTTTATATATTTTGAATACTAACCCTTTATAAGATATGTCCTTTGCAAATATCATCCCATTCAGTAGGTTGTCCTTTAGTATGTTGACGGTTTCCTTTGTTAGGCAGAAGTTTTTATTTTAAATGTAGTCCCAATAGTTTATTTTTGCTTTTGTTTCCCTTGCCTAAGCAGACATACCTAGAAAGATGTTTTCATGGTCAATGTCAGAGAAATTACTGTATGTTCTTTCTTACAGGATTTTCAAATCTCACATTTAGGTCGTTAATCTATTTTGACATTATTTTTGTGTATGGTGTAAGAAAGTGGTCCAATTTCATTGTTTTGCATGTAGCTGTCCAGTTTTCCCAAAACCGTTTTTTGAGGATATTATCTTTCTCCTACAGCGTATTTTTGCCTCTTTTATTGAAAATTAATTCACCATATGATTGTGATTTTATTTCTGGACTTTCAATTCTATTGATCTGTGTATCTATTTTTGATCTATGTGCCAGCACCATACTGTTTTGATTACTATAGCTTTGTAATATAACTTAAAGACTGGAATTGTGATACCTCCAGTTTTGTTCTTCTTTTTCAAGATTTCTTTGTCTAATAAAAATCTCTTGTGGTTCTGTATATATTTTAGTTTATTTGTTCTAGTTCTGTGAACAGTGGTGTTATTGAAAGTGGTTGAAAACAACAATGCTGTTGTTGAAAGCGGTTGAAAGCTGTTGTTGAAAGCGGTCCAATTTCATTGTTTTGCATGTATCTGTTCAGTTGTTTGGACCAAATACCAAATGCTGTTGGTATTTTCATAGGGATTGTGTTAAATGTGTAGATATCTTTAGCTAGTATACACATTTTAACAATGTTTGTTCTTCCAATCCATCAGCATGGAATGTCTTTCCATTTCTTTGTGTCATCTTTAATTTCTTTCATAAGTGTTTTATAGTTTTCCCAGTACAGGTCTTTCACTTCTTTGGTTAACTTTATTCCTAGATTTTATTATTTTTGGTACAATTGCAAATAGGATTTTTACCTTAATTTCTTTTTCTGTTCCTTCATTCTTAGCGTTTTGAAATGCAATGGGTGCTACAATCCAGTAATTCCACTACTAGGTATTTACCCAAAAGATAAAAATACTGATTCAAAGGGATTCATGCACCCCAATGTTTATAACAGTATTATCAACACTAGCTGAATTATGGACAGAGCCCAAATACCCATTGACTGATTAATGGCTAAAGAAGATGCAGTATACACATACACACACACACACACACACACACTGAAATATGACTCAACAATAAAAAAAGAATGAAATCTTCCCATTTGTAATGATGTGGATCGAGCTAGAAAGTATTATGCCAAGTGAAATAAGTCAGTAAAAGAAATACAAATACCATATGATTTCACTCATATCTGGAATTTAAGAAATAAAACGAATGAACATAGGGGGAAGAAAAAGAGAGGCAATCCAAGAAACAGACTCCTGACAACAGAGAACAAACTGATCGTTATTGGAGGAGAGGTTGATGGGGGAGTGGAGTGGGTTAAAACAGGTGATGGGTATTGAGGAAGCACTTGTGATGAGCACCAGGTGTTGTATGTAAGTGATTTTTTTTCACTAAATTCTACACCTGAAATTAATGTCAACTATCTGGAATTGAAATAAAAACTTGGGGAAAAAAAAGTTAAATTCCAAAAACAGGGAAAAGTGCAATGGATTTGTGTACCATGATTTTGTTTCCTATGACTTTATGGAGTTCATTTATCAGTTTCAGTAATTTTTTGGTGGGGTCTTTAGAGTTTTCTATATATAGAATTATGTCATCCACAAATAGTGAAAGTTTTATTTATTCCTTACCTATTTTAACTTCTTTTATTACTTTTTGTTGTCTGATTGTTGTGGCTAGGACTTCTAGTACAGTGTTGAGTAAAATTGGAGAGAATAGATATTCTTGGTCTTGTTCCTGATCTTAAGGGAAAATCTCTCCATTTTTCCCCCCACAGATGTTAGCTGTGGATTTTTCATATAAAGCCTTTATTATGCTGAGGTATGTTCCCTCTAAATCTGCTTTATTGGGGGTTTTTATATCATGAATGGATATTGTACTTTACTAAATGCTTTTTCTGAATCTATTGAAATAATCATATAGTTTTTATCTTTTCTTTTGTTGATGTTATGTATTATGTTGATTGGTGAATATTGAACCACTCTGACATCTCTGGAATAAATCCCACTTGATCTTGGTGAATTTTTAAAAATATATTGTTGGATTCAGTTTGCTAATATTTTGTTGAAGACTTTTGCATCTATATTCATGAGAGATATTGGCCTCCAGTTCTCTCTCTCTATCTTGTGTGTGTGTATGTGCTGTCTTTATCTCGGTTTGGGATCAGAGAAATGCTGAATGGAATGAATTTAAAATATTTCATTCCTCTTTTATTTTTTGGAATAAGTTGAGTAGAATAGGCATAAACTCTTCTTCAAATGTTTGTTAGAACTCACTGGTGTAGCCTCTGGTACTGGACTTCTGTTTGTTGGGAGCTTTATGGTTACTGACTCAATTTCATTACTGATAATCAGTCTGTTCAAATTTCTTATTTCTTCCTAACTCAGTTTTGGGGAAATTATATGTTTCTAGGAATTTATCCATTTCTCCTAGGTTGTCTAATTTTTGGCATATGATTTCTCATAATATTCCCTTACAATCCTTTTTATTTCTATGGTGGTGGTTGTTATTTCTCTTCTTTAATTTCTGATTTTGTTATTTGAGTCCTCTCTTTTTTTGATGAGTCTTGCTAGAGGTTTATCAATTTTTTGGATCTTTTCAAAGAACCAGCTCCAGGTTTCATTGACCTGTTCCATTGTTTTTTGGTTTTGTTTTTTAGTTTCCATATCATTGTTTTCTGCTCTAATTTTTATTATCCCTCTCCTGTTGGCTTTAGGTTTTGTTTGTTTTTGTTGTTTTCTAGCTCCTGTAGGTGTAAGGTTAGGCTATCTATATGATATTTTTCTTGCTTCTTGAATTAGACCTGTATTGTTATATACTTCCCTCTTAAAACTACTTTTGTTCTTATCATTTTCACTTCTCTCCATGTAATTTTTAATTTTTTTTGTTTGATTTCTTGGTTGACCCATTTGTTGTTTAGTAGCATGTTATTTAGCCTCCATGTACTTATGCTCTGTCCATTTTTTTTCTTGTGGCTGATTTCTGGTTTCATAGTGTTTTGGTCAGAAAAGATGTGAGGTATGATTTTAATATCTTTGAATTTGTTGAGAATTGTTTTGTGGCCTATCAGTGATCTATTCTGGAGAATATTATGTGTGCACCTCATAAGAATGTGTATCTGCTGTTTTAGGATGGAATGATCAGAATAATTCCGATAAATCCATCTGTCCCACTGTATCATTCAAAGCAACTCTTTTCTTGTTGATTTTTTGTTTGGATGATGTCCATTGATTTAAGTGTGGTATTTAAGTCCCCTACTATTATTGTATTACTAGCAATTAGTTCCTTTATGTTTATTACTTCCCGCTTTATGTATTTGAGTGTTCCCATATTGGGTACATAATTATTTGCAATTGGTGTTTCTTCTTGTTATATTGTCCCATTTATTATTATATAGTGTCTTTCTTTGTTTCCTGGTACAGTCTATATTTTAAAGTCTATTTAGCCCAATATAAGTATTGCTATCTTGGCTTTCTTTTTATAGCCATTTGCATGATAGATGTTTCTCCATCCCCTCACATTCAATCTGCATGTATCTTTAGGTCTGAAATGAGTCTCTTGTAGGCAGCATAAAGATTGGTCTTGTTTTTTGTGCATTTGTCACCCTGTGTCTTTTGATTGGCATGTTTAGAAGCTTTGCATTCAAAGTAATTATTAATGGCTATGTATTTATTATCATTTTGTACTTGTTTTATATTTTTGTAATTATCCTGTGATCCTTTTGTGGCTCTCTCTTTCATGTATTGTTGGCTTTCCTCAGTGATATACTTGGATTCCTTTCTCTTTCTTTTTTGCATACCTATTACTGCTTTTTGATTTGTGGTTACCATTAGGTTTCTGTATAACATATTCTGCAAATTACAGTCTATATTAAATTGATGGTCGCTTAAGTTTCAATCCATTCTTTACTCCTCTCCTCCCCATGTTTTAGGTTTATGGTGTCATACTTTGCATTCTTTTATTTTGTGATTACCTCTACTTTTCTTACTCTTACTTATGGTCTTTCCTTTTCCCTCAAAGTGTCCTCTTTAACATTTCCTTCAAGGCTGGTTTAGTGGTCACGAATGCCTTTAGTTTTTGTTTGGGTTACTCTATCTCTTCTATTCTGAATGATAGGCTTGCTGGATAGAGTATTGGCTGCAGGTTTTTTCCTTTCAGCATTTTAAATACATCATGTCACATTCTTCTGGGCTTCAAAGTTTCTGCTAAAAAATCAGCTGATGGCCTTTTGGTATTTCTCTTATATGTAATTCTTTTTATCTCTTACTGTTCATAAAACTCTCTTTTTATTACTACTTTTTGCCAGTTTAATTGGTGTGTTCCTACTTGGGTTGATTTTGTTGGAGGCTGTCTGTGTCTCCTAGATATGGATTTCTGTTTCCTTCCCTGGATTAAGGAAGTTTTAGCTATTATTTCTTCAGAAAAATTTTCTGCTCCCATTATCCCTCTTTTCTCCTTCTGTGATTTCTATAATGTAAAAATTATTACACTTGATGAAGTCACTGAGCTCCCTAAATCTATCCCCATGTTGCACATTTTTTTCTCTTACCTGCTCAGCTTGATTACTTCCTATTACTCTGTCTTCCAGTTTGCTAATTCATCCTTTTTCTTCTTCTAGTCTACTATTTTTTCCATCTAGTGTATTTTTATTTACATTTATTGTGTTCTTCATCTCTGATTATTATTATTTTTTTATTTATTGTTAAGAGTCTCATTGATGTCCTCCACTCTTTTCTCAAGTCCAGTGAGTATCTTTATGTTCATTCACTACTTTAAATTCTCTATCAGGCATATTGCTTACCTCTGTTTTGCTTATGTATCTTGATGTAGTTTTGTCCTTTTCTTTTGGGGTATATTACTCTGTCTCCTCACTTTTTCTAAATCTTTGTGTCTGTTTCACTGTTTTAGGAAAGTCACTTATATCCCGTGTTCTTGAATGTATGGCCTTGTGTAAAAGAGGTCCTGTAGTGCCCTGCAGTGAAGTATCCCCTGTTCACCAGAACCTGGTGCTTCAGAGTTGTCTCCTATGTGGGCTGCATGTGCTCTGCTATTGTGTCCTGGCCACTTTTCCTTCAGTCCATTCATCTGCACTGTCTGTCTTTGACCATTGTGGGAGGTTTTTGGTCAGTATTCCAAGGAAGATATACAAATGGCCAATAAGTAAATGTAAAGATGCTTAACATTAATCACCAGAGAAATTCAAACCAAAACCACAATAAAATAGAACTTCTAATCCTCTAGGATGGCCAAAATAAAAAAGGTAGATAATAAGTGTAAAAGGGTGTGGGAAAATTGGAAATTTTATATATTGCAGATGGAAATATAAAATGGTGCAGCCACTTTGGAAAACAGTTTGGCAGTTCCTCAGAAAGATAAATATAGAGTCATCGTATGAACCAGAAATATACTCTTAGGTATATATCCAAGAAAAATGAAAATGTATTGTCATAAAAATTTGTATGTAAACATTCATAGCAGCATAATTCATAATAGTCAAAATGTGGAAATAACCCAAATTGCCATCAACTGATAATAGATATACAAAATGGTGCATATTTCTACCACAAAATATTATTCATCTTTGAAAGGATTGAAATACTGACATATGTTACAACCAGAATGAACCTTGAAAACATATGCTAAATGAAAGAAACAAGTCATAAAATATCATAAAATATATTATTTTTATATAAAATATCTGTAATATATGAATCTATAGAGGCAGAAAGTAGATTGGTGGTTACCTAGGTCTGACAAGGGGAGTGTCACAGAAATGGAGAGTGACTGCTAATGGGGAACTGTTTTCTTTTAGAGAATGAAATTATCTAAACTGATTGTGGTAATTGTTAATCTACGTGAATATACTAAATACTATCAAACTGTACACTTTAAATAGGTGAATTAGATGTACATGACAAATCCACATTAAAAATAAGGAAAATAAACTTTAATTTCTCTTGGTATAAAAAGAAAAAGATACTCTACACCCTCTCTTAGAACACTTATAGAAAAGAAAAAAATGGAATTGTGAATCTTCTCTCTTCCATATTTTTTTCTCAAAACCTGGCAGCCATCTCTTTGAAATGTAATAATTACAAAAGATAGCACCCATATCTTCTATTTCCTGTGGGAGGATAAGAATCTAACTTTAGCTGGATCCAGTCTCCAAGTTACAAATATACCTCCTATCATAAAGATATGAGTAATTTATTTTCCTTTTTAAAATCAATTAACAAACACAGGTGGGTACCCTAATTATAAGTGACCTTAGGATAAATAATGTGTGATAAATGATGATGTCATGTTCTTTTACATGGGGGAATAATAATCATTTATCATGAGAAAATGTATGCAACTGGATGGATCTGCTTGGGCATGTAATGGGATTAAATTTCTCTCTGTCTTTGCATTCACTTTAACAGATTGCCTGTAATGTGCATCACATTCTAGTTTAATGCTTATCCAATAATAAAACAGTTTTCTCTCTCTTCTACTTTTGTGGAGAAGCCTTTTGGGTTGGCAGATTTTATATTTAGTTATATTCCTCTAGCATACGATATGTGAGTCATACCTTAATAAAGCTGTTATTTTAAAAATGAAGAATACAATACATCATTTTACTTTTTCATTTATAATATCATTGTCGAATATTTCCCCTACATATAATGAGAACCACAATTGACTCTGTTATAATTTTTGCTTCACCCACAAACATAATTTGGAAAACTCAAGAGTAAAAGGAAAGTTTATTTTATTATATTCAATCACATTTTTGCTCTTCTCTTCTTGCTTCCTTATGTTCCAAGATTTCTTTCACCATATTGCTACTCAGGCCCTAGATTAGTTGGTTTAGGCTACCATAAAAAATACTATGGACTGGGTGGTTTAAGCAACAGAAATTTATTTTCTCACAGTTCTGAAGGCTGGAGTGTGAGATTAGGTACCAGTATGGTCAGTTTCTTATGAGATCTCTCTTCCTGGCTACCATCCTGCTACATCTTCACTTGGCAAAGAGAGATTGATAAAGATCTTCCTTTTTTTATAAAGCTACAGTCCTATTAGGACTGTATTAGGACCCCATCTTTATGACCTCATTTAATCTTAATCTCCATAAAGTTCCCATCACTGGATCAAGTCATATTGGGGTTTAAACCTTCAAAATAGATATTTGGGGGAGACAACAGTTCAATCCAGAGAGACCCTGAGGTTCCTAGCCAGTCTGCTTTCTTTTCAACTGTCAGTGTTTTCTTATGTTGTTTTATATATAATGTCTAGGAATTTTAGCTGTATTTAATGGGAAGAAAAGGTAATAATGTATCTACTGAATTTTTCCAGAAGCAGGAGACTACCCAGGAATAGTTTTGGTTTCTACACTTCACTCAAACAAGCAAAATGTCAACATCGGGAGACCAATGAACAGTATATAAATAATGTGATATCTATAGCAATCATGCACACACAAAAGCTATACAAATATATGCACATTAAAAAAATTGGTGAGTTAGGGGCACCTGGGTGCTCAGTCCATTAAGCTCAGTCATAGATTAAGTGCCGCATCAGGCTCAGTGCTCAACATGAAGTGTGTTTGAAATTCTCTCACTCTCCCCCTCCCTCTGGCCCTCCTTCCACTTGTGTGCATGTTTTCTCTCTAAAATAATAAATAAATAAAATATTAAAAGAACCATGAAAGATTCAAAATGAAATTCTAAATAAAAATTCAGAAGGGAAATGGAAAAAACAAATGAAATAAAAATTAAAATGACAGTTTAAGCCCTATATATCAATAATTGTACTAAATATAAGTAGTCTAATATGCCCTTAAAAGACAGAAACTGGCAAGGTGAATTTACATAATAATATAAAGTTCAACCCACTAAGACAGCAATTCTGTATGTATATACACCAAACAACAGAACTGCAAAATATATGAGTCAAAATAACAGAACAAAAAGCACAAACTGACAAATCTGAAATTATAGTTAGAGATTTCAACAACCCTGTGTCAATAACAGAGAGATTAACTAGACATAAAATCAGCAATGATACAGAAGAACACAACACCATCAACTAAAAAGAGATCATTGAAATTTATAGAATATTCCACCATGCAACAACAAATTGCACATTCTTTACAAGCATCCAATATACCAAAATAGAAGATATATTGGAACTTTACACAAACTTCAATAAAATTAAACTAATAGAAATGATACAGAGTTGTTTTTTGGCTACCATGGAGTCAAACAAGACACAAATAACAGCATCTGAATCAGTAAGGAAGAAGTAAAATTTTCACTATTTGCAGGTGACATGACACTGTATATTAGAAAACCCTGAAGATTCTACCAAAAAAGAGCTGATAAGTGACTTGAGTAATATCACAAGATACAAAATCTACATACAGAAATCTGTTGCAGTTCTATACACCAATAATGAAGCACCAGAAAGAAAAAATAAAGGAATCTATCCCATTTAGAAGTGCACCAAAAATAAGATACTGAGGAATATGCCTGAACAAAAAGGCAAAAGGCCTGCACTCTGAAAACTATAAAACTGATGAAAAAAACTGAAGGCAGTATAAAGAAATGGAAAAGCATTCCATATTCATGGATTGGAAGAACAAATATTATTAAAATGTCTATAGTACCCAATGTAGTCTACACATTTAATGCAATCCCTATCAAAGCATTGCCAGCATTTATCTGGAATTGGAATGAACAATCCTAAAATTTGTATGAGCTGCAGAAGACCCCGAATAGCCAAAGCAATCTTGGAAAAGAGAAGCAAAGCTAAGGCATCACAATTCTGGACTTCAAGGTATTTTAAAAAGCTGTAGTAATCAAAACAGTATGGTACTAACACAAAAATAGATATGTAGAAGAATAGAACAGAAAAGAAAATCCAGAAATAAACATACAGCTATATAGTCAATTAATCTTTAACAAATCACAACATGCAATGGGAAAAAGTCTTTTCAACAAATGATGTTGGCAAAACTGGACAGCAACATGCACAAGAACAAAACTGAACCAGTTTCCTACACTATACACAAAAATAAATTCAAAGTGGAAAAACCCTAAATGTGAGACCCGAAACCATCAAAATCCTAGAGAATACAGGCAGTAATCTCTTTGACATTAGCCTTAGCAGCTTCCTTATAGGTATGTCTCCTGAGGCAATGGAAACAAAAGCAAAAATAAACCATTGGGACTACATCAAAATAAAAGTCTTCTGCACAGCAAAAGAAACACTCAACACAACTGTAAGTTCCAACACAACTGGAATGGGAAAATTTGCAAATAACATTTCTCATAACGAGTCAGCATCCAAAATACATAAAGAATTATACAATTCAACACCCCAAAAAACAAATAATACAATTTAAAAATGCACAGAAGCCATAAGTCTTTCTCCAAAGAAGACATACAGATCACCAACAGACACATGAAAACATGCTCGTCATCACTGACAATTGGGGAAATACAGATCAAAACTACAATGAGATATAACCTCACACTAGTCAGAATGGCTAAAATCAACAACACAGGGCACAACATATGTTGGTGAGGATATGGAGAATAAGTAACACTCATGCACTGTTGGTGGGAATGCAAAATGGTATAGCCAGTGTGGAAAACAGTTTGGAGTATCTTCAAAAAGTTAGAAAAAGAACTACCTTACAACCCAGCAATCACACTATTTACCCAAAGAATAGAAGAACACTAATTCAAAGGGTTACATGCACTTGTCTGTTTATAGCAGCATTATTTACAACAGGCAAGATACAGAAGCAGCCCAAGAGTCCATCAATTGATGAATGGATAAAAAAGATGTCATATATTTATACAGTGGAATATCATTCACACATAAAAAATAATGAAACCTATGCAATGGCATGGATGGAGCTAGATATTATAATAAGAAGCAAAGTAAGTCAGTCAGCGAAAGACAAAAACCATATGATTTTATTCATAGGTAGAATTTAAGAAACATAACAAAGAGATAAATGGGAAAAGATGAGAGAGACAGAGAGACAAATCAAGAAACAGTCTCTTAATTATAGAGAACAATTGATGTAACCATCAACCAACCCCCAGACATGTGTCTTGGGGGATGGGTTAAGTATGTGACAGTTATGACTGTGAAATTGATAACAGGCTGAGTAAGTTAACGAATATACTGATATATACATGAAAATGAATTAAGGAATATGTAAGTAAATAAAATAGTGGAAATGGACAGTCTTACTAAATATAGCTCTTTAATTATAAATATGGGAAGCATATAAAATTACAAAAGCATTAATGAAGGCTGAAACTTGAAGGTAAAAGAATAATGGGCAAGAGGATATTTATGCAGTCTCAAAGTAGCTCCACATAATTTCTTATTAATTTTAAGAAGGGAAATATTAAACTTATAGGGGAAAACCTCAGCAGACATCACCTTAACCAAATGTTTAAAGCTACCATTATTGATTTGGGGACAAACCACCCTCATGTGTCTCTTAAGTGATGCACTGAAGAGGACAAAATATCACATTTGTGGTATTCCTGCAAGAAGTGCACAACCAAACCCAATCATGAGGAAACATTTGACAAACCCTGAGTATATTCTACAGAATAACTACACTCTTCAAAATGTCAAGGTCAAGAAACACACAGAAATGATGAAGACACGTTCCACATTAAAACAAATTAAAGAAGTATGGTAATAAATGCAGATCCTGAATTGAATTTGGACAGAGAAAAATAAGTAGCTCTGAAGGACAATATTGAGAACTTCACAAAATTTGAATATGGGCTCTGGGCTAGATAATATTAGTAGTGTACTATTAAGTGAGAATTCCAGGTTAGAAGCCCTAAATTTTAGTATTCATCCATTTCCATGGACTAAATACTCTCACCATGACCAATTTCAACCTACCAACACTTTAATGAAGTGCATACAAAATTCCTAAATCAGCCAGCTCTATCAAACCATTAAAATAGTATTTAGTGATTTAAATTTTTAATTTTATTTTAATTCCAGTATAGTTAACTTACAGTATTAAATGAGTTCCAGATGTATAATATAATGATTTCACAATTCTAAACATCACTCAGTGCTTATCATGATAAGGGTATTCTTAATCCCCTTCACCTATCATAACTATACCATCAATGCCTAAGAGAAAACCTTTTCTTCCCTTAGGAAAATCTATTAAAGTACTTATAAATACAAGGAAATATTTCAAAATTACCTTCAAGTTGTGCAGAAAAAATAAGTTGTCTTTATGTGTATTTTTACAGAGATAACAAGAAAACAAATGAAAATGTAAATGATTTATGAATCTGGGTATAGAATATCTAGGGGTTCCTCTATTATTCTTGCAACTTTTGTAGGTTTGAATATATTATTGTGTATTATATAGAAATTAAATAAATTATATATTATATAATCGATGATTAAATGTATATTTTCAAGTACTTGATAGAATAGAAACTGTTGATGGGTTGCTACTTTATGAAATGTGGTCAAAGAAGGAATTTATGATATAGTGGCATTTTAGTCAAAGTGTGAATGATGAGAAATCCAGTCATATCAAAATCTATATTATGCATAAATTATATCTCAATAAGTCTGGGAAAAAATAAATTAAAAGGGGAAAAAATCTAGTTCAAGATTTTAGATCATGAAAGCAAGTGATAAAAAGGCATTGGAACTGAACAAAATAAAGAAGAATGGAAGAAGTATGGGTTTGAGATTTGGGAAAGACATATCTCTATCATAGCTCAGGTAAAAATTAACATAGAAGATATAATATGTTTTCCTGAATTTTAAATTATTTTTAATTTCATATATAGATTTTAAAGACATTGATAACATGGATATAGGACAAATATGTTTATCCTTTATCACCTACCTCAGTACCATGCTAGAAAAATACTTAAAAAATACTTAAAAAGTGATAAACACTGTGTGTTATACACAGATAATGAATAGTTAAACACTGCATCAAAGACTAATGATGGAGTATATTCTGGCTTACTGAACAAAATAATTAAAAAAACAGACTCTCCTTCTGCCTCTCCCCCCTCAAATAAATAAAGAAAATCTTTTTTTTTTTAAGAGTTCTTTGCCCATTGTTTGGTATTTCTTATTTTACTTTAAACTAGGTCACCTGTTCATGAAAGTGCTACATTTTTCAGAATATAGATCAAATAATTCAAATTTCCATTAAGCTACTACTCTTTTTCATTCTTTCTTCTGGTTAGTAAAAGCAGTGGATGTCTTCTGAGGTGAACATGACATGTGAGTAAATTTACTTTCATTACTACATCATCTGATACTAGTTTATAGCTGAACAGTCATTAGGTCAGAATAGCAATAGTATTATGTACCATCATGAAAAGTTTGCTCTTTATTTATAGTGAGAGGAAAGAGAGCACACTTTGAAATATCATCTTTGAATTGCATAAGCATTTTCTTGAACTTTACTGTGCTACATTTAATTATTTGTTAAAAAATTAAGTTTGTAATTATTGATAGGTGTTTTTTATCCTTTAAATATTCATTACAGTTACTTCATCAGGAAAGATTAAGTACTTGAACTAATAAGTATAGTCTAATATTTCAATGAGTTTGCTTTAAGAGTTAATAAGCCAGTAAGCATGAGATCTCATTTCAAGGTCACAGTCTTAGTGAAATGGACCAGTATAGAACAGGTTACTGCTAGTCATGAAAAAAGCAGTATGGGGAAAAAAAATCTGTAATAAGACTGGACACTGGTCACTGACTACAGCAGCAGAAGTGGACTTCTTATTTTTCCCATGATATTTTGAGACATGACTGCTCTCCATACTGTCTTTCTAAATTAAGTTTTAAAATAAGCATTCAGTTATAGTTAAGCTATGCTCTCAGAGAATTAAAAAATGCTGCACACAACTGTAACTATTCTGTTCTACAGGCTTTGCAAAGGATGCTTTAAGACCAATTCGAAATATTCAGAGGAATGGTTAATTTTTGGCACTACATTTTTTTTTTCACTCACTGCACCTTAAAAAATATCTCTTTTGGGACGCCTGGGTGGCTCAGTTGGTTGGATGACTGCCTTCGGCTCAGGTCATGATCCCAGAGTTCCAGAATCAAGTCCCGCATCGGGCTCCCAGCTCCACGGGGAGTCTGATTTCTCCCTCTGGCCTTCTCCTTGCTCATGCTCTCTCTCACTGTCTCCCTCTCAAATAAATAAATAAAATCTTTTAAAAAAATATCTCTTTCTTTTGAGCACTATATTAAGATTAAGTTGATATCTCTATTGGGGTGAGGTGGGAGGGTAAGTCTTACCCCTTAATCTATGAGTATATCCACTGATCATTTGTAGCATATGTTGTAAAACTTTTTTACATGTCAGCTAATGGGCAGAGACCATATAATTTATTTTATTTGTAGACCTTGTTTTTTATTCCATCAGTTTGTCACTACATAGTTGTTATTGATTTTCAATTCACAATTAGAATTTTGCAAATCATGATTTATTAAAATCCTAGGTAAGCAAAGTAAACATATTTTTCTACTGTCTAAAGATTTCCTATTGACTAAAATTTCATAAGGTTTAACAGTTCTTTTTTTTTTGAGATTTTATTTGTTTATTTGACAATGAGAGAGAGAGCACAAGCAGGGGGAGTAGGCAGAGAAGCAGGCTCCCAACTGAGCAGGGAGCCTGTTATGGGGCTCAATGTGGGGCTCCATCCAAGGACCCTGGGATTGTGACCTGAGCAGAAGGCAGCTGCTTAACTAATGGGCCACCTAGGTGCCCCAAGATATTGTACTTCTTAACTGCAGTTAAAAGTTTACCCTAAATCTTCTGCTATCTAATCTTGTGTGCTTTTCAATAGTTTTAAAATCAAATGTTTCCTTAAGTCATTAATACTTCTGGAGTTTATTCTTGTTCAGAGTGGAAAGTAAATCCATATTATTCCCTAATAAGTACAGTCATTTTTTTTTACCATAATCATTTGAAGTACCCAGAATTATTCCAATAATTTTTATGTGATTTTTGTCATATTTTGAGTTTCCATATCACTGTTGGATCTGCTTCCGGACATTTTATTCTGTTCTTTTGATTGGATGTTACAACCCCTGTGCTAATGGCATATGGTTTTAATTACTATAACATTATGATAATTCTTACTTATAGTAGGATAGTCTCATTTATTCTTCTTCAACAAATTGTGGCTACTCTTGGACATTTATGCAGTTTAGAATCCATTAGTCAGGTTCCATAAACTTCTTGTGAAATTTTTAAGTGAAATTACATTAAATGTAAAAGTTAACTTAGAAAGATTTGACCTTACATCAGTGTCACAATAAACATGGCATAACATTTTCATCGAATACACACCTATATTTTCTAAGCAAGCTGTCCATTATATATAATAGACTGATTTCTTGTTTCTACTTCAGTAATGGTAATTATGGTCTAGAAGTCAATAAACAAATGTATATGAATTATTTCCATGGTTTTTTTTTAAGTAGACACAACAGCTACAATTTGGCTTACTTAAAATAATACACATCTTCCTTTCTCAAAGAGAATCAATTTCTCCACTGTTGATTATTGGAGGAAGTTAGTTCCCCAGTCCTTCTGATATTTACTAATAATTATTATTAAAATAAGACATAATTTCATCTGAGTATCTGGATTTTATCTTTCCCAAATTAAAATATTTACTTTGGAATTGAGATATTTAACTTCAGAATAATGCCTAATTTTATACACAGTTGTATGGATGGATGGATGATAGATGATAGATAGATATGCATTATATATATGTATATACACACACTTCCTGTTAAACATTTAAGAGCCTTTATTACTTAGGAATATAAATTATTGAAAAAATCATATATATTCTTTGACATTAAAGTGATTGTTTCTTATAATCTGGATGATCTTATCTATAGATTTATCATATAGATTTTATCATAATATCACCAACCTAAGAATCCTGTAGATAATTCTATTTCCAAACATTCACAATAATGCAAACCATCCTTCAAATATATTGTGCTGTTTTCTATAAGGGACACTCATAATTGTTTTTGAATGATTGTTTTCTTAGATGTTTAAATTACTAAGTTATATTTATCTTCTTAAATCAATAAAATAGGATATAAGGCATTATTCCAATTATTACAAATGAAAAATGAGGGGCTTAAAGATTAAATAGCCCAAAGCAAAAACAGTTAATAAATTAGTGGGAGAGGCTAGAAAACTCAGTTATGTCTGACACTAATGTCAATCTTATTAAATACTTTTGTATACCATTCTAAAAATAATACAGTAAAAATAATCCTAATACATATATAGTAAGATGCTGATTATTCACTTACTGGTTGGACAGACTATTTGAAGTTTAAATTGACATTTTAGTTGCTTGTATAACTGCATGTTTACTGACACTGAAAGACCTTGACAAAATTTGAGGCTCTTAGAACTAAACATCACTATCCATGCATTTTTTTTAAAGATTTTATTTATTTATTTGACAGAGAGAAATCACAAGTAGATGGAGAGGCAGGCAGAGAGAGAGGGAAGCAGGCTCCCTGCTGAGCAGAGAGCCCGATGCGGGACTCAATCCCAGGACCCTGAGATCATGACCTGAGCTGAAGGCAGCAGCTTAACCCACTGAGCCACCCAGGTGCCCCACTATCCATGCATTTCTTAAACCAATGTTCACATGTGTGGAAAAGGAAAAAGGCCCCAGAAGACAAGTAGAAACTTATAAGACCAGAAATATTTAAAACTAATGGCCTCAGTGTGAGTTATATACTTGAGTGTCTTTGAGTTAAGTATGCTTCAGAGCATTTTGATTATTATGTTTTTTTATAGAGAAGGAAGACTTAAAAAATATATCTCGTTAGTTATGGAACGTACTATCAGTAGATAGACTTAAAGGTCAAAGTTCTCACACAAGAAGAACCCATCAACTTAATTCTAGAGTGAAGTAAGGATTCAATAATTTCAATTATTTCTGAAAAACTATAAGTAATTACCAAAACTAATTATATTGGTCTGACCTGAGGTTAATGGCTGGCAAAGAGTGACACTTGGCTCTCTACAAAAGACAAACAATTATCGATGTTTGCTTGAACTCATTGTGAATAGATTTTATGAAAATCAGATTTAAGTTAATATGCACAAAGTTCTGAGTAAGCAGTTCAATGGATAATACATAAAATTTTAGGATCAGAGTATCAGATGTGTTATGGATTAGTAGGAAGCAAAATCACACTCACATAGAGCAAATGGTTAACTTTCCAATTTAATTTTCTCAAAGTACAAATTCTTATCAGATGTAAAGTGGCAGCTTAGGGCAGAAGCAGATGCAGCAATTTTCAGCATAATTTATCTTGGTTCCAGGGTCTCTAACAAGAGGAGTGCAGAGGCTGGTGAAGTGGATTGTGCAAGGTAAGATCAGTTCTTGCTACCAAACTGCCCCCTTTGACTCAAGTCTTGAATCACCAAATAGGAATAACTTTCACCAATAACTGAAATATTTTTGTTTAAAATTTTTTATTAACTTTGATTCTTGAATCAAATTCAGTATAAGAAAAGGAACATACTTTCCTAAAGGAAAAAAAAATAGTGAACTTTCCCTGAGCAATATTCCTAACCCCAGCTTTCTGGTGTTCCAAAGAATCCCATTCCCCATCCTCCAGCTGATTTAATGGTCCTTTATCTGGAGATTGAAAGATAATTGGATGACACATGGAGCTGTTAGACAAAACAGAAAAAATAAATATTTTTTATTTCAAAAAGGCCTTGGTACCTGCTATTTTTAACATATCTGTTTACTTGGAATTTTTGCCATGTTTTTTTTTTTTAATTTTTTATTTTTTATAAACATATATTTTTATCCCCAGGGGTACAGGTCTGTGAATCACCAGGTTTACACACTTCACAGCACTCACCAAAGCACATACCCTCCCCAATGTACATAATCCCACCCTCTTCTCCCAAACCCCCTCCCCCCAGCAACCCTCAGTTTGTTTTGTGAGATTGAGTCACTTATGGTTTGTCTCCCTCCCAATCCCATCTTGTTTCATTTATTCTTCTCCTACCCACTTAAGCCTCCATGTTGCATCACCACTTCCTCATATCAGGGAGATCATATGATAGTTGTCTTTCTCTGCTTGACTTATTTCGCTAAGCATGATTCGCTCTAGTTCCATCCATGTTGTCGCAAATGGCAAGATTTCATTTCTTTTGATGGCTGCATAGTATTCCATTGTGTATATATACCACATCTTCTTGATCCATTCCTCTGTGGATGGACATCTAGGTTCTTTCCATAGTTTGGCTATTGTGGACATTGCTGCTATAAACATTCGAGTGCACGTGCCCCTTTGGATCACTACGTTTGTATCTTTAGGGTAAATACCCAATAGTGCAATTGCTGGGTCATAGGGCAGTTCTATTTTCAACATTCTGAGGAACCTCCATGCTGTTTTCCAGAGTGGCTGCACCAGCTTGCATTCCCACCAACAATGTAGGAGGGTTCCCCTTTATCCACATCCTCGCCAGCATCTGTCATTTCCTGACTTGTTGATTTTAGCCATTCTGACTGGTGTGAGGTGATATCTCATTGTGCTTTTGATTTGTATTTCCCTGATGCCGAGTGATATGGAGCACTTTTTCATGTGTCTGTTGGCCATCTGGATGTCTTCTTTGCAGAAATGTCTGTTCATGTCCTCTGCCCATTTCTTGATTGGATTATTTGTTCTTTGGGTGTTGAGTTTGCTAAGTTCTTTATAGATTCTGGACACTAGTCCTTTATCTGATATGTCGTTTGCAAATATCTTCTCCCATTCTGTCAGTTGTCTTTTGATTTTGTTAACTGTTTCCTTTGCTGTGCAAAAGCTTTTGATCTTGATGAAATCCCAATAGTTCATTTTTTCCCTTGCTTCCCTTGCCTTTTGCGTTGTTCCTAGGAAGATGTTGCTGCGGCAGAGGTCGAAGAGGTTGCTGCCCGTGTTCTCCTCAAGGATTTTGATGGATTCCTTTCACACATTGAGGTCCTTCATCCATTTTGAGTCTATTTTTGTGTGTGGTGTAAGGAAATGGTCCAATTTCATTTTTCTGCATGTGGCTGTCCAATTTTCCCAGCACCATTTATTGAAGAGGCTGTCTTTTTTCCATTGGACATTCTTTCCTGCTTTGTCGAATATGAGTTGACCATAGATTTGAGGGCCTATTTCTGGGCTCTCTATTCTGTTCCATTGATCTATGTGTCTGTTTTTGTGCCAGTACCATGCTGTCTTGATGATGACAGCTTTGTAATAGAGCTTGAAGTCCGGAATTGTGATGCCACCAACTTTGGCTTTCTTTTTCAATATCCCTTTGGCTATTCGAGGTCTTTTCTGGTTCCATATAAATTTTAGCATTATTTGTTCCATTTCTTTGAAAAAGATGGATGGTACTTTGATAGGAATTGCATTAAATGTGTAGATTGCTTTAGGTAGCATAGACATTTTCACAATATTTATTCTTCCAATCCAGGAGCATGGAACATTTTTCCATTTCTTTGTGTCTTCCTCAATTTCTTTCATGAGTACTTTATAGTTTTCTGAGTATAGATTCTGTGTCTCTTTGGTTAGGTTTATTCCTAGGTATCTTATGGTTTTGGATGCAATTGTAAATGGGATTGACTCCTTAATATCTCTTTCTTCTGTCTTGCTGTTGGTGTAGAGAAATGCAACTGATTTCTGTGCATTGATTTTATATCCTGACACTTTACTGAATTCCTGTATAAGTTCTAGCAGTTTTGGAGTGGAGTCTTTTGGGTTTTCCACATACAGTATCATATCATCTGCAAAGAGTGATAATTTGACTTCTTCTTTGCCAATTTGGATGCCTTTAATTTCCTTTTGTTGTCTGATTGCTGAGGCTAGGACCTCTAGTACTATGTTGAATAGCAGTGGTGATAATGGACATCCCTGCCGTGTTCCTGACCTTAGTGGAAAAGCTTTCAGTTTTTCTCCATTGAGAATGATATTTGCGGTGGGTTTTTCATAGATGGCTTTGATGATATTGAGGTATGTGCCCTCTATCCCTACACTTTGAAGAGTTTTTATCAGGAAGGGATGCTGTACTTTGTCAAATGCTTTTTCAGCATCTATTGAGAGTATCATATGGTTCTTGTTCTTTCTTTTATTGATGTGTTGTATCACATTGACTGATTTGCGGATGTTGAACCAACCTTGCAGCCCTGGAATAAATCCCACTTGGTCGTGGTGAATAATCTTTTTAATGTACTGTTGAATCCTATTTGCTAGTATTTTGTTGAGTATTTTCGCATCTGTGTTCATCAAGGATATCGGTCTATAGCTCTCTTTTTTGGTGGGATCCTTGTCTGGTTTTGGGATCAAGGTGATGCTGGCCTCATAAAATGAGTTTGGAAGTTTTCCTTCCATTTCTATTTTTTGGAACAGTTTCAGGAGAATAGGAATTAGTTCTTCTTTAAATGTTTGGTAGAATTCCCCTGGGAAGCCGTCTGGCCCTGGGCTTTTGTTTGTTTGGAGATTTTTAATGACTGTTTCAATCTCCTTACTGGTTATGGGTCTGTTCAGGCTTTCTATTTCTTCCTGGTTCAGTTGTGGTAGTTTATATGTTTCTAGGAATGCATCCATTTCTTCCAGATTGTCAAATTTATTGCCGTAGAGTTGCTCATAGTATGTTCTTATAATAGTTTGTATTTCTTTGGTGTTAGTTGTGATCTCTCCTCTTTCGTTCATGATTTTATTTATTTGGGTCCTTTCTCTTTTCTTTTTGATAAGTCGGGCCAGGGGTTTATCAATTTTATTAATTCTTTCAAAGAACCAGCTCCTAGTTTCGTTGATTTGTTCTATTGTTTTTTTGGTTTCTCTTTCATTGATTTCTGCTCTGATCTTTATGATTTCTCTTCTCCTGCTGGGCTTAGGGTTTCTTTCTTGTTCTTTCTCCAGCTCCTTTAGGTGTAGGGTTAGGTTGTGTACCTGAGACCTTTCTTGTTTCTTGAGAAAGGCTTGTACCGCTATATATTTTCCTCTCAGGACTGCCTTTGTTGTGTCCCACAGATTTTGAACTGTTGTATTTTCATTATCATTTGTTTCCATGATTTTTTTCAATTCTTCTTTAATTTCCCGGTTTACCCATTCATTCTTTAGAAGGATACTGTTTAGTCTCCATGTATTTGGGTTCTTTCCAAACTTCCTTTTGTGGTTAAGTTCTAGCTTTAGAGCATTGTGGTCTGAAAATATGCAGGGAATGATCCCAATCTTTTGATACTGGTTGAGTTCTGATTTAGGACCGAGGATGTGATCTATTCTGGAGAATGTTCCATGTGCACTAGAGAAGAATGTGTATTCTGTTGCTTTGGGATGAAATGTTCTGAATATATCTGTGATGTCCATCTGGTCCAGTGTGTCGTTTAAGGCCTTTATTTCCTTGCTGATCTTTTGCTTGGATGACCTGTCCATTTCAGTGAGGGGAGTGTTAAAGTCCCCTACTATTATTGTATTATTGTTGATGTGTTTCTTTGATTTTGTTATTAATTGGTTTATATAGTTGGCTGCTCCCACGTTGGGGGCATAGATATTTAAAATTGTTAAATCTTCTTGTTGGACAGACCCTTTGAGTATGATATAGTGTCCTTCCTCATCTCTTATTATAGTCTTTGGCTTAAAATCTAATTGATCTGATATAAGGATTGCCACTCCTGCTTTCTTCTGATGTCCATTAGCATGGTAAATTCTTTTCCACCCCCTCACTTTAAATCTGGAGGTGTCTTCGGGCTTAAAATGAGTTTCTTGGAGGCAACATATAGATGGGTTTTGTTTTTTTATCCATTCTGATATCCTGTGTCTTTTGACAGGGGCATTTATCCCATTAACATTCAGGGTAACTATTGAGGGATATGAATTTAGTGCCATTGTATTGCCTGTAAGGTGACTGTTACTGTATATGGTCTCTGTTCCTTTCTGATCTACCACTTGTAGGCTCTCTCTTTGCTTAGAGGACCCCTTTCAAGATTTCCCGTAGAGCTGGTTTGGTATTTGCAAATTCTTTCAGTTGTTGTTTGTCCTGGAAGCTTTTAATCTCTCCTTCTATTTTCAATGATAGCCTAGCTGGATATAGTATTCTGGGCTGCATGTTTTTCTCGTTTAGTGCTCTAAAAATATCATGCCAGCTCTTTCTGGCCTTCCAGGTCTCTGTGGATAAGTCAGCTGCCAATCTAATATTTTTACCATTGTATGTTACAGACTTCTTTTCCCGGGCTGCTTTCAGGATTTTCTCTTTGTCACTGAGACTTGTAAATTTTACTATTAGGTGACGGGGTGTGGGCCTATTCTTATTGATTTTGAGGGGCGTTCTCTGAACCTCCTGAATTTTGATGGTCGTTCCCTTTGCCATATTGGGGAAATTCTCCCCAATAATTCTCTCCAGTATACCTTCTGCTCCCCTCTCTCTTTCTTCTTCTTCTGGAATCCCAATTATTCTAATGTTGTTTCGTCTTATGGTGTCACTTATCTCTCGAATTCTCCCCTCGTGGTCCAGTAGCTGTTTGTCCCTCTTTTGCTCAGCTTCTTTATTCTCTGTCATTTGGTCTTCTAGATCACTAATTCTTTCTTCTGCCTCATTTATCCTAGCAGTGAGAGCCTCCATTTTTGATTGCACCTCATTAATAGCTTTTTTGATTTCAACTTGGTTAGATTTTAGTTCTTTTATTTCTCCAGAAAGGGCTTTTATATCTCTCGAGAGGGTTTCTCTAATATCTTCCATGCCTTTTTCGAGCCCGGCTAGAACCTTGAGAATTGTCATTCTGAACTCTAGATCTGACATATTACCGAAGTCTGTATTGATTAAGTCCCTAGCCTTCGGTACTGCCTCTTGTTCTTTTTTTTGTGTTGAATTTTTACGTCTTGTCATTTTGGCCAGATAAGAGTAAATGAAGGGGCAAGTAAAATACTAAAAGGGTGGCAACAACCCCAGGAAAATATGCTTTAACCAAATTAGAAGAGATCCAAAATTGTGAGTGGGGAGAAAGGGGATAAAAAGAGGTTCAAAAAGGAAGAAAGAAAAAAAAAAGAACAAAGAAAAAAAAAAAGAAAAGAAAAAAATTTTTTTTAAAAAAAGAAAACACCTTTCAGAAAGTGGTGGTTTTTCTGTTTCCAGAATTGCTGTTCTTCTTCTCTTCGATCTGCGGATGGATTTTCCGAATTTTTGCCATGTTTAAAGTGAATGCTACATAGCCTAACAGTTTAAGTGCCAGTTCTCTCTTATCCACTAATTGTGATGGACCACAGGGTTTCTGTGATGAAAAGTTGAAGAAATACAAGTACAGTGGGGGAAGACTGGCTGATTTTAACTATAATGAATACCTTAAAGAAATATCATTATAAATTCAGTTTTTAAATTCCTTGTTTGTGGTACCATTATCATTAGTCCCCAAAAGCTCAGTTGGGTTAAGCCTCCGACTGTTTGTTTTGGTTCAGTTCATGATCTCAGGATTGTCAGATGGAGCCCTACCTCATGGTCTGTGCTGGGCTTGGAGTTTGCCTGAGATTCTTGCCCTCTCCCTCTCTCTCTGCCCCTCCTCCCACTCATACGCGCGTGTGTTCTTGCTCTCTCAAATAAATCCATTTTTTAAAAAAGATTTCAGATTAGCACAGGCAAAAATCATTTACAATGTCTGCTTTGTTATTGTTATTGAGCTACAATATAGATTGATTTCACAGCCTCACCAAGCTTTTTATGGGAAAGATGTGGAGATAAAAATAAGATCTTGAAAAATAAGGTGGTACTACTTGGGAGGATTTGGAGCCCTCTGAGTAACTCATACTTTGTTTAGCTTCCCTTGCTGATAGAAGCATCCTCTTTATTCCAGGTGAGTTGAGGAAATTAAATTAATCAAAATCTTAGAGACATAAATTAGAAGAGGTTTTGTTGGCAGCAGGGGGAAGGGGGAAGGTACCCCCTTTTCAGTGTATATAGTGACTCACTTTTGCAAGATGAAAAAGTTTTAGAGATCTGTTGCAAACATTGTGCATATAGTTAACAATACTGTACTGTACATTTAAAATGGTTAAAATGATAAATATTTATATGTTTCTTACCATAGCAAAAGTTTTTTAAAAAGTACCCTTTAGCTATCACTTTTCTATTGACCCACCCTCACTCCAAGCCTTAAGTAAGCACTAGAGTTTTTTTTGTCTAAAAAGTTTTGGGTATTCCAGACATTTCATATAAAATGAATCATACGATATCTGGTCTATTGCGATGGGCTTCTTTCAATTAACATACTATCTTGAAGGCTCATCTATGGGGTAGCATGTTTCAGTACTTCATTCCTTTTAATGGCTGAGTAGTAGTTCATTGCATGCATATATGGCATTTTGCTTAACAAGTTCATCAGTTTATTGATATCTGTACCTCCGGTATAATGTTGAATGGAAGTGGCAACAGTAAGCATAGTTTTCTTGTTCTTGTTCTTAGTGGGAAAGCTTTCAGTGTTGCATCATCAACTGTGATGCTAGTTGTGGGCATTTCATAGATGCCCTTTAAAAGGGTGAGGAAGTTTCCTTCTATTCCTGATTTGTTGAATAATTTTTCTTTGTTTGTTTGTTTGTTTGTTTTAATCATGAAAGGGGTCTGGAGTTTGTCAAATGCTTTTACTGCAACAATTAAGATAATCATGGAGTGCCTGGCTGGCTCAATAAGAAGAGCATCCAACTCTTGATCTCAGGGTCATGAGTTTAAGCCCCATTATAAGTGTAGAGAGTATTTAAATAAATAAACTTAAAAAAAAAGATAATCACGTGTTTGGAAATTTTTTGTCTGTTTTGTGTGTGTGTTTTATTTATTTAATGATTCTATTTATTTGAGAGAGAAGCAAGAGAGAGTGAGTGAGTACAAGCATGGGGAGAGTTAGAGACAGAAGGATATGGGAGAAGCAGACTCCCTGCTGAGTAGGGAGCCCGACACAGGGCTCTATCCCAGGACCTTGGGATCATGAGCTGAGCTGAAGGCAGACCTTTAACTGACTGAGCCACCCAAGTGCCCTTGTTTATTTATTTTTTAAAATTCTATTATTAAAGTGCATTATTTCAATTAGTTTTTTAAACTTTAATTGATTTTTGTATGTTGAGTCATCACTGGATTCTAGGATAAGTCGCACTTGATCATAGTATGTAATTCTCCCTATATGATTCTATATTTGGTTTACTGGTATTTGTTGAAGATATTTGCCTCCAGAATTATAAGATATGTTGGCCTATAATTTTATTTTCTGGTGAAATTTTGTCTTGTTTTGGTGTCGGGGTTATACTGACCTCATGTAATAAGTTGGAAACTTGTATTTTTTTAAAAAGTTTGTGAGGAATTGATCTTAATTCCCCTTTATTTTTTTGCAACTCATTATTTTTTTTAATTTTTTTTAACATATATGTATTATTAGCCCCAGGGGTACAGGTCTGTGAATCATCAGGCTTACATACTTCCCAGCACTCACCATAGTACATACTCTCCCCAATGTCCATAAACCAACCACCCTCTCCCTATCCCCCTTCCCCCACCAACCCTCAGTTTGTTTTGGGAGATTAAGAGTCTCTTATGGTTTGTCTCCCTCCCTATCCCATCTTGTTTCATTTTTTCCTTCCCTGCCCCCCAAACCCACCAATTCAATAGGAATTGATAAGATAAGTTGGTTGGAAAAAGAAAAAGTGGAGAGAATGTAATCAGGCTGGAGACTAGAACAAAGCCATGTGCTGGATTTAGGGTATATTTTGACCTATTAGAAGAAATTATATCCCAAATTTTCAAAGAAAAAGAACCTATATGTATCCAAAAAAAAGGTTAAATACAATGAAGGGATAAAATATAACAATGAAAATTTAAAAAGATTTTTTAAAAAGGTAATGTTAAGATAAAATACTTAAAAATAGGAAATATACTTAAAAATAGGAAAGAAGAAAAGTTAAAAAATAGAATAAGCAATAAAATCAATATAATTTTAACTTAACTTTTCTAGACTAAAGGATAATGGGGAGAAAGCCATGAATTCTATGTGCTGCTTTCCCCTAGCTCTGGAGCTCCACAGTTCTCTTTGATCAGTGAACTTGGTCTTGACTGGATGTTCTTACTGATCTTCTTCTGGAGGGGCCTGTTGCAGTGAGTCTCAAATGTCTTTGCCCCAGGCATAATTGCGCTGACCTTAGCATGGGCCAAGCTAAGTAATGTGCTCAGGTTTGCTCTCGGCAGCTTTTGTTCGCTGAATGCTTTCCATAGAGCTCTGGAGGACAGGAATGAAAATGGCAGCTTCACAATCTCGGGCCCAGAGTAGCTTAGAGCTCGGTCACCACTCCTTGGTGCACCCTCAGATAAAAGCTGTCAATTCCTGCCATCTCCCTGGTCTCCAGCCACCCTCTGGGCTGCACTCTGAACTCACCCAGACTGTGTCCAGGCATTTCTATCTCTGGCGCACAGCCCCATTTGGAGTCTTCAAACCCAGCAGATTCCTAGCGTGCTAACGCACCACTCCTTCTGGAGGAGGAAGGAGGGGAGTCTCTCCGGATCTACCACTTTTGGGGTCCCTGCTTGAAGAGTAGAGGCCCACCTGTGCCTTGGATCATGGTTTAAGGTAACCCCAAACTGACAGCTTACTCCTCGTCTCCATCTCTGCTGCTGGCTTCCCTGATCCAATACCTTGGAGCTCTGCCACACTGAGAAACCCCTGTTCTTTCTGTGACCCCACGGGATCTGAGCAATGTCCCTCAGAGGAGTGATGTCCCTCAGTAGAGCAGATTTCTTAAAGTTCTGATTTTGTTTTCTTTTTCTCCACCGCTTGCTGGGACCCAGCCCCTCCCCACTCAATCTATCTTCCCGTGGCTTCAGATTCATTTCTCTGCATGTCCTACCTTCTAGGACTAGTTTGATTGTCCCTAGAATTGCTACTCTTCTTCTCTTTGATTTCCTGTTGAGTTTGTAGGTGTTCAGAATGGTTTGATAACTATCTACCTGAACTCCAGGGACCTTATATCATTTCAGTCTGCTACTCCTCTGCCATCTTCTCTTTTCTATTGTTTTAGGCAGAATTTTAGGTTATTAATTTGAGATATTTCTTCCTTTTTAATGTAGTCATTTATAGCTATTAATTTCCCTCTAAGCATTAATTTAGCTGTATCCCATAAATTTTGGTATGTTGTGGATTTATTTTCATTCATCTAAAACTGTTTTATAATATCTCTTTTAATATTTATTTACCATTTGTTTATTTATTTAAAGTAAGCTTTATACCAAATGTGGGTCTTGAACTGATGACTCTGAGATCAAGAGTTGTATGCTCTACCAACTGAGCTAGTCAGCACTCCTGTTTTGATTCTTTCTTAACCCATTTTTTAGGAATGTGGTTCTCAGTATCCACATATATTTGAGTTTCTCAAATCTGTTATTGATATCTATTTTCATTGTATTGTGGTTGTATAACATACTTGGTATGATTTCAATCCTTTTACATTTATTAAGCTTTATTTTGTGTCTTTTTATATGACCTATCTAGAAGAATGTTTCTTTGCACTTGAGAAGAATATATATTCTGTCCTTGTTTGGTGGAAGGTTCTGAGGCCGTTTTTTCATTGTAGCTGGAGTACAGTGTTATCCAAGTTATTAATTTTCTTGTATATCTTCTACATGTTATTCCCATACATTATTCAGATTCATTTCTCTGCATGTCCTACCTTCTAGGACTAGTTTGATTGTCCCTAGAATTGCTACTCTTCTTCTCTTTGATTTCCTGTTGAGTTTGTAGGTGTTCAGAATGGTTTGTTATTCCCATACATTATTGAATGGGTGTGTTGAAGTTTCAATTATTGCTGAATTATCTATTCTTTCATTTCTGCCAGTTTTTTCCTCATCTATTTGGTAGTGGGTTATTGGAGGTACATGTGTTTATTGATTATTGTACCTTTCTGATGGATTAACCCTTTTATTATTATAAGGTTAATCACTTTACCTCAATTAACATTCTATATGTATTTTGTTTGATATGTGTTTTTTGTTTGATATTTATATTGCTACTACATTTCTCTTGTGATTGCTCTTTGCATGGCATATACTGGTTCCAGAACCCAAAGTGGCCTACCAGTCACTGTATTACTTTGTTAGTAGTAAAATGTGTAATGAAATAATATCTTATTTGAAGAAGAGGCCTCAACATACCCTAGACCAATGGACCCTCTCAAACTTTACTGATAAGCCAGGAACTTGACTCTCCATGAAGCTTATCTGCTTCCCTTTGGAGGGCTCATGCCTCGTAAACACCTCCAAAGTATTTTCCACTTCTTGATAACCTGGTCCAATTAAGAGATATCATTGATATAGAGGACTAAAGGATATTTTGAAGCATGTCCAGAATATCCACTTCTACTCTATTTTATAAAAGAAGGTACAGAAGCCTCTATTCCAAGTAAATGTAAACTCTTTCTGACAGGCATGGAATAGAGTCCATTCTTGAGATTAATAGCTACATGTACCAAGACTGTATCAATCTGCTTTAGCATGAATATCATGACTTTTTCAACAGCTGTAATGGGGATTAATACTTGGTTGAATTTATTGTTTCACTAACACATCATCCAGAATTTTTCTAGATGTTGAGCACCCAGACTGGTGAATTAATGGAAATATGATGGGGACCACAACCACTGCAACCTTTAGGTATATATAATTGACACAGATCGCTTGAATATGCCCTGAATGTTTGTCTATATGCAGATATATAAGCATATATCTATATTTTACTACCTCAGAGGCCTGTATTGGAGCAGGGAGTAGTAGAGGATGTTTCCAAGGTAACTCACTTCACAACTCACTTAGGTCTTACTGTTCAGGGAGAGAAAAAAAAAATATGGAACTTATGCCAATCCCCAAGGATGTCCACTTAAACTATAAATTTGGAGGATAAAGAAATAACAAATGAGTAGGTATTTGAGCCCAGTGAACTCTCTAAGCCTTACTGATACAGAATTATAGATATTACCTCATCTCTATATACACCTATTCTAACAGGCATGGCATGATGATGTACCAGGTCTTGAAGTATCAATAAAAACTCAGATTTCATGTACAAAACTATCTGGTGATTTTCCATCTTTTTTTTATTAATTTTTTATTTTTTATAAACATATATTTTTATCCCCAGGGGTACAGGTCTGTGAATCACCAGGTTTACACACTTCACAGCACTCACCAAAGCACATACCCTCCCCAATGTCCATAATCCCACCCCCTTCTCCCAAACCCCCTCCCCCCAGCAACCCTCAGTTTGTTTTGTGAGATTAAGAGTCACTTATGGTTTGTCTCCCTCCCAATCCCATCTTGTTTCATTTATTCTTCTCCTACCCACTTAAGCCCTATGACCCAGCAATTGCACTATTGGGTATTTACCCTAAAGATACAAACGTAGTGATCCAAAGGGGCACATGCACCCGAATGTTTATAGCAGCAATGTCCACAATAGCCAAAGTATGGAAAGAACCTAGATGTCCATCAACAGATGAATGGATAAAGAAGATGTGGTATATATACACAATGGAATAATATGCAGTCATCAAAAGAAATGAAATCTTGCCATTTGCGACAACATGGATGGAACTAGAGCGTATCATGCTTAGCGACATAAGTCAAGCAGAGAAAGACAACTATCATATGATCTCCCTGATATGAGGAAGTGGTGATGCAACCTGGGGGCTTAAGTGGGTAGGAGAAGAATAAATGATTTTCCATCTTTATATAACATACCACTCTAGGATGTCCTCTTCTCATAGACTTTTCTTAGCTTCTTTCACTCCCTGCCATGGTAGCCCTAACATTTCTACTTCATTTGTTGTGGCCCAAGTCAACTTCTCCAGACTTGTAAGAGTCATGTTAGCAGCAAGTTAGTACCTTTTCCAGGGTCCTCTCTAGGGTGTTAAATTCTGTACTCTGGGAATATGTTCTTTTTTATTCATGTTTATGTCCAGCCCTCCTATCCCCTCCA
Source organism: Mustela nivalis (assembly GCF_964662115.1). Taxonomy (NCBI): domain Eukaryota; kingdom Metazoa; phylum Chordata; class Mammalia; order Carnivora; family Mustelidae; genus Mustela; species Mustela nivalis. Next base: position 104,529,910 of record NC_139040.1, read on the forward strand.
TCCAGCACATTCAGAATCCAGTTCAAGAAATACTTTTCTGGGATGCCTGGGTGGCTCAGTTGGTTAAGCAGCTGCCTTCGGCTCAGGTCATGATCCCAGCATCCTGGGATCGAGTCCCACATTGGGCTCCTTGCTCTGCAGGGAGCCTGCTTCTCCCTCTGACTCTGCCTTCCACTCTGTCTGCCTGTGCTCGCTCTCTCTCTGACAAATAAATAAATAAAATATTTGAAAAAAAAAAAAGAAATACTTTTCTGACTCTTGTTGGTATATGGTGGCTTGACCATACAGCCATGCAACTTCCTTTGAATAGCATCTCCTTCTTTTCTCAGGAAGTCGTACATTTCTCTGGCCAAGCAATAATGGAACTTCACTCCAGTTTTTGATCTAGTAACTGGGATGAGTGGTAGAAATATATCCCGAAGGAGATAGCATTTGCTTATAAGGTAGAAACCTCTGTATCATCTTCAGAAAAAGGGTAAGTGGTGTATTTCAATAGGACAGAATGGGTTTCTTCTGAATGCTCAATGGATTCATGGCATTAGGGAGATTCAAGACTTTCAATTGCAGGAGTTTAGATGTCTCCCATATCATACTCATTGTCAAACTCTAACCAATAAGGAGCTGACCCTGACATAGCAGACCTGCTTGGGTTGGGAAGTCAAATAAATCTTAAGCTTTGCAACTCTTGGCCCTAGGCTTGGTCCTCAACTTGTTCTTTCCTCTTGTAGCAGGGAATTTAATACTTTTTAATGCTGCTAATGAGGCTTCTTTAGTTTCACACTTGTCCTGCAACTATGATTACTTACTCTCAGCCTTTCATTTTATCTCTTTCAAGCATTATTGCCCCCGCCCAAGCCCTCTAATTCCATTATTCTTAAAATGACTAGCTCTTCTTTCCTTATCATATGCCTGATACGTTACCCCTGCTAGTGTATGCCTTTCCATGGTACACCATTCCAGGTCATCATGGCTGAAAGTTTTACCATTGGAATGCCACCAGGTGCCAGGTGTTATCAGGGCTCCATGTTCCACCAGTTAGGGAGTTCTCATTGCTAACTGAGCCGCACGTGATCACTTTTGAAGAATCACCTTAGCATCTGCTTTTTAGCAACAATCTACGCACCCAGTGTTGCAGTTCAGAGTCCTTTGAGAGGAGACTCTGAGATGGAGGTTTACCATTCAGGAATTCTTCTTTTTTTTTTTTTTTTAAGATTTTATTTATTTATTTGACAGACAGAGATCACAAGTAGGCAGAGAGGCCGGCAGAGAGAAAGGAAGGGAAGCAGGCTCCCTGCTGAGCAAAGAACCCGATGTAGGGCTTGATCCCAGGATCCTGGGATCATGACCTGAGCCAAAGGTAGAGGCTTTAACCCACTGAGCCACCCAGGTGCCCCTCAGGAATTATTCTTAATAGCACTTGTGGAGGGCTGAATTAAGTAGTATTTAGCAAAGAGACAATATGGTCTGTGATGAAGTTACAACAAAGGACATGGCCAATTCCACAAGAAGCTCTGAGGTTAGGACAGATCCTGAAGAAGAGTCCCAAATTGGGAAAGGAAACCTGGCCTTTATATTTCTGAACTGACCAGTCACTGGATGTGAGCGTGACATCATAAGACAACACTCCTTAGTTGAGGACAAAAATAAGCAAGTGGACTCACCTGCAAGCTACTAGCTACTAATATTCCCAAAATGAGTGGTTCAGTCCTGAAGATGAAGGATCTCGTGGCACCACCCTGTATCCACTATAATACATAGTCATGATTGTTATATTTTTCTGGCAAGTTTTTATTCTTGAAGGTGACTGTAGATATTCATTCACCAGCTTTGTGGGTTAGTAATATGTTATAATGTCTTTATTCTATCTTTATATATACAAACTTTCTATTCTCTATGGGTTTGTCTTTTAAACAACATACCTTTAAAATGATCTATGTAATGCTCCTTAAAAACTAAGAATTTTATCATCTTTTCATTTCTTGGGATCTCACCCATCTCTCATACTGATAACATGTTAATATTTTATAGATTGTTAGGCTTTTTATGAATATATTGTCTTCTCTCTGGTATGGATGTATGTTTGTATTTCTTTATGTTTAAAACAGCCGTTTCATTAAGAAGTTTGTTCAAAATTACTTCCCTATGTCTTGCTGTATAACATTATTTGAATAATTAAAAATCTGTTCTTATTTGAATAATTAATTTTCCTTATTTGAATAATTAAAATCTGTTTTGTTTTAGATGGGATTTTTGGTGGCAAAGTTTCTGTGGTCTTGTAATTCCTAAAAAATATTTTAATTATGATCTCATATTTTAATGATAATGTCATTGAAAATTATAGATTTCAGGTTCAAATTCTCCATTCTCCAAATCACTAAAAATCAACTAACTCTATACAGTTGCACTGCCACAGACTCTAAACCTAGGGTGTGTGATAATCTGGTGAAGCCAAAGAAAATACCAGGAGGCAATGCTTAAGACCTAGGTTTATTGGGGAAACTTCCATACAGTGAATCCAGGAGCAGCAGACTAGACAAAGCATCCACTATTGGGATTTATGTGCAGCAAACTTATACCATAGCAACTATCAGCATCCTTTTACCACCTTGCATGGCCTGTGTTTCCAAGGAGATCAACATTCACCACCTAAATACTGTTTTTTTTAAAAGGGAGGCCTTCTGGGTTGGCCACCTCCAGAGCCCCTGACCTTGAACACTGAAAAACACCTGTTGCTTAACATTCTTGCTTGATGGAAATATTGAGGGAAGACAAGATTTCCAGATTTCCAAGGCAGTGATTAACACAGGTATGCTGAGCATGCTTGCACAAACTAGTCATCCAGCATGTACCACACAGACCCCTGTTTTATGTTGAAAGCCCTTTAATTGAGTTTAATGGGTGTACAATCTATGCTTTCTCACTAAAAATTCTTCATAAATTTTTCTTTATCTTGGGTATTCTTAAATTTTAGTAGATTTTTCCATTTATAACTTTTATCACTTAATGGATCTTTTTCAGTCTGACATTATTTTTTCTCAAGCCTATACATTTATTTCAGAATTATATTTTATGAAACATATTCACTTTTTTTCAATCTGTTTTTCAAATACATTTATTTCTCCGTTTTTTGTTTTTCTTAAAGATTTGTTTATTTATTTTAGAGAGAGAGAAATGGAGAGAGAGAGAAAATGAGGAAGGAGGAGGGGCAGAGGAAGAAGGAAAGACTATCAAGCGGACTCCATGCTAAGCATGGAGCACCTCATGAAGCTTGATTTCATGATCCTGAGACCAAGTGAGCTACCCAAGCGCCCCTGTTTTTGTTTTTATCCATTATTCCTATTATCTTTCCTGTTACTGGATTTTGGAATTTCTACTTTATCTTCCATTTTTTTTACTTTTCTTTTATAATTTTTGTTCTTTTATACTTCTTTACTATCATGGAAGTTTCTCACCCTGGTTTTTATTTTTTATTTATTTTTAATTTTTTAAAATTTTATTTTATTTTTTCAATGTTCCAAGATTTACTGTTTATGCACCACACCACACCCAGTGCTCCATGCAATACATGCCCTCCTTAATACCAACCACCAAGCTCACCCAACCCCCTACCCCCCTTCACCCTGGTTTTTATTCATTTATTATTTATTTATTTTAAAGATTTTATTTATTTGTCAGAGAGAGAGTGAGCACAGTCAGACAGAATGGCAGGCAGAGGCAGTGGGAGAAGCAGGCTCCCTGCTGAGCAAGGAGCCTGATGTGGGACTTGATCCCAGGATGCCGGGATAATGACCTAAGCCAAAGGCAGCCGCTCAACCAACTGAACCACCCAGGCATCCCCACCCTGGTTTTTAAATAGACAGATGTTTCTTAAGCTGTGTATGTTCTATCACTCATCTTGTGACATATATTTTCACATTAACATTTTACCTGTGTTCTTTTATTATAAGTTGTTATTCTCTCATATTGCTAATCTATTGCCTTATTTATTTTACTACATTTATGTTGCTTATTTAGAAAGTCTAATCCATCTGTACCCATTTTGCAGTTTATTTTTCTTTCAATATAATTTTACTTTGCAGGTGTTCCGTTGTTTGGGATTGTGAACTAATGTTTCTGTTGGGTGTATCAACCACTCTTTCTGATAAATTGTGTAGATGAGGTACTGAAGGACGTACAGCTGCAGAGAATTCAGTGTGAATGGAAGGATTGGAGAAGTCTGAGGCACCAGAAAATTCCTTTTAATCACTCTTCACACTTTAAAGAAATTAATCATTTCTAACCTTTACCTCAAACCCTTAATGAGAAGCAACACTGGAAGGTTATCCTCACCCTATAGTATAAAACACCAAATAGTTGTAGTAGAAAAATAGATTAACATGAAAATTATAAATACATACTTATTCTGTAACATTAGCATAAATTTCAGATTTATTTTACCAAGGATTCTGAATTTACTCGAAATAAGATGGCCACAGACGCAGGATACTTAGCAAAACTGTTTTTTGCTTTCACGGGACCTGAGATGACACAGGGTTTACAGCCACAAGATTGTGAAAAACAGTGTTTCATTGGACCTGGTAAACTCAATTATTATTTTTAAGTTGCCTTTTTATATTTAGTATGTCAATCTCTATTCAGGGAGGACTCACATGATGAAAATGATATCTATGTTAATAAGTGCTGGGCTTTTCCAGTATTGGTTGGAATTCAGCATAAACAAGGGGACATTTTTTTTTATGTGGAAAAACTATTAGAATCTGTACTCATATGTCCCTGAACAATATTTTGCTTTCAGAATGTCATGACCATTGAATGGTCATTACCCCTCAGCAGCAGTTACTCAAAATTTTAGATATTTGGGATATTCTTAAAGTAGTAAGGTCTTTTAAAATTGATCTTTAAGAATCTGTATTTTATTTTATTTTTAAGATTTTATTTATTTATTTGACAAACAGAGATCACAAGTAGGCAGAGAGGCAGGCAGAGAGAGAGAGAGAGGAGGAAGCAGGCTCTCCTCGGAGCAGACAGCCTGATGCGGGGCTCAATCTCAGGACCCTGGGATCATGACCTGAGCCGAAGGCAGAGGCTTTAACCCACTGAGCCACCCAGGTGCCCCAAGAATCTGTATTTTAAAATGGTGAGTTGAATGCCATTATTGTCAATAAAATAATTAAGTAGACTGATTCATTTACTGAAAAAAATTAAAATCTTCTTTAAAAGCTACTCTTAATTAATTGTAAGAAATCATATTAGTTATGTGGAATGATAATCACTTACTGATAGAAATGGAAGTATTCATTATTCAGCATTAAATTATGAAGTATGGTTCATTTAAAAATAATCAGCTTCAAAGATTACAATACATTTGTAGTATAGTAGGAATTATATTGTTCATTTATTTCATTTTTAAACAATTATGTGAAAACTATATAAAAATGCCTTAAAATGATCACCATGCAGAACTTTCCCCTCAGTTCAACAGAAATTCTAGTCTCAAAATTTTTGTGAAATTCCTCTTTTGGACATACTGAAAAGAGCCAGTGATACATTCTTTGGAAGGTGCTCAATGATTATTAACTCTCATTTCTTGAAATGAATCTGATTCATAGAAATAAACTAAGGTTATACAAAACTTTACCTCTTGAAAATGTGAATGACAAAGCCAGCACATGCCACTGATTTATAAGATATTTCCAAGGAATTAACTCCTTTGTTCAAAATATATTTTTTTCTTTAGAAGGCATACAGAGCCTTCAAAGATTGTCTCTTTGAAGTACTGAACTTATTTTATATAAAAACATTGGTGTATATGTATATACATATGTATGTACATATATACATATTCTGTTTTTATGATTATACTTCATATACTGCCAGAATGAAAAAAATATTAAGAAAAAGTGTGATTGTTTGTTTGCTTTTTATGTTTTGTTTTTTCCTGTTTTATGGTCAGAATTACCCAAATTACCTATTTGGATATATTCTATTTTTTATTAAAACTGGTCCATTTTGCCTGTGGCAAACAAAACACAGATTTTAGAGTAATTATTCTATTATTTTAAGAAAATTGAAAGAGTGTATAATTCATTTCATTGATACAGGAATAAATCAGTTGTTTTAAAACGTTTTAAATTGAGGCACCTGGGTGGCTCAGTCATTAAGTGTCTGCCTTCAGGATCGAACTCCGTGTTGGGCTCCCTGCTTGGCAGGAAGCCTGCTTCTTCCTCTCCTACCCCCGCTGCCTGCTTGTGATCCTTCTCTCACTGTGTCTGTCAAATAAATAAGTAAAATTTTTTTTTAAAGTTTTAACATATTTCAAGTATTTAAATTACTTGGCATGAGGAAGAAGCTATTTATTTAAATAAGAATTTCACAAGTGATTTTTACAAAATATCCTTAATACAATTGATTATAAAGAAAATAATATATTTCTCTTACAAAGCTTTAAATAAAATATTTATTGCTTGTACAGAAAAAAGGAAACATTATTTATCTTTGATTACAAAAAAAGTGATACTTCCAAGACAATAAGGAACACAACTCTTCAATGAACACATTCAATCACTTTATATACTGGAGATTGAGACCAGATGCCTTTTATGACCTTAAACTATGCAATTATGATTATGTGTTTCCATATTTTGTGAGCAACAGACCCAATAATTTCCTGAATTGAATGAATTACATTTTCAATTAGGTATTGTTGTTGGAAAAAAAACAGCCAACCTCAAAGAAGGTTAGTAAATGCTTTATTTGTTGTGTTACTGAGGACTAATAGTCTGGGGGACAGTATTTCAGATTGCTCTGAAAGAACTGCTCTGAATTTGAGTTCACAGGGGATTATATTGGAAAGGGGGAGGAAGTATGCATGCTTGGGAACAGGTCTCCAAGGTATAATTGAGCATTTCAGAGTATGATTTGTTTTGTTGTAAAAACTGAGATGTATTGATTTCCACATAAACATGTGAAAGACCATTAGGTCATCTTAATACATTATGTTTCTATCATAACCGATTGTTCAAAAATATTGACTGCATGCCTCCACTTAACTGGTTTTCTGGTTTTTCTTGTTTTGAGTTTCTTTCTGCAGCCACTTGAGAGGACATAAGAGGCTGACATCAGTAACTTACTGTAGTTTTAGAGCACATTTCCTTTTTTGGGTCATATTGTAACCTATGGGAGACAATGTTGACCAAGTATCTCTTTGTCCCATAGCACTAGGAAGGTTCATTCCTATTTGTTCTGATATATGTGAGGCAAGCATGTCCTAAAAAGGGTAACCATCTCTAAACTTCTAAATTTGCTCAAGCTGAGGACTTTTATAGCCTGAGATGTTCCACTGTGTCTAGGTATAAATTGTCAACCTTTTGTAGAGAATTATACGTTATGTATAGTGTCTACCTGTTTTACTGTTAATAGCTTAGTGTTGGTCTGTGTAGATTGTGACATACAAAAGGCTAACAATTCATACAGTCATCATGTTAACAGTAAAAAGGCTAATATCATAGCCATAAATTTTAGAATATATTTAAGCCAAGAGTTTCAGAACTAAATCATTTAACTAAATATTTCCCTGATACTGGGTGTTGGGTCACTTTAGGCAGATAGTTGGTTTGATTAGGTTATTCCCAGCATAATGGAATCCTCTGACTTAATCTGCCATAACTGAATTATCCATCCTAATCCATCACATAACTGGAATAAGTTTTCATTGAAAAGTCCTTGTGGTATGGTTACAAATTAACATTCTACCCTTTTGACAAAATTTTGTGTGTTAAGTAAAATATTACAGATCAACATTGTTCCCTAGTGGCTGGACCTTAGGTAATAAGTCTGCTCCATATCTCATGAACCAGTCTTATTCTTGAGAAAAGGTCAGTTCAGTTAAACAGTTGTTTCATTTTAGCAGGTTGTCCTTCAACTGGGCTCTCAAAGTTCAGGAAATTAATAAGAGGCATTTCTTATGGAAACAAAAGAAAAGCATAAGCTAAATTGGAGCAAATTAGAAATCTAGTGTCTACATTCTGAGTACTGCAAGTGGGATCACTAAATGTCAGGGTCAAAGTATCTTCAGATGGAGTGAGGGCAGACAATGGCAATCTGACAGATTTTCCTAATCTGCTGTTTGAGTGTTTTTGTTTTTTTTTCTGAGTGGCCCAAACAGCAATAACCATAGAGACCATGTATACATGTGCTGTTGTGGCAATTTCTCTGAAATTGACCTCAAGTTGTATAGCTTCAGTTTGCAGGCTTCAGGGAAAAAAGGTCAGTTATTGTTTTTAGTGATTCCAAGTCAAAAGAATGAGGGGAGTGCATGGGTTAAATAGGTGATGGGGAATAAAGAGGGCATTTACTGTGATGAGCACAGGGTGATGAACAGAAGAGTTGAATCACTAAATTGTACACTCGAAACTAATAAAACACTCTATGTTAACTAATTGGAATTAAAATAAAAACTTTTTAAAAAGATTTTATTCATTTATTTTGACAGACAGTGCACAAGCAGGGGGAATAGGAGAGGGAGAAGCAGACTTCCCACTGAATAGGGAGCCCAATGTGGGGCTCCATCCCAGGACACTGGGATCACGACCTGAGCTGAAAGAAGACACTTAACTGACTGAGCCTCTCAGGTGTCCCTAAAATAAAACCTTTTTTTACAAGTGCAAATTTTAAAAAATGAAGAAAAAGGAATGAGACTAAGTTGGAAATCTTAATTTGGAGAGTCATAGCCAGGTATCCAAGGAAATCAGAAGAATTCAGGACCCAGACCCATTTTATAGGCAAAAAATAAACATTCAGAGAAAGTTAATCAGAAATAGATATGTTACTGAAGCATAATGTTTCCCTGTAAAATCACCCTTATTTCTACCAAAGATACCTGAATTGAGACTAATTTGTTTAAAAATAAGTCCAGTTTCAAAATACTTGGCCTGATTACTTACATAAGTGCAGTAAGAATAATGATTGACTGGGGCGCCTGGGTGACTCAGTGGGTTAAAGCCTCTGCCTTCAGCTTAGGTCATGATCCCAGGGTCCTGGGATCAAGCCCCACATCGAGCTCTGCTCGGCAGGAAGCCTGCTTCCTCCTCTCTCTCTCCCTGCCTTTCTGCCTACTTGTGATCTCTGTCTGTCAAATAAATAAATAAAATATTAAAAAAAGAAAAGAATAGTGATTGACCATATAGCTTTTTTTAAAAATCAACTTTGCTAGAATTTATAACAGGGAATATCAGATTAAACCTTTAATAGCCCTCAGAAGTTAAGAAGCCAAGCCAAATCCTTGTCATCAGACTTAACTAAAATACCTATAGATTTGGCTTACTTCCTCCCTTCTCAAGATATCCCAAATATTCTGAGGTTACTAAGTCTGCCAGGAAGTGACCTTCCTTGCTTACCTGGTGAGGTTCTCAAGAACATTGTAAGTAAGGTAGAAGTCTGATTTTTTCCAAGGGGCTTTCTTGGATCCATGAAGTCAACCTTAGTTCCTTCAAACTGTATGGTTATAGGGATGTCTGTGTGGCTCAGTCAGTTAAGTCCCATGTTACTAATTCTTGGTGTGTTTGAGTCAAGTGTTCCCACTAGTTTCAGAAGTTCTTACTTAGTTTAACCTTAATGATCTGAAGAGTATCAGATCCTTATGTGTCAAAAAGTCCTTTCCATTAATCTCCTTAAAGCTGAAACATATTTGCAAGAGGTTCAGAGTCAAACAATAACTGTAAATGACAAACTAAGAAATGACCAGGGTTAAAGATGCAATGAGAGTTCATTGTAATGCAGTTTACAAAGAGATTGTTAACATGACATACAATGCCTCAGTAATTGGAATTCAAATGATGAAATTATACTAGGACATATCAGAACTTAAGGTATTTCATATAATTTCTGGAGCAGTTATAGTAATAGCATTTACCCATACAGTATAACCTAAAAAGTTTTATCATGTCTTATCTGACAGTGCTTCCCATGTACTTCCCAAGTAAACAAGCTTAATTTGTTAAAAAGAATTTATTTAGAATTTGAAGATTGGAAAGTTTGTCAAAAAGATTTTTTTTAATATTAAAAAAAAATTAATAGCACATGCCTAAATAAAAGTACAGGTAATTGCATGGTTAATAACTATCTAACCAAGATGGTAGAGATTCTAAAGGCAAATATAGGTTACATAGTTGTTAGCAAACTTAGCTCTTTGAAACATTAAGAAAATTAAGAAATCAAAGATTTAAAAACAAAACATAGATACATTATATTTCTAAGTAGGTTACATTAAAGTCAAAGAAAAACATTTGTTTACAATTTCTTATGAAAATTAGACCAATAATCTAAGAAAAATGTATCATTTTAGCAGAGAACAAAACCAAATTCCAATCTTACATCACTCTACTTTTGATATTAAAACTTACTTATTACAGAATTAATCAGTCCTGACCATGCAAAAAGTCCTTTTCCAAAGATTCCTTTCTCACAAACTTTCTGCAACTTTTTTACATTTAGATTTTTCCCCCAAGTTTTCTTGTTTAGAGAAAACTCTATAACCAGTCCCATTTTAGGACAAAATTGTTTTCTTTACTCTCAATAAAAATATATTACCATTCTTTTAAAAAATATTTATTTTTAGATCACAATATAATTAACATACAGTGTTAAATTAGTTATCAGGTATACAAGATAGAGATTCAACAATTCTATGCATTATTCAGTGCTCATCAGGATAAATGTTCTGCTTAATCCCTTATCATCTCTGTAACCCACCCACATCCCTACTGATAGCCATCAGTTTGTTCTCTAGAGTTAATTCAGCTTTTTAAAATTTATTTTATTTATTTTTTAAGTATTTTTTAAATTAGCATTTAATGTAGTATTTGCCCCAGGTGTACAGGTCTGTGAATCATCAGGCTTACAAACTTCACAGAATTCACCATAGCACATACCAGCTCCTAGTTTCATTGATTTGTTCAACTGTTCTTTTGGCTTCTATCTCATTGATTTATGCTTATATCTTTATGATTTCTCTTATCCTACTGTGTTAAGGCTTTCTTTGTTGTTCTTTCTCCAACTCCTTTAGATATAGGGTTAGGTTGTGTATTTGAGACCTTTCTTGTTTCTTGAAAAAGGCTTGTATCACTATGTACTTTCCTCTCAGGACTGCCTTTGCTGTGTCCCACAGATTTTGAACCATTGTGTTTTCATTATCATTTGTTTCCATGAATTTTTTCAATTCTTCTTTAATTTCCTGGTTGACTCATTCATTGTTTAGTACGATGCTCTTTAGCTTCTATGTATTTGAGTTCTTTCCAACTTTCCTCTTGTGATTGTGTTCTAGCTTCAGAGCATTGTGGTCTGAAAATATGCAGGGAATGATCCCAATCTTTTGGTACCAGTTGAGACCTGATTTGTGACCCAGGATGTGATCTATTCTGGAGAATGTTCCATGTGCACTAGAGAAGAAGGTGTATTCTGTTGCTTTGGGATGGAATGTCTGAATATTTCTGTGATGTCCATCTGGTCCATTGTGTCATAAGGCCTTTATTTCCTTGTTGATCTTTTGTTTGGATGATCTGTCCATTTCAGTGAGGGGGCTGGTAAAGTCCCCTACTCTTATTATATCATTGTCTATATGTTTCTTTGATTTTGTTATTAATTGGTTTATATAGTTGGCTGCTCCCATGTTAGGGGCATAGATTTTAAAATTGTTAGATCTTCTTGTTGGACAGAGCCTTTAAGTATGATAGCGTGTCCTTTCTCATCTTTTATTATTGTCTTTGGCTTAAAATCTAGTTTATCTGATATAGGGATTGCCACCCCAGCTTTCTTTTGATGTTTCTTAGTATGGTAAATTGTTTTCCACCCCCTCACTTTAAATCTGGAGGTGTCTTTGGGTCTAAAGTGAGTTTCTTGTAGACAGCATATCAATGGGTCTTTTTTTAATCCACTCTGATACCTGTGTCTTTTGATTGGGGCATTTAGCCCATTTACATTCAGGGTAACTATTGAAAGATATGAATTTTGTGCCATTGTATTGCTTGTCAGGTGATTTTTAGTATATATTGTCTCTATTCCTTTCTGGTCTACTACTTTTAGGCTCTCTATTTGCTTAGAAAACCCCCCTTTCAATATTTCCTGTAGGGCTGGTTTGGTGTTTAAAAACTCTTTTAATTTTTGTTTTTCCTGGAAACTTTTTTTTTTTAAGATTTTATTTATTTATTTGACAGAGAGAGATCACAGTAGGAGAGAGGAAGGGAAGAGATCACAGAGAGAGAGTAAGGGAAGCAGGGCCCCCGCTGAGCAGAGAGCCCGAAGTGGGACTCGATCCCAGGACCCTGAGATCATGACCCGAGCCGAAGGCAGCGGGATAACCCACTGAGCCACTCAGGCGCCCCTCCTGGAAACTTTTTAATCTCTTCTTCTATTTTCAAAGATAGCCTAGCTTGATAGAGTATTCGTGGCTGCATGTTTTTATCATTTAGTGCTCTGAATATATCATGCCAGTTCTTTCTGGCCTGCCAGGTCTCTGTGGATAAGTCTGCTTCCAATCTAATATTTCTACCATTGTATGTTACAGACTTCTTGTCCTGGGCTGCTTTCAGGATTTTCTCTTTGTCACTAAGATTAGTAAGTTTTACTATTAGATGGCAGGGTGTGTACCTATTTTTGTTTATTTTGAGGGGGGGGTGGTCTGTGCCTCCTGGATTTTGATGCTTGTTCCCTTTGCCATATTAGGGAGATTCTCTACTATAATTTGCTCAATATATCTTCTGCCCCCTTTCTTCTCCTGGGATCCCAATTATTCTAATATTGTTTCATCTTGTGGTATCACTTATCTCTCAAATTCTCCCTTTATGGTCCAGCAATTGTCTCACTTTTGCTCAACTTTTTATTCTCCATCATTTGGTCTTCTATATCACTAAGTCTCTCTTATGTCTCATTTATCCTAGCAGTAAGAGTTTCCATTTTTTATTACCTCATTAATAGATTTTTTGTTTCAACTTGGTTAGATTTTAGTTCTTTTATTTCTCCAAAAAGGGCTTTTATTTCTCCAGACAGGGTTTCTCCAATATCTTCCATGCCTTTTTTGGGCCCAGCTAGCACCTTAAAGATCATCATTCTGAACTCTAGATCTGACATATTATCAATGTCCATATTGATTATGTCCGTAGCCTTTGGTACTGACTCTTGTTCTTTTTTGTTCTTTTTTTTTTTTTTTTGTGGTGAGTTTTTCTGCGTTGTCATTTTATCCAGAGAAGAATATATTAATGAGAGAATAAAATACTAAAAGAGTGGCAAAAACCCCAGAAAAATGTATGCTAACCAAATCAAAAGAGATCCAAAACTGACGGGAGAAAAAGGAAGAAAAAAGAAAATATATATATATATATATATATATATATATATATATATATATATATATATGTCTAGTGAATAGAACAGAGCCACCCACTTGATTTTGGGTATATTTTGCTCTCTTAGAAGAAACTACCTTCCAAAATTTTATAGAAAGAAAAACTTATGTATATATACAAAAATAAGGGTAAAGACTATGAAGGGATGGAATATGACTTTAAAGATAATTTTTTTTTAAATTCTAAAAAAGGAGTTGATCAGATAAGTTGTTTGGAAAAAGAAAGAAAAAGAAAGTGGAGGAGATTTGCTCAGACTGCAAACTAGAATAAAGCCCTGTGCTAGTTTTATGGTATATTTTGATCTATTAGAAGAATTTGTATCCCAAAAATATTTTAGAAGAAAAAACCATGGTATACAAAAAATAAAGTTAGATACAATGAAGGATAAAATATTTCTATAATAATGAAGGTTTAAAAAGAATTGCTTTAGAAAGGTATTGTTAAAAAATGTTTTAGAAAGGTATAAAAATAGGTATAGATAAAAAACGTTAAAAGAGGAAAGAGGAAAAGTTAAAAAAATAGAGTAAGCAAAAAAATTTTAAAAATTAATTACCTTTGCAAAACTAAAGAATCACGGCTAGAAAGCCATGAATTCCATGCTTTGCTTTCCCCTCCTCTGGAATTCTGCTGTTCTTGATTGGTGAGCTTGGTTTGGATGGATGTTCTTGCTGATCTTCTGGGTAAGGGGCCTGTTGTAGAGATTCTCAAATGTCTTTGCCCAAGGCAGAATTTTGCCACCCTTGCCAGAGGCCGGGCTAAATAATCTGCTTGGGTTCACTCTCAGGAGCTTTTGTTCTCTGAACACTTTCTGGAGAGCCCTGGAGGACGGAAATGAAAATGACGGCCTCCCAGTCTCCAGCCTGGTGGATCCCAGAGCTCAGGGCCCCACTCCTCAGTGTGCCATTGGAGAAAAGTTCTCCATCACTTCTGTCTCCCTGGTCTCCAGCCATGCTCTGAGCTCACCTGGCCTGTGACCAAGCCTTTCTGTCTCTGGCACACAGCCCTGTCTGGAGTTTCCAAACCCAGAAGATTCCTGCCTTCAGAGAAGGAAGGTGGGTTTCCCTGGATCTGCCACTTATGGGTTCCCTGCTCAAAGAGCCGTGGTCTCTCAGTGGAGCAGACTTCTAAATGTTCTGATTTTGTGCTCCATTGCTCTACTGCTTGATGGGAGCCAGCCCCTTCCCTTATGGTCCATCTTCCCTTCACTTCATATTCACTTCTCCATACGTCCTACCTTTCAGAAAGTGGTCAATTTTCTGTTTCTAGAATTGCTGCTCTTCTTCTGTTTGATCTACTATTGAATTTGTAGGTGTTCAGAATGGTTTGATAACTATCTAGCTGATCTCCTCAGACCTGATGTCATCTCAGTCTACTCCTCTCAGCCATCTTGACTCTTCTCCCAGTTAACTAACCTTTTATTTTTCTTTTTAATTTGTTCATATGTTTTCTTTCCTAAATTTCACATATGAGTAAAATCATATGGTGTTTGTCTTTCTCTGACTTATTTCACTTAGTGTTTACCCTCTAGATCTAAAGTGTATTCCCATTCTTCATACCCCCCTTCTTAAGCAAACACACATATTTGATTTTCCTTGCATATGATTATTTCCCTTATTATTTTCCAGTAGTATCAATTACCTTTAGTAGAATGCTTAACTCTTAGGAACTGCAGTTTTTAATGAAAATGAAGTAGTAAGTAATTGTGAACAGTTACATTAGGATTTGTTAGATTGAAAATTTATGATTATATTTCATAATTTTTAGAAACTATTATTCTTCCCAGTACAGTCCTTCAATAGAGAACAAAGTGTGTTAATTAACTGGTCCAAGTATTTTTAATTTCTCTGTAATAGGAAGCCAAAAGTAGATTAAGCCTATGTTTGATAACTATATTTCAGTGTTTTTTCTTATTTGGAAATGGATCTAGATATTTAATGACTATCCATCATATAACTTATCTTAGCAAAACTCTAAGGTTTTAAGTAACCAAAAAGAAAGATTTAGGAAAACTATTTATTTATTTTTTTTTAAAGATTTTATTTATTCATTTGACAGAGAGAGATCACAGTAGACAGAGAGGCAGGCAGAGAGAGAGAGAGGGAAGCAGGCTACCTTCTGAGCAGAGAGCCTGATGCGGGACTCGATCCCAGGACCCTGAGATCATGACCTGAGCCGAAGGCAGCGGCTTAATCCACTGAGCCACCCAGGCACCCTAGGAAAACTATTTAAGTGGACACCAATATTGCTAAAAATTCATAAAATTTAATTCTCTGTTTAATCCACTTGTTCTTAATAATTATGTTTAGTAATGAAAATGTCAGCTAACCATCATCCTTAAGTTGTTGTTCTTGTTGACAAATAATGTAACAGGGGTAACCTGAGTTTATTTGACTGTAGTAAACCTAGGTAGATCAAAAGTATTAGTTCTAATGCTGACAGTTCTAAAACCCCATTTCTTTTAATTAAACTAACACATTTCAGTTAGCTTTGTTAAAGATTAATCTTAAATCATGTGAACTTGGAACTAATTTGGGTTAGTGCTATTGTATTTTGAGATTTATATAAGTGCTTATAAGGCAGTTAAATAGACCTCATTAACAAATTAGTTTTGGCAAAACCATATGACAGTAGAAAATACCACATACCTATAATATGTGCTGACAGACACAAACAAAAACCTTATAATCATGGTTTAAAATTTTCAGCCATGAAACCAGAATGGTAAGGCAGAAGTCTCTAGTTTATAAAACAAGAGTTGGCTCCAGACTGGTTTTCTGACATATAGAATAATTTAAAGTCACCTGTTCAGATGGCTAAATCCTTCTTCCATTAACATTTGTGGAGAGATCACTTTAGATTTGTATTTATCCTTGACAAGTAACCTGAAGGAAACTTTGGGCTAGATTTTGGGCAAGGGAGCTTCTAAAGCCATTTGCATTAAAAAAAAAAAAAAAAAGGTTTCTTTTTCTTTGTTTTCCCTTTCAGTTTTAGGAATAAGAAATGCTCTAGATAAGAGTTCCCAAAGAGGTTATAAGGCTTTTGAGATAAATAGGGGAGTTCTGGAGATTGGTGAAAAGGACAGATTTAAGAACTTTGAATTATTTCTGGGGCCGTATTACTAGTTTTGCAAAGATTTGTAAGGTAAGGGCAGTTGCTTTTAATCCTTCAAGGACTTGGATTGCAAATTAAATGACATTCTAGGTTGATTTATCCATCTGGTTTGCTTCTTCCCCTCTGAGTACATAGTTCTAATTTCAACTTAGGGGAGAAAGCCTTAAAAAATTGCTACCAGGCTCTGAATATCACCTCCAATCTGGCCAACTCTTGACGATGGAGCCCTAATTGCCTTAGTATGGTGAGGAGATGGGGCTTTGATTTTAATGCCTAGTTCCCTAGAAGCTCATTTAAAGAATAAGTAGGAGATGAAGCATTTAGAATTACTTCAGGAGTTGTTCATTTTGAGCTCAACTTTGTCACTATTTCAGAAAGTTTCTTAATAGTTAGTTACATAGATAGCATCATGTCAGTGTTTTCTTAGAAGCTTCCAAATACCAGTCAAACTATGCCTCCCACTTGGTTGTTTAGTTGAATAGCTGGCTCTTTTGAGTTAGATGGGAAGATAAACTAATTAGGTACTTCAGAGTATCCTCATTTAGGCCCCTTGGGTGTTAAAATTATCCCTAGTATAATTTTCCATTTTTTAATGAACTTGAAAGTGTATGATCCATGTGTGTTAAGGATGAATGCAGCTAGAGTCTAGGAAGGTGGTTCTCCATCCCATTTCTCCTATTGTGATGGTTTATCTCCCATCCTAGTGGGTTTCGGTGTTCAGCACTACCTAAGGGATTTTAGTTGTTCAGGTATTGATGAGAGGGATCCCATTCCTCCAGGTGTCATCCTGGTGTTGGTTGATAGTAGTTACTTTGTGTCTCAGTTATCTCTTGGTTGAGCCTAGCTGTATCAAAAGGGCTCAGAAATCTGAGTATCCAGCTCTCATATACATTCCCTGTCAGAGAAACTAAATAATTTATATCACAAATGAGAATCCCTATGGGACTGCTACATGGCATGAGGTTAACCTCCACCACACTTTGATGAGAGGAGCTAATGTCTCTTGTCTTTCAATTCATTCAGAATCTCATCTATGTAATTGTAGTACTGAGCATTCAAATTGGCAATACTGTGAAAAATTTTAAAAAATTTGAATTTCTGGGATGAGGATTCATTCCTCCAACAGACGTGCCACCTGTACTATACACAGAATGGAGCCAACAAAGATAAGACCTGAAACCTGAGTCATATACAGAATATGATCATTTCTTGACTTCATAAGAAAAAGTAAACAAAAAATAAGTCTCTGGACTTTCTACCACATAGGAAAGTAGGGTTCCCAGAAAGGGTTTACCCAGTCACCTTGGCTCCATCCAAGTCAGGTGAACCCAAGGGACTGGTGCTGGGACCACGTCTCCAGTTTCTCATGGAGTTCAGGGAAGAATGTGACATCTCTTCTGGGGTCCCTTTGTGGTTCCCAAATTGTTGGCTAAAAAAGGCAATGTCAAAATAGGTTAGTAAATGCTTAATGGTCTTACTGAGGATTAAAACCACTGATTAAAAAATACTGAGGAGACAGTATTTCATATTGCTCTGAAAGAACTGCTTTGAAGCTTGTCGATTTATAGGGAATTATGTGCAAAAAGGGGAAGGGCTATAAATGCCTGAAAGCACTTCTCCAAGGTATATCATAGGTATAATTTGCTCTGTAAGACTTATTTACTGATTTCCACATAGACATGAGAAAGTCCATTAGGTCATCTTAATACAGTATGTTTCTGTCACATCTGATTTTTCAAAAATATTGCCTACATGCCTCCATTTAACTGGCTTTCTAGTTCTTCTTGCTCTTGGTTTCTCCCTGAGATCACAGAAGGCTGACATCAGTCACCTAGTGCAGTTTTAAGGCACAATATTGATGACTGTCTTATTGAAACTGCTTATACTGTGCTTTGATAATATATTTATTTAGATTTTATTTATTTAAGAGAGAGAGAACAAACAAGAGAGCACAAGTGGTGGAGAGGGAGAAGCAGGTTGCCCATTGAGTAGGGAGCTCCATGCAGTGCTGGATCTCAGGACCCTGAGATCATGACCTGAGCTGAAGGCAGCTGCTTAACTGACTGAGCCACTCAGGAGCCACTTGATAAGATGTTTAAAGCATGGTTCAAAACCAAATGAAGTTAAAGACAATCCCAAAGAAATTGGAAATACTTTGTTTTTCCTTGTGTTAAAATTTAGAAATTATATATCCTCAGTTTAATCACTTTGTTTCACAAACCATAAGCTATCATGTTGTACTCTACCCTAAAGAGCATGATATGAATGTTGTTTTCAGTGCTCTCCATTTTGCTTTTATTTTCTTCATTTTTGTTTCTAATTTAGTGTACAGGTTTTCCCAGCTATCTGGAAGTAAGGAATTCCTATGAAGCCTTTTGTAAGCCAAAATGACCTAAAGCAAAAAAGCAATTACTTTAATTTATACATAAGACATTTTGAGCATTTCCAGCCCCCAAAATATGTTCAAAATAAATCAAAATAAAGCACAAATCGCATACAGTTCAAAGCTGGGGTGGCTAGATGTATACTGAGTATACCCCAGGAAAGAACTTTGTGGAGCCACTTTCACCACTTAGGTGCACTGCTTCCTCTTCTAATAGCTCACTGCAAAACAAATTCAGAATGCTATTTTCACTTTTTGTGGTTCTTCATAAAAACAAAAATCCTCTTTAGATTTCTCTCAGTTAGCAAAAACAGATACTAATGCAAGTCTTAAGTAAAAGCAAAGTGACACACCATGAACTTTTGAAAGGCAGGGGTTACCTGTATTGACTTTTCAAGTTCATTAGTTGTTTTAGCCTTCCTCCTGTGTAGTTTTTTTTTTTTTAATTTTTTTTTTTTTGACAGAGAGAGATAACAAGTAGACAGAGAGGCAGGCAGAGAGAGAGATGGAAGCAAGCTTCCTGCTGAGCAGAGAGCCCAATGCGGGACTCGATCCCAGGACCTGAGATCATGACCTGAGCCGAAGGCAGCAGCTTAACCTACTGAGCTACCCAGGCCCCCTCCTGTGTAGTATTGTAAGCCTCAATAAATTGAAAGTGTTTTGCATAGCAGTTGTTCTAAGAAATCGCACCACAAAGCCAACTTAAAAAAGAAAAAAACCTGCCATATGAATGCAGAAAATACTGCTTTTAATCTGAATGACTTTGAGAAACTCCATGCAAATAAGAATTTGCTTTTAATAGAAATTTCAACAAAAATTTTATTGAAACAGATTATATGACAGCAGCAATATTCAAAAAAAAGTGTTTTAAGCAAAATAAATCAGATTCCAAACTATTTATTTTTTAATATTCTAAAAGAAACTTAATAACTGTGTTACTGTCATTTAAGGTCAATAGAGATGGCAAAGACTTTCGATCAATGAGTAAAGGTTTTTTGTGTTTTGTTTTTGAAGACTGATGCTGTTATCAAAGGAAATTTCACATTTATTTAAACAATTCACATGTAATATTTATTTCTCTCTTTTAGATACACTTGTAGAATGGGAAATGTAGAATAGTTTGTTTTGGGAGGTTAAGTGTCTCTTATGGTTTGTCTCCCTCCCAATCCCGTCTTGTTTCATTTATTCCTTCCCTACCCCCCAAACACCTGACATTGCCTCTCAGCTTCCTCATATCAGGGAGATCATATGATAATTGTCTTTCTCTGATTGACTTATTTCGCTCAGCATAATACCCTCTAGTTCTATCCACATTATTGCAAATGGCAAGATTTCATTTCTTTTGATGGCTGCATTGTACCACTTCTTTTTTATCCATTCATCTGTTGATGGACATCTAGGTTCTTTTCATAGTTTGGCTATTGTGGACATTGCTGCAAACAAACTGCAAACAAACTGAGGGCTGCTGGGGGAAGGGGGATAGGGAGAGGGTGGATGGGTTATGGACATTGGGGAAGGTATGTGCTATGGTGAGTGCTGTGAAGTGTCAACCTGGTGATTCACAAACCTGTACCGCTGGCACTAATTATGCATTCTGGTGCATGTGCCCATTCGGATCACTACATTCATATCTTTAGGGTAAAGACCCAGTACAGCGATTGCTGGGTCGTAGAGTAACTCTATTTTCAACTTCTTGAGGAACCTCCATGCTGTTTTCCAGAGTGGTTGCACCAGTTTGCTTTTCCACCAATAGTGTAGCAGGGTTCCCCTTTCTCTGCATCCTCGCCAGCATCTGTCATTCCCTGTGTTGTTCATTTTATCTATTCTGACTGGTGTGAGGTGGTATCTCATTGTGGTTTTGATTTGTATTTCCCTGATGCTGAGTGATGTGGAGGACTTTTTCATGTGCCTGTTGTCCATATGGATGTCTTCATTGCATAAATATATGTTCATGTCTTCTGCCCATTTCTTGATTGGATTATTTATTCTTATGTGTTGAGATTGATAAATTCTTTATAGATTGGGTAGATACTAGCCCTTTATCTAATATGTTGTTTGCAGATATCCTCTAATACTCTGTCAGTTGTCTTTTGGTTTTGTTGACTGTTTCCTTTGTTGTACCAAAGCTTTTTATCTTGATGAAATCCCAATAGTTCATTTTTGCCCTTGCCTTTGGTGATGCTCCTAGGAAGAAGTTGCTGCAGCTGAGGTCAAAGAGGTTGCTTCCTGTATTCTCCTCAAGGATTTGGATGGATCCCCTTCTCACATTGAGGTCCTTTATCCATTTTGAGTCTATTTTCATGTGTGGTGAAAGGAAATGGTCCAGTTTCATTTTTTTGCCTGTGTCTGTCCAATTTTCCCAATACCATTTGTTGAAGAGACTGACTTTTTTCCATTGGACATTCTTTCCTGCTTTGTCAAAGATGTGTTGACCATAGAGTTGAGGGTCTATTTCTGGGTTTTCTATTCTTTTCCATTGACCTATATATCTGTTTTTGTGCCATTACCATACTGTCTTGATGATGACATCTTTGTAAAAGAGCTTGAAGTACGGAATTGTGATATCACCAACTCTGGCTTTCTTTTTCAACATTTGTCTGGCTATAGGAGGCCTTTACTGGTTCCACATAAATTTTAGGATTATTTGTTCAATTTCTGTGAAAAAATGGATGGTATTTTGATAGGCATTGCGTTAAACATGTAGATTACTTAAGGTAGCATAGACATTTTCACAATATTTGTTCTTCCAATCCATGAGCATGGAACATTTTTCCATTTCTTTGTGTCTTCCTCTATTTCTTTCATGAGTACTTTATGGTTTTCTGAGTACAGATGCTTTGCTTCTTTGGTTAGGTTTATTTCTAGGTGTCTTACGGTTTTGGATGCAATTGTAAATGGGATTGACTCCTTAATTTCTCTTTCTTCTGTCTTGTTGTTGGTATACAGAAATGCAGTTGACTTGTGTGCATCGATTTTATATCCTTACACTTTACTGAATTCCTGTACAAGTTCTAGCAGATTTGGAGTGGAGTCTTTTTGGTTTTCCACATAAAGTATCATATCATCTGCAGAGAATGATAGTTTGACTTCTTCTTTGCCAATATGGATGCCTTTAAATTCTTTTTGTTGTCTGATTACTGAGGCTAGGACTTCTAGTACTATGTTGAATAGCAGTGGTGATAATAGACATCCCTGCTTTATTCCTGACCTTAGTGGAAAAGCTTTTGGTTTTTTTCCATCGAGAATGATATTTGCGGTGGGTTTTTCATAGATGGCTTTGAGGATATTGAGGTATATGCCCTCTTTCCCTACACTTTGAAGAGTTTTGATCAAGAAAGGATGCTGTACTATGTCAAATGCTTTTTCAACATCTATTAAGAGTATCATATGGTTTTTGTTCTTTCTTTCATTAATGTATTGTATCACAGTGATTGATTTGCAGATGTTGAACCAATCTTGCAGCCCTGGAATAAATCCCACTTGGTCATGGTGAATAATCCTTTTAATGTACTGTTGGATCCTATTGGCTAGTATTTTGGTGAGAATTTTTGCATCAGTGTTCATCAAGGATATTGGTCTGTCATTCTCTTTTTTGATGGGATCTAATGTCTGGTTTTGAGATCAAGGTAATGCTGGCCTCATAAAATGAATTTGAAAATTTTCCTTCCATCTCTATTTTTTGGAACAGTTTCAGGAGAATAGGAATTAATTTTTTAAATGTTGGGTAGAATTCCGCTGGGAAGCTGTCTGACTCTGGGCTCTTGTTTGTTGGGAGATTTTTGATGACTACTTCAATCTCCTTACTGGTTATGGGTCTGTTCAGATTTTCCATTTTTTCCTGGTACAGTTGACCCATTCATTCTTTAGTAGGATGCTTTTTAGCCTCCATATATTTGAGTTCTTTCCAACTTTCCTCTTGTGATTGAGTTCTAGCTTCAGAGCATTTTGGTCTGAAAATATGCAGGGAATGATACCATCTTTGGTACTGGTTGAGACCTCATTTGTGACCCAGGATGTGATCTATTCTGGAAAATGTTCCATGTGTACTAGAGATGAATGTGTACTCTGTTGCTTTGGGATGGAATGTTCTGAATATATCTATGATGTCCATCTGGTCCAGTGTGTTATTTAAGGCCTTTATTTCCTTGTTGGACTTTTGTTTGGATGATCTGTCCATATCAGTGAAGGGGGTGTTACAGTCCCCAACTATTATTGTATCATTGTCTATGTGTTTCTTTGATTTTGTTATCAATTGGTTTATATAATTGGCTGCTCCCATGTTAGGGCCATAAATATTTAAATTTGTTAGATCTTCTTGTTGGACAGACCCTTTGAGTATGATAGAGTGTCCTTCCTCATCTCTTATTATAGTCTTTGGCTTAAAATCTAGTTTATCTGATACAAGGATTGCCACCCCAGCTTTCTTTTGCTGTTCCTTAGTATGGTAAATTGTTTTCTACCCCCTCACTTTAAATCTCGAGGTGTCTTTGGGTCTAAAGTGAGTTTCTTGTAGACAGCATATCAATGGATTTTATTTTTTTATTCATTCTGATACTCGTGTCTTTTGGTTGGGGCATTTTGTCCATTCACATTCAGGGTAACTATTGAGAGATAGGAGTTTAGTGCCATTGTTCACTCTAAGGTGACTGTTACTGTATATTGTCTTTGTTTCTTTCTAGTCTACTACTTTTAGGCTCTATTTTTGCTTAGAGGACCTCTTTCAATATTTCCTGTAGAGCTGCTTTGGTGTTTACAAATTCTTTTAGTTTTTGTTTGTCCTGGAAGCTTTTTATCTCTCCCTCTATTTTCAATGATAGCCTAGCTGGAAATAGTATTCTTGGCTGCATGTTTTTCTCATTTAGTGTTCTGAATATATCATGCCAGTTCTTTCTGGCTTGCCAGGTTTCTGTGGATAAGTCTGCTGCCAATCTAATATTTTTACCATTGTATGTTACAGACTTCTTGTCCTGGGCTGCTTTCAGGATTTTCTCTTGTCACTAAGATTAGTAAGTTTTACTATTAGATGACAGCATGTGGAACTATTCTTGTTTATTTTGAGGGGCGTTCCCTGTGCCTCTTGGGTTTTGATGCTTGTTCCCTTTGCCATATTAGGGAAATTCTCCCCTCATGGTCCAGTAGTTGTTTGTCTCTTTTTTGCCCAGCTTCTTTATTCTCTGTCATTTGGTCTTCTATATCACTATTTCTCTCTTCTGTATCATTTATCCTAGCAGTAAGAGCCTCTATTTTTCATTGTATCTCATTAATAGCTTTTTTGATTTCTGCTTGGTTAGATTTTAGTTCTTTTGTTTCTCCAGAAAGGGCTTTTATTTCTCCAGACAGGGATTCTCCAGTATCTTCCATGCCTTTTTTGAGTCCAGCTAGCACCTTGATAATTGTTCTTCTGAACTCTAGATCTGACATATTACCAATGTCTGTATTGATTAGGTCCCTAGAATTCAGTACTGCCTCTTCTTTTTTTGTGGTAAATTTTTCTGCCTTGTCATTTTATCCAGATAAGAATATATGAAGGAGAGATTAAATACTAAAAGGGTGGCAAAGACCCCAGAAAAATGTGAGTTTACCAAATCAGAAGAGACCCCAAGTCGTGGGGGAAAGAAAGGGTGTAAAAAGTACAGTACAGGGGCGCCTGGGTGTCTCAGTGGGTTAAGCCTCTGCCTTTGGCTCAGGTCATGGTCTCAGGTTCCTGGGATCAAGCCCCACTTCGGGCTCTCTGCTCAGCCAGGAGCCTGCTTCCCTTCCCCCCTCTCTCTGCCTGCCTCTCTGCCTACTTGTGATCTCTGTCTGTCAAATAAATAAATAAAATCTTTTAAAAAAAAGAGTACAGTACAGTACAAAGTCCTGTGCTAGATTTAGGGTATGTTTTGATCTATTTGAAGAATTTATATCCCAAAAATTTTTACAAGAAAAAAATCTTGTGTGTATACAAAAGATAAAGTTAGATACAATGAAGGATAAAATATTACTATAATAATGAAGGTTCAAAAAGATTTTTTTAAATGAAAGGTATTGTTAAAATAAACTAGTTAAAAAATATTAAGAGAGGAAAGAGTAAAAGTTAAAAAAATTAGAATAAGAAAAAAAAATTAAAAGTTAACTTTGCAAGACTAAGGTATCATGGGGAGAAAGTCATGAATTCCATGCTTTGCTTTCTCCTCCTCTGGAATTTTGGTGTTCCCCTTGATAAGTGAACTTGGTCTTGGCTGGATTTCTTGCTGATCTTCTGGGTGAGGGGCCTGTTGCCATGATTTTCAAGTGTCTTTGCCCGAGGTGGAATTGCTCCACCCTTGCCATGGTCCTGGCTACGTAATCTGCTCTGGTTCACTCTTAGGAGTTTTTGTTCCCTGAATGCTTTCCAGAGAGTTATGGAGGATTGGAATGAAAGTGGCGGCCTCCCAACCTCTGGCCAGGAGGAGCTGAGAGCTTGGTGCTCCACTCCTCAGTGTGCCCTCAGAGAAAAGTGCTCAATCATTCCTGTCTCCTGGCCTCTGGCTATGGGCCAAGCTCACCCAGCCTGTGACTGAGCATCTCTGTCTCTGGCATGCAGCCCCATCTGGAGTCTCCAAACCTAGCAGTTCACTGCTGCTCTTCCAGGGGATCTCCCTGGATCTGTCACTTGTGGGGTCCCTACTCAAGCAGCAGTGGCCTCACTGTGCCATGGATCACAGATCAAGGTAACCCTGAGTTGAGATCTCACTCCTTGGCTTCATCCCTGTAGCTGGCTTTCCCGCTCTAATATCTGCGAGCTCTGTGATACTCAGACACCCCTGAGCCTTCTGTGACCCCATGGGATCTGAGATCACACTGTCCCTGTGAGGGCTCCACCCCTGCTTAGCCTCTGGAGCAATATCCCTCAGTGAAGCTGACTTTTAAAAGTTCTAATTTTGTGCTCCACTGTTCCACCGCTTGCTGGGAGCCAGCCCCTCCCCCTGGGGTCTATCTTCCTGTCACTTTGGATTCACCCCTCTGCAGGTCCTAGCTTTCAGAAAATGGTCGATTTGCTATTTCTAGAATTGCTGCACTTCTTCTCTTCAATCTCCTGTTTGATTTGTAGATGTTCAGAATGGTTTGATAAACTATCTAGCTGATCTCCTGTTACCTGCTGTCATCTCAGGCTGCTACCCCTCCACCATCTTGACTCCTCCCCAGTACTAAGAACATTTAACCAGACCCTGACCCCTCTGTCTATGAATGTTTGTAATATATAGTTCTTTAAGTTTCAGAAGATAGGGTTGGACTTATGAAAACTTAGGCCTTATTTAGAGTTTCCACCAATGCTAGTTTTGGTACTTAGCATAGAAGACACTGAAAAGCTCTAATTATCAAATAACTCAGTCCATCTTGTTTAATGTAGTGAGAGTACAGACTATGGTAGGTATAATACATAAAGAACAACATTTTTAATGGTTTAGAATTGGTGTTGGTGACAGACAGTTCCCAGGTAGCTTATTGTGGGGCCATATTGGAATAAATGGTCCAAACATAACAGCTGTCAAGTCAGTCAAACAGGACACAATGACCTATTAGACCATAGTAAAAGCATTAATTTCAACACTGTAGGGACATGTGGAGGTTGAGTAGGTTGGAATCACAGTTGAAGCTTTCAATCACTAGTTCAGGTTTTCTAAATACAGTGTGGTCATTAGTTTTCAACTAGAAGAGGCCATGAATTATAGTAAATATTAACAATAGGTAATAGTTATAGGGAAAGAAAAAAAATCTTCTTCTATCCTCCCAGGTCTTCCAGTTGGAATAAGGATTAAATTGAAATTAGACAAGTTAACAGGAGAAACAAAAAATAATGTTTCAGTATATGTACAATGGAGGTTCAATAATGAAACTGACACCCAAAGTAATGAACAAGTCAAAGAGACAAATAATAATAAACAAAGAGACAATAAATCTTTATAGACAAAGAGACAATAAATCTTTGAGGGAGTGACAAGACAAATAAACTTAACTTTAGGAGTTTCAATTAGTAAGAAATTATAAGTAGAATTTAGCTGGGGTGGTAAGTTAGCAAAAATTAACCAGCATTGTTTATATAGCCTTCTTTGCTCTAGATTTCCTATATCTGATGATAAGGATATCTTTTTACTTCTTGGTATTGGTATAGGTGTAGGTATAGGTATATACTTTCATATGGGAGATTTATTTCCTGTTTTATTGGGACAGAGGAGTAACAGAGTGTGCTTCTTGAACTATTTCTCAAGCACTTTTATTTAAGATAAACAATAGGCCAAAGTGGTACATTTTGGAGTGGCCTTCCCTTTACCCCTTTAGTCCTCTCTTCTGAAATTTCTTTTGAAGTTTCACACACATTTAAAGTTGAGCAGGCAGATTGTTCCATTTGTTGAACCAGTTTCTTAATCCTTATAGTTGGTCAGTTCAGTTAAACTCATTTCAGGAGGCAGTAATTCAGCTGTGCTTTCAAAGTTAGGCCTGTGATTTAAGTAATCTAATATGAAATAAGGGATATTTCTATAGGGACAAAAGAAGAACAATGGGTAACATTTAGATTAGATTACAAATCAGCTTCTGAGTATTTAGGCCAACCAGTCATGATTTCCAGATGCTAGGCTTGTAGTATCTTCAGACAGAGTGAAAGGAGATAGTGGAAATCTAACATATCTTCTTGGTTTATAGCTGAAATGTCTCTGGTGATCTCTGAGTGGCCCATAGAGCAACGGGTCTAATCATTGTTTATATGTGAACCATTGTGATTTCTCTGAAACTTACATCAGGTGATTCATATTTAGTTTGCATGTTTTCAGGAAAAAGGGAAGTATTCTGAAATGATTTTAAGTGAGAAAAGTGGGAGAAAAATTAAAATCTTAGTTTGGAGTTTTTAATGGAGGATAGTTGAAATAAATGAAGACAGGGACGGGGTCCCAACCCTAAGAGGAAACCACCCTTGAAAGGATTTTATGACACCCTGGAAGGAGTCCTCCACACTTTCCTATATGAACATCTACCTAATATGTAGATGAGCCTGTGGACAAAAACCTGATTGGGTGACAGGCACATGGAGGGTTTAACAGACTGAAACAACTTACACCAAAGAGCCCATAAAACAACCAAGACTTAGAAACTCCAGTTGCAACCCTCTTGGGTCCCCTCTCTCTTGGGGAGCTAGTACTGTTGCTCAGTAAACTATGCTTTGCTTCTCAACACTCTCTGTCTGGTCTACGTCTTCATTTTTTGAAGCAACATAACCAATAACTTTGAGTCTAAAGGAAAATATATTCTGCAACAGTTGTAGCCTAACATTGGAGGAAAGAAGTAGTAATGAGGATCTAGTCCAGTTTATAAAGAGTTGATTTAGAAACGAATATTTACAAAGAGGTGTTATTGAAACATAATTTTTCTCTCTATAATCACCCTCATTTATACCAAAGATAGCTAAATTAAGACAATTTGTTTACAAAATAAGAGATTTGTAATAAAGTTGGCCTAATGATTTACCTAAGTGTAGCAATAATAGTGATTAATCATATAGGCTTTTAAAATATTCTTTGTTGGAATTTTTTTAATTTTTATTTTTTTATTTTTTATAGACATATAATATATTTTTATCCCCAGGGGTACAGGTCTGTGAATCGCCAGGTCTACACACTTCACAGCACTCACCAAAGCACATAACCTCCCCAATGTCCATAATCCCACCCCCGTTCTCCCAACCCCCCTCCCCCCAGCAACCCTCAGTTTGTTTTGTGAGATTAAGAGTCACTTATGGTTTGTCTCCCTCCCAATCCCATCTTGTTTCATTGATTCTTCTTTTACCCCCTTAAGCCCCCATGTTGCATCACCACTTCCTCATATCAGGGAGATCATAGGATAGTTGTCTTTCTCCGCTTGACTTATGTCGCTAAGCATAATATGCTCTACTTCCATCCACATTGTTGCAAATGGGAAGATTTCATTTTTTTAATGGATGCATAGTATTCCATTGTGTATATATACCACATCTTCTTTATCCATTCATCTGTTGATGGACATCTAGGTTCTTTCCATAGTTTGGCTATTGTGGACATTGCTGCTATAAACATTTGGGTGCACGTGCCCCTTCGGATCACTAGGTTTGTATCTTTAGGGTGAGTACAGAGTAGTGCTATTGCTGGGTCATAGGGCAGTTCTATTTTCAACATTTTGAGGAATCTCCATGCTGTTTTCCAGAGCGGTTGCACCAGCTTGCATTCACACCAACAGTATAGGAGGGTTCCCCTTTCTCCACATCCTCGCCAGCATCTGTGATTTCCTGACTTGTTAATTTTGGCCATTCTGACTGGTGTGAAGTGATATCTCATTGTGGTTTTGATTTGTATTTCCCTGATGCCGAGTGATATGGAGCACTTTTTCATGTGTCTGTTGGCCATCTGGATGTCTTCTTTGCAGAAATGTCTGTTCATGTCCTCTGCCCATTTCTTGATTGAATTATTTGTTCTTTAGGTGTTGAGTTTGCCAAGTTCTTTATAGATTCTGGACACTAGTCCTTTATCTGAAAAGTCGTTTGCAAATATCTTCTCCCATTCTGTCAGATGTCTTTTGATTTTGTTAACTGTTTCCTTTGCTGTGCAAAAGCTTTTGATCTTGATGAAATCCCAATAGTTCATTTTTGCCCTTGCTTCCCTTGCTTTTGGCGATGTTCCTAGGAAGATGTTGCTGTGGTTGATGTCGAAGAGGTTGCTGCCTGTGTTCTCCTCAAGGATTTAGATGGATTCCTTTCTCACATTGAGGTCCTTCATCCATTTTGAATCTATTTCAAATATTGTGGTGTAAGAAAATGGTCCAATTTAATTTTTCTGCATGTGGCTGTCCAGTTTTCCCAACACCATTTATTGAAGAGGCTGTCTTTTTTCCATTGGACATTCTTTCCTGCTTTGTCGAAGATTAGTTGACTGTAGAGTTGAGGGTCTATTTCTGGGCTGTGTATACTGTTCCATTGATCTATGTGTCTGTTTTTGCACCAGTACCATGCTGTCTTGATGATGACAGCTTTGTAATAAAGCTTGAAGTTTGGAATTGTGATGCCACCAATTTTGGCTTTCTTTTTCAATATTCCTTTGGATATTCGAGGTCTTTTCTGGTTCCATATAAATTTTAGAATTATTTGTTCCATTTCTTTGAAAAAGATGGATGGTACTTATATAGGAATTGCATTAAATGTGTAGATTGCTTTAGGTAGCATAGATATTTTCACAATATTTATTCTTCCAATCCAGGAGCATGGAACATTTTTCCATTTCTTTGTGTCTTCCTCAATTTCTTTCATGAGTACTTTATAGTTTTCTGAGTATAGATTCTGTGCCTCTTTGGTTAGGTATATTCCTAGGTATCTTATTGTTTTAGGTGCAATTGTAAATGGGATTGACTCCTTAATTTCTCTTTCTTCTGTCTTTTTGGTGGTGTAGAGAAAGGCAACTGATTTCTGTGCATTGATTTTATATCCTGACACTTTATTGAATTCCTGTATAAGTTCTAGCAGTTTTAGAGTGGTCTTTTGGGTTTTCCAAATATAGTATCATACTTGTGAAGAGTGATAGTTTGACTTCTTTGCCGATTTGGATGCCTTTAATTTCCTTTTGTTGTCTGATTGCTGAGGCTAGGACTTCTAGTATTATGTTGAATAGCAGTGGTGATAATGGACATCCCTGCCGTGTTCCTGACCTTAGTGGAAAAGCTTTCAGTTTTTCTCCATTGAGAATGATATTTGCGGTCGGTATTTCATAAATGGCTTTGATAATATTGAGGTATGTGCCCTCTATCCCTACACTTTGAAGAGTTTTGATCAGGAAGGGATGCTGTACTTTGTCAAATGCTTTTTCAACATCTATTAAGAGTATCATATGGTTTTTGTTCTTTCTTTTATTGATGTGTTGTATCACAT
The DNA here is from genome assembly GCF_964662115.1 of Mustela nivalis. Taxonomy (NCBI): domain Eukaryota; kingdom Metazoa; phylum Chordata; class Mammalia; order Carnivora; family Mustelidae; genus Mustela; species Mustela nivalis. Next base: position 104,560,706 of record NC_139040.1, read on the forward strand.
TGACTGATTTGCGGATGTTGAACCAACCTTGCAGCCCTGGCATAAATCCCATTTGGTCGTGGTGAATAATCCTTTTAATGTACTGTTGAATCCTATTGGCTAGTATTTTGGTGAGAATTTTCCAATCTGTGTTCATCAAGAATATTGGTCTATAGCTCTCTTTTTTGATGGGATCCTTGTGTGGTCTGGGGATCAAGGTGATGCTGGCCTCATAAAATGAGTTTGGAATTTTTCCTTCCATTTCTATTTTTTGAAACAGTTTCAGGAGAATAGGAATTAGTTCTTCTTTAAAAGTTTGGTAGAATTCCCCCGGGAAGCCGTCTGGCCCTGGGCTTTCGTTTGTTTGGAGATTTTTAATGACTATTTCAATCTCCTTACTGGTTATGGGTCTGTCCAGGTTTTCTATTTCTTCCTGGTTCAGTTGTGGTAGTTTATATGTTTCTAGGAATGCATCCATTTCTTCCACATTGTCAAATTTGTTGGCGTAGAGTTGCTCCTAGTATGTTCTTATAATAGTTTGTATTTCTTTGGTGTTAGTTGTGATCTCTCCTCTTTCATTCATGATTTTATTTATTTGGGTCCTTTCTCTTTTCTTTTTGATAAGTCGGGCAAGGGGTTTATCAATTTTATGAATTCTTTCAAAGAACCAGCTCCTATTTTGTTGATTTGTTCTTTTTTTTTTTTTTTTTGGTTTCTATTTCATTGATTTCTGCTCTGATCTTTATGATTTCTCTTCTCCTGCTGGGTTTAGGGTTTCTTCCTTGTTCTTTCTCCAGCTCCTTTAGGTGTAGGGTTAAGTTGTGTACCTGAGACCTTTCTTGTTTCTTGAGAAAGGCTTGTACCGCTATATATTTTCCTCTCAGGACTGCCTTTGTTGTGTCCCACAGATTTTGATCTGTTGTATTTTCATTATCATTTGTTTCCATGATTTTTTTCAATTCTTCTTTAATTTCCTGGCTGACCCATTCATTCTTTAGAAGGCTACTGTTTAGTCTCCATATATTTGGGCTCTTTCCAAACTTCCTCTTGTGGTTGAGTTCTAGTGTCAGAGCATTTTGGTCTGAAAATATGCAGGGAATGATCCCAATCTTTTGATACCGGTTGAGTCCTGATTTAGGACCAAGGATGTGATCTATTCTAGAGAATGATCCATGTGCCCTAGAGAAGAATGTGTATTCTCTTGCTTTGGGATGAAATGTTCTGAATATATCTGTGATGTCCATCTGGTCCAGTCTGTTGTTTAAGGCCTTTATTTCCTTGTTGATCTTTTGCTTGGATGATATGTCCATTTCAGCGAGGGGAGTGTTAAAGTCCTCTACTATTATTGTATTATTGTTGATGTGTTTCTTTAATTTTGTTATTAATTGGTTTATATAGTTGGCTGCTCCCACGTTGGGGGCATAGACATTTAAAATTGTTAGAATTTCTTTTTGGACAGATCCTTTGAGTATGATATAGTGTCCTTCCTCATCTCTTATTATAGTCTTTGGCTTAAAATCTAATTGATCTGATATAAGGATTGCCACTCCTTCTTTCTTCTGATGTCTATTAGAATGGTAAATTCTTTTCCATCCCCTCACCTTAATTCTGGAGGTGTCTTCAGGCTTAAATGAGTTTGTTGTAGGCAACATATAGATGGGTTTTGTTCTTTATCCATTCTGATACCCTGTGTCTTTTGATTGGGGCATTTAGCCCATTGAAATTCAGGGTAACTATTGAGAGAGATGAATTTAGTGCCATTGTATTGCCTGTAAGGTGACTGTTACTGTATATGGTCTTTGTTCCTTTCTGATCTACCACTTGTAGGCTCTCTCTTTGCTTAGAGGACCCCGTTCAATATTTCCTGTAGAGCTGGTTTGGTGTTTGCAAATTCTTTCAGTTTTAGTTTGTCCTGGAAGCTTTCAATCTCTCCTTCTGTTTTCAATGATAGCCTAGCTGGATATAGTATTCTTGGCTGTATGTTTTTCTTGTTTAGTGCTCTGAATATATCATGCCAGCACTTTCTGGCCTGCCATGTCTCTGTGGATAAGTCTTCTGCCAATCTAATACTTTTACCATTGTATGTTACAGACTTCTTTTCCTAGGCTGCTTTCAGGATTTTCTCTTTGTCAATAAGACTTGTAAATTTTACTATTAGGTGATGGGGTGTGGGCCAATTCTTATTGATTTTGAGGGGTATTCTCTGAACCTCCGGAATTTTGATGCTCATTCCCTTTGCCATATTGGGAAAATTCTCCCCAATAATTCTCTCCATTATACCTTCTGCTCCCCTCTCTCTTTCTTCTTCTTCTGTAATCCCAATTATTCTAATGTTGTTTCATCTTATGGTGTCACTTATCTCTTGAATTCTCCCCTCGTGGTCCAGTAGCTGTTTGTCCCTCTTTTGCTCAGCTTCTTTATTCTCTGTCATTTGGTCTTCTATATCACTAATTCTTTCTTCTGCTTCATTTATCCTGGCAGTGAGAGCCTCCATTTTTGATTGCACCTCATTAATAGCTTTTTTTAATTTCAACTTGGTTAGATTTTAGTTCTTTTATTTCTTCATAAAGGGCTTTTATATCTCCTGAGAGGGTTTCTCTAATATCTTCCATGCCTTTTTCGAGCCCGGCTAGAACCTTGAGAATTGTCATTCTGAACTCTAGATCTGACATATTACCAGTGTCTGTATTGATTAGGTCCCTAGCCTTTGGTATTACCTCTTGTTCTTTTTTTTGTGTTTAAATTTTCCACCTTGTCATTTTGTCCAGATAAGAGTATATGAAGGAGCAAGTAAAATACTAGAAGGGTGGCAACAAGCCCAAGAAAATCTTTAACTCCAGGAAGAGCTTTAACCAAATCAGAAGAGATACCAAGTCATGAGGGGGGAGAGAGGGGATAAAAAGAGGTTCAGAGAGAAAGAAAGAAAAAAAAAGGAAAGAAAAGAATTTAAAAAAGAAAACAAATAAAGAAAAGTATAAAAAGGAAAATATATATATATATATATATATATATATATATTAGATAAACTAGTTTAAAAACATTAAAAAAGAAAAGGGTAAATCTTAAAAACAATTTTAGCAGATGAAGGGACAAAAAAATGAAAAAGAAAAAAAAATTAACTGCAAGACTAAAGAATCATAGGGAAAAAGCCATGAGTTCCATGCTTTGCTTTCTCATTCTCTGGAATTCTGCTGCTCTCCTTGATATTGAAACTGCACTCCTTGGTAGGTGAACTTGGTCTTGGCTGGATTTCTTGTTGATATTCTGGGGGAGGGGCCTGGTGTGGTGATTCTCAAGTGTCTTTGCCCCAGGCGGAATTGTACCGCCCTTACCAGGGGCCGGGCTGAGTAATCCGCTTGGGTTTGCTTTCAGGAGCTTTTGTTCCCTGAGCGCTTTCCGTAGAGTTTCAGAGGATGGGAATACAAATGGCGGCCTCCCGGTCTCCGGCCCGGAGAAGCCGAGAGCCTGGGGCCCCCCTCCTCAGTGCGCCCTCAGCGAACAGCTCCCCGTAACTCCCGTCTTGACCTCGCGCCGCGCTCCGAGCTCACCAAGCCTGGGACCGGTTCAAGGTAACCCCGAGCTGCGAGCTTACTGTCAGCTCTGTCTCTGTAGCCGGCTTTCCGGTTCTAATACCTTTAAGCTCTGCGACACTCAGACACCCCCGATCCTTCTGTGACCCTTCAGGACCTGAGGCCACGCTGACCCCACATGGGCTTCGCCCCGGTTTAGCCTCTGGAGCGATGTCCCTCAGCGGAACAGACTTTTAAAAGTCCTGATTTTATGCGCCTTTGCTCCGCCGCTTGCCGGGAGCGTGCCCCTCCCCCCGGGGTCTATCTTCCCGTCACTTTGGATTCACTTCTCTGCCTGTCCTACCTTTCAGAAAGTGGTTGTTTTTCTGTTTCTAGAATTGCTGTTCTTCTCTTTGATCTGCTGATGGATTTGTAGGTGTTTGCAATCTTTAGATAAGCTATCTAGCTGATCTCTGGCTAGCTGAAGTAGTCTCAGCCTGCTACTTCTCCGCCATATTAACTCCTCCCCTTCTTTGCTGGAAATTTTAATAAGACACCTCCAGATTGAACTTTCTCTATCCTTCAAGGTCCTTGTAGCTCAACTAATAATCAAATTGACATTACATAGATTAACAGGAAAAAATCAAGTTTAATTTTTGTTCATACAGGGAATCTATACAGACATGGAAATCCCAAAGACAGGCAAAAAGAGGTATATATGTTTTTTTGAACTAAGGAGAAAGAGATACAAGTCTGGAACTCTAAAGGGAAGGAATACGATTCACAGGAAGAAAAAAAGAGTAGTGTTTGGTAAACAAATGTTTGTTAAGCTGCTCAGATACAAAAGGACACAGAAGACTTTGATCAAATAGGCCTTACCACATTCCTCCCTGTCTACCATAGGTAGGTCCTATCATGATGTAGTGATCTATGGTGGTAGCAAACTTTATACAGCACTTCCTCTATCTATTTTTTTTTTTTTTTTAGGCAGTTAGGGGGTTGCGGGGGAGGTAAAGAGCTTTTCTTGAATCTCCTAGGTTTGGCTTACTTTTTCACTAAAAATACCGTTTAGGCCCAAGTGGCCCCTACACATTACAGTCAAAGGTGTGGTAACATAACAATGTTTCTAATTGTATCCTGTTACAGGAAGGATAGATTCTTACTGAAATTATGCAAATAAGGATTGCCATGAAAATAAAATAGAGTTTCTGAATTCTGGAGGGAACAAGTGGGGGGGGGGAGAAGCTTCATTTTGTTCAAAGAGATACAGTGTATTAAATTGTTAAGTCAGCTTAAGAGAAAAGGGTTCTTAAATCTGGAAGAACAAAACATTTTTTAAAAAGTCATCTATGTTTTTTATAAATATTATGCTTGCCCTCCTTAGTTCATTTAGTCTAATATTAATTCTTGTTCCACTTGAATTTAGTTCCTCCATTAGATTTAGGAATTTTTACCCAGTTAAGTTTTATTTTATTTTACTATTTTTTTTTAAAATTTCTTTTCAATGTAACAGTATTTACTACTTTGGCACCACACGCAGTGCTCCATGCAATACGTGCCCTCCATAAAACTGACCACCAGGCTCACCCAACCTGCCACCCTCCTCCCCTCTAAAACCCCCAGTTTTTTTCTCAGAGTCCACAGTCTCTCGTGGTTCCTCTCCCCCCTCCAATTTCCCCTAACACTCTTCTCCTCTCCATCTCCCCATGTCCTCCATGTTATTCCTTATGCTTCACAAATAAGTGAAGCCATATAATAATTGACTCTCTCGGCTTGACTTATTTCACTCAGCATAATCTATTCCAGTCTCATCCATGTTGCTACAAAAGCTGGTTATTCATCCTTTCTGATGGAGGCATAATTCTCATAGCGTATATGGACCACATTTTCCTTATCCATTTATCTGTTGAAGGACATCTTGGTTCTTTCCACAGTTTGGCTACCATGGGCATTGCTGCTATAAACATTGGGGTACAAATGGCCCTTCTTTTCATATTTGTATCTTTGGGGTAAATACCCAGTAGTGCAATTGCAGGGTCATAGGGAAGCTCTATTTTTAATTTCTTGAGGAATCTCTACACTGTTCTCCAAAGTGACTGCACCAACTTGCATTCCCTCCACAGTGTAAGAGGGTTCCCCTTTCTCCACATCTTCTCCAACACATGTTGTTTCCTGTCTTGCTAATTTTGGCCATTCTAACTGGTGTAAGGTGATATCTCAATGTGGTTTTAATTTGAATCTCCCAGAGGGCTAGTGATGATGAACATTTTTTCATGTCTGATAGCCATTTATATGTCTTCATTGGAGAAGTGTCTGTTCATATCTTCTGCCCATTTTTTGATATGATTATTTGTTTTGTGTGTGTTAAGTTTGAGAAATTCTTTATAGATCCTGGATATCAACCTTTTGTCTGTACTGTCATTTGCAAATATCTTCTCCCATTCCGTGGGTTGCCTTTTCATTTTGTTGACTGTTTCCTTTGCTGTGCAGAAGCTTTTGAGTTTGATGAAGTCCCAAAAGTTCATTTTCACTTTTGTTTCCTTTGCCTTTGGAGACATATCTTGAAAGAAGTTGCTGTGGCTGATATCAAAGAGATTACTGCCTATGTTCTCCTCTAGGATTCTGATGGATTCCTGTCTCATGTTGAGGCCTTTTATCCATTTTGAGTTTATATTTGTGTACGGTGTAAGAGAATGGTCGAGTTTCACTCTACTACATATAGCTGCCCAGTTTTCCCAGCACCATTGATTTAAGAGACTGTTTTTTATCCACTGTATATTTTTTCCTGTTTTTTCGAAGATTATTTGCCCATAGAGTTGAGGGTCCATTTCTGGGCTCTCTACTCTGTTCCACTGGTCTATGTGTCTGTTTTTATGCCAGTACCATGCTTTCTTGGTGATCACACCTTTGTAGTAAAGCTTGAAATCAGGTAACGTGGTACCCCCAGTTTTATTTTTGTTTTTCAACATTTTTGTAGTGATTTGGGGTCTCTTCTGATTCCATACAAATTTTAGGATTATTTGCTCCGGGTCTTTGAAGAATACCGGTGGAATTTTGATCAGAATGGCATTAAAAGTATAGATTGCTCTAGGCAGTATAGACATTTTAACAATGTTTATTCTTTGGATCCAAGAGCATGGAATGGTCTTACAACTTTTTGTGTCTTCTTCAATTTCTTTCATGAGTGTTCTGTAGTTCCTCGAGTACAGATCCTTTACGTCTTTGGTTAGGTTTATTCCCAGGTATCTTATGGTTCTTGGTGCTATAGTAAATGGAATCGATTCTCTATTTTCCCTTTCGGTATTTCCATTGTTAGTGTGTAAGAAAGCCACTGATTTTTGTACATTGACTTTGTACCCTACCATGTTACTGAATTGCTGTATGAGTTCTAGTAGTTTGGGGGTGGAGTCTTTTGGGTTTTCCATATAAAGAATCATGTCATCTGTGAATAGAGAGAGTTTGACTTCTTCATTGCCAATTTGAGTACCTTTTATTTCTCATTGCTTTCTGATTGCTGTTGCTAGGACTTCTAATACAGTGTTGTACAAGAGTGGTGAGAGAGGGCATCCTTGTCATGTTCCTGATCCCAACGGGAAGGCTGTGAGCTTTTTCCCATTGAGGATGATATTTGCTCTGGATTTTCCATAGATAGATTTGATGAAGTTCAGGAACGTTCCTTCTATCCCTATCCTTTGAAGCGTTGTAATCAGGAATCGATGCTGGATTTTTGTCAAATGCTTTTTCTGCATCAATTGAGAGGGCCATGTGTTTCTTCTCTCTTCTCTTATTGATTTGTTCTATCACATTGATTGATTTGCGAATGTTGAACCATCCTTGTAACCCAGGGATAAATCCCACCTGGACATGGTGGATAATCTTTTTAATGTGCTGTTGAATCCTATTTGCTAAGATGCTGTTGAGAATATAGCATCCACATTCATCAGTGGTATTGGTCTGGAATTCTCCTTTTTGGTAGGGTCTTTACCTGGTTTGGGGATTTGGGTAATGCTGGCTTCATAGGAAGAGTCTGGAAATTTTCCTTCTGCTTCAATTTTTTTGAAACAGCTTCAGGAGAATAGGTGTTATTTTTTCTTTGAAAGTTTGATAGAATTCCCCAGGGAATCCGTCAGGTCCTGGGCTCTTGTTTTTTGGGAGGTTTTTGATCACTGTTTCAATCTCATTACTAGATATCGGTCTATTCATGTTGTCAGTTTCTTCCTGGTTCAATTTTGCGAGTTTACAGTTTTTCAGGAATGCATCCATTTTATTTCATCTAGGTTGCTTAACTTATTGGCATATAACTGTTGATAATAACTTCTGATAATTCTTTCTACTTCCTTGGTGTTAGTTGTGATCTCTTCCTCTTCATTCATTATTTTATTAATTTGAGCTTTCTCTATTTTCTTCTGGATTAGTGTGGCCAATGGTATATTGATCTTATTGATTCATTCAAAAAACCAGCTTCTAGTTTTTTATACATTCTACTGTATCTCTAGTTCTACCTCATTGATCTCTGCTCTAATCTTGATTATTTCCCTTCTTATGTGTGGAGTTGGTTTCATTTGTTGTTGATTCTCCAGTTCTTTAAAGTGTAGAAACACCTGGTGTATTCTGGATTTTTCAGTTTTTTTGAGGGAGGCTTGGATGGCTATGTATTTCCTCCTTAGGACTGCCTTTGCTGTATCCCGTAGGTTTTGGACCAAAGTGTCTTCATTCTTGTTGGTTTCCATGAATTGTTCAAGTTCTTCTTTGATCTCCTGGTTGATCCAAGCATTCTTAAGCAAGGTGGTCTTTAGCATCCAGGTGTTTGAGTTCCTTCTGAACTTTTCCATGTGATTGAGCTCCAGTTTCAAAGCATTGTGATCTGAGAATATGCAGGGAATAATGTCAGTCTTTTGGTATCAGTTGAGTCCTTATCTGTGACCCAGTATGTGGTCTATTCTAGAGAAGGTTCCATGTGCACTTGAGAAGAATGAGTATTCTGTTGTTTTAGGGTGGAATGTTCGGCATATATCTATGAGTTCTATCTGGTCCAATGTGTCATTCAATGCTCTTGTTTCTTTATTGATTTTCTGCTTGGATGATCTATTACTGAGAGAGGTGTGTTAAGATCTCCTACTATTAACGTATTCATATCAATATGATTTTTATCTTGATTAATAGTTTTCTTATGTATTTGGCTGCTCCCATATTGGGGGCGTAGATATTTACAATTGTAAATTGGTGGATAGTCCCTTTAAGAATTATGTAGTGTCCTCCTGTATCTCTGTCTACAGTGTTTAGTTTAAAATCTAATTTATCTGATATGAGAATCACTACCCCAGCCTTCTTTTGAGGCCCATTGGCATGAAAAATGCTTCTCTATCCCTTCACTTTCAGTCTGGGTGTATCCTCTGGTTCAAGATGGGCCCTTATAGACAACGTATAGATGGGTCCTGTCATTTTATCCAATCTGCAACCCTGTGTCATTTTATGAGCGCATTTAGGCCATTCACATTGATTGTGATTATTGATAGATATGTTTTTATTGACATCGTGTTACCTTTGAAGTCTTTCTTTTTGTAGATTATTTTTATATTTCTGTTCAATGATATTCTTGGATTTTTCCTCTTTTTAGAACCCCCCCCCTTAATATTTCCTATAGTGTTAGCTTGGTGGTTGCATATTCTTTTAAGCCTTGCCGGTCTTGGAAACTCTTTATGTCTCCATCCATTTTTGAATGTCAGCCTTGCTGGATAAAGTATTCTTGGCTGCATGTTCTTATCATTTAGTGCCCTGAATATATCTTGCCAGCCTTTTCTGGCTTACCAGGTTTCTGTGGACAGGTCTGACATTATTCTGATGGGCTTTCCTCTGTACATAAGGAACTTCTTTTTCCTAGCTGCCTTCAATATGGCCTGCCTACAATTATAATTCTACAGTCTTACAATTAGGTGTCTCGAGGGCTTTTGAGAATCTATAATTTGAGGGGGGAACTGTTCTGCCTCTAGTACATGAACGCTGGTTCCATTGGAAAGATTGGGAAAATTTTCATGGAGAACTTGTTCCACTATATCTTCTAGACTTCTTTCTTTTTCCTCCCCTTCAGGGATTCCAATAATTCTGAAGTTGGAATGTTTCATGGCATCATTTATTTCCCTGATTCTGTTTTTGTGGCTTCTAAGCTGTTTGTTCCAGGCTTCCTCCTGATCCTTTCTCTCTATCTGTTTGTCCTCCAGATCACTAATTCTATCTTCTGTCTCAGTTACCCTAGCTTTTGGAGAATTTAGATTAGATTGGAACTCATTGAGAAATTTGTGAACATGATCCCTGGTGACTTTCAGCTCTGCCCTAATATTGTGAACATCATCCCTCATGGCTTTCAGTTCTGCCCTAATCAATTCAGTTTGGTTGTCCATGGCTTTTTCCAACCTAGCTATTGCCTGGATAATTGTTAGCCTGAATTCCCTTTCTGACATATTATCTATGTCGATAGGCATTAGCTCTGTTGCAGGAGGCCCATCCTCTGAATTTTTCTTCTGTTGGGCATTCCTCCTCCTAGTCAATTTGGTGAGAGATGGCTGAACAGATGTAGCTGGATGTATTGAGTGTGGTGCAGTCAAGGTGCATCCTGGAACACTTCTGAGCAATCACGAGTCCTCACCCAAATGAGAGAAAAATGAAAAGAAAAAGAAAAAAAAGAGAGAGGGAGACAGGAAAAAAAGGGAGGATAAAAGAAAAGGTTCAGCCCTAATGGGCCCTAAGGTAAGATTTATGAAGTATACAAACAAAAACAGACAAAAAGACTGATAAAATATATGACAAAAGAAAAATAATATGTATATATAAAAGCAAAAAAAAAAAAAAAAGAACCTCATCCAAAAGAACCCCAAGTGTAAGATTTATATACTATTAGGACAAACACAAATATAAAGAAACACAGGCAGAATAACAAGATGGGAGAGTGGTTATAAATTCTCAGTGTGGGCAAGGAAGTTTATTTTGATTCTTACTGGATGTATTTTAATATCTTTGTTAAAGGACTCAACTTTCCTAAGATAAAGGGGGATTAAAAATTGGTTTACCTATAGGGGTAGCATTGATTGGGGAATGTTGATCTCTATATGAATATTAAAAAATAAAAATAAATTAAAAAACTAAATTAAATTAAAATTTAAAAAACAATTAAAAAATAGGAAAGCAAAAGAAAGCATGGGTATATGTATCAAAAAGTTCAGGTTAAAAGTTTATTATGGAATTTGGTGTACTGGACATCTCACTGTGATGGTAAATAGGTTAAAAAATTATCTATATAAAATAAAAAAGAAATATGAACCAGAATAGTGGGAACAAATTAAAAATAAATGTTGTATCTATGAAGTAGTGGTGGTTGTTCTCTTGTGGTCTTTTTTTTTCTTGGTTGGTTTTCTGGGGGAGGGGCCTGCCACGTGTGTTTCCAGGCAGTATTTTCTGAGTTAAGTCCTCCCGCCCCTCCTCAAGGGGATGGGCTCTGAGGATACCAGTTTTTCAGTCTTTTGTTCTCTGGAGGTTCTTATGTTTGTTTGTTTTTTGTCTCTCACCTTGACAGCTTTTGATGGTTTTTGGAGGTTTAGAGGAAAGCAAACTGCACCCTGACCTCCCTCTAAGAGAGAAGACTCAGTCTTTTCCTCCTTGGGTGCTTCAGAGCACATAAATTCCCTCTCGGCCTCTGGCAGAGCACGGTCCCAGTCACAGTCCCTGGGGACACAGGAACTCCTGCTTGTACCTGAAACCAGGACAGCGTCAGCTGTCTGGGCCACTTGGGACTGCCAAAGAGGTTCCAAGCAGTGATCACACACTGATATTTTCCTGCTGGACCGGGCTTGGAGTGCCTGGTCTTTCCGGGTCTGAGAGCACCGGGCTGGCGCCTTCACGCACCTCTCTCAGGGGAGGGTGTGGGGTGCACGCGCGTCTCAGGCTCTGATAGCATGGCATGGCACTTGTGTGGAGAGTGCAAAAAGGCTGTGCTTCTCCTGGCTGGTGAGGCTCCCAGTCCCTCACGGAACCTGACCCCATGCGTTCTCAGGCGTGCTGGCAGCTCAGGGACCAAGACCTGGTTTCTCCTCTGCACTCTCTCTGGCTCAGTGCCAGAGGGGGCTGTCCTGGGTCTGAGGACTTAAGCCCCTGTCCCTAACTGCCCCAATTCCCACAATTCCCCCCCACAGTCCTTTGCTTTTTTCCAGTGCTTTCAACCAGACTCCAAGTTAATTATGGTCCACAGATGCAGGGCACTCTTGTATTGGGGTATTACTATCTAATGGGTCACCTCTGGTGGCTCCCTCGCCCTTTTGTTTATCTTCCAATATCAGTCTGATGTTCCCACTCCACTTTACCTGCCCACTGGCATCTTCTGCTCCTGTAGAGTTCCAGAAGTGTGTAATTCTGATCTCAGGCTGATTTCATGGGTGATCAGAGTTCTTTTGTAGGTAATTAGCTCACATTAGGGTACAGGTTGAGACGGTGCTTCCTCCTACTTCCTCGCCATCTTGTCTCCTCCCCAGTTAAGTTTTATGATACTAAGTTTATTAGAAACCTGTACTCCTTGAGGACAAAATACATTACAGGAAGCTTTTGTAAAAGCATCTGGGTAAAAGTATGACTTTCTGTAAGTAATAAAACACTTAAAAATGTCCAGGGTTAAAGATCTGATGAGAGTTCATTTTAACATAGTTGAGAAGGAAATTTGGTTATTTTTGTGACACACAGTGTTTTAAGATAATAACGTACCAGCACATACGAGATTTCTTAAGAGTTTCATATTTTTAGATCACTTATTTTATAAAATATGTTTATTCAAATATAATCTAAGAGGGTTTAGTATCACTTATTTGGCAATTCTTCCCATGTGGTTTAACATAACAAATACACCTAATTAATTAAATAAGGAAAACAAATCTTTTATAGTGTTCCAAGGACTCTTTGGAAAATTTCAGTTGTACTGTGGTCAGAAGACTTTTTAGAATTCAGTTTGGGGAAGTTTATAAAAAATATCAAAAGAGTTTGAACAATTGATTCCATAGGATTACAAATCATTATGAAATAATTTTTAATTGTCCATTTAACTAAAGTGACATTAAAAGATTTCAGAGGCAAATACAGAAGTTTACACAATTGTGAAAATTTACCTATTTTAATGTTAAAACTCAGATTTTTTAAAGTAACAAAGACCTGACAAAGGAATTTATTTTGGCAAAACCTGGAGTTCTTATTACCTTTAAAGGATTTTATTTATTTATTTGAAAGACACAGATCACAAGTAGACAGAGAGGCAGGCAGAGAGAGAGGAGAAAGCAGGCTCCCCATGGAGCAGAGAGCCTGACATAGTGCTCAATCCCAGAACCCTGGGATCATGACCTGAGCCGAAGGCAGAGGCTTTAACCCCCTGAGCCACCCAGGTGCCCTCTTGTTACCTTTTTAAAAGGCAGATTACTTTAAAAGTAAAGACCTTTTGTTTATAATTGCTTATTAAGAGCAGACCTCTGCACTGTTTCTTATATACCACTATGAGTCAAACCATATGATACTTTTTTTCTGATTGACTTATTTCACTCAGCATAATACCCTCCAGTTCCATCCATATCAATCTGATAATAAGTATCCATCCTTTCTTATTGCTGAGTAATATTCCATTATATATAATATATATTTTTATATGTACTTAATATATATTTGTATGTATATGTATATAAAGACATATACATACACACACACCACTTATTTATCTATTCATCTGTCGATGGACATCTGTCAATGAACATCTCAGCTCTTATCATAGTTTGGCTATTGCGATTATTGATGGCTAAATACCTGGTAGTACAATTGCTGGGTCGTAGGGTAGCTCTATTTTTAACTTCTTGAGTAACCTCCCTATTGTGTTTAAGAGTGACTGTACAGCTTGTATTCCCACCAACAGTTTGAAAGCGTTCCCCTTTCTCCACATCCTCACCAGCATTTGTTTCCTGACATTAATTTTAGCCATTCTGACTGGTGTGAGGTGGTATTTCATTGTGGTTTTGATTTGTATTTCCCTGATGCTAAGTGATGTGGAACATTTTTTCCGCTGTATCTGTTTGCCATTTGTATGTCTTCTTTGGAGAAATGCTGTTTGTCTTCTGCCCATTTTTTAAACTGGATTATTTGGTTTTGTGGTGTTGAGTTTGCTAAATTCTTTATAGGTCTTGGATACTAGTCCTTTATTCTAATATGTCATTTGAAAATATTTGCCTTTTAGTTTTGTTGACTGTTTCCTTTGCTATGCAGAAGCTTTTTCTCTAGTTCATTTTTGGTTTTGTTTTCCTTGCCTTTGGAGAAGTGTCTAGCAAGAAGTTGCTACAGCCAAGGTCAAAGAGGTTGCTCCCTGTATTCTCCTCTACGATTTTGATGGATTCCTGACTCACATTGAGGTCTTGCATCTATTTTGAATTTATTTGTAAGAAAATGGTCATTTCATTCTTTTTTTTTAAAAGATTTTATTTCTTTATTTGACAGAGAGAGATAGTGAGAGAGGAAACATAAGCATGGGAGGGAGAGAGAGAAGCAGACTCCCAGTGAGCAGGGAGCCCAATGTGGGGCTCTATCCCAGGACGCTGAGATTATGACCTGAGTCAAAGGCAGATGCTTAATGACTGCATTACCCAGGAACCCCTGTTTCATTCTTTTACATGCGGTTGTCCAATTTTCCCAACACCATTTTGTTGAAGAGACTGTTCTTTTTCTATTGTGTATTCTTTCCTGCTTTGTCAAAGATTAGTTGACCATAGAGTTGTGGGTTCATTTCTGGGCTCTCCATTCTGTTCCATAGATCTGTGTTTTTGTGGCAGTACCATACTGTCTTGATGATCTTAGGGGAACATAAGGGAAGGGAGGGAAAACTAATGGAAATTCATCAGAGAGGGAGAAAAACCATGAGAAACTCTAACTATAGGAAACAAAGTGTTGCTGGAGGCGTGGTGGGTGGGATGGTGTGGTAATTGGATGATGGGTGTTAAGCATGCTATTTGTTGAGGACTGGGTGTTAGATGCAACTGATGAATTATTGAACTCTACCTTTGAAACTAATGATGTACAATATGTTGGCAAACTGAATTTAAATTTTTAAAAAAGCATATGAGTAGTTGGGGGGGAGTTGTCCTTTCAACAAAGAGAAAACAAAATTTTAATTTTGTATCAGAATACTTTGGATATTAAAGCTCATTTGCTTAATTAAATGTATCCTAATCTTGGCTAGTACTGACAACACAGAAAATTCCTTTTCAAAGATTCCTTTTCCATAAATCTTCCAAAGCTTTTTTTTTTTTTTTTTACATTGAGAACTTGTCCTAAGTTTTTCCTCCTTAAATAACTAGACTTACTTTAGAAAAATATTATTTTCTTTTTTTCTCAACAAAAATGTATTTTTATTTCTCATATATCTTCTTAGCAAAAATGTGTGTCTTTATTTGCATACAGAGTTGTTTCCCTTATTATTTTCAGCAGTCTTGATTGCATTTATTAGAATTTTTAACTCTTAGAAACCTTAATTTCTAGTGAAAACTAAGTAGTAAACAATTGTGAACTGTTAAACCAGAATTTTTTAGATTGGTAAATTTATTAATGCATTTTATACTTTAGGAAAGTATTTCTTCATCTGCAGTCTTTCAGTAAAGCACAAAACATGTATTGCTAACATACCAAGTTTATCTTTGTTTCTTTGTAATAACACAAAATAGATAAGCCTATGTTGAGTACTTAATGTTTTATTATTTTATTGGGAGGTGATCCAGGTATTCAATGAATTTAACTTAACTCATTACTTAGCAAAGATTATCATATTCTTTAAAATTGCATTTTATAGTCAGAATTTAAAATATTTAGTACTTTTGAATATTTCCTGTAGTTCTTATATTCTCATCAAGAAAATATAACTATAGGTGCCACTGTATCTATTAAACTCAGAAGAAATTATGCTTTACACAGGATATTCACAGTTTTGCTTTTATAGTTAAATATGTATGCATTTCTGCCCCAGTATTTGCACAGTTAGCTTTTGCCTCAATTTAGAATATCTTTCTTAAAAAATAATTTAACAAAGAGATCTCAAATAATTTATGTCTTTTTAGAATTATTTTGAAGGCATTCAGATTTAGATGCTAAAAACTTATTTGGTTTCCTTTTACTGCAGTACAGAATATAAATGTAACCAGTTAAAAATAGATGATTGATCAAAGGACTCATTCCACATGTGGAGATATTTCTTAACAGCATTGCAGGATTTCAGATGCTCCCATGGACCTTTGCATTTTCATTATTTTATTTGTTCAGTTCCTTCTTGATTTAGTAGGAATCAATGCCACAAAGTTTCTAAGCTTTTTTTCCCAATTATTTCATAATGCTTATAGCTTCAAAATATGAACTGGAACTCTTTTGTGTTGCATTCTTTGAACACTCTGATGAAAGATTTCCCAGCTTGAGTAAAAGACACCTAAACTTTAAGAAAACATTTACATATTTACAAATAAGTTCAGTTCTCATTGTAGGATACCAAAGTTGATTTACAAAACATTAGAGAGGTTTACAAAGTAGTTTTTAGAAAAAATCCAAACTACTAAATTCCTCCTGATAATAGGTAGCAAGGATAAAATATGCTGTGATGCTGAATATTTTTTGAGTATGCAACATCAGTTTCATTCCTAAAAACTAGGCAGTTTTTTTTTTTCCTGGAAGATTTGTTGTTTTATCTTCCATATTCAGATTTATAATCCATCAGATATTACTGTGTATGGAAAAAGTGATATAAGGATCAAGATTTTTTCTCTATATGGCTATTCAACTAACATAGTGTTACTTATTTTAAAACAAACAAAAAAGATAAATAGCATTTTCTCCATAATCTGCATAATTTTTTGTCATTAACATATGTTCACATATATATGCAGGTTTGTTTCTTGACACTGTACTATTCCATTGACCTACATTTTATTCTTGGACCAAAAGCATTCTCTATTAATTATAGAGGCTTTGTAATAATCCTTGATGTCCTTCAAAATGACTCCTCCTATATTATCCTTCACTTAGATCTTTTTTTTTTTTTTTTTTTTTTTTGGTTAGCCTTCATCCCTTGCATTTATTTTTTTTCAATTTTTTTAAGATTTTGACAGATCACAAGTAGACAGAGAGGCAGGCGGAGAGAGGGGGGAAAGCAGGCTCCCTGCTGAGCAGAGAGCCTGATGTGGGGCTCATTCCCAGGACCTAGAGATCATGATCTGAGCCAAAGAGAGAGGCTCAATCCACTGAGCCATCCAGGTGCCCCATTATCCCTTGCATTTCTATATAAAAGTAATGATTGACTTTTAGGGTAACTGGGCAACTCAGTTATTTAAGTGTCTGAATCTTGATTTCATCTCAGGTGATGATCTCAGTATGATGAGATTGGGCTCTGTCTGCACTGGGCTGAAGCCTGCTTAATATTCTCTTCCTCTCGAATCATGCTTAGTGAAATAAGTCAGTCGGAGAAAGACAACTATCATATGATCTCCCTGATATGAGGAAGTGGAGATGCAACATGGGAGGAGTTAAGGGGGTAGGAGAAGAATAAATGAAACAAGATGGGATTGGGAGGGAGACAAACCATAAGTGACTCTTAATCACACAAAACAAACTGAGGGTTGCTGGGGGGAGGAGGGTTGGGAGAGAAGGTTGGGGTTATAGACATTGGGGAGGGTATGTGCTATGGTGAGTGCTGTGAAGTGTGTAAACCTGGCTATTCACAGACCTGTACACCTGGGGATAAAAATACATTATATGTTTATTTTAATTAATTAATTAATTAAAGAATAAATGGATGGGGAAGGTATGTGCTACGAAGTGTGTAAACCTGCTGATTCACAGACCTGTACCCCTGGGGCTAATAAAACATTATATGTTAATTAAAAATAAAAAAAAATATTTTAAAAAAGGTTCTCTCCCTCTCCCTCTGCCCCTCCCCACCTCAAATTAATTAATTAGTTAATTAATTAAATGAAGAATCAGCTTTTAAATTTTAACCAAAAAAATTCCTTACAAATTTAGTTGGGATTTCATTGAAAACATACGTGAATTTGTCAAAATTAACATGTTTACAATATAGATTCTTCAAGTTTATAAACATGATATATCCTTCCATTAACTTATTTTTTTATTAAGGCTTTTTTTGAAGAAGTCTGAAGGTCCCAGCAAAATTGAAGGGTAGGTCCAGAGATATCCCATATACTTCCTGTCTCTACACATGCACAGCCTCCCCCATTATAAATATCCCCCACCAGAATGGTACATTTGTTACATAAGATGAATCTACATTGACACATCATATTCACCCAGAGCCCATAATTTGTATTATGGTTTACTCTTGGTATTGTACATTCTGTAGGGTTTGGACGATTGTACAATAACTTGCACCCATCATTATGATATCATACAAAGTATTTTGATGCTTAAAAGTCCTCTGTGCCCTGCCTATGTCTCCCCTACCCCCTGTAACCTGGCAATCACTGATTTTTTTTTTTTTACTGTCTTCATAGTTTTGCCTTTTTAGCCTTTTCAGATTGGTTTCTTATACTTATAATATACATTTAATGTTTCTCCACGTTTTTTCATGTCTTGAAAGTTTATTTCTTTTTTTATTTAATCTTTTCTTTATTTTTTCTACCTTTATTGAGATATAATTGACAAATTACATTCTGTAAGTTTAAGGTATATAACCTACTGATAAGCTATATATTGCAAAATGATGACAACTATAGATTTAGCTAATTCCTCTAACCCATATCAAATAATTACCTTTTTTTGTGGTGAGAACATTTCAGATCTACTCCATTAGCAATTTTCAAGTATATAATAGAGTATTATTAGCTATAATCACTATACTGTACATTAGATATGTGGGACTAAAAAAATCTTATAACCAGAAGTCTGTACCCTTTGACCAATATCTCTTAATTTCCCCCATTCCTCAGCCCCTTTAACCACCACTCTGCTCTCTGAGTTCAAGTTTTTTGGATTCCACATATGTGATATCACATAGCATTTGTTTTTGTCTGACTAATCTCATTTAGCATAATTCGCTCAAAGTTCATCCATGTTTTTGCAAATGTCATGAATTATTTCTTCCTTTTAGTGTAGTGATAGTCCTTTGTAAATATAAAGCACACCTTCTTTAATCCATTTATCTATTGATAAACAGATTGTATCCATATCTTGACTACTATGAATACGTCTACAATAAACATGGAGTGCCTATATTCTTTAAGATCTTGTTTTTATTTCCTTTTGGATATATTATCAAAAGCGTGTTCCCTAGATCATAAGGTAGTTCTAATTTTAATTTTTTGAAGAAGCACTATAGTGTTTTTCATAGTGGCTCTACCATTTACACTCCTACCAACAGCACACAAAGGTTCCCCTTTCTCCACATACTCACCAGCACTTATCTCTTGTCTTTTTGACAATAGCCTTTCTAACATGTGTGAGGAGATAGCTCACTGTGGTTTTGATTTACAATTCCTTGATGATCAGTAATGTTGAGCACATTTTCATGTACCTATTGGCCATTTCTGTGTCTTTTTTGGAAATCTGTCTATTTGGGTCCTTTGTTCATTTTTCATTCAGGCTATTTATGTTTGCTCTTCAGTTGTATGAGTTTTTAAATATATTTCAGATACTAATTCATTATCAGATATATCATTTGTAAATATTTTCTCACTTCTTTGTCTTTTCATTTATTTGATTATTTCTTGTGTTTTATTGACATATAAGGAAATAATGCCAAGAGTGATGTCAAGGATCTTTTCCTTTATATTGTCTTCTAGGAATTTTACTGTTTCAGGTATTAGATTTCAGTCTGTAATCCACATCGTTAATTTTTTTGAGTGGTGTGGGCTAGGGGTCCAGTTTCATTCTTTGTCATGTTGTTACCCAGTTTTACAATACCACTTAATGAAGAAACTCTACTTTTCTAATTGAGTTTTCTTTTTTTTTTTTAAAGATGTTATTTATTTATTTGACAGAGAGAAATCACAAGTAGATGGAGAGGCAGGCAGAGAGAGAGAGAGAGGGAAGCAGGCTCCCTGCTGAGCAGAGAAGCCGATGTGGGACTCGATCCCAGGACCCTGAGATCATGACCTGAGCCGAAGGCAGCGGCTTAACCCACTGAGCCACCCAGGTGCCCCTCTCATTGAGTATTCTTGACGTCCTTGTCACATAGTGGTTGACAGAGTATGTGAAAGTTTATTTTTGGGCTCTTGATTATTATGTTTCCATGCATATGTATTTTTTATGCCAATACCACACTGTTTTGTTTAATATAGCCTTGTAATATAGATTTTTTAAAGATTTTATGTATTTGAGGGAGAGGGAGAGAAAGAAGAGAGAGAGAGAGAGTACAAGTGGGGGCGGGGCAGAGGGAGAACCAGATTCTCTGCTGATCAAGTAGGCTGCTATGCGGACTTGATCCCAGGACCTTGGGCTTATGACCTGAGTTGAAGGCAGACACTTAACTGACTGAGCCACCCAGGTGCCCTGTAATATAGCTTAAAATCAGAAGTGTACTGCCTATGGCTTTGTTCTTTCTTAGGACTCCTTTGGTAACTGTGGTCTTCAGTGGCTTTACACAAATTTTAGGAAGTCTTTTCTATTTTTGTGAAAAATGCCATTGGAATTTTATTGGGGCTTTCATTTAAACCACAGATGGCATTGGGTAGTATGGAAATTAAAAATAAATAATTTTTCTGATCCATGAACATGGGGTATCTTTCCATTTGTTTGTATTATTTTCAATTTATTAAAGCCTTATAGTTTTCAGTGAACAGATCAGTCACAAATTTGGTTAAATTTATTTCTAAATTTTTTTGTGCTATTGTGGGTGAATTGTTTAATTTATTTTTCAGATGTTTTCTTGCTAGTGTACAGAAACACAGTGAGTTTCTGTATATTCATCTTGTATCTCATCCTGCAACTTTGCTGTATTCACTGATTCATTCTAACAGTTTTTTTTTTTAAATATAATTTTTTATTTTTTATAAACATATTTTTATCCCCAGGGGTACAGGTCTGTGAATCTTCACAGCACTCACCAAAACACATACCCTCCCCAATGTCCATAATTCCACCACCTTCTCCCAAACCCCCTCCCCCCAGCAACCCTCAGTTTGTTTTGTGAGATTAAGAGTCACTTATGGTTTGTCTCCCTCCCAATCCCATCGTCTTTCATTTATTCTTCTCGTACCCACTTAAGCCCCCATGTTGCATCACCACTTCCTCATATCAGGGAGATCATATGATAGTTGTCTTTCTCCGCTTGACTTATTTCGCTAAGCATGATACGTTCTAGTTCCATCCATGTTGTCGCAAATGGCAAGATTTCATTTCTTTTGATGGCTGCATAGTATTCCATTGTGTATTATAACAGTTTTTTTTTTTTAAGATTTTTATTTATTTGAGAGAGAGCGAGCGAGCATGAATGGGGTGAGGGGCAGAGGGAGAAGCCGGCTCCCTGATGAGCAGAGGGCCTGATGTGGGACTCGATCCTGGGACTCCAGGATCATGACCTGAGCCGAAGGTAGTTGCCTGACCAACTGAGCCACCAGGCGCCACCTAACAGTTATTTTTTGAGAGTCTTTTATCTCGTTTTCTTTTTATCAGTGCATAATATCCCATTGTTTTTATGTACCAGAGCTCATTTAAACATTCAGCTTCTGAAGTACATCTGGGTTACTTGCAAGTTTTGGCAAACTGATATAAGTATCTATTTGCAAGTTTTTGTGTGGTCATATGTTTTCAAATTTTGGGGTACCAAGGAGCAGGATCAATGAATCATGGGGTAAAAGTATGTTTTGTAAGAAACCACCTAACTGTCTTCTAAAATAACTGTGCCATTTTGCATTCCCACCCACAGTGAATAAGAGTTCCTGTTGTTGGACCTATATCTTGGATAGCATGTGGTGTCAGTGTTTGGGATTTTGGCCATTCTTACAGGTATGTAGTGGTATTTTATTGTTTTAATTTGCATTTCCCTGATGACATATGTTATGGAGCATCTGCTCATATTCTTACTTGCCATTTGTATATCTTCTTTGATGAGGTGTCTGTTAAGGTTGAGTTGGCCCATTATTTAATTGAGATGTTTTCTTATTGTTAAATTTAAATATTCTGTCTATATTTTGGATAGCAGTTTTTTTTTTTTGTCATATATTCCTTTAGAAGTATTTTGTTCCATTCTGTGGCTTGTCTTCTGCTTCTTTTGATATAGTCTGTCCCAGAGCACAAGGTTTTAGTTTTAAGTCCAGCTTATCAATTATTTCTTTTATGGATTGTCTTTGTTGTTGTATCTAAAAAGTCAACATTGGACTCCAGGTCATTTCGATTTTCTCCTGTGTTACTTTGTAGGACTTTTATAGATCTGCATTTTACACTTAGGTCTGTAACCCACTTTGAGTCCATTTTTGTGGTGGGTATAAAGTTTGTGTCTGGACTTTGTTTGCATGTACATGTTCAATTTTTCCAAAACAATTTTTTGAAAAAAACTTGTATTTAGTCCATTGTGTTGCCTTTGCTGTTTTGTTAAAGATCAGTTGACTGTATGTATGTGCGTCTGGTTTTGAGCTCTCATTTCTGTTCCACTGATCTATATGTGTATCCTTTGCCAGTAATATGCTACCTTAGTAATCCTTAGATTTCTTTCATGGTTTGCTTTAAAGTTGTGATCTCAGTTCTAATGAGGATGTTATTAAATGTAAAACTAGCTAAGTGGTTCTCAGGATCCTACCTTGATTACTGTGGTTGTATAATAAGTCTTGAAGTCAGTCTTTCAGTTTTGTTCTCTATGTATATTTTGAGTCTTTTGCCTCTCTATATAAACTTTCAGTTTTGTTCTCTATGTATATTTTGAGTCTTTTGCCTCTCTATATAAACTTTAGGGTGAGTTTTCTGATAGCCACAAAATAACTGGCCTGGATTTTCATTGGATTCTATTGAATTTATACACTAAGCTTAGAAGAACTGGTATCTTGACAATATTGAGTCTTACTATCCATGAACATGGAATGTCTCTCAATTTATTTAATTCTTTGATTTCATTTATTTGCTTTGTAATTTTCTTCATATAGAAATTACACATATTTTGTTAGATTTAAAGCTGAGAATTTCTCTTTTTTGAGTACTAACATAAATTGTGATATGTTTTAAATTTCAAATTATACTGGGTTATTCCTGATAGAAAAGAAATGAATTGACTTTTGCATATTTGTGTCTTGAAACCTGGTTATAATCATCTCTTAGTTCTAGAAGTTTTTTGGTTATTTCATACTTTTTAGATAGATGGTGTTGTTTTGAAAAAGACACAATTTTATCTCTTCATTTCCAATCCGTATACCTTTTATTTATTTTTTTCTTATTACATTAGCTAGAACTTTCAGTATAATTTTAAAAGGAGTAGAGTTGGAATATCCCATACTTGCTTGTGTCTATCTGATCTTAGTGGTAAAGCTTCAAGTTTTTCACTATTAAGTATGATGTTATCTATCTATCTACTTAAAGATTATATTCTTTTATTTGACAGACAGAGATCATAAGTAGACAGAGGGGCAGGTGGAGCAGGGGTGGGAAGCAGGCTCACTGCCAAGTAGAGAGCCTGATGCGGGGCTCGATCCCAGGACCCTGGGACCATGACCGGAGCTGAAGGCAGAGGCTTTAACCCACTGAGCCACCCAGGCACCCTATTTATATATTTTTAATGCTAAATAGTTTTCTTTGCAAACCTTGTATACTTTTAAAAACCCTCACTCACAGTTATTTAATTTATGATATTGTTGTAAGTGGTAACTACCAATAAAATCACTGAAATATTTATATTAACCTTGCTATAAGCATTTTTAATTTATTTTTAAAAGTTTATGAATATATAATGAATGATTTGTTTCAGGGGTACAGGTCTATGATTCATCAGTCTTTCACAATTCACAGTGCTTACGTGTTTAAAGCTTATTGAATAAATATGTGACCTTTATTCTCTAACAAATGAGTACCAAAACAACTGACTCAAGCTTGGATCCTGAGAACCACTTAGCTAGTTTTACATTTAATAACATCCTCATTAGAACTGAGATCACAACTTTAAAGCAAACCATGAAAGAAATCTAAGGATTACCGATTACCTAATTTTACACTGCTCTAGCTTTTCATCAACTAAATGCATGTAGGATAAAATCTAAAATCCATAATATAGCATAAAATCACTGACTATTGCCCAATTTCTCAGCCTCATCTCTTGCTACTTTCTCCCTTCCTTACTATACTGCAGACACAGTATGAATTTTCAGTTTCTCCAACAGGTTTGTGTCTGCCAGGGCTTTCTAATGTGTTACTTCCTTTGCTTAGATTTGTTACTTTTTTTTTTTTACTTCCTTCCTGTGGTTAATTCCTGCTACTTAAAATTCTATTTACCTAAATATTGTTTTTATAGTGAAGGTTTTTCTTCCTTTGTAGACCCTGATTATTATCCCAACATTGCAATCTTTTTTTTTTCCATTGTTTTCCTTCATTTAACTTAATTAGTTTTGTAGAATGACTCTTTCTTGCTTAAGTGCCATAAAGGTAATGATTGTTTCTGCACTGTTCATTTATTGGTCTTCTTGATTTGTACTGCATCTGGTACATCATAGAAATCAGTAAATGTTAATTAAGTAAAAATAATAACAGGTCGTGAATAAATGTATGAATGAATGTACAAACAGTATCAGGAATAAAACTATAATGAGAATCCAGGTAGAACGGCCATTTGAGGCAGCAACATGAAGAATCAAACCCAATATATAGAAAGCAAACTAATACAATAAGTTAGAAATGGAAAGAGTACTAGAGTTTATGAGTGTGACTCTGGTAAGATTTTCTCATCCTTTAGGAGAGATGCACCAACGTCTTTTATAAGATACTCATAGCCCAAATGATAAGAAGGAAAGTAACTAAAAGCCACATAAAGAAACAAAAGGAGCATTCAGGGAAATTAACTATGAAAGAATGAATAGAAAGTAAAAAAGAATTTTCAAGAGAGTTCGTCACATTCACAAATTTCTACATACTTATCAAGTTAATTGTCTTGCAAATAAAATTATTTCCTGTATAAGAGGATAACAAATAGGTACATACATGGTAAAATTCCCCTTGGTCTTGATTTTCTAATTCTGTTGTAATTCTCTGTAGTCACTAATACTGGCTCCATGCTTCACTGTCATTAGCAAATATAATTAATTTTTTAAGGATTTAAAAAAAATATTTAGGTATTTATTTTTATTATTTTTAATTAATATATATTATTTGCTTCAGGAGTACAGGTCTAGATTGTTAGTCTAGATTCTAAGATTGTTCTAGTACAGGTCTGTCACATCACGGTTACACAATTCACAGCACTCACATAGCACATACCCTCCCCAGTATCCATCACCCAGCCACCTGTCCCTCCCCCCATCCCCCAGTGACCCTCAGATTGTTTCCTGAGATTGAGTCTCATGGTTTGTTTCTCTCCCTGGTGCCATCTTGTTTCCTTTTTTTTCCCTCTCTTACCCCCACAACCCCCCACCCTACATCTTAAATTACTTGTATCAGAGAGATCATATGATAATTGTTTTTTTCTAATTGACTTATTTCATTTAGCATAATACCCACTCGTTCCATCACATCATTGTAAATAGCAAGATTTCATTTTTTGATGTCTGCATAATATTCCATTGATCTTGATTCTAGTTTATTAATAGAAATGTGCTGAACTGGGTGCCTGGGTGGCTCAGTGGGTTAAGCCACTGCCTTCAGCTCAGGTCATGATCTCAGGGTCCTGGGATCGAGTCCCGTATCGGGCTCTCTGCTCAGCAGGGAGCCTGCTTCCTCCTCTCTCTCTCTCTGCCTGCCTCTCCGCCTACTTGTGATCTCTCTCTGTCAAATAAATAAATAAAATCTTTAAAAAAAAAAAAAGAAATGTGCTGAACTCATAATGACATGATAGACAAGAAAGTCTATTTTGGAATACTTAGTGTCCATCGAAATTATGATTTGACATATATAGAGTATTAGTTGTAACAGTAGCTATCAGGATAAAAATTTAGGTTTCTCTTTATGGAATTTCAAATACAGATTACCTGTTTGTTAACTCCTTAATTATATATTTATGCAAAGTGATATGATATAGTAGTGTATATTTAATCATTTAAAGCCTTATAGTTTAAACATTATATAGACTTTTTTGGCATTATAGATTTTGATGTATTTAATATATAAATTTATAATTTAATAAGTGTTATTTTATTTTAATCTTTTTATTTGGGTATAGTTAGCACACAATGTTAATTAGTTCTAGATACAACTTAGTGAGTCAACATCTGTTATGCTCTCCACAAGAGTAGCTACCATTTGTCACCATATGACACTATCACAGTATACTGATGATATACCCTGGGCTGTAATTTTTATTCCAATGACTTGCTTATTCTATAATGGGAAGCAAGTATCTCCCAATTCCCTTCACTCATTTTGTGCATTCCACCTCCATCCCTTTTCTCTTTGGCACACATCCGTTTGTTCTCTGCATTTATAGGTCAGATTCTGCCTTTGTTTTTTTTTATTCACTTGTTTTGTTTTTTAGATTGAAGATATGAATTAAATCTTGTGGTTTCTGTCTTTCTCAATCTGATTTACTTCTGCTAGCATTATACCCTCTAGGTAGGTCCACCCATGTTTACAAATGTCAAGAGTTTATCCTTTTTTATGGCCGCATAATATTCGTGTGTGTGTGTGTGTGTGTGTTTCACATCATCTTTATCCATTCATCTTTCAGTGGATATTTAGGTTGTTCCCATGAATTGCCTATTGTAAAATAATGCTGCAATAAATATAAGGGTCCATGTATCTTTTCAAATTAGAGTTTTGCTTTCTTTGGGTAAATACCCAGTAGTGGAATTACTGGATCACACAGTATTTCTATTTTTTGATTTTTTGAGGAACCTCCATACTGTTATCCATAGTGGCTATACCAACTTGGATTCCCAGCAAGTGTGTACAAGTGTTCCTTCTTCTCTACATCCTCACTGATACTTGTTATTTCTTGTGTTGCTGATTTTAGCCATTCTGACAGGTGTGAGGTGTTAGCTCTTTATGGTTTTGATTTACATTCTGTGATCATTAGTGATATTGAGCATCTTTCCATGTGTTTGTTGGTCCACTGAATGTTTTCTTTGGAAAAATTGAGGTCCTCTGTACATTTTTTACCAGATTGTCAGATTTTGGGTGTTATGTAAGTTCTTTATATATATTTTGGATATGAACCTCTTACCAGATATATCATTTACAAATACCTTTTCTCATTCAGTATGTTGTCTTTTTGTTTTCTTACAGGTTCCTTCACTGTGCAAAAGCTTTTATTTTGATGTAGTCTCAATAGATTATTTTTGCTTTTGTTTCCTTTGCCTTAGGAGACATACCTAGAAAAATATTGCTATGGCCAATGCCAAAGAAATTACTGCTTATACTCTCTATTAGGATTTTTATGGTTTTAGGCCTCACATTTAGGTCTTTAATCCATTAGGATTTTCTTTTGTGTATGGTGTTAGAAAGTCATCATGTAGACTTTAATGAAGAGAAAAGCCTTACACAATGTCAAAATACAGATGGAACCAAAAATTCTGTTAATAAGACAGAATTTCTACTTTGCCATGGATGTATTACTGTGACAGTATTAAATCTTATATCTGCAGATCTTACTATACTACATCACCAGTGGCAGATTGGGTGTTTTAATCCAAACAATATTATTTGTATATATACATATATTATGTTAGCAGCCCACAAAGGTTTTCAAGATTATAATTTTTTAAAACAAGCATGTTGAAGCCTTCTGTAATTCAGACTCGGAACATAAATTCAAGAATAATTATATCCCCAAGATTTTGTCTTTCTCTTCATCATCAGAAACCCTTGGGAGAATTACTAATATTGGTAAAAAGGTTGTTATAAAATTGAGCTGCAAAGTAGAGAAACAACATGTAGAACTTTAGGAACATTAAAGAATAAGAAGATAGCGATAATTTGGCCTATTTATGTTTGTTTTCCCGTTATAATTTTACTGAAGTTTACATTCTTACTATATAATCAAGCTTATTCTCATAAAATTATAGTAAATATTTTCAGAAGATTCTTATTTTACCTAGATGAAATACTGACTTTTATATCATGATCTAAATCTAGCTTTGTTAAAAGTATAAAATAGTAAATGGCAACTATTTTGGGTGGATCTTATACCCAAGGTATTTGTTACTATATCCTTTAATATGGAAATGTTCTTGGTTTCTATTCAAAGGTTAATCTAAAAATAGTCTAAAATTGTATTTTGAGTGAGTTTGAGAGAATTATCTAATCTAAGCTTAAAGAGTGAATTACTTAGAGAGGGAACCATGAATGCTCTCTAATCTCTTTGCCTAATTAAAAAAAATTAGAAGATTGAATTATATGCTTTCTAATGCTGGAAGTATTATAATTATGTTAATTTCACCTTTTCCATCTGGATATTTCAGCTGTGAAACATCTTTCATTGTTAACCATATGGAACCATTTTATTATATAATTGTGAGTTTGTCATTAGGGATATTTATGTAATAGCCACACTATTTGTTTCCAGAATGGTCTCTGACCTGCTGTCTTAAAACAGTCATATGTGTTATTACATACTGTATTTTTAGAATCTTCCCTGTCGAAAATATATCTTCCTTTTCATCAATATATAAATTTTACTTGCCAAAAAGTCCTCTCTTTCTCTCCCCCTGTCTCTATGTCTCTTTGTCTTTCTGTCTCTCCTCCCTCTTTCCCTATTCCATATATATATATTTTATCTGTACACACACACATATTAGTTATTTTTGCATAGTAACTTATTCCAAAATTTAACACCAATATTTATCACACAATTCTTGAAGGATTGGTTTAGGTAGGTGTTTCTGGCTCATTTGTCTATGAGGTTGTAGTTAATTTGTTAGCCAGGTGGTAGTTGTCTTAAAGCTTGAAGAAGGCTAGGGAATAACTCATTTACCTGGTTGCTACCAGGCCTTAGTTTCTCACTCACAGTTGGCAGGATGCCTCAGTTCCTCGCCACTTTATCTATCCATAATGTTTCTCATAAATAGCAGCTTGCTTCTTCCAGGGTAAGTGATCAGAAATAGAGAGCAAGTGAGAGAGAAAGAGGAAGAGAAAGAGAGAGAACTCAAAATAGAAGCCTTTAAAAAAATAACCTACACTTGGAAATCACAAACACTTGTGAAGTTTCTTGTCATTAGAATAGTTAGTGAGCCATACTCCAGAAGAGGGGAATTATGGTCCACTTTTGAAGAGAAAAGTATCAAAAAAATTTTTTTAAATTTTTTTTGGGGGAGTTGGTTTTATAATTTATTTTTGGCACTGAAAAAGCAAACAAACAAACAAACAAAACAAAACACCACGACTTCATACAGATTTTATGTTCAATTAGCACTTCATTCATAGAAATATCAGTTATACCCTCATTTTAAGAAAAGGTGATAAGGATTTCACTTTATATAAAATGATTCACAGATTAGAGGAAAATCATCACAGGATTCCTTTGAACATAAAAACTCCTCCTGCGTAAACTGCCATTGAAAAATTAATGAATAAGTTAATGACTGAATATTCATTCAATTTCTACATATTATGAAAGACTTGCTGAAAATGTCTATCGAAACAGTATTTAGTCTTCATAGGTAAAATGGTCATTTCCATAGAAAGTTAGCCTGTTTTCCCACTTCAAATTTCCTGATAAATTCATTAATTAATTTAATAATGCATATAAGAAATCAGCATTCCATTTTTTATAATCTCATTTTGGTTACCTTACTTCATATTTAAAACTGGAAAAACTTGCCTCATGCCCAGGCACAAGTATCACCTTATGATAAAAAAAAGCTGAAGTCTGTGCAAAACCAAGATAGGTGGTTAAAATAACTCATCTTTTAGTATTCTTTTTTTTCTACTTTTTAAAAATTTTTTATTTCTTTTCAGTGTAACAGTATTCATTTTTTTAAGATTTTATTTATTTATTTGACAGACAGAGATCACAAGTAGGAGAGGTGCAGGCAAAGAGAGAGAGGATGAAGCAGTCTCCCTGCAGAAGCAGAGAGCCTGATGTGGGACTTGATCCCAGGACCCCGGGATCCTGACCTGAACTGAAAGCAGAGGCTTTAACCCACTGAGCCACCCACAGTATTCATTGTTTTTGCACCACACCCAGTCCTCCATGCAATCCATGCCCTCTCTAATACCCACCACCTGGTTCCCCCAACCTCCCATCCCCCACCCCTTCAAAACCCTCAGATTGTTTTTCAGTGTCCATAGTCTCTCATGATTCACCTCCCCTTCCAATTCCCCTCAACTCCTGTCTCCTCTCCATCTCCCCTTGACCTCCATGCTATTTGTTATGCCCCACAAATAAGTGAAACCATATGATAATTGACTCTCTTTGCTTGACTTCTTTCACTCAGCATAATCTCTTCCAGTCCCATCCATGTTGCTACAAAAGTTAGGTGTTCATCCTTTCTGATGGAGGCATAATACTCCATAGTGTATATGGACCACATCTTCCTTATCCATTCATCCGTTTAAACCTACCACAATATATGATTTAAAGATAGATATTATTTATATCTTACTACTTTTACTTAGATAATTATTCAAAGTGGGAACAACAAATGAGGCTTTTTTATATGAAATCATTCTCAAATTTCTACAGCTGCTTTTCTGCTACTTGATATACCCTTTGTTACTGTGTAGTGCATGATGCCAATATTAATTTTGAGATCTCAATCAAGATTTTCCCCTTCCTATACAATACTATATTTTCTCAAACTTTCATGTTTTGATGTCACCCCAAAATTCAATGGGGAAATGTCCTATGAAATTGCTATTAAATATTTGGGGGTGGAAATGCATTTCTGGAATATTGGAATCCTAAAGATACATTGTTTTACCTTCTGGACAATATTACCTGATATTTCACTGGACAGTATGACTACACATCTGGACATTTTGCTGTCTTTCTGCTTCCTAGGGAATGTGGGCTTGCTGATGCTAAGTTTGGCTGGAAAAAAGTAAGGTCCCAGGTCCCAAAAGTCTGTTAATATTTCATATCATGGTTATTTTCTTCATTTATTTCTAAATGAGACAGCAAGAAATAGCTGCACTAAGTAGGACATACCCCTTGGTGGACATTATCCCACAGAATAGAATGCTTTCTTTAGGGATTCTAGGAGCCAGGGGAAGCTTCAATAACTTAACTGCTTAACTGCTGCTCTGTGTGTCTTCCTTAATTCTAGAAAAGGCGGTTGCCTTAGCTAACTATATTGCTATCTGTGTGTGTATGTATGTGTGTGTGTGTTTACAGTAGACTTTGTATTCAATTATAGCTCACCAGAAACAGTGAAGCTGGAAAAAAAAAAAACAGTTGGAAAGGATGATAAGTCTGCTAATTCTAACAGATAGCAATGATGATAATTCCCAAAACCAGATATTCTTAAGATATTCTTAATATTAAGATATTCTTAATAAACCATCACATAAATGATGATGTTGGGGGAGGATAAAAGAAATATACCCTTAAACTCATTTTTTTGCTTCTCATTTTTCACTATTGAAAATATAAACATTCTTACTGCTTTTTATTTTTCACTCTTGAAAATATAAACTTTCTTATAGCTTCTCATTTTTCACTGGTTTTTTCTTTTTTTAAAGATTTTATTTTATTTTATTTGACAAAGATTACAAGTAGGCAGAGAGGCAGGCAGAGAAAGAGAGGAGGAAGCAGGCTCCCTGCTGAGCAATCTAAGTGTCTGCAGGGCCATGCTCTTTATGAGAGCTCTATGGCCGAATCCTTCCTTGTCTCTTCAAAATTCTGGTGTTTGCTGGCAATCCTTGGTATTCTTTGGCTTGTAGATGAATGATTTCAGTTTTATGGACATCTTCTCCTTGTATGCCAGTGTTCATAAGATGTTATCTAAGGACAGAGGGCATATTGGCATAGAGGCCAATCTTACTGGTGTATGACTTGTCTTAACTAAACTACAATGATCATATTTCCAAATAAAATCACATTCTAAGGTACTGGGGGTTAGAGCTTCAACATAGATTTTGGGGGTACACAATTCAACCCATAACAATGACTCTCTCTCTCTCTCTCTCATTATTATCAGTATTAAAATGATGAAAATATCTGTGTGTACATATTTATGTACATGTATGTGTGCTTCTTTAGTTAAAATCCTTTCAAAGGAATGATTTTTTGGGTCAAATGATAGTATTTTAATATTTTTGAAACATACTATTAAGTCTTCCCAAAATCATTCATTTGCTATCTATCCAACAGTGCCTAAAAGAGCCTGTTTCTCCACATCCCTATGAATACTTGCTATTATCATGGGAAAAAAAAATTCCCCATCTGTTGGGCAAAACATTATCTTAATGAAGAGGCAGCTGGAATATTTTCCTTTTGGGTCCTAAAGTAGCTTTGATTGTATCCTAAAATTTTCAAAGGAAACTCTGTGAATTTCTTTCTATAGACCCTTTTCCAGGAGGAGCAAAAAAAAAAAAAAAATCTGTGTCCTTTGCTCTCAGTGGGAGACAAATCCATCCCTTACCCCTCTCTTCTCATTTGTTGTCTGGACTACTGTTCCAACCCCAAACTCTATTTTATTTAAAACAAATAAAAATGAAAAAACAAACAAACAAGCAAAAAAACGCTGGCCACATACTTCTCAGGTCTTTTGATTGTAAGATCTAACATATAACTTATAAAGAGTTATATTTTTAGAAATATTTTAAGTGTTAATGGCTCTCTTAAATACTTCTAATAAATGGTCTTGCATAATGAAAGTTGAAATTTGAAATCTTAGGACAATATCCAAACTAATCATAAAATATTTGTAGGATTTACACTACTTGACTTCAAGACTTTATAAAATATAATAATCAAAACAGTGTGATACTGATAAAAGGCTAGAAATGTATCAGTGAAAGAAAACAGAGACCAGAGAAAGACCCACATGCATATGGTTACATCATTTTTTTGACAAAATGCACAAAGCATCTGGTTGTGAAATAAATAGCAAAATATATCTTGGAACACCTGAATATCAATATGTAAAAAAAAAACAAAATGAACCCTGGGCCCTCCTATACATCATGCCACTAAATTAATTTGAGATGGACCATAGACCCAAATGTTAAAGTTAAAATTATAAAAATTTTTAGGAGGACACATAGGAGACACATAGAATATTTTCCTGACTTAGGTATTGGCAGTGACTTCTTAGAACACAGAAAGGAATAAACATAAAATTTGAAAAAGTGAATCAGAAATTTAATTTAATTTAATTTTTTTTTAACTTTTTATTTTTTATTTTTTATTAGAAAATTAAAAACTTTTACTCATCAAAAGGCTGTTAATGAAATGAATAGACAACTTACAAACTACATGACAATAGTCACCCAGCAAATATCTGTTATCTCACTGGTAGCCAGAATATATATAGAATTCCTATAAATCAATAATAAAGACACAAATAATTCAATTAAAATATAAACAAAAGATCTGAACTGACACTTCACTAAAAATGCTATATGATTGACCAATATCCAATTGAACAGATGTTCATTATTAATATAGATTATTTTGGAAATTATTAGGGAAATTCAAATTAATTTTAAATAAGACACTACCAGAAACCTACCAAAGTAACTAAAATGAAAAAGACTGGCAATACCAAATGCTGTTGAGAATGTGGAGCAACCAGAACTTTACACTATTACTAGGAGTGTAAAACGATACATCTACTTTGGATGAAGTCATGCAAGGCTTTTTGTTTTTTTGTTTTTAAAAAAGATTTATTTTAGAGTGAGAGGGAGTACACATGTGGTGGGGGGAGTGGAAGGGGTGGGAGAGAGAATCACAAGCAGAGTCTCCCCTCAGCATGGAGCCTGCCAGAGGGCTCAGTCTCATGA
Organism: Mustela nivalis; assembly: GCF_964662115.1. Taxonomy (NCBI): domain Eukaryota; kingdom Metazoa; phylum Chordata; class Mammalia; order Carnivora; family Mustelidae; genus Mustela; species Mustela nivalis. Next base: position 104,594,260 of record NC_139040.1, read on the forward strand.
CCCTGATACCATGACCTGAGCCAAAACCAAGAGTTGGATGCTTAACCAGGTGTAGCACCACCCAGGTGCACCAATTTCTGCAAATTTTTAAAATAAAATTTATAGACACCTAAATATGACCTAACAGCACACTTCAGGCACACTATGCAATAAAAAGGAACAAACTCTCAACAAAATAACAACATGGATGAATCTCCATAATGTTATTTTAAATGAAGGTAGATAGACAAATGGTCAATATTTTATGGTTCCATTCATATAAAATTCTAAAATTGCAAAATAATCCATATTGAAAAAAAACAGATCATCTGTTGTCTAGAAGGTGGAAGGATAATGGATTTCAAAGTAAGATGAAGGAAATTTTGTGGGTGAAGGGAATTTTTATTATCTTCATTGCAGTAACGGGTTACTACATATATATACATATGTCAAATCTCAACAATTGTGTGCTCAAAATATGTACAAATTATTAGAGGTAAGTTACATCTGAATAAAGTTGTAAGGAAAATGACATAAAAAAATATTGACCTCAATTTAATAGTATACATGCTCAAGAGTTTAAAAATAAGGTCTACTGATCTGCAACATCCTGGAAGTGTATCATAAAAATAGGAACTGACAGACTGATAGGAAGATGGATAGATATGTGGCAAAGCATGTAGAGAAAATTGTAATATAGAATTTAGATGGAGGATTTATGTGTGTTCTTTGCAAGATTATTGCAGGGTTTTTTAAATATGACTGAAAACTTGCATTGTACAAGCTTTAATAAAACAGAATTGACTTACTACAAATAAATATTGAGTCAATTCTTTTTTTTTATTATGTTCAGTTAGCCACTGTATATTAGTTTTCGATGTAGTGCTTGATTTGTTAGTTGCATATAAAACCCACTGCTCATCACAACACATGCCCTCCTTAATATCCATCACCTGCTTACCCCTTCCCCTGACTCTCCTCCCCTCTGAAACCCTCAGGTGTTTTTTTCCCCAGAGTGCATAGTCTCTTGAGTTTCCTCAAGAAGTTTAAAATTAGGGGCATATGAAGTTTCCTCAAGAAATTTAAAATTAGGGGCGCCTCAGTGGGTTAAAGCCTCTGCCTTCAGCTCAGGTCACGGTCTCAGGGTTCTGGGATCAAGCCCCACATCGGGCTCTCTGCCCAGCAGGGAGCCTGCTTCCTTTCCTCTCTCTCTGCCTGCCTCTCTGCCTACTTGTGATCTCTCTCTGTCAAATAAATAAATAAAATCTTTAAAAAAAAGAAATTTAAAATTAGAGTTGCCCTATAATTCAGCAAACACACTACTAGGTATTTACCCAAAGAATATCAAAATACTAATTCAAAAGGATACATGCACCCTGATGTTTATAACAGCATTATCAACAATAACTAAATTATGGAAACAGCCAAAGTGTCCATCAGCTGATGAAAGGGTAAAGAAGTGGTGTGTGTGTGTGTGTGTATGTGTGTGTGTAATGGAATATCCCTAAGTCATAGAAAAGGATGAAATCTTGCCTTTTGCCACAATATAGATGGAGCTAGAGAGTAGTATGCTAAGTGAAGTAACTCATCCATACGATTTCACTCATATGTGGAATTTAAGAAACAAAGCAAATGCACAAAGGAAGAGAGAAAGAGAAATGGAGGCAAATCAAGAAACAGACTCTTTTTTTTTTTTTACTGTTACCACATTAGTGATTTTTAATAACAAGTCATTTGTTCACAGCCTGTTTCAAGCCATTCTTCTGACGTCCCACAAAATATGCACAATTCTTTCAAGAAACAGACTCTTAATGATGGAGAACAAGCTCGTGGTTACCAGAGGGCAGGTGGGTGAGGGGATGGGTGAAGTAGGTGATGGGTATTAAGGAGAGCACTTGGAACGTGCACTAGGTGATGTATAGAAAGTTTTGAATTGTATGCCCCAAACTGATACATTGTATGTTAACTAACTGGAATTTAAATTAAAACTTAAAAAATATATTGAAAGAAAATTTAAGAATTTTGGCAACCCCTAAGTATGCTATTTCATTAGTTCGGAAAATTGGGCTTCTTTCATGATGTCATCATAGATAGGCATTGAAACATTTTTTAATTGATTGATTTAGTAATGAATTTGGTCCAAAGAAGTATTCAAGAAGATTACTCTAAAAATATATCACCTTGCACTAACAGAGAACAGGAAAACATTGACATTTCAAAACCTCAGGTTTATAAAGCACCTCTATATTTATTGTTTCTCTGAAAGGAGAACATATTCATTAAAGAAAATGTAGAAAAGGCTACATCTATTATGTCATCAAAATCTGTGAACTTTAATTTCTAAGAAACCCAGTGTAATTTAGCATATCTCTTCAACACTAAATCTCATTCTCACATAAGACTGCATTTCATATGCTTGATATTCCCACCCACTGTTTTTGGCAAATGCCAAGTCCTACACAGGATCCAGTGTTCATTTGAGGACAATCTCAAGGACAGTCTTTTAGACTGAAACTGGTATACAGTGGGCACTAAGTATTTGTTGAATGCATAAATTAACTGATGTATCTAATCTTACTTTTACCTTTATGTATCTTTTACCTACACCAATACCACTTGCGACTGAGTAAGGACTTTTAAGAGAACATTCACAAATAGGATGCATAACTAGATAAAATTAGTATAGAAGAAGTGTTATCTAAAATTAGCCTGTTTTATATTTATTTCCAGTCTCTACCACTTACTGGATATGTAGTTTTGATTAAAATGCATACCTCTTCCTAAACTTCATTTTTTTCTGTTTGTGTATAACACCCAGTGCTCCATGAAATCTGTGCCCAAACAATGAATCATGGAACACTACATCAAAAACTAATGATGTAATGTATGGTGACTAACAACATAATTTAAAAAAAAAGAAAAAAGAAGTGAAATTCACTTTTCTCTTTAAATTGTGGGTCAAAATTTTATCCTATAGAAAGTTCATATAATTTATTTTTAGATTTTATTTATTTATTTGACAGACAGAGATCACAAGTAGGCAGAGAGACAGGCAGAAAGAGAGAAGAGGAAGCACGCTCCCCGTGGAGCAGAGAGCCGGTTGTGGGGCTTGATCCCAGGACCCTGAGGTCATGACCTGAGCCAAAGGCAGAGGGTTTAACCCACTGAGCCACCCAGGCACCCCAGAAGGTCATATAATTTAAGTGTAATATGAAATAAATAAAAAAATCTCTGAGGAATATGATTTACCATGCTTTCTCCTTGGGAATCAAAATCTTTACTAAAAGTAAAAAAGGAACCCCCAATCCAACTATCTATTTAGGACAATATTTAGATGGCATGTTTAACTAAGAGATTTATAAAAAGACAACAAAGAATTTGTTGGGACTAACAAAACTTCCATTAAAGAGAAAAGCTTAATCTGATCTTACCTAGAAATAGCAAGAGGGAATACTTTCCAATCAAGTTTTCATTGATGTTCACTAATACCCCTCACTAAGGAGCAACTGAATGTCCTTGACCTAGTGTAACTAAAAGTTGAGGTTTTTTGAAGATTTTATTTATTTATTTTAGAGCAAGATAGAGAGTATGAGCTAGGGAAGGGGCAGAGAGAGAGAGAGAGGGAGAGAGAGAATCCGGAGTGGATTCCACTCTGAGCACCAAGCACAATGCAAGGATAGATCCCAGGAACCTGAGATCCTGAGCCAAAATCAGGAGCCAGACACTTAACTGACTGAAGCACCCAGGTACCCTAAAGGTTGAGATTTTTTATGATACAGTCTTGATTCCTTGTTTTTTTATGCTCTGTTCTTATGTTCTGTTGACTCTTCTTTGAGGATATTCTGGTTCATTATTCTGCCCTCTTCTCACAAGCAATTATTACTGTTATTTCTGTCTTTGTGACTCTGTAAATGTTTTTTTTTTCTATCTTAAGAACTTGGTGTCCTATGTACATGTGCTGTATTCACTGCTTCACCAGACAAAAAGCAGTTTTCATTTGATGTGCCATCTGAAAGAATTTTAAAAATCCTTTGGTAGGAAAAGGCTATTTTCTGATTGTGGTCCAAGATGAAATATACAATTCCTTCAGTCTGAAAAATGAATACCACCGTATATTTTCTACAAAACCAAAACCTGTTTATCCCTGGCTAGAGTAGCTGAGCTTTTGTTCCTATTTCACTATTTCCCACTTACTATAACTTAGGCAATTATAAATTAAAAGCAGCTAGCAGACCACTCCTTTATTGACCTCTTACTTAATATTATTTTCTTCTTCTCAGGCCTGTCAGCATATGGGTGGGTATGTACTAAAATGGAAAACCTGACACTTCATGTTTCAGAAGAATTAAAGGTTGACAAAGAGGAGGCCAAAAAATTGGTAATGAAAAAAATGATACTAATAAAAAGTGTAAAAAATAAATTATTGCAAAATATTAAAAGGATTGACTGCAGAATTCTCTCAGTGATAACTTAGACATATCTCCAAAAGGATCACGTATCTCTGTTCTACTTAAAATTCAAGCAAACATCAAGGGCTATAACATTTCAATGGTTTTCCTTCTGTCTAAACATCCTTGATTTGGGGGTCTTTCTAAAATGCAAATCTTATCATTGCACTCACCTCTTAAAATTCCTCAGTGGCATCCCATAAAATCCAATAAAGTGATTACAAGCACCTTGATGATGTAGAAATTTCCCATTTCTCCAGTAGCCCTTCCTCAGGTCCTCATCATTAATCCCTCAATTCATTTGTAGACACTAGTTATGTTTTTTAGTATGTGGATGCTTTAAATATAATTTTTTGTTCTGTTAGGTATACCCATCTAAACCAATATTCTGGCTCAAAACCAGAAAACTCTTATCTTTCAATAATCATGTTTCCACCTGAAAACAATCTATTACAGATGAGTACCCACTCTCTCCTTGATGCTGCCTGATAATCACACGAATCATTCAGTTGTATGGTAGCACATAAAACAAGTAGCTACAAATGGAATGGTAGTAAATTTCACCCACTGCTTTGGGTTCTTACAAATATGAAGGCTGGAAAATTTAGAAATGGTTTCCCATACAAACAGTCATAACCATTGCCACTGTGCCCTGTTTGGATATTCAGGATCCCACCCTCTGTTTTGGAAGCCTTGCAACTGTGACTTGTTACCCAAAGCGATTTGTTTGTATATGCAGATGAAATAGGGCTGAACAAGTGAATCAGTCATGAGTACCTCTGATTTCAGTGACCAAATCTTCAAGTGATGCCAAGAGCTATCATGGAGTGTGATAAACAGTGATTAAAAACAGTGAATGTCATTAAAAACTACTCATTCTACCTGAGTCTCACTCAAGGGCCCATGCCAACATAAAGTGTATAAACACCAGTTCACCTTTTTGCAGCTTTCTGGTGATAGAAACAATAGTGCTCCCTAGTCTTTCTGCACCTAACCCTCTCTCCTACCGTTCCTTCTCTCTGTCTAGTTTCTTCCTTACCAGCTCCTGCGTGCGGTCCTACACGGTTTTTTGCAACAACTATTCCTCTCTTTTAGAGCTAAGGGACTCTTCTCCAGTCTCTTCCTAAAGATTAATGAGTCTTTTGAAGTAGCATCAACTCTAGGTTTTTCAAATATCAGGCTTTTGATTGTCAAGTGTCTTTTATCTAAGCAAGTCCCTGTCTTAAAAATGAAAGTTTGGCTTCTAAAATTATCATCTGTGATCCAAGTTCATAGAATTACTCTCTGTGATCTAGGATAAAAACTGAACATTTTTGTGGCAATCTTAATTTTTCTTACAGCAATTTGATTTTGTTTTCTAAGTAGAAGGGAAGCTCACAAATCTGGATGAGTGGAGAAAAAATAGAACAAACATTAATGCTGTAAGTTTTCTCCATAGCTGTTTGGTTTGATATGTTAAGAAACAACCAACCAAATGTTTTACAAAACAACCAAACAAAAGACAAAACAAAACTCTTCTTACATAAGATATAATAAAAGTATATTGTACTTATCACTAAATGAAATTATTACCCTGTTTTATTCACTTTTCCTATAATGATTTAGTTAAACTTCATTTCAGTGATGTTGTATAGATCAAGGCCTATTACTGTAACTCTCAGTTGAAATGGTATCTTGAAAGCCTTTCCTGCACTTCATGTGTGGACAGGTCTTACATAGAGACTGCATCCATTTGCATCCCTGCAATGGGGTTAAATTTCAGCTTCAGGGATTTAGACACAATTATTACCAGAAAATTCACTAAGTCCAACCACATGATTTATTTTATTTTTTTATTTTTTTTAAAGATTTTATTTATTTATTTGATAGAGAGAGATCACAAATAGACAGAGAGGCAGGCAGAGAGAGAGGAAGGGAAGCAAGCTCCCTGCTGAGCAGAGAGCCCGACGTTGGACTCGATCCCAGAACCCTGAGATCATGACCTGAGCCGAAGGCAGCAGCTCAACCCACTGAGCCACCCAGGTGCCCCAACACATGATTTATTTTAGATCAACCTTTGAGGAATTAAATGTTAGAAAAAAGTCTGGCCATATATATGCTTGAATTCAAATAATTAGACAAAAATTGGACAAAAGGAATGTAACATCTTAAATTTATTAAAAACAATATTCATATAAAGTTATATTAAAATTGAACTTTTTTAAACTTATGTTTTAAAAGAAAACTTTTTTACTATCTTCTTTACTAATTTTTAAAATAAGATTTTTGGAAACTTGTGAAAGTTATTCAGTTTCTGTGCCAGGTTTTCTATAGCAGTATTATCCCAAATTGGCTGTACATACATAAAAATCACGTGTGTTTTTATTACTACTTATCGATACTAATTTTTTACTTATAGTTCCTAGCCAGACGTGTGTTTTTGATATAGCGCTCTCAAATTTCAGAAATGCTTGATAAATGTATCAAAGTAATAAATCTGTGTGGTTCAGCTAATTTTATACTCAATTGCCAATGTTGAACAGTTATTCCCAAAAGCAAAACTGTCAGTTTTGGGGGAGGTGTGTTTTCTCTGTGTATCAATACATAATTTGCAACTTGATTACAATTTGGGAATTAGTTAAGCAGAAGTTGCAATCTGTTCCCAGATTAGCAAAGGGACATCTGTTTATAACTTTAGAGAACATGGTTAGTACATTTATTTTATACTAACATTTAAAAGGACAACAAATGGAAATGTTTATAATGTTATAGTTTGCACAGAAAAACCCATTAAAGTCTCTTTACTATCTGACTCAGATTATTATCCTAACTTTGCTATTAACAAAATTGTAAAGTCTATTAAACTTACATATTTCACTTAATTTTTTTATTGTTTTGAGCTTTATTGAAATATAATTCGTATGCCATATAAAACATCAGCTTCTACTAATATTACTTTGTTTCAGAGTTAAAGTGTTAATATAAAGATATATTAAAAATAATAGCTAGATTTTAGGAAAGGCAGCAGGTATTTTTAACATGTCTTTATATTGATTATATATTATGCAGAAATATATTGATCTTTTTCTTAATTTTAATTTTAGGCTTTTGGAAAAACCTTTCCATTTCTGAAATCATGTTTGTGTTGTGAGTGCTGAAGTACATTTGAGTTATTTAGTTTAATAAATATGTCTGTTTTACCTTAGCCCTTTAACTCCATGAAATTGATATTACTTATTATGTAGGAGCATCGGTTAATATGTTTTAAGTTGTTCTAAAAACATTCAACATAGCAATTATGGCTCTATGATGCCTGTTTCTTCATACACAATATTGTCCTGACCTGTATCTTATAAAAAAAAATTGTCACCAAAAAGCAAATTACTCCACTAGAAAGACCAAGGAGTCATAATGGTAAGGAAAGATGACAGAATTTAAAAAGCCTAAAACATAAATATACTGTTTCTGAAACATGCCCTGCTCCTTGAAACTTAGGTACAAACTTCACACCAGCACATAGCATGTTGACACCATGGACAAATTTTTAACTCATTCAATAGGTTAACAATTGAAATCCATCAGATTCCTTCAGATTTATACAATTTCAGTCTAGAAATTATGCTTCTATCAGCCATTTTTAAAAATACTACTCTGAAGCACTCAGTATTGTATGGAAGTGTTAAATCACTAAATTGTACACCTGAAACTGATATTACACTATATGCTAACCAATGGGAATTTAAATAGAAACTTTAAAAAATGATATATTTGCAATATTTAAAAAGCGCTATAAGGCAAACTAACCCAAAAAGTGGATTATAATAATAAGCATTTGTATCTCATTCATGCAAATAAAATGTGTCTGGGGGAGGGGGTCATCTTTTCTTGACTGAGCTTGATTGAGTTTGGCTCCAGTCAGATTAAGATTAAGGCCTCCCTCTTATTTTTTTCATTGAAGTATAATTGACAAAATATATCCTATTGGTTTCAAGCATACATCATAGTGATTTGATATCTTTATATATTATGAAATCATCCCCACAATAAGTCTAGTTACCATCCATCACCATACAAAATATTGCAATACTATTGACTATATTCCCTAAACTTTACATTACATCCCCATGGCTTAAGTATTTTGCAACTGGAAATTTGCACCTCTTAATCCCCCTCACCTGCTTTGCCTGATTCCTCCCCAAAACCTCTCTCCACTCTGATAACCAACAGTTTTTCCCTGAACCTTTGAATCTGTTTCTGTTTTGCTTTATTTATTCATTTGTTTTTTTGGGTGGGGAATTCCACATATAAGTAAAATCATAAAGTATTTGTCTTTCTCTGATTTATTTCTCTTAGCATAATGCCCTTTAGGTCCATGCATGTTGTCACAAATGGCAAGATTTCATTCTTTTTTGTGACTAAATAATATTCCTCTGTGTGTGTGTGTGTGTGTGTGTGTGTGTGTGTGTGTGTATTTATCCATTCATCTATCAATGGGCACTTAAGGTTGATTCCATATCTTGGCTATTTTAAATAATGCTGCAGTGAACATAGAGGTGCATATAACTCTTTACATTGTTTTCATTTTATTCAGATAAATACGTAGAAGTGGAATTGCAAATTAAAAAGCAAATGTCAGGGTGCCTGGTTGGCTCAGTCAATTAACTGTTTGCCTTCGTTCAGGTGGTGATTCCAGGGTCTTGGGATGGAGTTCTGCTTCGGACTCCCTGCTCAGTGGAAAGTCTGCTTCTCCCTCTCCCTCTGCTCCTCCTCCAACTCATGGCCTTTCTCTTTCTCTCTCTCTCTCTCTCTCAAATAAATAAATAAAATATTTTTTAAAATTTTTTAAATTTATTTTCAGCATAACATCATAACATTATTTCAGCATAACATTATTTTTTCACCACACCCAGTGCTCTATACAATCAATGCCCTCTATAATACCCACCACCTGGTACCCTAACCTCCCACCTCCCCGCCACTTCAGACCCCTCAGATTGTTTTTCAGAGTCCATAGTCTCTCATGATTCACCTCCCCTTCCAATTTCCCCCAACTCCCTTCTCCTCTCTAACTCCCCATGTCCTGCATGCTATTTGTTATGCTCCACAAATAAGTGAAACCATATGATAATTGACTCTCTCTGCTTGACTTATTTCACTCAGCATAAAAAAATATTTTTCAAAAAAGAAACTGAAATGCTTAATGATTTTTTAAATCTCCAAAAGTGACTCATTTGGATTTTTTATGTATTGACTTTATAACGTGGCAACCCCAGATTAAACTGTAATCGACATAATTTTGCTTAAGAAGCCATCCTACTATATATATATATAGAGAGAGAGAGAGAGAGAGTTCGCACATACACAAGCTGCAAGTGGGGGGGGGGATGGCAGAGTGAGAGGGAGAAAGAGAATCTTAAGTAGGCTCCAGGCCCAGTGGGGAGCCCATGCAGGTCTTGATCTCTCGACACGGAGATCATGACCAGAGCCGAAATCAAGAGTCGGATGCTTAATCCACTGAGCCACCCAGGTGCCCCACACTCTGTGGCTTTTGACAAGCATCATTTCTTTTCCCACTTAAACATCTGTGAGTTGTTTGGCATTCAGCTGATTTAGGCTCGTTTCATTTGAGCTTGACTCCAGACCTCAGCTTAGGTTTAGGTCTGCTGTGCATACCCCAAATTCTTCAGAGACCAACAGACTATCAAGGCTAGGGGGGCAGGCTATTCTTATGGTGATGCAAGAAGATCAAGAGGGCCAGACCAAATGTAAAAGAACATTTGAAGACTCTGCTTTTGTCATGTTCACTCACATCATATTTGCCAAAACAAATAACACAGCCAAACCCACAAAGGGTTGTAGAGAAGCTGACTAAAGTTGGAGGTCATGATAAATGCATTTAAAAAACAGTCACAATACCCTAGTATGTTTGCTTAATGATTAATTATTTCCTTGAACTTAAAAGGTCCAACGTACTAAGATTTGATATCAGGAAAAACTCTTTACAGAGTAAGAATTACTTATGTTCATAGGGATTTGTAATTTAAGGAATCTGCATATATTACATATCACTTGATTGCTATAACAATTTACTGCAGTATATTGGACTGGTGCAATTATATAATTTTGCAAATGAGTAACGTGTGCATGACATGACCAGAATGTGGCAGTTAGGACTCAGATCAGAGCCACTGCTGCTCTACATTAGCACATTACTTTTTTAGTAGTAGTTCCCAGGAAAGCAGTCTCCTAAGGAACAACAGTAATGGTAAAGAATGAAAAAGTTGGCATGAAAAAGCTTGCTTCCTCCTTCCTTAGTTTATGTCATCATGGCTGGTTGAGCTTCCAACTGCTTTCTCTTACTAGTTTTATTCTATAGCAGTAGGCACAGTCTTAGGATTTCCATTCTCTTTTTTTAAAAAATTTAAATTGAAGTATAGTTGATATATTATTGTATTAATTCCATTCTATCTCAAGATTATCATCATCTTTTGATTTCTGGTTATGAATTTGTGAAATTAATTACCATTCTATATCGGCTGTAGATAAACTTTAATCTTTTTCACTGGAAGTCTTCCAAAAGATATTAAAACCTGATTCTTGTACTTGTTAATAGCAAGAATACATAGGTAGAAATACATAAATTTCTGACTGCCTAATCCAAATAAATATATGTTGCGGCCGGCGTGACAAATCGACTAGGAACATGAGGCTAAGAGGATGAAGAAAAGAACTCGAGAAGCAAAGATATGGGGGCAGGAGAAGCACTGAGGAGGATGTCCAACAGTGCTAAGTTTATTCAAAGCACTAAGGCCATATATATAGTGATAATAAGAGAAGCAATACACCTGTGTCTAGTTAAACAACCACGAGTGCCCATAATAAGTTTCACATTTAACTATAAGCAGACCTCGTGATGCCAAAGAGGTGATGCCAATACAATTGTTCTGTATTGATACAGCAAACCTGAAAGTAATTTATGGGCTGTACTAGGGCAGCAAGGGCCAGCAGCGAATTTTTTTTTTTTTAAGATTTTATTTATTTATTTGACAGACAGAGATCACAAGTAGGCAGAGAGGCAGGCAGAGAGAGAGGAAGAAGCAGGCTCCCTGCTGATCAGAGAGCCCGATGTGGGACTTGATCCCAGGACCCTGATATCATGACCCGAGCCGAAGGCAGCGGCTTAACCCACTGAGCCACCCAGGCGCCCCCAGCAGTGAACTTTTGACCCCAACCGAATTGTTCTCATTAGTTTAGCAAGCGTGTGGGAAGTCACATAGGTGAGCGTACAACACATAGCACAGACCCTTTCTCAGTCCTACTCAACTTTTCCCGTCCTAAACCTTTTGTTAGGTTATTCAAACTTTAAAGGAGGCACAAGTCAGGGCATGATGTGGTCCTCATCTCAAGCCTTATTGCGGCCTCCCACAAATATAGAACAGTAGAGTTTTGTTGTACAACATTGACAAAGACAAAATTTTCCATTTCAGATGCTTCCCCTCAAAGTGTTTTAAAGAGAAGAGATGATAAGAAACAGCTAATAAATGTATATCTATTTTACAGGCCAAACCAACATCCCATCTGTACAAAATAATTCTTTTCACAAAGAGGTATATTTAACCTGTTTGCAGTGTTTCAGAGGATACATTTTTCTATTCCCTTGTCTTAGAGAATTTACAGTTAGATTAGAAAACTATTTTGAGTCACATTGTTTGACCTTTTTTGCCACTTGAATCACTCGTATCTTTTTCTACTATACACAAAGAAAAATAGAAATCCATATTTTACTGCACAGAAATAGTTTTTAGTGTATATGTCCTTTTTAAATGCTTCATGATTCTTTTTCATAAAGTTTAAGCATTTTTGGATAAAATTATTTAATGCAATTTAACTCACTTATTAATCAGCTACATTCAGATTGAGAAATGTCTAATAAATAGAGGAATTATAACTGATGTATGAGTTGATAAAAATTCATGAGAGTCACCTATAGGTCCATTTAAAAGAAAAAATATAAGCTAAAAGAGAATGGAAGCTACACTCCTGGCAATGAGTAATTTTGAAAATTTGAATGTCATGAATGGTTCAGCAAGGTGGGTAAGCCCCAGGATATCAACACACAGACACTGAAGAAATGTGTCCTATTTGCTTGCCACTCTTTCTCGTAATGGATTTTTCTAAGTGCATCCTGAAGGCTTCCACTGAAGAACAAACTAAAAGAAACTTAAAATCTGTGATTGCTTGAGCAGACCCAAAAAAATCACATTGTAACTTCTGAAATGGAAGGTTAAGTAAATTTAAAGTGAGATCACTGCTTTATGCCATCAGTCTGAACATGATTTGGGGGGATTGGAGATAAGTGAAGCCCAAGGCTGATTTAGATGAATGAATTTTTAGAAGCTGAGCCTGAAGAAGTCGAATGAAATACCTAGGCAATAAAACTATAAAATGGCACTGTGAAGTTATTTGCTTTTCCCTCCAAACTATCAAAGGCTAAGAGGAAAAAAAATCTACTTAAGGTGCAAGGGAAACCAGTATGCTTATATTGGAAGTACATATAAATATATTGTCTCAGCCTGCTGGCCAGCTTAGTTCCAAATGTGTGGGGCAGTAAGTTTTCAGAACATTTTGAAGCTGCTCTATGGTTTTTGGCTACAAATATGAGCATTTTCTATCTAACAGATGCTCTTCTATCATGCAGTTTCAAATATTTCTAGAAAAATTCTGTCTTAGAATAAAAAATGTCTGTCTTTGAAAAGATTCTCCTTTCAGAATACATGCCTTTCCCAGACCTAGAGAGTCATACATAAATCTCTCAGATTAGTGATATCAGAATATAGTTATAATCAAAGATATGCTTATTAAATACCCATCATATATAAAACATTATACTGTCCATTGCAGGAAATATAAAAATAAAATAAATGATACTGTAAATGTAGCTGTTAATTTAGTATGTATCATGATAAATACAAAATGCATTACCTAAAATACTTCCATCAAATCTAACAACATCCCTATTTGTCATGTACTGCTAAGCTTCTTATTTTATAGTAAGATTAAGGTACCCCAAATCACACTTTTTTTAAAGAGACTGAGTCAAGGGGCTTCTGGGTCGTTCAGTCAGTTAAGTGTCTACCTTCAGATCAGGTCATGATCCCTGCATCCTGCTCAGTGGGAAGTCTGCTTCTCCATCCTTCTGCTGTGTGCTCTCACTAGCTCTCTCTCTCCCCCTTTTAAATAAATAAATAAATAAATAAATAAATAAATAAATAAAATCTTAAAAAAAGAGAGAGAGAGTCAAGATTAGAATCTAAGATGTCAAGTTCCAGGGTTGGCACTCTTAAATGCTTTTAAATTTTGTTTTACAAATACTGAGGATGGTAGATGATAAAGACAAAGACTATAGCATGGAATGACAAGTAAAAAATCCAGGTTTATTACCTAACAAATCTGACTACCTATTAAAGTCAAATCAGTATTTAATAGCTGGAATAAATTGGCCAAGTACTGACATGCCAGTTTTGCAAGAAACTCAGCCTTTTACAAGGTTATCCCTTTTTTAATATTGCAAAAGATCCCAAAGTTTGCTTACATTTGCCCACCTTCTTTTAGGCACCTGCTTCTACCTGCCTAAAGTGTGCCAGGGAGTGAGGCTGCCTTCTACAGAGACTGACCTCCTAAGGCTTTCCCCTGTAAGTCTAGTTGTCTGCGTTCTTGCATGAATGTGGGTCTTGGACAGTTACAGTTTCCAATCAGTGTAGAAGTGGAGATAACATTCTGACCAAGCTATGCCTCCCATTTGTCACTAGGGCATATCTTTGATAATTTTCCACAATGGAAGTGATTTGATAAATTACAATAGAGCATGCTTAATTATGCTCAACCTACAGGACCCCACAAAAAAAAAAAAAAAAAAACAACTGAGAGGGTCCCAATTGACATAGTCCTTTCATTTTAAATCGTTTTGAATCTTCTAAAGGCATTCAGGAATTTTTCATGGAGTTCATATGGTGCACAAAGGTATCTATGCAGGAAAAGGATCTTGAAAGATTTCCCCAGTTGGCATCCACACCAAAAATAGCTCAGATACCTAGGCTCCTATTTTGTCATAAATCTCTTTTTAAGAGTGAGCAGTGCCCCTTTTCACAATGGGATTTTGAAGGGTATCACCCCGACTTATCAGGCATATTTAAATATCTTTACTATTGATTTTCAGAAGGAGGGTTATGATCTTAATTCAGTGATTTACATGAGGTATGCCCAGGTCACACCCCAGGTAAGTTAAATCAGAAGGTCTGGAGGTGGGAGCCAATTGTCAGTATGTTTAAAGATGTCCAGGTAATGCCATTGCATAGAAAAATTTAGCAACCATGGTCCTTATCCTATCCCTCTTTTCTTAAGAAAATTAGACTATGCCTATGCAAATTTGTGGGTGCAAATGTTGACCATCTTACAGCATCAAGGACTAAAATTCATATCTATCATCTATGCCATGCATAGGATATCACCTAATTTCAACTATTAACATGATCAAAGTTTCTAAATTTGTGAGAATATCCCATATAATTCATAAAGAACCATGAAGATTCTAAAAAAGGACATTTCAGTGTATTTATGGAATCACCAAGGACTTCCTAAGGAAGTAAACAATTGAAAAGAGATTTGAAAATAACTAGGATTTCTATTTTGAATCGCCCTAGAGCAACTTATTGGGTTTTGTTTGCTTTTTCTTTATATCCTAATATTTATATAAACATTTTATTTCTGATTTCAAAGCCTGAGAATTAGGGCAGGAGATTTTAACAGAACCTATGAATATACCATTTTTCAGAAGTCTAAGGGCTACCATAAAGTTGATGGACACACACATACACACAGGTTCTCAGCAAGCCAGCATTAAAAAAAAAAAAGTGTCTGCTTTAGGTATTCCTCTGAGAGCATGTGGTCACATCAGGGTCCGAGGTATTTCCTCCCAGGGAAGCAGTCATAACAAGAGCAAAATCAACATAGCTCAGCTTCCTTTAGAAACAGCAAACAGAAAATCCACTGGACCTATGGAAAGATTCTACAGGTCAGCAGTAAGAAACCTTATGGAATTTTCAGAGTAAATACCTCTTTCTGAAGGCACACCACCACTGTACTATTTTCATCATACAAGTCATTCCCTCCTAGTACTTCAGATGTGATCAATAAATATTTGTTGAATTGAATGGAATTTTGGATACAAATTTGCTGCAAGAAAGGAAAAGAGAGAAGATTGAAGGGAAGAGTAGGGATGGAGGCAGGGACAGAGAGAGATAATTTTAGATAATATTTCTCATTCACACCCTGAATCGCTAAGGAAATATTGAAAACAAACAAACAAACAAAAAACTGGCGGCATCACGTTACCTGATTTCAAGCTTTACTACAAAGCTGTGATCACCAAGACAGCATGGTACTGGCATAAAAACAGACACATAGACCAGTGGAACAGAGTAGAGAGCCCAGATATGGACCTTCAACTATATGGTCAAATAATCTTTGACAAAGCAGGAAAAAATATACAGTGGGAAAAAGACAGTCTCTTCAATAAATGGTGCTGGGAAAATTGACAGCTATATGTCGAAAAATGAAACTCAACCATTCTCTTACACTGTACACAAAGATAAACTCGAAATGGGTAAAAGACCTCAATGTGAGACAGGAATCCATCAGAATCCTAGAGGAGAACATAGGCAGTAATCTTTTTTTTTTTTTTTTTTTTTTTTTAAAGATTTTATTTATTTATTTGGCAGACAGAGATCACAAGTAGTCAGAGAGGCAGGCAGAGAGAGAGGGGGAAGCAGGCTCCCTGCTGAGCAGAGAGCCCGATGTGGGGCTCGATCCCAGGACTCTGAGATCATGACCCGAGTGGAAGGCAGAGGCTTTAACCCACTGAGCCACCCAGGTGCCCCGGCAGTAATCTTTTTGATATCAGCCACAGCAACTTCTTTCAAGATATGTCTCCAAAGGCAAAGGAAACAAAAGTGAAAATGAACTTTTGGGACTTCATCAAACTCAAAAGCTTCTGCACAGCAAAGGAAACAGTCAACAAAATGAAGAGGCAACCCACGGAATGAGAGAAGATATTTGCAAATGACAGTACAGACAAAAGGTTGATATCCAGGATCTATAGAGAACTTCTCAAACTCAACACACACAAAACAGATAATTGTATCAAAAAATGAGCAGAAGATCTGAACAGACACTTCTCCAATGAAGACATGCAAATGGCTATCAGTCCCATGAAAAAATGTTCATCATCCCTAGCCATTTGGGAGATTCAAATTAAAACCACATTGAGATAGCACCTTACACCAGTTAGAATGGCCAAAATTAGCAAGACAGGAAACAACGTGTGTTGGAGAGGATGAGGAGAAAGGGCAACTCTTTTACACTGTTGGTGGGAATGCAAGTTGGTGCAGCCACTTTGGAGAACAGTGTGGAGATTCCTCAAGAAATTAAAAATAGAGCTTCCCTATGACCCTGCCATTGCACTCCTGGGTATTTACCCCAAAGATACAGATGTAGTGAAAAGAAGGGCCATCTGTACCCCAAAGTTCATAGCAGCAATGGCCACAGTCGCCAAACTGTGGAAAGAACCAAGATGCCCTTCAACGGAAGAATGGATAAGGAAGATGTGGTCCATATACACTATGGAGTATTATGCCTCCATCAGAAAGGATGAATACCCAACTTTTGTAGCAACATGGACGGGACTGGAAGAGATTATGCTGAGTGCAATAAGTCAAGCAGAGAGAGTTTCACGTATTTGTGGAGCATAACAAATAACATGGAGGACACAGGGAGATGGAGAGGAGAAGGGAGTTGAGGGAAATTAGAAGGGGAGGAGAACCATGAGAGACTATGGACACTGAAAAACAACCTGAGG
This sequence comes from Mustela nivalis, assembly GCF_964662115.1. Classification (NCBI taxonomy): domain Eukaryota; kingdom Metazoa; phylum Chordata; class Mammalia; order Carnivora; family Mustelidae; genus Mustela; species Mustela nivalis. The sequence goes on from NC_139040.1 coordinate 104,611,579, forward strand.
GTTTCGAAGGGGTGGGGGTTGGGAGGTTGGGGGAACCAGGTGTTGGGTATTGGTGAGAGCACGTACTGCATGGAGCACTGGGTGTGGTGCAAATCAATGAATACAGTTACACTGAAAAGAAATAAAATAAAATAAAATATAAAATAAAATAAAATAAAATAAAATAAAATAAAATAAAAATCTCATTCATTTTCCTAGACAGTCAGGTCAAGACAGTCATTTTCTTCACTGGACCCCCAGCCTCTATGAAGGTATCTGAAACATGAAAAGATACAAAACAAATTGTTCTTGAATAGGTGCCTAAATAAGAATCAACAAATTTCACGAAGTTTTCACTCACTCATCCAAAGTAAAGAACACTTGTAGATCAGGAGTAACTTCACGAGTGTGAAAAGTTTAAGAAATTAAAAAATATTGTGGAGGCAGGTAGAGAGCACTGGATGCCACGGGGTCCTTGGTTGTTTTCTACTGGTGGTTTGCCATTCACCCAAGCACCAGCAGATGATCTGATTAAAGTAAGAGAATGTGGTATGCATTAAAAATAATTTTTCAACCTTTTAAACTTTATAGCCATGTGTATGATCAATATTAGTAACTATTTCTTGGATATGTGAACACTATGCTTAAATATCTCATTTAAATTATTTCTAAGATTTTATTTATTTATTAGAAAGCACACAAACAGGTGAGGGGCAGTGGGAGAGGGAGAAGCAGACTCCTCTTTGAGCAGGGAGCCCAGTGTGGGCTTATTCCCAGGACCCTGGGATCACAACCTGAGCCAAAGGCAGATGCTTAACCAACTGAGCCATCCAGGTGCCCCAGTTTCCTTTGAATTGTAGTGAAATTTCAGTAAAACCAAACTTGTTACAGTAGCCTAGTAAGGTCTATATATACTCTCTATTTCCTGTCTACCCCACAGATTGTGTCTCTTGAATGCAGACTCTGAACAGAGTTTACTGTACAGTGTCTTTATTATGGGACGTCCTTGGGACTATCACCTGTAGAAAGCAGAAAAAAAGTAGGCTCAAGCAGGGGGAGATACGGTGCTCTGATAAAAGTCTGACAGCTTAGCTAGTCCCATGTGGTGCTTGGGAGAATATAATCACTCCTCAGAGTTATATTCCGCTGAGGCAAAGTGGTTGGGCTTTACATCCTATCTTGCTCTGTCTTAGGAAGTGGGGCCCCTTGAGAAGGGTGTGCATTGGACAAGGCAGCTTTCTGTAGGTGAGGTGATTTCTGAAGATGTTGAGAACTAAAAGCTATCCTCCCCCTAATTCCTTGTTTCCCCCCATGCCAGATGGGGTTGTGTTACTCTCCATGGACTCACCCTTAATAGTTTTATCACAGATCTTATGACAAACTTTAAAAGTCTTTTTTTAAATTTTATTTTCCGTCTCTGCATTTTGAATATAGGCATAATGAGGGTATCAACCTTGTCAGTTTTAGTTACTGAACTTTTTTCCCCATTTCTCAGAGTAGGTGCGCAATATATTTTTACTAAATGAATAAATCTTCAGTTGACTTTGTTTATTGCATTCTTATCTATGTCTTTGCTTACATTTTGTATATTTGATAGATCAAGTTTTATAAGGAGTGTAAAAAAGGACCATAACCATAACAGATTTGTCAAGTTTTCCTTTAATTTCTAGAAGAATGTTTTCTTGTATACTTTACAATTGTGTCCTTTGTCACATAAAAGCCTATGGCTCTTATATTTGATTTGCATATCATCTTTTTATATCAAAATATATTTTTGTCATATTTGATGCATTTGGCTTTTAATTTTACTTTCTGATATTTAATTTGTTATAACTATACTCCTGATACATCTTTGTAAGTTATCTACTCACTATCTGAAAGTTTGTAAGATTTTCTTTCAACTTAGAACTTGCAAAGTAGTTTCAACTGGAAAGCTTAATTTTTCTGCAGTTTAGGGACATTTCTCTCTATTATTTTAATATTTACTATTTGACATATATGCACTGATATAGGTATAATAATCATGGCCATGCATACAGACTTGAAGGCAAACATTGTGATCCAAATATTCTACAATTATTTAGATTGTTCTGCAAATGAGAAAGACAAATTTTCAAACATGTTGTGGTTCACAATGTGATGCCTCTTATGGCATCATTACTCAAAGGTATATTCCACCTAGCCAAAACAGGATTTAAGTGAAGAATTCAAGAATGGGAAAAGGGTGGCATTAAAAGAATTATAGGGCCAGTATTCCTTGAATCACTAACAGAATAAAGGTGTTTATCACATTTTGATGGAGAAGGTTTTTACAAGCCTAAAAACAAACAAAAAAAGCCAGAGGAAAAAACTGACTGACATATTTGAATAATAACAGTAAAAATATAAACTTTTGTGTTAAAAAATAATAAAATCCTTATATAAAACTAGAATTTATTTGGAGCAGTCAGTTCAGTCTAAGCGTTGAAAAGTAAATTAAACCTATTGATAGGACAGAATAGTTAATGAAATTAAAAAATAAAAAAGTAATAAGTATAATAATAACTACTACAATTATAGCACTTAAATTTTTCATGCACCATTCAAAGGACTTTTTATCATTTACCTATCAATTCTTTCTATGCACTTCATTGAAACTCTAGAAAAGGGAAGCAGAGACAATTCTGAAGAAAATTAGACAAGAATTTTTCTATCACTGAGAGGTATATTTTCTATCAACTAGTCAAAACAATAAAGGGAATAAGATTCAAAGGAAAGCACAGCCTTATTTTACCATATTTGCTACAGATTTTTTTAAAGAAATAAAACATGATAGACTTGAAACTCCTGAATATTCTTCTCTAAACTCATTTATTTATCTCTCTCCTTCTTCCCTCCTTGAAGTACACCACCATTCAGAATTTGTAGCACAGAATCCTAGACATGACTGAGTTTTATCCCTGAACAATTGATTTGCTTCTCTTCAATCTGTATGTAAATTATTTCTACAATTTTCTACAATGTCTGTTTTCATGTAATACTGTGTTCTTGAGTTTTACCTATGTTAAAAAATTAATACTTGCTTTTTAATTTTAGATACTTGAGCTGAGAGTGGGTTGCTCTGAAAAGGTTTGTGTTTGCTTTTTCCTGGTGCCTCAGCAGTACCATCAGCCTGGAATCATTTTATTTTCTTTCTTTTTTAAATTTATTTTTGGATTAGGGGTTCTTTATTCATTTAAATAGTGAAAAATTGAACTATGAACTTTGTTGTGGGTAGGCTTATGATTTTAATTCTAATAGGAAAATATCTAGCCCCTCATCTACCTGCATTCTGAGACAAGCAAAGTCAGACAAGCTTCTTTGCCATTTCCTTGTGACAGAGCAAAGACTTTTTTGATCTACTTCTTACTGAATGTGTTGTCTGAAAATTCTGGTTTTATTTACCGCTTTCAGTTGCAATTCCTATGGACCCCAAGATGATTTCCTTTCTTTTGGGATTACAAAAAAACTCTGCAAATCCACATGTTGAATGCATGGTACCCTCTAATATTCTAACTAGGTCTCAGTCCTTTCTGAAATGCAGAATTTCTGAATGTTTTGGAATAGAGACTATATCCATATTGCTGACAATGCAATTAGAAGATATTCCTAGTTATACTTATGTTAATCATTTTCCTTGTCATTTCTTTTGTTGCTATAGATATTACTAGATATCTCTAAAATCAAGGAGAAAGTGGTGTCTGGGTAGCTCAGTCAAGCATCTGCCTGAACTGTCCCTGCTTGGTGGGGAGCCTGCTTCTCCCTCTTCCTCTTCTGCTTCCCCTGATTGTGCTCTGGCTCTCTTTCTTTGTCAAAGAAATAAATAAAATCTTTAAAACAAAATAAATAAAATCAGAGAGAAAGGTTTTAGTTATGAATGAAAGGAGTGGTCAGCAACATTGTCGAGGTGCCACCTAGCCCCGTTTTAAAGAAAATACTTGCTTTTCCAGTGTAGTGCATAAACAATGAATCTTGGAACACTAAAAAAATAAAATTAAATTAAAAAAGAAAGAAAGAAAGAAACAAACAAACAAACAAACAAGCACTTGTTGCCCAGCTTCTGGGAATATGGTCAGCAGCCATGCATCAGTGTCTGTTTTTGTCACTGAGAGCTTTAACAAAGCACTGCTTTTAACTGGGCAGCCCAAGTCTGGTGTAAAGGCCTGTCCCTTTAGGCCCAACTGAGGAAACTGTCAGCGGTCTTCACTCCAGAGCTTCCTTCTAGGATGGCTGAGGATGGTCAGGCCTCCACTGCAGTCTGCCTTGATGCTGTGTCCTATCTCGTTTCCTCACCCTTTCCTTCACAGACTCTTAGCTGTGACAAACATCTTTCATTTTAAATACTTCCAGCATCTATTTCAGGAAAAACTAACATGTGATAGTTGTGGTCTAGTCCATTTATTCTTCATTACTTCTTTATGTTATCTTCATCAGACCTTAACATTTTTGAAATAACTGTATCTGTACTTCTTCTCTTCTCTTTTCCAAACAGCCTACAGATTATCACACATTTGAATATTATAATTCATAAGTTTTATACCAGGAAAGGGAACGAAGTCTTCATTTGCAAAGTGTTACCTCTCTTCCCCCATGTATTCCCATGAAGGTGAGCTTCAGAATCATGTGGCCAAATTTCAAATTAATGATAATAATAATAATCTATTGAAGTTTACTTTCCAGTCACAACTGTAAGATTATACATATAATTTATAAGAGTATATATGCATATATGTAAATATAATCATACTCAGAAATATGGTATTGCTTTCCACATATATCATTTTTATTGGTTCTAAAACATTTTTAAACATTTTTTGTCTTCAAGTATATTTCAAATATTATTAAATTATTCATTATAGTTCTGGATTTGTTGCTACTCTAACCAAAAACATTTAGGAAATAATTTTAATAACTGTAAACATATATCACCTCTAGTATTTTCTGTTTACCTAATACCTATTCACTTTATGGCATTCTCATTATTTACCAGTTATTTCCAGAGATTATTTTAGAATTTCAAGCCAGAATTTTCCAAAAAGGAAAATTATGTTATTTTTAGTACATTGTTTGTATTTTTTCATTACTACTTAAATATTTAGATCAAAAGTTTTCCTTAACATTTTCTAAAATTGGTAATAGCATTAATCTTTGCCATCTTTTTTGATTTTCAGTATAATATCAACCAGTGCTTTAGCATGGATATCCATGATTATGTTTAGAAGTATTTTTACCTTTTAAGGTCCAAAGTAGTAGATTATACTGCCTCATAGCTTGGCAACTAAAACCCTGGAGTATGCTAATAAAAATCAATAAGGCAAGAAGGTTACTAACCGCTTGTAAAATTGACATTTAGGTTCAATTTTTTCTTCTTTACCATATGTTCAACAAAGACACAGTTTAAGAATGCAATAATATAGATACTCATAAATTATGGATGAGACTAGCTATAGTCTCAAAGCAAAGAAATAGAAAAATAAGTGTAGAGAAACAGATCAAGAGAAATGTTTGCCTGTTTTAGTGTATGAGGTAGTGTTACTAGCATGTGTTCACAAAAAAAAAAATAATAATAAAAAAAGGAAAAGAAAAGTACATTCCATCCGTTAAATAAATTTGGTCAGCCTTCCTGGAGATTCATGATGCAAATTAAACTTTAAAAGTTTCTGTGATGTTATGTGACAGAGAAATATGTTCTCATTAATACTTAGAGCTTTACAATGTTTTAAATAATTACAAATTGTACTCAAATTTTCTAGAGAATGGATTTCTGTTCTCAGTTAGTTTATAGGAGAAATTGTCTGTAGCTTGTAGCTTGTCTGTATCCATGAGCAAAATTTATATCATCCAGGGCTATCATTTTCTTATTTCTTTTTCAATTTATTTCTATTTAGTTGGATTCAATATTTCTGTGCAGTATGAAAAGGACCACTGACATATGTAGATTTGAATTATTTGATTGCTGAATCTGGATATATGTACAGAAAAGAGTTTTAAGTAGACCCACTTAGGTTTTGTGCTTCATATTGAAATGTTCACTGATGCCAGCACTATTACAATTAGTCTACCAAGGGTTACATAGTTGGTTAAAGAAGGAAGAAAGGCAGACGCCAGATGAAAAGAAGGGATCAAGATATGCCCTCCATATTACTCCACTGTATGTATATTTATAAACTTGTTTTAACATGAAACTTTTTTCCAGAATGCCTAGTAAAATATTTTTGCATGACCAAAAAATAAATATTAGGGGATGGATTTCCTCAAATGAAGTTTTTTATATCTAATGGGAGTATTTCTCTTTCTAGCAAATCTATTATCACATTAAATTTTAAACTGTATTAGACAATATATATTTTTTTAATTTACTTGACAGACAGAGATCACAAGTAGGCAGAGAGGCAGGCAGAGAGAGAGGAAGGAAAGCAGGCTCCCTGCTGAACAGAGAACCCGACGCGGGGCTCAATCCCAGGACCCTGGGATCATGACCTGAGCCAAAAGCAGAGGCTTTAACACACTGAGCCACCCAGGCGCCCCGACAATATTTTTTATTGCTAAAGTACTATCTTCATTATGTTAGATGATGATTTCTTTTACACCTAGAGTAATTTACTAGACTTTTTAAAAAAGCCTATGTTTATAAATATGTTTGGTCAGTAGTTCTTTTAATTTGTTTTATGATTCTCAGCTTTATCAATTTTATAAAATACAAAATTAGATATACTTCATCTTTCTCTTTGTTTCTTAACTATTATTAAAGTAAGGCAGTTATTTTTTTCTATGAAACTTTAAAATATTCACCCCAAAATGCATTCAACAATTAGTTTTAGAAATGACAGTTAGTCATTTGTCCATCTCTTCCGAGGTGATCTTCTTCAAGTTTTCTACCTCTTTTTTAAACTAATTCCATGATTTCTAGAAAATGATCAATTTTTATGAATGTTAAAATCTGTTAACAATAATATAATTATGAACATGTTTATACTGCTTTCTGATTTCTAAATGTATTTGTGATTGATTTCTTTTATTTTTTACTTAGATTTTAGATTAATTCAATTAACCATTCAAAGCCACCATATTTGAGAATTTTAATTGAGTAAATACAACCTCACATTTTATGGCTTATTAGTTTCTATAGCAAGAAACAAGAAAAAGGCTTTCCTTTCTTTTGGAATGTCTTATATTTATTTATTTGTTTAATTTAGGTGTAATTTTGTTTTGCTCATTTAGTTGTTTATTACTATTCTTATTAAAGGTTTACAAATGAGGAGTGCCTAGGTGGATCAGATGCTTAAGCATCTGCCTTTGGATCAGGTCATGATCTTCAGGTCTTAGGATCAAGCCCCGTGTCAGGCTAGTTGCTAAGCAGGAGGCCTGCTTCTCCTTCTTCTTCTGATTCTCCCCCCAACTTGTTCTCTCTCTCTCTCTCTCAAGTGAATAAAAAAAAATCTTTAAAGAAAGTTTGGAAATGAAAAAAAAAATTATTTTGTAGAATTTTGTATTCTCATTACATTTTTACTAAATGCAGAAAAGTGCTCTGTTTTCCAATTTTCCATATTTTTATCATGAATTTCTATTTTAAGCTGTTATTAATCTTAAATTTTAAAGAATTGTGTTTAGGGTGCTTGGGTGGCATAGTCAGTTAAGTGTCCCACTCTTTATTTCATCTTAGGTCATGATCCAGTGTCAAGAGATCAAACCCTACATCAGGCTCTGTGCTCAGTGCAGTCTGCTTAGGACTCTCTCTCTCCCCCGCCCTCCTGTGCTCACTGTATTTCAAACAAATAAATACATCTTTAAAAATAAGTATTGTATGTAGGGATTATGGCTTCTACAATTTATAAATTATATGACATATTTTTGTAAATGTTTGAACAAAGCTTAAAATGTTTTATTTTCTTCAGTTTCCAATTTTCTAAATAGACTTATTATATAATCCCAAGAAATCTAAATGTCATTTTGTAAAAATGTTATTGATTTCAGAAGGAAAGGGGCAAGAGGATGAGGTAGATAGGTAATGAATATTAAGGAGGGCACATGTGGTGATGAGCACTGGGTGTTATATACAAGTAATAAATCGTTGAATGCTACATAATGATGTGGGACACCTGGGTGGCTCAGTGGGTTAAGCCTCTGCCTTTGCTTCAGTTCATTATCCCAGGGTCCTGGGCCTACATAGGGCTCTCTGCTCAGCAGGGAGACTGCTTCCTCCTCTCTCTGCCTGCCTCTCTGCCTACTTGTGATCTCTGCCTGTCAAATAAATAAATAAATAAATAAATAAATAAATAAATAAATGGAAACTAATGATGTACTATATGTTGGCTAACTGAACAAAATAAAAAATATTCTTGGTATGTTAAATGTTGAGAGATATGTTACACATCCCTTAAAAATGTGTATCTGTGACTGATTCCCATGGTTCCTTTTTGTTGTTGTTTTTAATTTTTTAAACATTAATCTATTCTCAAGAATTTGTTAATGTAATGCCATCATTCTGAAGCAGGCTGTTAAAGGATAGAAAAATATCACTGTTTTCTTCTTAAATGCTGACCAAAATTTATTGTGTTTTGATTTTGATACTCTACAACTGTTTGCTTCTTGCTTTTTCAAGTGCATAACTCCCATCTATCCTTTTATTTTGAAATATCTCTGTGTATGTATACATGTGTTTTCTTGTTACAATGTATTATGATTTTGTTCTTTAAGTGACTAATAGCACTTTTAATTTGGAAGAGGAATTCAATTTGTCATAGTTTTATTCCTTATAATTTATTAGCCTCATTTCAATATTTATGCTCTTTGGTTCAGTCATTCCTTGCCATTTTTTGTCTTTCTTTCTTGGTTATGTACTTATTTAACCCAAAATATATATTAAGGAACTTAAATGGCAAGACATGTGTTCAAATGTTATTTGAAAATCTGTCTTCCCCTAACCCATGATAGAAATTTAATACACCTGTTTCTCTGCTACACCTAACCAAAGTCCATTCTTCAATAATTTAACTTTCAACCTTAACCAGTTCACTATAATATACCTTTATCACTATTCAACTTTTTCTTTCTAAGATTTTTGTTATTGCTCTTTTGTAATCAGTTTTTTTTTTTTTTTGAAAGAAAGAAGAGAGAGTATGCACGTGAATGAGAAGGGAGGAGCAGAGGGAGAGATAAAGAGTGAATCTTTTTTTATTATTATTGTGTTGTGTTAGTCACCATAGAGTACATCATTCATTTTTGATGTAGTGTTCCATAATAAGCAGGCTGCACACCCACTGTAGAGTCTGACATAGGGCTTGATCTCATGACCCTGAGATCATGACCTGACCTACCCAAGCATCCCTTTTATACTTGATTCTCTAATCATATTTATTCCAAGTATTTATATCCAAAACTGCTATCAGTAATCACCAGTAATTTCTGAGGTTTCGTTTTTGACCTATTTGTCCATGGAGGAAGTTTCAGATGTGATATTTTGTGTTAACATCCATTTCAGAATGTGTTCTGATGACCCTGCCAATTTAATGGGTTAACTATTTAAGGGACCAAGAATAGGCTTCCCCAAAATATACCACTTTGGCATATTGATTATTTTAAAACAAAGCTACTTAGCAAAGAGCTTAGGAGGTAGTCTGCTTAAGATTCTCTTTCTCCCTCTTCTTCGGCACTCTGCCACCTCTCTTTCTCTCTAAAATTAATAAATAAATGTATAAAAAGAAAATAAAAGAAAAATTTCCTCCCCAACACTATGTATATAAGTACAAATTTCATTTTTTAAACCACAGAATACAGGGGATTGTTTTTCTTTTTCTTCAGATATAGAGATTAAGATTAAGAATCCTAAAAAAAAAGACAGTCTCTCCAATAAATGGTGCTGGGAAAATTGGACAGCTATATGTAGAAGAATGAAACTCAACCATTCTCATACACTGTACACAAAGATAAACTCGAAATGGGTAAAAGACCTCAATGTGAGACAGGAATCAATCAGAATCCTAGAGGAGAACATAGGCAGTAATCTTTTTGATATCAGCCACAGCAACTTCTTTCAAGATATGTCTCCAAAGGCAAAGGAAACAAAAGTGAAAATGAACTTTTGGGACTTCATCAAGATCAAAAACTTCTGCACAGCAAAAGAAACAGTCAACAAAATGAAGAGGCAACCCACGGAATGGGAGAAGATATTTGCAAATGACAGTACAGACAAAAGGTTGATATCCAGGATCTATAATGAACTCCTCAAACTCAACACACACAAAACAGATAATTGTATCAAAAAATGAGCAGAAGATCTGAACAGACACTTCTCCAATGAAGACATGCAAATGGCTATCAGACCCATGAAAAAATGTTCATCATCACTAGCCATTTGGGAGATTCAAATTAAAACCACATTGAGATAGCACCTTACACCAGTTAGAATGGCCAAAATTAGCAAGACAGGAAACAACGTGTGTTGGAGAGGATGAGGAGAAAGGGCAACTCTTTTACACTGTTGGTGGGAATGCAAGTTGGTGCAGCCACTTTGGAGAACAGTGTGGAGATTCCTCAAGAAATTAAAAATAGAGCTTCCCTATGACCCTGCCATTGCACTCCTGGGTATTTACCCCAAAGATACAGATGTAGTGAAAAGAAGGGCCATCTGTACCCCAAAGTTCATAGCAGCAATGGCCACGGTCGCCAAACTGTGGAAAGAACCAAGATGCCCTTCAACGGAAGAATGGATAAGGAAGATGTGGTCCATATACACTATGGAGTATTATGCCTCCATCAGAAAGGATGAATACCCAACTTTTGTAGCAACATGGACGGGACTGGAAGAGATTATGCTGAGTGCAATAAGTCAAGCAGAGAGAGTCAATTATCATATGGTTTCACGTATTTGTGGAGCACAACAAATAACATGGAGGACACAGGGAGATGGAGAGGAGAAGGGAGTTGAGGGAAATTGGAAGGGGAAGAGAACCATGAGAGACTATGGACACTGAAAAATAACCTGAGGGTTTCGAAGGGGTGGGGGTTGGGAGGTTGGGGGAACCAGGTGTTGGGTATTGGTGAGAGCACATACTGCATGGAGCACTGGGTTTGGTGCAAAAACAATGAATACTGTTATGCTGAAAAGAAATTAAAAAAAAAAAAGAAGAGAATCCTAACACCAGAGTATTGTAGAGGAAAATAGAAGAATGTTTTCTTATTTTTTTAAAAAGATTTTATTTATTTATTTGACAGAGAGATCACAAGTAGGCAGAGAGGCAGGCAGAGAGAGAGAGGAGGAAGCAGGCTCCCTGCTGATCAGAGAGCCCGATGTGGGACTCGATCCCAGGACCCTGAGATCATGACCTGAGCCGAAGGCAGTGGCTTAACCCACTGAGCCACCCAGGCGCCCCAAGAATGTTTTCTTAATGATTAGAAGACTTTTTTCATTATCACTAAATTTCAAAAAGGCTACCGTATACCAATGTTGAATATAATTAAAATGGAAAAAACATTAGTTATGTGGAGGAAAAAATGGTTTCTTCAAGGTAGAAAAACTTAAAGAATTAAACTTCAGCATGTTGTGATATTTTCCCATTATATACAACTCATGTGGCTTCATCTAATTTTATTAATGCTTAATGATATTTAGTTTTAAATTTTTAGAGGTCATGTTCCTTTACAATTTTTTAAAAACATCCAGCCGTTGTTTTTAATTTTTTCTCTTGTCTTTTATAAATCAAAACAAAGCAAAACAACCCCAGAGCATAGCAAAGATATATTCTTTCTTCAAGGCAGCAGAGAAAGGTGTCTTCTTCATAGGACTGAACCTTCATTTTTTTTTTTTTTCAGTTGAGGAACTGAAAACACCTTCATTTCAGATACAAATTTAAAGGCAAATTAACCTTTCAGTTAAAAATACCTAGCAGCTATTCACTGAGAATGGGGAGCAAAGATTTGAAGTTTAATTCTTTCCATATTCTGGACACTCCAGAGTCTTGCAGAATACTACTACTAGTACTAGAATTTTTCCTAATTATACTCCTACATTAGTACTTCATCTGTGAAAAATGACACTTCCCAGAATGTTTATCATATACAGGGGGGAAAAATAATTTTTGCTCTACCCTTCTAGGTTCTTGGCTGAGAATCCTGGAATAAAAGATTAACAGGATAAAAGCAAACAATAGCTTTATAACATATGTACCTCCTGAGTATATGGGAAATACCCAGGAAAAATAACTCCCTCAAATGGGCTTTAGTACCACCTTAAATATCATCTTCAGCAAGATAAAACAAGGTGTTGATGGAGAGACCACTTATAGGAGGTTATCAGAACACAGTAAACAAAGGTGAGATTGTTATGAAGATTTATGTCCATGCTTTCTTCACTGACAAGAGTTTCTAGAGATTTAGAGTCATCCTAGTCTCCCTGATACAGAGAAGGAGACACCTTACAAGTGGAGGTTTCCCTTATACATATAAATATCTCCTACAAAAGCATAACTTCTATTTGTTTTTCAGAGCTTGTCCTGTGTCTGCTCTTTCTTAAAAATAACCAGCCCAGGGCCGCCTGAGTGGCTCAGTAGGTTAAAGCCTCTGCCTTTGCCTCAGGTCATAATCCCAGGGTCCTGGGCCTACATAGGGCTCTCTGCTCAGCAGGGAGCCCGCTTTCCCCTCTCTCTCTGCCTGCCTCTCTGTCTACTTGTGATCTCTGTCTGTCAAAAAAAAAAAATAAATAAAATCTTCAACCAGCCCAAGATAAACCTTATGCTAAGAGGCATATTTTGGGGTGACAAATTTCACTCCTCGTCAGCACCAGTTCATGTCCATGATCCAGTTTCCTGAACTACTATGTGTGTGATGAATATAGGTGCACTAAAATGAACCAGCTCATGATGCCTCAAATATTAGCTTTTGTTAGATAAATAACTACATAGTGTTCTGATTTTCACTGATGTCAAAGAAAACAGTATGGGAAGAAGCTGTTGTAGCTCTGTACTGTCTCCTTTTTAACACTGGTATAGGGGCGCCTGGGTGGCTCAGTGGGTTAAAGCCTCAGCCTTTGGCTCAGGTCATGATCCCAGGGTCCTGGGATCAAACCCCACATTGGGCTCTCTGCTCAGCAGGGAGCCTGCTTCCTCCTCTCTCTCTGCCTGCCTCTCTGCCTACTTGTGATCTCTGTCAAATGAATAAATACAATCTTCAAAAAAAAAAAAAACACTGGTATATTTGCTTCACAGCCTTTGATGTTAGTATTTTTTCTAGATTCATGTAATTAACCGCCTAATTCCTTTCTCTCTCTCTCTCTCTTTTTTTCCTGTATTCTTGTAACTATTTTAGTCAAAAGTATAAGCAAGCAAGTCAGGGACAGCCAGATGTATGCTAATTGAATAGTCTTCAGTATTTCAGGGTTCTTTTTTTTTTTTTTAAAGATTTTATTTATTTATTTGACAGAGAGAAATTACAAGTACACTGAGAGGCAGGCAGAGAGAGAGAGAAGGAAGCAGGCTCCCTGCTGAGCAGAGAGCCCGATGCGGAACTCAATCCCAGAACCCTGAGATCATGACCTGAGCTGAAGGCAGCGGCCCAACCCACTGAGCCACCCAGGCGCCCCGTATTTCAGGGTTCTTGAAATAATCTGTATCCCTCAGTGATTTTTTTTATACCAAAACCAAGACAAACGTCACTTTATTTAAGAAAAAATAAGTTCATTTTCTAAAGGTAAGATTTTACAAAACTGGAAATGTCCTTATTGCAGTATACTTTCTTTATTTATACCCTAAAAAGTTATTTATTTTTTTAAAGATTTTATTTATTTGACAGAGAGAGAGATCACAAGTAAGCAGAGAGGGAGAGAGAGAGAGGAGGAAGCAGGCTCCCTGCCCAGCAGAGAACCCGATGTGGGACTCAATCCCAGGACTCTGAGATCATGACCTGAGCTGAAAGCAGAGGCTTAACCCACTGAGCACCCAGGCAGCCCCTTAAAAAGTTATTTTGAGAATTTCTTCCCAAGGTAGAGTGTAAAATCCTGAGGACAGGTGAGAGATGGTGACTTATTTCCATACTAACAAGTTAAGAAAACCCAATAAATTTGCATTGAGTAGAGTTTAAAAGTCATCTGCCTTACTTCTCAATCTTGTCCCTATTTTCCCAATGGTTACCAGTGTTATTTATAGCCTTTGTTGGGAAAGAAACATTTTTCTCTCTCTTTCAAGATTCTTTTAGCTGGTTAAGAATTAAACTGACATAAGGCAGATTAACAGAAGGAAATCAATTATAATTATGTACGGATGGTGGCTTCGTAAGAATACGAGGCCTACAGGCAGCCAAGCAGTTGAAGCTTGTATGCCATCCAGAGCTAAGGATATGGGGGTAGAGGTCTGGAGTTTCAGAGGGACAGAATGCAATTCACAGGAAGATGAAGAGAGTAAATATTTGGCAAACAATATGTGCTAGCCATACAGAAATGATAGGGCACAGAGATGAATTTTAATAAGTAGACTTTGCTAAATTCCTCCATGTCTACCCCCCCTGTGTTATATTATACTGCATTTACCTATGGTGATAGCAGCTTCCTTCCTGAAGCAGGTCCTCTATCTAAATTATTTTAGGAATTTGGGAGAAAGGTCAAAGATTAGTCCCAAGGCTTCTGTTTCTTAAAAATAATCAGCCTTGAATAATCCACCTGACAAAGAGACACATTTTGAGGAGGCAATTTTTGCTTCCCCACACCTTTTTCACTAACTATAGCTAATATTTTGAAAACAAATAAAAATAAAGCCATTGATTGATACTCGAAATTAAGAAGATAAAAATTGCTCTCCTAATATGGATGGGTACCACTACTTATATGGCATAAGTACATTTAATAACATTCTGAAAAACCTATGTTCTAATGCTTTCCTCTCTCTGGAAGTTTCTCTTAATACTATAATTTTATCTATATCTACTTTAAGTCCTTTTTGATGAAAAAGAAACTCCAAAATAGATTCTGTACCAATCAACATGCTGAGAAAAATCAAAGACACTCTCTAACTACTCAGAGTATCCCTTTTCATTCTTTCAGTGAAACTAAATTTTAAGCCTATACTCTCCCTGATCTGCCCTATTCTACTGTGAACATGTTAGTTCAGAAGGAAAGAGAAGTAAAACCTTGCAAGTCAAACCAGCTTCAGAGCCAAGTAGTGACGTTCATTCTTGTATAAGATAAATGAAAATTATAACTGGTGAGACCATTGCATACTTCAGTGTTTATTCAAATGAAATGGAAAATATGCATGTAGCATGGGAAATAAAACTAATTCCCAGCACCAGTACAACAAAATTATTTATAAATCAGCAGCAAACATTATAAATGGTATATTTCAGCAATAATTCTTAACCATAATGCCAAACTATTACTGGCCATGCTTAGCTGTTACTGCATGCAGTATTTGCATCTTTCTACTCCTATTAATTCTGGAAAACAGTGCAATGCAAAAGACACACCCACTATTTTGATATAGAATGTGTGTTGAACATATGTTCCTTCCATACTTTTAGTCTGAATATAAAATTAACACAAATCTTAAGTATGTGCAAAAGGAGTTGTTAAAATTTGTTACTAAATACGCCTTGTGTGTACAGATACTAGTACAACCAAACTCCAAAGTTGCAATGTGTTAATGTTTATAGATGTATAGATAAATAGAATAATAGATCAATATAAGTATGTCACCGCTTTGTGAGAACATTTAAAAATATATAGTGTTTAAAATTTTTATCCAAAAATCTGAATATATTGTTTCTTAAGGATATAGTAAAACTCAGAAGAATTAAAATAACATTTAATTCCTCATATCAGTCAGATTTCAGGAAGGAAAATAAAGCCCTCACCAGATCGTTCAAGAAAATATTTAAACATGTTGGAAAAAATGAAAATGCAAGCCAAGAACCTGAAATAACCCAGAGATTTTTCAATATTGGGAAGCTCTTTCCCTTCCTAGGGTTGGAAGATAATTGAAACAAGTCCCTTAGAAAATAATTCAGAATTGATTAAGGACTTAAGTGTCAAACCTGAAACCATAAAACTACAAGTAAACATAGGGGAAAATATCCTTGACATTGGTCTTGGAAATGATTTTTTGGATATGACACCAAAAGCACAAGCAACAAAAAGCAAAAAGCAACAAAGGATACTTATCAAGTTAAACAGTTTCTTCACAGCAAAGGAAATGATCAACAAAATGCAAAGGCAATGTACAGAAAGGGAAAAAGTATTTGTAAACCACATATTTGATATGGAGCTGTTCTCTAAAATATATAAGGAAATAAAAATGAAAACTGCAATGAGATATCACTTCACACCTGTCAGAATGGCTAAAATCAACAACATAAGAAAGAGCAGGTATTCACAAGGATGTGGAGAAAAGGGAACCCTCCTACACTGTTGGTGGGAATGCACACTGGGGCAGCCACTGTGGAAAACAATATGAAGGTTCCTCAGAGTTAAAACTAGAACTACCTTCTGGTCCAGCAATTGAACTATTCGGTATTCATCCCAAAGAGATCAAAAATACTAATTCAAAGGGATACATGCACCCTCATGTTTATAGCAGCATTGTCTACAACAGCCAAATTATGGAAATTTCCATATCCTAGTGTCCATCAACTGATGAAGGGATAAAGAAGAAGTGATATATATATACAATGGAATATTACTCAGCCATAAAAAGAATGAAAACTTGCCATTTACAATGATATAGATGGAGCTACAGAGTACCATGCTAAGTGAAATAACTCAGAGAAAAACAGCATATGATTTCACTCATATGTGGAATTTAAGAAACAAATGAGCAAAGGGGACAAAAGAGAAAGAGAGAGAGAGGCAAGCCAAGAAACAGACACACACTCTCTCTCTCTTTTTTTATTTTAGATTTTATTTATTTATTTGACAGAGAGAGGGAGAGCACAAGTAGGCAGAGCGGCAGGCAGAGGGAGAGGGAGAAGCAGACTCCCCACTGAGCAGGGAGCCTGATCCAGGGCTCAATCCCAGGACCCTGGGATCATGACCTGAGCCGAAGGAAGATGCTTAACCATTTGAGCCAACCAGGTGCCCCTGAATCACAATCTTGCACATCTGAAACTAATATTACACCATATGTTAACTAACGGGAATTTAAATAAAAACTTAAGGGGCACCTGGGTGGCTCAGTGGTTTAAACCGCTGCCTTTGGCTCAGGTCATGATCTCAGGGTCCTGGGATTGAGTCCCACATCGGGCTCTCTGCTCGGCGGGGAGCCTGCTTCTCTCTCTCTCTCTCTGCCAGCCTCTCTACCTACCTGTAATCTCTCTCTGTCAAATAAATAAATAAAATCTTTAAAATAGATAAATAAAAACTTAAAACATGTATATAAATGAAAGAAAGGGATCATACAACTGTAGAGCAAAAACATGAAATAAGTCCATTAAAACATGTGCTAAAGATCTAAATAGACTTTTTTTTCCCCAAAGAAGACATAAATGGCTAGCAGGTACTTGAGAAAGTGGTCAACATCACTATTAATCATCAGGGAAATGCAAGCCAAAATTTCAATGAGATCTCACTTGACAACTGTTAGAATGACTATTATCAAAAAAGCAAGAGATAAGAAGTGTTGGTGAGGATGAGGAAGAAAGGAACCCTGGTACACTGTTGGTGGATCTGTAAATTCGTGCAGCTACTATGGAAAACAGTATGAAGGATCTTCACAAAATTAAAAAAAATATAGAACTACCATTTGATCCCACAATTCCACTTCTGGGTATATACCCAAAGAAAATGAAATCACTGCCTTGAAGAGATATCTGCACCCCCATCACCAACATGTTTATTATAGAAATATTTACAATAGCCCAGACTTGGAAATAATCTACATGTAAACAGATGAAATATAAAGAAAATGTGGGATAGATATAGATCTCTATCTATAGATATAGATATATCTATCTATAGATATAGACATATCTATCTATAGATATAGATACAGATATGTAATAGAATATTATTCTGCCCTACAAGGAAGGAAATTTTGCCACTGTAATGACATGAATAAAATTTAAATACATTATGCTAAATGAAAGAGAAGAAAAAGAAAAAGACAAATACTGTACAATATCACTTATGAGTAGAATGTAAGAGAAAACTCATAGAAAAGGTATAGATTTGTGGTTGCTGCCTTGGGGTTGGGATGAGGGAAATAGGTGAAAATAGGCACAGGGTGCAAACTTTCATTTATAAAGTGAGTTAGTCCTGAGGATGTACTGTACAGCATGTTGACCATAGTTAACAGTATGCTAGTGTGTACTTGAAAGTTACTAAGAGAGTATATCTTAAATGTTCTCACCACAAAAAAAGAAGAAAAAAAGTAACTGAGGTAATGGATTTGTTAACTAACGTTATCAAGATAATAATTTTGTAATATATAGATACATCAAATCATTGTTTTGTATAACTTAAACTTATACAATATAATGTTAATTATATCTCAATAAAGCTGGGGAAAAATTAAATAAATAAGAAAGGAGCTAAGGTAAGAAGTGGTGTTAAAGTAACATAACTGGGGCAGAGAGGTATAAATGGAGTCCATGAATGAAGAGCCTGTCTTTGAAAGTAGGAATCACAGAAGAGACATGTTGCCGAAGCAGCAACTTCATGGAAATACTGCTTATTCAGAGGGAGGGGGTGGATATACTTGGTCTTCTTTCTCCTTCCTGCCAATCTCCTGCTGGTACCTCTTATGGGTCTAATCTAACAGGAATTCTTTTGGCAAAGGAACCTGGGAAATGTAGTCTTCAATGGTTGATATCTGATTAGGCAGGATAAAGCAGAGGGAGGACAAGAATAGATCTGAGGGCAAAGAGATGACTGATCCAATCCTTAAAACCATGGCAGGGGTGATGTGCAACAGGAAATCTCAAGAGATCATAGATGGAAACTACAGTTAACTTGAGAAAAGATCATATAAATTCTATAAATGTTTATCAAAGTAATAAAGGCAGAAGATTGTAATTATAATTTGCTTTTTAATCATTTTGATATGGAGGACTTTCTGCCACTAGAAATTTCTTTCATGCAAAGATGGTTGAGAGGGAAAGAAAGGGATGTTTTTCTGATAGCTTTGCCTGGAAAGGAGGCATTTTCCTACTCAAATGGCAAGGTTTCCTGAGGAGAAAAAAAATGGTTCCTGCTGAGTATCAGAATGAAAACCACAGAGTGACTGAAACTTGGGCATAATTACAGAGAGCCTAGAAGAAGCATGAAAAATGGATAAGAGACAGTGAATTTCATTCATAAAGTTTACTTCTATGCCAAGTTTCTCTGAAGTTGTTTGAGGGGGCTTCAAGCAAAACCCATATACAATAAGAATACAGAATAGTCTGTGAATATTTGGCCCAAGGAAAGGAGTAATTAAAATATCCCCCCAAATTACAGCTTTTTAAGTTTGCTGTGAATGTACATGAAATTTGACTTTTGACTTTTGGGCATGGAAAGCCAAATGTGACATACCGACCTAGTTCTCACAATCAGTGTGGGAAAGTACACCATTTATTCAGGGGAATTATAAGTATTTCCAGACATATAGTCCTAGAAATTCTCAATAGAAATATATCTAAAAACCTTGTATGATAAAGTGTACATTGACTACAGTAACATTTTGTAGCAAAGGTGAACATTATATTCATAGGAATCTTTCATATTATCAAGTATGAGAGAATCTGAACATATAACATTAAACCATATTTCAGAGAAGTCAGTTGTTCAAGAGCTTGACTAACTTGATGTAGTAAACATTAATGGTTTCATTAATAGCCATGTCCATAATGTGCTCCAGAGAGTACAAACGCCATAATATAAAAGATGTTCAAAATGCCCACTTAAGTTTGTGAAACGCTGTATCATGTATTAAAACCCTCCGGGATATTCTAACTTAATAAGACCATACAAAAGATCTGAGTAGTCTCTCAAAGAGAAATCTATTGAAAGTTGTTCAGCCTAATGTTTTCCAAACACTTTTTTTTTTAAAGATTTTATTCATTTATTTGATAGAGAGATCACAAGTAGGCAGAGAGGCAGGCAGGGAGAGAGAGGAGGAAGCAGGCTCCATGCCAAGCAGAGAGCCCGATGCGGGGCTTGATCCCAGGACCCTGGGATCATGACCTGAGCCTAAAGGAGAGGCTTAACCCACTGAGCCACCCAGGCGCCCCCTCCAAACACTTTTGATCACAGAATCTATTTGAGACTGAAGTTAGTTAATATTTGGGGGGACCAGGTTTTCACACTTCTCACTTTGGAGAATTCTAGACTCATTTCATCACACAAATAAATTTAGAATGTTTATAATAAGCATTATATGAATACCGTGTTCACTATTATCATTAATAGTAAACAAAGCATTGCCCCTTATTAGATGCTACTTAGAAGCTATTAAGTACTGATAATGTTGAGCATCTCCTATAGATCAAGAAAGTATGGCCTATGAATAATTTATCTCATCACAACCAATTAAGAAGCCATTGTGCCTATTTAATAAATGAATAATATATAGTGAAATATGGTGAAATACAGTGAAAATAAGGGAAAATTATTAATATAATAAATAATAAGTGACATAAAGAATAAAATATAATTTTATTATATAAATATAGATATATAAATATAAAATATAATAAGTAAAATTTCTTTGAATACCAGAAAATAAAAATCACTTTTTAGTTAGAAAACTGAAAAAATTAATAAAGTGGAACTTTCCAGAGCAAGAAATCTGCCTTTTGTTCCATGATTAGAAGTGTCTTCATGAAAATCCAGGAAATTCAATAGTGCTTAAATTTAGAACTACTGTAGCATTTGATACCTTTGGATTATATATGTTTTGGTAGGACACACATGATGGTGCCCTGGGAGCAGTATGGGGCAAGTGTGAACGGCTCTGGTCCTTAACTAGGAAACCATTACTAATGATAAGTTGATCCATTTTATTTTAATCACCATAAATTCCCAGTGATTTTCACTCAGCCATATAGAAAAATATCTAACTCAGGGGTTTTGTGACAATTTATAGATTTTTGAGGGTTTTTTAATTTTTTATTTTTTATAAACATATAATATATTTTTATCCCCAAGGGTACAGGTCTGTGAATCGCCAGGTTTACACACTTTTTTTTTATTCCTCAGTTTTCTACCAATTATGGTTGAGCACTATAACAATTTAACCTTACAGTGCTAAACAATAAAATGATAATGCACTGACCAAACTATTAAGAAACTTCCACAGGAAGGCATTTAATAGATGTTCCGTGATTATTTTCTTTTTTCTGCTTGTCTTTCAAAGTTCCAGATAATATACATAAGCTTAGAGGGCCTCAAACCTAAGTGCACATTGAAATCTTCAGCAGAGCTTTCAAGTAAAAAAAAAAAAAAAAAAAAAAAACCATAACAGAGGCAACCAGAAATCATTAAATCAGAATCTCTAGTGTACCATCTGGACATAAGTACTTTTTTTAAAAAAGCTTTCCACATTTTTCTAATAGCAGCTAAGATGGAAAACTCTGAATCAGTTGTAAATGTAGTCTCAGAAGTATCAAATGAGGAAGCAGAGTGAATAAAATAGAAAGGAACAACATCCAGAGATGACCAAGAAAGTAAAACATAAAATTATAACCTGTGACATTAGCATAATAAGTTTAATAGGAGCTAGGCAGTGAGGTACTACAGGGAAAATCTATAAACATCTTTAAAATATAACTCCAGCAGAAATTATCTACAGCAGTGATTAGCAAACCTTGTTGCTTAATTGAATCAGCTGGGTGAGACTGTAAAAAGCCAGATGCCAAAGTTGCACCCCAGACCATATAAGTCAGTATTTCTGGAGTTGGTGCCTTTTGGCTTAGGGTACTGGTACTTCCAAAGCTCCGCAAGTGATTCCAATGTGCAATAATGAATGTTTCTCGAATTTCAATGTTCATATGAATAACTGGGGATCCTGTTAAAAATCAGATTCTGATTATGCAGGTCTGGGGCTGGACCCAAGATTCTACAGTCTCAGTATTTCCCATCTGCTGCTGTTGCTGCTGCTCTAAGAAACACACTTTACATAATAAGGATTTTAACACTGGCTCTCAAACTTGGCTGCATGTTGGAATGACCTGGGGAACTTTAAAAGTTGCTGATGCTTTTATCCCGACCCCAGATGTTCTGACAGACATGGAGACAGTATGGTATAAACCACTCATTGATATGCTTTTGATTGCCTTTCTCCCTTCCCCACCTTCCCCATCCCTTCTGTGCTTCCCTAATCTTTCAAATCAATTACCTGCACCCACATCCTTGTGTTAAAGTTGACTTTTAGGGGATCCCATGCCAAGACCCCACCTTCAGCTTTGTAACACAACTCATCTGATATGATGTTCTTTTCTTGTTTCCTCTTTTTTCAAGGTTCAATTTTTTTTTTCATGTCAGCATTTGCTCTATTCCTTCCAGTCTAATGCTTTCAGTCTGACAGAAAGAAAAAAAAAATTGAGGGGTGCCTTGGTGCCTTAGTCAGTTAAGTGTCTACCTTTGGCTCTGTTCATGACCCTGAAGTCCTGGGATAGAGCCCCACATCAGGCTCCCCGCTCAACGGAGAGCCTCTTCTCCCTCTACCCCTCACCCTGCTTGTGTTCTCTCTCTCTCCCTCCCTCTTACTCTCTCTTTCTCTCTATCTCAACTAAATAAATAAGATATTTAAAAAATTGAAACAAAGTAGAAGCTGGGACTTTCTATTTTTTGTCACTTCATAACATTGCCTTATGCACTCCCAATAAATTAAACTGTGATTTTTATTGTTGTGAGTCTTGCTCTGAAAATGATTGTAAAATCTTGTATGTTATTCTTAATATATTTTCTTCAAGTTTTAGCTCAATTTTAGTTAGCTCTTTAGTTACTCTAAGGAGTTCAGATCCTCTAGTTTGTATTCATCATTGGTCATTTTCTTAGGGTTCACTAATCTGGCATTCTCATTTTCCACAATGTGAGAAAACAGGTAAATAATGAAGGAAAAGTCTGTAAGTAAAAGTCATACAACAGGGACTCATCCATCCATCCATGCATCCAATCATTCAGTCAGTGTTTAATGAATATCCACTATGCATCAGGGAGGTGTCTGAATACTGGGAAGCAAAGTAAAGAGGACAGACAGACAAGCATTTTGACTAATGATTAGTGACTGTAAAGCAAAAATATGTTGATTTCATATTATACCAGTTACTGTTAAGTAAATATACAGAGCGGGATAGAGGTAGGCGTGTGTGTTGGGAAGTGCAACTTTATAGACAATGGTCAGTGAAGGTTGCTCCGAGGAGGAGTTATTTGAGTTAAATTTCAAAAGCTCAGCCCCTTTATTCATAAGAGAATGTTTTAGGCAATCATCACTTCTAGTAAATACATACAGTACAGTCCTAACTGGTTAGATTCTTTGATTTACAAAGCCAAACTAAATTAGAATGTATAAAGCAGGTGCAAGATACAGGTAGACTTATAATAAAAATGAGTCTTACTAAAGAATGTAATAAATCTCTATGTACTGAGACAGGAAAATGCCTAAAGAATTTAATAAGTTTTTTTAAAAGCAAAATTATATCATTTAATTTATATTTAAAATACACACACTTAGATATATGTATATGTGATATATATGTATATATATGATGCTTGTATTTGACTTATCTCTATTTGAACAGTCATAGAATATATTTAGAACATTACACAGCAAACTGTTATGAAGAATTACCTTCAAAGTGGGAGAATGGGGAGAAAGTGGTAAGAGAATTTTTCTCAGCAATAACTTATGCCCTGCAATTTTGATAGTATATTTATAATGTTGTATGTGGTACATAATGTTTACAATGTTATATACAATAATTATAAGAAAGGAGAAGTAGACAAATAAGAAACAGGTGGTGGTAGATAATACAGGTAGAAAGAAATACAAAGCACAAAAATTAAAGTTTTAAAAGATGAAAAAATTGAATTAGGATTTAAAATAAAATAATTTACATTTGAAAAAAAATTAAACATTAAAAATAATTAAAAATGGGGTGCCTGGGTGGCTCACTTGGTTAAGTGTCTACTTTTGGTTCAGGACATGATCCTAGGGTCCTAGGATAGTGGGCCTGCATTGGGCTCCCTGCTCTGCCAAGAGTGGGCTTTTCCCTCTCCCTCTGGCCCTCTGCCACTTGTGTGCATGTGCTCTCTCCCTCTCATATAAATAAAATATTTTTAAAATTAAAAAAAATAAAATCCATCTACACAAATTCCTGCAACATAGATCTTTCTTTCCATTTTAACCCATAAATAAATAGCCCTGTCCCTTAGAGAATATTATTGTTGTAGGTCATTATTGAAACTCAGTCAATAAATTTGATTTTTTTCCTTAAGAAAGAAATCTTTTAGGAAGTTGGTGTTACCATTTTGGAAGCTTTCTATCACAAATATTTAAATACAAAAAGTTTTCTCTTCATAGAGATAAGCTTTAAACATGTACAAAATGGTCTCAGAACATCATATTATTTGACAGTGGAATGTAAATAAGAGACCCACCCACAAAAGATTGAAAATTTTCCTCTGTGGCCCTCACATACTTTTATATCTATTCCTCCCCATACTTATTGATAAAATTTAAATTTCCCAGCCTTCATCTACAATTCACGAGATTGATTCCTTCCTCTTCTGAGAACCAATTTGAAGTAATTATTCCTAAACTAGCTGATATTTGACTAACCTTCTTGTTAAGTTATAGTAAAAAAAAATCTGTCCTTCTTCCTCTAAGACAGAACATTCCTTCAGAACATGCATGTTGAGAGATAAGTGCTTTACATTAAATTATTTAAATATAAGTATAAAATAGAGAGCTTAGTATAATTTCATAATATAATATATAAATAGAATGATATAATAGTATTAAAATAACAATATGAATAATATTGTGACAATGCAAATTTATTATCTCACAATTGTGTGGTTCAGAAGTCTAGGTTAGTTCTGCTGGTTTCTTGGCTCCAAATTACCCAAGGCTGAAATCAAGGTGTTAGCTGGCTGGACTCTTATCAAAGGTTGCAAAGACATGTTAATCTCTTCTCATACTTGGAATCTCTTTAACTCTACTGTCATTCTCATCTCTCTTCTGCCTCCAAGCCAGAGGAAAGTCTCTGCTTTTAAAGGCTCATGTTATTATGTTAGACCCACATGAATAATCTAGGATAAACTCCCTATTTTAAAATCTATAATATTACCAGTATGTTCAAAGTTCCTTTTGTCATTGTAAGATAACATGCTCACAAATGTGAGGGATAAAAGAATGGACTATATTGCCTTATAGATAATATAAATTTAATAGTGTCCTGGTTAAAAAAAAAAAAACTATATACACATGTATATGTATGACATGCATAGAAGTAGTATGAAAGTTATATTCTATGTATATCTCTATTATCTGAATTTAACAGAATAAACACATTTTATTTGCAGTTTTAGAAAGAAATATTATTTTAAAATAAGGAAGCACAGGAAGAGGAAAAAATGTTTTATTTTAAATTTCCAGTTGACTGACATTTTAATTCCATATTTGGAAAAATAAGTGTTACCCTGTTTCCTTTTTGTGATAAATTAGAAACAGAGAGGTTGACTGTTTAATATGTGAGATTATAATACCTAATCCAATGCACTCCTTATATCTTCTTGTTGCTAAGGAGTAAGAATTAGAAAGAATTCCACGATATGTACTATTTTATAAAACATATAGTATCATAGCATATAATACACTATAATCTCCTTGTAGAGTAAATCCCTACTAATTTTTGGTAGATACCAAGAGAATCTCATGTTTCAGAGTAAGAAAAAAATAGAGTGATAATACAACTAAAGACCCTGATTCTACATTTATAATTGTCTTACCATATCAACTATGTAAGTTTTCCTCATACACATAAGGATATTTATGTACTTTGGGTACACTTGTTTTCAGATTTTACTAGTAGAAGTACGGAAATAGTTAAAATCATGTAGAAAAAAGTATCTTAAGTGTCTATTAATATTTGAAAAAAAATACTAAAAACCTACAAAATTCACATATTCAGAGAATATTCCCATATGATAACAGTCAGATGTTCAGTCATAATTGCCTTGGTCAATATAAATTTAGTCTTTCTTGAAGAAAAAAGTTAATTTTAGTTCATTCTAAAACAACTAAAGCAGGGTTAATTTGAAAAACAGTCATTTTCAAGGTAGATGTTACATGCCTCGGGCGAAGGCCTTTGCACTATTTGCAGAGTAATGTTTCAGAGTTAAGTGTGAAGCTGTTTTTGATCCTGAAATATTTAGTACTCTATAAAAAGAATCATCAAACCAACATATTGCCATGCAGATTTAACTAAAATAAATAGTGCCTAAACTAAAGAGTGTTGTGATTTTTAAACCAGACATATTCTAAATGGAAAAAAAATGTGCATCTCTGTATTAATTAGATTTTTCCAGATTAAACTTAAATTAGGTAAACTGGTCATCATGCAAATTGTGAAATAAATCTAGAAAAAAAGTTTAGATAATGATGAAAATCACAGTTTAGAGCTCTACAAATATAAATTTCCGAGGCTAAAAAGTAGCAACCTCTAATCATGGAAGTGCCTGTGGTCTGTAACAAAATGGTATATTTCTAAGCAGTGGTGAAGAATAAACTGTCCTCTAAATCAATAAATGCTTGCTAGTTCAATTGGCTATCCATTAGTAAATACAATTAATTTACACCTATTTCAGTTCAACACAGAAATAAAGTCTAGATGGAATAATGAACTACATGATAAAAAAAATAATAGTTGAAAACATTAAATGTCACTTTGAGAAAGGCCTACTTAAATACCAGAGGAGTCATAAATAAAAATATTAACATCTTTTAGTATATATAATGTTAAATTGAGAGTTACAATGTAGGAAAAAATTGTAACTCATTTTGTAAATGAAGACAAATATTTTAAAAACTGGTGTTTCTACATATTCTATAAAAAGTGGCAGAAGTCAATTGTTAACATATGAGGGCAAGTTGGAAAGTACAAAATATAAATGACTAGTGAACATATGAAAATATGCATAAAGTTATAAAAAATTGTCAGAGAGCCAATTAGAAAACTGCAAAGTATAATTTTTTCTTAATCATAATAAGATGAGTAACATTAGATGTTAGTGTGAATGTGAGAAAATGGGTACATGAATACATTCTCATTGGACTAAATTTGTTAACCATTTTTGGAAGGTAATTTATTGGTATCCATCAAAATGTGAAAAGCCAATACTTTTTTTAAAAAATAAATTCCAGTTCTAAGAAATTATTTTATGGGAACCCTACAGATGTGTCCAGTAATCAGCATGCAAGTTATTCCTTGGAGCATTGACTGTATACCCTAAATAAACAAGTAAATTTAAAACAGTCATCATAAGAGAGTGGTTAAATAAATTGGGTTACACCTTCTCTATGTAATGCCTTGTAGTTATTTTTAAGAAAATGAAGTATATTGTTAGGGGAATAAAAATTTTATAAATCCTCGTGTAAGGAACAAAATATAGATGGGTGTTTGTGTATCCATGTTTAAGTAAAGGAAATTTAAATGGACAAATGGTCACCCATCTCAGGACAAATATGCTTCTCTAAATAGTAGAATACAAGAAGGAGGACAAAGAGATATTTATATTTCACTCTTTGCACTTTGTATCATTTGGTCTTTTACATGTATATTGCTGTATTATCTCTAGAAAGAAGGATGGAAGGAAGGAAGAGGAATGGTGCACTCCTGTATTATATAATTTAGGGAGAAAGACAGAAAAGAAGGAAGAAAGGGAATAAAAAAGGAAAGAAGTCTTGTTGGTCTGTCTTAAAGGGCAGGGATTTTGAATTTTTGTTCCCACTGTACTGATACATTATAATCACTTAAAAAGTACTTGTTAAATAAAGAAGGAAGGAGGGAGGGTAGAATGGATTTTTATGATTTCTTCTCAATACCTGGAAAATATACAAATAACAGTGTGATGATATCTCTTGTGATCACTGTATTTATCTTAAACTATGTGATAGAATGTGGTATTTAAAAATTCATATATTATTTGTTTCAGGGGTACAGGTCTGTGAACCATCAGGCTTATACAATTCACAGCACTCACCATAGCACATACCCTCCCCAGTGTCCATCACCCAGCAACCCTATCCCTCCCATCCCCTCCCGACCAGCAACCCTCAGTCTGTTTCCTGGGATTAAGTCTCTTAATATACACTCCTGTGGATCAACTGTTTTACAACAAAAGCATAAAAGTACTAAAAACATTAGGGTCTTTGAAATCAGACACAGAAACAGTATATCAGTTGACTTAGATCAGGTTTTAATTTTCAGTGGTAAGACAATGCTTGTTCTAAGAAAATTCTTTGAAAAGCACTATCTTTTTTGCCCAAATACTTATTTTCTGTGAACAGTGTACTAACATTGTGGTGTATATTTCCTCAGTCATTATTTTTGTGAAACTTACTACAACTTAAAATATACATTAAAGAGTTTAAATTAAATTAAGAATTAATGGGGAGGAGTCAAGATGGTGGAGAAGTAGCAGGCTGAGACTACTTCAGCTACCAGGAGATCAGCTAGATAGCTTATCTAAAAATTGGAAACACCTGCAAATCCATCGGCAAATCGAAGAGAAGAAGAACAGCAATTCTGAAAACAGAAAAACAACCACTTTCTAAAAGGTAGGACAGACAGAGAAGTGAATCCAAAGCGACGGGAAGATAGACCCCGGGGGGAGGGGCCGGCTCCCGGCAAGCAGCGGAGCAACCGCGCACAAAATCAGGACTTTTAAAAGTCTGTTCCGCTGAGGGAC